>NW_027252177.1:0-600000 GCF_044704955.1 Pristiophorus japonicus | reverse complement strand
AAAACTTAGAAAAAACTGCACAAAACTGTGAAAAAAAAGAACTGAGAAAAAAAACTGAGAAAAAACTGAGCAGAAAAACTGAGCAGAATAACTGAGAAAAAAAACTATTCAAAAAAACTGAAGAAAAATGGAGGAAAAAAACTGAGAAGAAAAACTGAGAAAAAAAGACTGAACAAATTGAAGAAAAATTTAGGAAAAAACTGCACAAAACTGAGAAAAAAAAGAACTGAGAAAAAAAACTGAGAAAAAACAACAGAAAAACTGAGCAGAATAACTGAGAAAAAAAACTATTAAAAAAAACTGAAGAAAAACGGAGGAAAAAAACTGAGAAGAAACACTGAGAAAAAAAGACTGAAGAAACTGAAGAAAAACTTAGAAAAAAAACTGTGAAAAAATCTGTGAAAAAAAAGAACAGAGAAAAAAAACTGAAGAAAAACTTAGAAAAAACTGCACAAAACTGTGAAAAAAAAGAACTGAGAAAAAAAACTGAGAAAATACTGAGCAGAAAAACTGAGCAGAATAACTGAGAAAAAAAACTATTCAAAAAAACTGAAGAAAAACGGAGGAAAAAAACTGAGAAGAAAAACTGAGAAAAAAAGACTGAACAAATTGAAGAAAAATTTAGGAAAAAACTGCACAAAACTGAGAAAAAAAAAGAACTGAGAAAAAAAACTGAGAAAAAACAGCAGAAAAACTGAGCAGAATAACTGAGAAAAAAAACTATTAAAAAAAACTGAAGAAAAACGGAGGAAAAAACTGAGAAGCAAAACTGAGAAAAAAAGACTGAAAAAACTGAAGAAAAACTTCGAAAAAAAACTGTGAAAAAAACTGTGGAAAAAAAGAACTGAGAAAAAAAACTGAAGAAAAACTTAGAAAAAAACTGCACAAAACTGTGAAAATAAAGAACTGAGAAAAAAAACTGAAAAAAACTGAGCAGAAAAACTGAGCAGAATAACTGAGAAAAAAATCTATTCAAAAAAACTGAAGAAAAACGGAGGAAAAAAACTGAGAAGAAAAACTGAGAAAAAAAGACTGAAAAAACTGAAGAAAATCTGAAAATAAAATTGCACAAAACTGTGAAAAAAAAGAAATGAGAAAAAAAACTGAGAAAAAACAGCAGAAAAACTGAGCAGAATAACTGAGAAAAAAAACTATTAAAAAAAACTGAAGAAAAACGGAGGAATAAAACTGAGAAGAAAACCTGAGAAAAAAAGACTGAAAAAACTGAAGAAAAACTTAGAAAAAAAACTGTGAAAAAAACTGTGAAAAAAAGAACAGAGAAAAAAAACAGAAGAAAAACTTAGAAAAAAACTGCACAAAACTGTGAAAAAAAAGAACTGAGAAAAAAAACTGAGAAAAAACCGAGCAGAAAAACTGAGCAGAATAACTGAGAAAAAAAACTATTCAAAAAAACTGAAGAAAAACGGAGGAAAAAAACTGAGAAGAAAAACTGAGAAAAAAGGACTGAACAATCTGAAGAAAAACTGAGGAAAAAACTGCACAAAACTGAGAAAAAAAAGAACTGAGAAAAAAAACTGAGAAAAAACAGCAGAAAAACTGAGCAGAATAACTGAGAAAAAAAACTATTAAAAAAAACTGAAGAAAAACGCAGGAAAAAACTGAGAAGAAAAACTGAGAAAAAAAGACTGAAAAAACTAAAGAAAAACTTGGAAACAAAACTGTGAAAAAAACTGTGAAAAAAAAGAACTGAGAAAAAAAACTGAAGAAAAACTTGGAAAAAAACTGTGCACAAAACTGTGAAAAAAAAGAACTAAGAAAAAAAACCGAGAAAAAACTGAGCAGAAAAACTTAGCAGAATAACTGAGAAAAAAAACTATTAAAAAAAACTGAAGAAAAACGGAGGAAAAAAACTGAGAAGAAAAACTGAGAAAAAAAGACTGAAAAAACTGAAGAAAAACTTAGAAAAAAAACTGTGAAAAAAACTGTGAAAAAAAGAACAGAGAAAAAAAACAGAAGAAAAACTTAGAAAAAAACTGCACAAAACTGTGAAAAAAAAGAACTGAGAAAAAAAACTGAGAAAAAACCGAGCAGAAAAACTGAGCAGAATAACTGAGAAAAAAAACTATTCAAAAAAACTGAAGAAAAACGGAGGAAAAAAACTGAGAAGAAAAACTGAGAAAAAAGGACTGAACAATCTGAAGAAAAACTGAGGAAAAAACTGCACAAAACTGAGAAAAAAAAGAACTGAGAAAAAAAACTGAGAAAAAACAGCAGAAAAACTGAGCAGAATAACTGAGAAAAAAAACTATTAAAAAAAACTGAAGAAAAACGCAGGAAAAAACTGAGAAGAAAAACTGAGAAAAAAAGACTGAAAAAACTAAAGAAAAACTTGGAAACAAAACTGTGAAAAAAACTGTGAAAAAAAAGAACTGAGAAAAAAAACTGAAGAAAAACTTGGAAAAAAACTGTGCACAAAACTGTGAAAAAAAAGAACTAAGAAAAAAAACTGAGAAAAAACTGAGCAGAAAAACTTAGCAGAATAACTGAGAAAAAAAACTATTAAAAAAAACTGAAGAAAAACGGAGGAAAAAAACTGAGAAGAAAAACTGAGAAAAAAAGACTGAAGAAACTGAAGAAAAACTTAGAAAAAAAACTGTGAAAAAATCTGTGAAAAAAAAGAACAGCGAAAAAAAATTGAAGAAAAACTTAGAAAAAACTGCACAAAACTGTGAAAAAAAGAACTGAGAAAAAAAACTGAGAAAAAACTGAGCAGAAAAACTGAGCAGAATAACTGAGAAAAAAAACTATTCAAAAAAACTGAAGAAAAACGGAGGAAAAAAACTGAGAAGAAAAACTGAGAAAAAAAGACTGAACAAATTGAAGAAAAATTTAGGAAAAAACTGCACAAAACTGAGAAAAAAAAGAACTGAGAAGCAAAACTGAGAAAAAAAGACTGAAAAAACTGAAGAAAAACTTAGAAAAAAAACTGTGAAAAAAACTGTGAAAAAAAAGAACTGAGGAAAAAAACTGAAGAAAAACTTGGAAAAAAACTGTGCACAAAACTGTGAAAAAAAAGAACTGAGAAAAAGAACTGAGAAAAAACTGATCAGAAAAACTTAGCAGAATAACTGAGAAAAAAAACTATTAAAAAAAACTGAAGAAAAACGGAGGAAAAAAACTGAGAAGAAAAACTGAGAAAAAAAGACTGAAGAAACTGAAGAAAAACTTAGAAAAAAACTGCACAAAACTGTGAAAAAAAAGAACTGAGAAAAAAAACTGAGAAAAAACAGCAGAAAAACTGAGCAGAATAACTGAGAGAAAAAACTATTAATGAATACTGAAGAAAAACGGAGGAATAAAACTGAGAAGAAAACCTGAGAAAAAAAGACTGAAAAAACTGAAGAAAAACTTAGAAAAAAAACTGTGAAAAAAACTGTGAAAAAAAAGAACAGAGAAAAAAAACTGAAGTTAAACTTAGAAAAAAACTGAACAAAACTGTGAAAAAAAAGAACTGAGCAAAAAAACTGAGAAAAAACTGAGCAGAAAAACTGAGGAGGAATAAAACTGAGAAGAAAACCTGAGAAAAAAAGACTGAACAAACTGAAGAAAAACTTAGAAAAAAAACTGTGAAAAAAACTGTGAAAAAAAAGAACAGAGAAATAAAACTGAAGAAAAACTTAGAAAAAAACTGCACAAAACTGTGAAAAAAAAGAACTGAGAAAAAAAACTGAGAAAAAACTGAGCAGAAAAACTGAGCAGAATAACTGAGAAAAAAAACTATTCAAAAAAACTGAAGAAAAACGGAGGAAAAAAACTGAGAAGAAAAACTGAGAAAAAAAGACCGAACAAACTGAAGAAAAATTTAGGAAAAAACTGCACAAAACTGAGAAAAAAAAGAACTGAGAAAAAAAACTGAGAAAAAACTGAGCAGAAAAATTTAGCAGAATAACTGAGAAAAAAAACTATTAAAAAAAACTGAAGAAAAACGGAGGAAAAAAACTGAGAAGAAAACTGAGAAAAAAAGACTGAAGAAACTGAAGAAAAACTTAGAAAAAAAACTGTGAAAAAATCTGTGAAAAAAAAGAACAGAGAAAAAAAACTGAAGAAAAACTTAGAAAAAACTGCACAAAACTGTGAAAAAAAAGAACTGAGAAAAAAAACTGAGAAAAAACTGAGCAGAAAAACTGAGCAGAATAACTGAGAAAAAAAACTATTCAAAAAAACTGAAGAAAAACGGAGGAAAAAAACTGAGAAGAAAAACTGAGAAAAAAAGACTGAACAAATTGAAGAAAAATTTAGGAAAAAACTGCACAAAACTGAGAAAAAAAAGAACTGAGAAAAAAAACTGAGAAAAAACAACAGAAAAACTGAGCAGAATAACTGAGAAAAAAAACTATTAAAAAAAACTGAAGAAAAACGGAGGAAAAAAACTGAGAAGAAACACTGAGAAAAAAAGACTGAAGAAACTGAAGAAAAACTTAGAAAAAAAACTGTGAAAAAATCTGTGAAAAAAAAGAACAGAGAAAAAAAACTGAAGAAAAACTTAGAAAAAACTGCACAAAACTGTGAAAAAAAAGAACTGAGAAAAAAAACTGAGAAAATACTGAGCAGAAAAACTGAGCAGAATAACTGAGAAAAAAAACTATTCAAAAAAACTGAAGAAAAACGGAGGAAAAAAACTGAGAAGAAAAACTGAGAAAAAAAGACTGAACAAATTGAAGAAAAATTTAGGAAAAAACTGCACAAAACTGAGAAAAAAAAAGAACTGAGAAAAAAAACTGAGAAAAAACAGCAGAAAAACTGAGCAGAATAACTGAGAAAAAAAACTATTAAAAAAAACTGAAGAAAAACGGAGGAAAAAACTGAGAAGCAAAACTGAGAAAAAAAGACTGAAAAAACTGAAGAAAAACTTCGAAAAAAAACTGTGAAAAAAACTGTGGAAAAAAAGAACTGAGAAAAAAAACTGAAGAAAAACTTAGAAAAAAACTGCACAAAACTGTGAAAAAAAAGAACTGAGAAAAAAAACTGAAAAAAACTGAGCAGAAAAACTGAGCAGAATAACTGAGAAAAAAATCTATTCAAAAAAACTGAAGAAAAACGGAGGAAAAAAACTGAGAAGAAAAACTGAGAAAAAAAGACTGAAAAAACTGAAGAAAATCTGAAAATAAAATTGCACAAAACTGTGAAAAAAAAGAAATGAGAAAAAAAACTGAGAAAAAACAGCAGAAAAACTGAGCAGAATAACTGAGAAAAAAAACTATTAAAAAAAACTGAAGAAAAACGGAGGAATAAAACTGAGAAGAAAACCTGAGAAAAAAAGACTGAAAAAACTGAAGAAAAACTTAGAAAAAAAACTGTGAAAAAAACTGTGAAAAAAAGAACAGAGAAAAAAAACAGAAGAAAAACTTAGAAAAAAACTGCACAAAACTGTGAAAAAAAAGAACTGAGAAAAAAAACTGAGAAAAAACCGAGCAGAAAAACTGAGCAGAATAACTGAGAAAAAAAACTATTCAAAAAAACTGAAGAAAAACGGAGGAAAAAAACTGAGAAGAAAAACTGAGAAAAAAGGACTGAACAATCTGAAGAAAAACTGAGGAAAAAACTGCACAAAACTGAGAAAAAAAAGAACTGAGAAAAAAAACTGAGAAAAAACAGCAGAAAAACTGAGCAGAATAACTGAGAAAAAAAACTATTAAAAAAAACTGAAGAAAAACGCAGGAAAAAACTGAGAAGAAAAACTGAGAAAAAAAGACTGAAAAAACTAAAGAAAAACTTGGAAACAAAACTGTGAAAAAAACTGTGAAAAAAAAGAACTGAGAAAAAAAACTGAAGAAAAACTTGGAAAAAAACTGTGCACAAAACTGTGAAAAAAAAGAACTAAGAAAAAAAACCGAGAAAAAACTGAGCAGAAAAACTTAGCAGAATAACTGAGAAAAAAAACTATTAAAAAAAACTGAAGAAAAACGGAGGAAAAAAACTGAGAAGAAAAACTGAGAAAAAAAGACTGAAAAAACTGAAGAAAAACTTAGAAAAAAAACTGTGAAAAAAACTGTGAAAAAAAGAACAGAGAAAAAAAACAGAAGAAAAACTTAGAAAAAAACTGCACAAAACTGTGAAAAAAAAGAACTGAGAAAAAAAACTGAGAAAAAACCGAGCAGAAAAACTGAGCAGAATAACTGAGAAAAAAAACTATTCAAAAAAACTGAAGAAAAACGGAGGAAAAAAACTGAGAAGAAAAACTGAGAAAAAAGGACTGAACAATCTGAAGAAAAACTGAGGAAAAAACTGCACAAAACTGAGAAAAAAAAGAACTGAGAAAAAAAACTGAGAAAAAACAGCAGAAAAACTGAGCAGAATAACTGAGAAAAAAAACTATTAAAAAAAACTGAAGAAAAACGCAGGAAAAAACTGAGAAGAAAAACTGAGAAAAAAAGACTGAAAAAACTAAAGAAAAACTTGGAAACAAAACTGTGAAAAAAACTGTGAAAAAAAAGAACTGAGAAAAAAAACTGAAGAAAAACTTGGAAAAAAACTGTGCACAAAACTGTGAAAAAAAAGAACTAAGAAAAAAAACTGAGAAAAAACTGAGCAGAAAAACTTAGCAGAATAACTGAGAAAAAAAACTATTAAAAAAAACTGAAGAAAAACGGAGGAAAAAAACTGAGAAGAAAAACTGAGAAAAAAAGACTGAAGAAACTGAAGAAAAACTTAGAAAAAAAACTGTGAAAAAATCTGTGAAAAAAAAGAACAGCGAAAAAAAATTGAAGAAAAACTTAGAAAAAACTGCACAAAACTGTGAAAAAAAGAACTGAGAAAAAAAACTGAGAAAAAACTGAGCAGAAAAACTGAGCAGAATAACTGAGAAAAAAACTATTCAAAAAAACTGAAGAAAAACGGAGGAAAAAAACTGAGAAGAAAAACTGAGAAAAAAAGACTGAACAAATTGAAGAAAAATTTAGGAAAAAACTGCACAAAACTGAGAAAAAAAAGAACTGAGAAGCAAAACTGAGAAAAAAAGACTGAAAAAACTGAAGAAAAACTTAGAAAAAAAACTGTGAAAAAAACTGTGAAAAAAAAGAACTGAGGAAAAAAACTGAAGAAAAACTTGGAAAAAAACTGTGCACAAAACTGTGAAAAAAAAGAACTGAGAAAAAGAACTGAGAAAAAACTGATCAGAAAAACTTAGCAGAATAACTGAGAAAAAAAACTATTAAAAAAAACTGAAGAAAAACGGAGGAAAAAAACTGAGAAGAAAAACTGAGAAAAAAAGACTGAAGAAACTGAAGAAAAACTTAGAAAAAAACTGCACAAAACTGTGAAAAAAAAGAACTGAGAAAAAAAACTGAGAAAAAACAGCAGAAAAACTGAGCAGAATAACTGAGAGAAAAAACTATTAATGAATACTGAAGAAAAACGGAGGAATAAAACTGAGAAGAAAACCTGAGAAAAAAAGACTGAAAAAACTGAAGAAAAACTTAGAAAAAAAACTGTGAAAAAAACTGTGAAAAAAAAGAACAGAGAAAAAAAACTGAAGTTAAACTTAGAAAAAAACTGAACAAAACTGTGAAAAAAAAGAACTGAGCAAAAAAACTGAGAAAAAACTGAGCAGAAAAACTGAGGAGGAATAAAACTGAGAAGAAAACCTGAGAAAAAAAGACTGAACAAACTGAAGAAAAACTTAGAAAAAAAACTGTGAAAAAAACTGTGAAAAAAAAGAACAGAGAAATAAAACTGAAGAAAAACTTAGAAAAAAACTGCACAAAACTGTGAAAAAAAAGAACTGAGAAAAAAAACTGAGAAAAAACTGAGCAGAAAAACTGAGCAGAATAACTGAGAAAAAAAACTATTCAAAAAAACTGAAGAAAAACGGAGGAAAAAAACTGAGAAGAAAAACTGAGAAAAAAAGACCGAACAAACTGAAGAAAAATTTAGGAAAAAACTGCACAAAACTGAGAAAAAAAAGAACTGAGAAAAAAAACTGAGAAAAAACAACAGAAAAACTGAGCAGAATAACTGAGAAAAAAAACTATTAAAAAAAACTGAAGAAAAACGGAGGAAAAAACTGCGAAGAAAAACTGAGAAAAAAAGACTGAACAAACTGAAGAAAAACTTAGAAAAAAAACTGTGAAAAAAACTGTGAAAAAAAAGAACAGAGAAAAAATACAGAAGAAAAACTTAGAAAAAAACTGCACAAAACTGTGAAAAAAAAGAACTGAGAAAAAAAACTGAGAAAAAACTGAGCAGAAAAACTTAGCAGAATAACTGAGAAAAAAAACTATTCAAAAAACTGAAGAAAAACGGAGGAAAAAAACTGAGAAGAAAAACTGAGAAAAAAAGACTGAACAAATTGAAGAAAAATTTAGGAAAAAACTGCACAAAACTGAGAAAAAAAAGAACTGAGAAAAAAAACTGAGAAAAAACAGCAGAAAAACTGAGCAGAATAACTGAGAAAAAAAACTATTAAAAAAAACTGAAGAAAAACGGAGGAAAAAACTGAGAAGCAAAACTGAGAAAAAAAGACTGAAAAAACTGAAGAAAAACTTCGAAAAAAAACTGTGAAAAAAACTGTGAAAAAAAAGAACTGAGAAAAAAAACTGAAGAAAAACTTGGAAAAAAACTGTGCACAAAACTGTGAAAAAAAAGAACTGAGAAAAAAAACTGAGAAAAAACTGAGCAGAAAAATTTAGCAGAATAACTGAGAAAAAAAACAATTAAAAAAAACTGAAGAAAAACGGAGGAAAAAAACTGAGAAGAAAACTGAGAAAAAAAGACTGAAGAAACTGAAGAAAAACTTAGAAAAAAAACTGTGAAAAAATCTGTGAAAAAAAAGAACAGAGAAAAAAAACTGAAGAAAAACTTAGAAAAAACTGCACAAAACTGTGAAAAAAAAGAACTGAGAAAAAAAACTGAGAAAAAACTGAGCAGAAAAACTGAGCAGAATAACTGAGAAAAAAAACTATTCAAAAAAACTGAAGAAAAACGGAGGAAAAAAACTGAGAAGAAAAACTGAGAAAAAAAGACTGAACAAATTGAAGAAAAATTTAGGAAAAAACTGCACAAAACTGAGAAAAAAAAGAACTGAGAAAAAAAACTGAGAAAAAACAGCAGAAAAACTGAGCAGAATAACTGAGAAAAAAAACTATTAAAAAATACTGAAGAAAAACGGAGGAATAAAACTGAGAAGAAAACCTGAGAAAAAAAGACTGAAAAAACTGAAGAAAAACTTAGAAAAAAAACTGTGAAAAAAACTGTGAAAAAAAAGAACAGAGAAAAAAAACTGAAGAAAAACTTAGAAAAAAACTGAACAAAACTGTGAAAAAAAAGAACTGAGAAAAAAAACTGAGAAAAAACTGAGCAGAAAAACTGAGCAGAATAACTGAGAAAAAAAACTATTCAAAAAAACTGAAGAAAAACGGAGGAAAAAAACTGAGAAGAAAAACTGAGAAAAAAAGACCGAACAAACTGAAGAAAAATTTAGGAAAAAACTGCACAAAACTGAGAAAAAAAAGAACTGAGAAAAAAAACTGAGAAAAAACAACAGAAAAACTGAGCAGAATAACTGAGAAAAAAAACTATTAAAAAAAACTGAAGAAAAACGGAGGAAAAAAACTGAGAAGAAACACTGAGAAAAAAAGACTGAAGAAACTGAAGAAAAACTTAGAAAAAAAACTGTGAAAAAATCTGTGAAACAAAGAACAGAGAAAAAAAACTGAAGAAAAACTTAGAAAAAACTGCACAAAACTGTGAAAAAAAAGAACTGAGAAAAAAAACTGAGAAAATACTGAGCAGAAAAACTGAGCAGAATAACTGAGAAAAAAAACTATTCAAAAAAACTGAAGAAAAACGGAGGAAAAAAACTGAGAAGAAAAACTGAGAAAAAAAGACTGAACAAATTGAAGAAAAATTTAGGAAAAAACTGCACAAAACTGAGAAAAAAAAGAACTGAGAAAAAAAACTGAGAAAAAACAGCAGAAAAACTGAGCAGAATAACTGAGAAAAAAAACTATTAAAAAAAACTGAAGAAAAACGGAGGAAAAAACTGAGAAGCAAAACTGAGAAAAAAAGACTGACAAAACTGAAGAAAAACTTCGAAAAAAAACTGAAAAAAACTGTGGAAAAAAAGAACTGAGAAAAAAAACTGAAGAAAAACTTAGAAAAAAACTGCACAAAACTGTGAAAAAAAAGAACTGAGAAAAAAAACTGAGAAAAAACTGAGCAGAAAAACTGAGCAGAATAACTGAGAAAAAAATCTATTCAAAAAAACTGAAGAAAAACGGAGGAAAAAAACTGAGAAGAAAAACTGAGAAAAAAAGACTGAAAAATCTGAAGAAAAACGGAGGAAAAAAACTGAGAAGAAAAACTGAGAAAAAAAGACTGAAAAAACTGAAGAAAATCTCAAAATAAAATTGCACAAATCTGTGAAAAAAAGAACTGAGAAAAAAAACTGAGAAAAAACAGCAGAAAATCTGAGCAGAATAACTGAGAAAAAAAACTGTTAAAAAAACTGAAGAAAAACGGAGGAATAAAACTGAGAAGAAAACCTGAGAAAAAAAGACTGAAAAAACTGAAGAAAAACTTAGAAAAAAAACTGTGAAAAAAACTGTGAAAAAAAAGAACAGAGAAAAAAAACTGAAGAAAAACTTAGAAAAAAACTGAACAAAACTGTGAAAAAAAAGAACTGAGAAAAAAAACTGAGAAAAAACTGAGCAGAAAAACTGAGCAGAATAACTGAGAAAAAAAACTATTCAAAAAAACTGAAGAAAAACGGAGGAAAAAAACTGAGAAGAAAAACTGAGAAAAAAAGACCGAACAAACTGAAGAAAAATTTAGGAAAAAACTGCACAAAACTGAGAAAAAAAAGAACTGAGAAAAAAAACTGAGAAAAAACAACAGAAAAACTGAGCAGAATAACTGAGAAAAAAAACTATTAAAAAAAACTGAAGAAAAACGGAGGAAAAAAACTGAGAAGAAACACTGAGAAAAAAAGACTGAAGAAACTGAAGAAAAACTTAGAAAAAAAACTGTGAAAAAATCTGTGAAACAAAGAACAGAGAAAAAAAACTGAAGAAAAACTTAGAAAAAACTGCACAAAACTGTGAAAAAAAAGAACTGAGAAAAAAAACTGAGAAAATACTGAGCAGAAAAACTGAGCAGAATAACTGAGAAAAAAAACTATTCAAAAAAACTGAAGAAAAACGGAGGAAAAAAACTGAGAAGAAAAACTGAGAAAAAAAGACTGAACAAATTGAAGAAAAATTTAGGAAAAAACTGCACAAAACTGAGAAAAAAAAAGAACTGAGAAAAAAAACTGAGAAAAAACAGCAGAAAAACTGAGCAGAATAACTGAGAAAAAAAACTATTAAAAAAAACTGAAGAAAAACGGAGGAAAAAACTGAGAAGCAAAACTGAGAAAAAAAGACTGAAAAAACTGAAGAAAAACTTCGAAAAAAAACTGTGAAAAAAACTGTGGAAAAAAAGAACTGAGAAAAAAAACTGAAGAAAAACTTAGAAAAAAACTGCACAAAACTGTGAAAAAAAAGAACTGAGAAAAAAAACTGAGAAAAAACTGAGCAGAAAAACTGAGCAGAATAACTGAGAAAAAAATCTATTGAAAAAAACTGAAGAAAAACGGAGGAAAAAAACTGAGAAGAAAAACTGAGAAAAAAAGACTGAAAAAACTGAAGAAAATCTGAAAATAAAATTGCACAAAACTGTGAAAAAAAAGAAATGAGAAAAAAACTGAGAAAAAACAGCAGAAAAACTGAGCAGAATAACTGAGAAAAAAAACTATTAAAAAAAACTGAAGAAAAACGGAGGAATAAAACTGAGAAGAAAACCTGAGAAAAAAAGACTGAAAAAACTGAAGAAAAACTTAGAAAAAAAACTGTGAAAAAAACTGTGAAAAAAAGAACAGAGAAAAAAAACAGAAGAAAAACTTAGAAAAAAACTGCACAAAACTGTGAAAAAAAAGAAGTGAGAAAAAAAACTGAGAAAAAACCGAGCAGAAAAACTGAGCAGAATAACTGAGAAAAAAAACTATTCAAAAAAACTGAAGAAAAACGGAGGAAAAAAACTGAGAAGAAAAACTGAGAAAAAAGGACTGAACAATCTGAAGAAAAACGGAGGAAAAAACTGCGAAGAAAAACTGAGAAAAAAAGACTGAACAAACTGAAGAAAAACTTAGAAAAAAAACTGTGAAAAAAACTGTGAAAAAAAAGAACAGAGAAAAAATACAGAAGAAAAACTTAGAAAAAAACTGCACAAAACTGTGAAAAAAAAGAACTGAGAAAAAAAACTGAGAAAAAACTGAGCAGAAAAACTTAGCAGAATAACTGAGAAAAAAAACTATTCAAAAAAACTGAAGAAAAACGGAGGAAAAAAACTGAGAAGAAAAACTGAGAAAAAAAGACTGAACAAATTGAAGAAAAATTTAGGAAAAAACTGCACAAAACTGAGAAAAAAAAGAACTGAGAAAAAAAACTGAGAAAAAACAGCAGAAAAACTGAGCAGAATAACTGAGAAAAAAAACTATTAAAAAAAACTGAAGAAAAACGGAGGAAAAAACTGAGAAGCAAAACTGAGAAAAAAAGACTGAAAAAACTGAAGAAAAACTTCGAAAAAAAACTGTGAAAAAAACTGTGAAAAAAAAGAACTGAGAAAAAAAACTGAAGTAAAACTTGGAAAAAAACTGTGCACAAAACTGTGAAAAAAAAGAACTGAGAAAAAAAACTGAGAAAAAACTGAGCAGAAAAATTTAGCAGAATAACTGAGAAAAAAAACTATTAAAAAAAACTGAAGAAAAACGGAGGAAAAAAACTGAGAAGAAAACTGAGAAAAAAAGACTGAAGAAACTGAAGAAAAACTTAGAAAAAAAACTGTGAAAAAATCTGTGAAAAAAAAGAACAGAGAAAAAAAACTGAAGAAAAACTTAGAAAAAACTGCACAAAACTGTGAAAAAAAAGAACTGAGAAAAAAAACTGAGAAAAAACTGAGCAGAAAAACTGAGCAGAATAACTGAGAAAAAAAACTATTCAAAAAAACTGAAGAAAAACGGAGGAAAAAAACTGAGAAGAAAAACTGAGAAAAAAAGACTGAACAAATTGAAGAAAAATTTAGGAAAAAACTGCACAAAACTGAGAAAAAAAAGAACTGAGAAAAAAAACTGAGAAAAAACAGCAGAAAAACTGAGCAGAATAACTGAGAAAAAAAACTATTAAAAAATACTGAAGAAAAACGGAGGAATAAAACTGAGAAGAAAACCTGAGAAAAAAAGACTGAAAAAACTGAAGAAAAACTTAGAAAAAAAACTGTGAAAAAAACTGTGAAAAAAAAGAACAGAGAAAAAAAACTGAAGTTAAACTTAGAAAAAAACTGAACAAAACTGTGAAAAAAAAGAACTGAGCAAAAAAACTGAGAAAAAACTGAGCAGAAAAACTGAGGAGGAATAAAACTGAGAAGAAAACCTGAGAAAAAAAGACTGAAAAAACTGAAGAAAAACTTAGAAAAAAAACTGTGAAAAAAACTGTGAAAAAAAAGAACAGAGAAAAAAAACTGAAGAAAAACTTAGAAAAAACTGCACAAAACTGTGAAAAAAAAGAACTGAGAAAAAAAACTGAGAAAATACTGAGCAGAAAAACTGAGCAGAATAACTGAGAAAAAAAACTATTCAAAAAAACTGAAGAAAAACGGAGGAAAAAAACTGAGAAGAAAAACTGAGAAAAAAAGACTGAACAAATTGAAGAAAAATTTAGGAAAAAACTGCACAAAACTGAGAAAAAAAAAGAACTGAGAAAAAAAACTGAGAAAAAACAGCAGAAAAACTGAGCAGAATAACTGAGAAAAAAAACTATTAAAAAAAACTGAAGAAAAACGGAGGAAAAAACTGAGAAGCAAAACTGAGAAAAAAAGACTGAAAAAACTGAAGAAAAACTTCGAAAAAAAACTGTGAAAAAAACTGTGGAAAAAAAGAACTGAGAAAAAAAACTGAAGAAAAACTTAGAAAAAAACTGCACAAAACTGTGAAAAAAAAGAACTGAGAAAAAAAACTGAGAAAAAACTGAGCAGAAAAACTGAGCAGAATAACTGAGAAAAAAATCTATTCAAAAAAACTGAAGAAAAACGGAGGAAAAAAACTGAGAAGAAAAACTGAGAAAAAAAGACTGAAAAAACTGAAGAAAATCTGAAAATAAAATTGCACAAAACTGTGAAAAAAAAGAACTGAGAAAAAAAACTGAGAAAAAACCGAGCAGAAAAACTGAGCAGAATAACTGAGAAAAAAAACTATTAAAAAAAACTGAAGAAAAACGGAGGAAAAAAACTGAGAAGAAAAACTGAGAAAAAAGGACTGAACAATCTGAAGAAAAACGGAGGAAAAAACTGCGAAGAAAAACTGAGAAAAAAAGACTGAACAAACTGAAGAAAAACTTAGAAAAAAAACTGTGAAAAAAACTGTGAAAAAAAAGAACAGAGAAAAAATACAGAAGAAAAACTTAGAAAAAAACTGCACAAAACTGTGAAAAAAAAGAACTGAGAAAAAAAACTGAGAAAAAACTGAGCAGAAAAACTTAGCAGAATAACTGAGAAAAAAAACTATTCAAAAAAACTGAAGAAAAACGGAGGAAAAAAACTGAGAAGAAAAACTGAGAAAAAAAGACTGAACAAATTGAAGAAAAATTTAGGAAAAAACTGCACAAAACTGAGAAAAAAAAGAACTGAGAAAAAAAACTGAGAAAAAACAGCAGAAAAACTGAGCAGAATAACTGAGAAAAAAAACTATTAAAAAAAACTGAAGAAAAACGGAGGAAAAAACTGAGAAGCAAAACTGAGAAAAAAAGACTGAAAAAACTGAAGAAAAACTTCGAAAAAAAACTGTGAAAAAAACTGTGAAAAAAAAGAACTGAGAAAAAAAACTGAAGAAAAACTTGGAAAAAAACTGTGCACAAAACTGTGAAAAAAAAGAACTGAGAAAAAAAACTGAGAAAAAACTGAGCAGAAAAATTTAGCAGAATAATTGAGAAAAAAAACTATTAAAAAAAACTGAAGAAAAACGGAGGAAAAAAACTGAGAAGAAAACTGAGAAAAAAAGACTGAAGAAACTGAAGAAAAACTTAGAAAAAAACTGTGAAAAAATCTGTGAAAAAAAAGAACAAAGAAAAAAAACTGAAGAAAAACTTAGAAAAAACTGCACAAAACTGTGAAAAAAAAGAACTGAGAAAAAAAACTGAGAAAAAACTGAGCAGAAAAACTGAGCAGAATAACTGAGAAAAAAAACTATTCAAAAAAACTGAAGAAAAACGGAGGAAAAAAACTGAGAAGAAAAACTGAGAAAAAAAGACTGAACAAATTGAAGAAAAATTTAGGAAAAAACTGCACAAAACTGAGAAAAAAAAGAACTGAGAAAAAAAACTGAGAAAAAACTGAGCAGAAAAACTGAGCAGAATAACTGAGAAAAAAATCTATTCAAAAAAACTGAAGAAAAACGGAGGAAAAAAACTGAGAAGAAAAACTGAGAAAAAAAGACTGAAAAAACTGAAGAAAATCTGAAAATAAAATTGCACAAAACTGTGAAAAAAAAGAAATGAGAAAAAAAACTGAGAAAAAACAGCAGAAAAACTGAGCAGAATAACTGAGAAAAAAAACTATTAAAAAAAACTGAAGAAAAACGGAGGAATAAAACTGAGAAGAAAACCTGAGAAAAAAAGACTGAAAAAACTGAAGAAAAACTTAGAAAAAAAACTGTGAAAAAAACTGTGAAAAAAAGAACAGAGAAAAAAAACAGAAGAAAAACTTAGAAAAAAACTGCACAAAACTGTGAAAAAAAAGAACTGAGAAAAAAAACTGAGAAAAAACCGAGCAGAAAAACTGAGCAGAATAACTGAGAAAAAAAACTATTCAAAAAAACTGAAGAAAAACGGAGGAAAAAAACTGAGAAGAAAAACTGAGAAAAAAGGACTGAACAATCTGAAGAAAAACGGAGGAAAAAACTGCGAAGAAAAACTGAGAAAAAAAGACTGAACAAACTGAAGAAAAACTTAGAAAAAAAACTGTGAAAAAAACTGTGAAAAAAAAGAACAGAGAAAAAATACAGAAGAAAAACTTAGAAAAAAACTGCACAAAACTGTGAAAAAAAAGAACTGAGAAAAAAAACTGAGAAAAAACTGAGCAGAAAAACTTAGCAGAATAACTGAGAAAAAAAACTATTCAAAAAAACTGAAGAAAAACGGAGGAAAAAAACTGAGAAGAAAAACTGAGAAAAAAAGACTGAACAAATTGAAGAAAAATTTAGGAAAAAACTGCACAAAACTGAGAAAAAAAAGAACTGAGAAAAAAAACTGAGAAAAAACAGCAGAAAAACTGAGCAGAATAACTGAGAAAAAAAACTATTAAAAAAAACTGAAGAAAAACGGAGGAAAAAACTGAGAAGCAAAACTGAGAAAAAAAGACTGAAAAAACTGAAGAAAAACTTCGAAAAAAAACTGTGAAAAAAACTGTGAAAAAAAAGAACTGAGAAAAAAAACTGAAGTAAAACTTGGAAAAAAACTGTGCACAAAACTGTGAAAAAAAAGAACTGAGAAAAAAAACTGAGAAAAAACTGAGCAGAAAAATTTAGCAGAATAACTGAGAAAAAAAACTATTAAAAAAAACTGAAGAAAAACGGAGGAAAAAAACTGAGAAGAAAACTGAGAAAAAAAGACTGAAGAAACTGAAGAAAAACTTAGAAAAAAAACTGTGAAAAAATCTGTGAAAAAAAAGAACAGAGAAAAAAAACTGAAGAAAAACTTAGAAAAAACTGCACAAAACTGTGAAAAAAAAGAACTGAGAAAAAAAACTGAGAAAAAACTGAGCAGAAAAACTGAGCAGAATAACTGAGAAAAAAAACTATTCAAAAAAACTGAAGAAAAACGGAGGAAAAAAACTGAGAAGAAAAACTGAGAAAAAAAGACTGAACAAATTGAAGAAAAATTTAGGAAAAAACTGCACAAAACTGAGAAAAAAAAGAACTGAGAAAAAAAACTGAGAAAAAACAGCAGAAAAACTGAGCAGAATAACTGAGAAAAAAAACTATTAAAAAATACTGAAGAAAAACGGAGGAATAAAACTGAGAAGAAAACCTGAGAAAAAAAGACTGAAAAAACTGAAGAAAAACTTAGAAAAAAAACTGTGAAAAAAACTGTGAAAAAAAAGAACAGAGAAAAAAAACTGAAGAAAAACTTAGAAAAAAACTGAACAAAACTGTGAAAAAAAAGAACTGAGAAAAAAAACTGAGAAAAAACTGAGCAGAAAAACTGAGCAGAATAACTGAGAAAAAAAACTATTCAAAAAAACTGAAGAAAAACGGAGGAAAAAAACTGAGAAGAAAAACTGAGAAAAAAAGACCGAACAAACTGAAGAAAAATTTAGGAAAAAACTGCACAAAACTGAGAAAAAAAAGAACTGAGAAAAAAAACTGAGAAAAAACAACAGAAAAACTGAGCAGAATAACTGAGAAAAAAAACTATTAAAAAAAACTGAAGAAAAACGGAGGAAAAAAACTGAGAAGAAACACTGAGAAAAAAAGACTGAAGAAACTGAAGAAAAACTTAGAAAAAAAACTGTGAAAAAATCTGTGAAAAAAAAGAACAGAGAAAAAAAACTGAAGAAAAACTTAGAAAAAACTGCACAAAACTGTGAAAAAAAAGAACTGAGAAAAAAAACTGAGAAAATACTGAGCAGAAAAACTGAGCAGAATAACTGAGAAAAAAAACTATTCAAAAAAACTGAAGAAAAACGGAGGAAAAAAACTGAGAAGAAAAACTGAGAAAAAAAGACTGAACAAATTGAAGAAAAATTTAGGAAAAAACTGCACAAAACTGAGAAAAAAAAGAACTGAGAAAAAAAACTGAGAAAAAACAGCAGAAAAACTGAGCAGAATAACTGAGAAAAAAAACTATTAAAAAAAACTGAAGAAAAACGGAGGAAAAAAACTGAGAAGAAACACTGAGAAAAAAAGACTGAAGAAACTGAAGAAAAACTTAGAAAAAAAACTGTGAAAAAATCTGTGAAAAAAAAGAACAGAGAAAAAAAACTGAAGAAAAACTTAGAAAAAACTGCACAAAACTGTGAAAAAAAAGAACTGAGAAAAAAAACTGAGAAAAAACTGAGCAGAAAAACTGAGCAGAATAACTGAGAAAAAAATCTATTCAAAAAAACTGAAGAAAAACGGAGGAAAAAAACTGAGAAGAAAAACTGAGAAAAAAAGACTGAAAAAACTGAAGAAAATCTGAAAATAAAATTGCACAAAACTGTGAAAAAAAAGAACTGAGAAAAAAAACTGAGAAAAAACCGAGCAGAAAAACTGAGCAGAATAACTGAGAAAAAAAACTATTAAAAAAAACTGAAGAAAAACGGAGGAAAAAAACTGAGAAGAAAAACTGAGAAAAAAGGACTGAACAATCTGAAGAAAAACGGAGGAAAAAACTGCGAAGAAAAACTGAGAAAAAAAGACTGAACAAACTGAAGAAAAACTTAGAAAAAAAACTGTGAAAAAAACTGTGAAAAAAAAGAACAGAGAAAAAATACAGAAGAAAAACTTAGAAAAAAACTGCACAAAACTGTGAAAAAAAAGAACTGAGAAAAAAAACTGAGAAAAAACTGAGCAGAAAAACTTAGCAGAATAACTGAGAAAAAAAACTATTCAAAAAAACTGAAGAAAAACGGAGGAAAAAAACTGAGAAGAAAAACTGAGAAAAAAAGACTGAACAAATTGAAGAAAAATTTAGGAAAAAACTGCACAAAACTGAGAAAAAAAAGAACTGAGAAAAAAAACTGAGAAAAAACAGCAGAAAAACTGAGCAGAATAACTGAGAAAAAAAACTATTAAAAAAAACTGAAGAAAAACGGAGGAAAAAACTGAGAAGCAAAACTGAGAAAAAAAGACTGAAAAAACTGAAGAAAAACTTCGAAAAAAAACTGTGAAAAAAACTGTGAAAAAAAGAACTGAGAAAAAAAACTGAAGAAAACCTTGGAAAAAAACTGTGCACAAAACTGTGAAAAAAAAGAACTGAGAAAAAAAACTGAGAAAAAACTGAGCAGAAAAATTTAGCAGAATAACTGAGAAAAAAAACTATTAAAAAAAACTGAAAAAAAACGGAGGAAAAAAACTGAGAAGAAAACTGAGAAAAAAAGACTGAAGAAACTGAAGAAAAACTTAGAAAAAAAACTGTGAAAAAATCTGTGAAAAAAAAGAACAAAGAAAAAAAACTGAAGAAAAACTTAGAAAAAACTGCACAAAACTGTGAAAAAAAAGAACTGAGAAAAAAAACTGAGAAAAAACTGAGCAGAAAAACTGAGCAGAATAACTGAGAAAAAAAACTATTCAAAAAAACTGAAGAAAAACGGAGGAAAAAAACTGAGAAGAAAAACTGAGAAAAAAAGACTGAACAAATTGAAGAAAAATTTAGGAAAAAACTGCACAAAACTGAGAAAAAAAAGTACTGAGAAAAAAAACTGAGAAAAAACAGCAGAAAAACTGAGCAGAATAACTGAGAAAAAAAACTATTAAAAAATACTGAAGAAAAACGGAGGAATAAAACTGAGAAGAAAACCTGAGAAAAAAAGACTGAAAAAACTGAAGAAAAACTTAGAAAAAAAACTGTGAAAAAAACTGTGAAAAAAAAGAACAGAGAAAAAAAACTGAAGAAAAACTTAGAAAAAAACTGAACAAAACTGTGAAAAAAAAGAACTGAGAAAAAAAACTGAGAAAAAACTGAGCAGAAAAACTGAGCAGAATAACTGAGAAAAAAAACTATTCAAAAAAACTGAAGAAAAACGGAGGAAAAAAACTGAGAAGAAAAACTGAGAAAAAAAGACCGAACAAACTGAAGAAAAATTTAGGAAAAAACTGCACAAAACTGAGAAAAAAAAGAACTGAGAAAAAAAACTGAGAAAAAACAACAGAAAAACTGAGCAGAATAACTGAGAAAAAAAACTATTAAAAAAAACTGAAGAAAAACGGAGGAAAAAAACTGAGAAGAAACACTGAGAAAAAAAGACTGAAGAAACTGAAGAAAAACTTAGAAAAAAAACTGTGAAAAAATCTTTGAAAAAAAAGAACAGAGAAAAAAAACTGAAGAAAAACTTAGAAAAAACTGCACAAAACTGTGAAAAAAAAGAACTGAGAAAAAAAACTGAGAAAATACTGAGCAGAAAAACTGAGCAGAATAACTGAGAAAAAAAACTATTCAAAAAAACTGAAGAAAAACAGAGGAAAAAAACTGAGAAGAAAAACTGAGAAATAAAGACTGAACAAATTGAAGAAAAATTTAGGAAAAAACTGCACAAAACTGAGAAAAAAAAAGAACTGAGAAAAAAAACTGAGAAAAAACAGCAGAAAAACTGAGCAGAATAACTGAGAAAAAAAACTATTAAAAAAAACTGAAGAAAAACGGAGGAAAAAACTGAGAAGCAAAACTGAGAAAAAAAGACTGAAAAAACTGAAGAAAAACTTCGAAAAAAAACTGTGAAAAAAACTGTGGAAAAAAAGAACTGAGAAAAAAAACTGAAGAAAAACTTAGAAAAAAACTGCACAAAACTGTGAAAAAAAAGAACAGAGAAAAAAAACTGAGAAAAAACTGAGCAGAAAAACTGAGCAGAATAACTGAGAAAAAAATCTATTCAAAAAAACTGAAGAAAAACGGAGGAAAAAAACTGAGAAGAAAAACTGAGAAAAAAAGACTGAAAAAACTGAAGAAAATCTGAAAATAAAATTGCACAAAACTGTGAAAAAAAAGAAATGAGAAAAAAAACTGAGAAAAAACAGCAGAAAAACTGAGCAGAATAACTGAGAAAAAAAACTATTAAAAAAAACTGAAGAAAAACGGAGGAATAAAACTGAGAAGAAAACCTGAGAAAAAAAGACTGAAAAAACTGAAGAAAAACTTAGAAAAAAAACTGTGAAAAAAACTGTGAAAAAAAGAACAGAGAAAAAAAACAGAAGAAAAACTTAGAAAAAAACTGCACAAAACTGTGAAAAAAAAGAACTGAGAAAAAAAACTGAGAAAAAACCGAGCAGAAAAACTGAGCAGAATAACTGAGAAAAAAAACTATTCAAAAAAACTGAAGAAAAACGGAGGAAAAAAACTGAGAAGAAAAACTGAGAAAAAAGGACTGAACAATCTGAAGAAAAACTGAGGAAAAAACTGCACAAAACTGAGAAAAAAAAGAACTGAGAAAAAAAACTGAGAAAAAACAGCAGAAAAACTGAGCAGAATAACTGAGAAAAAAAACTATTAAAAAAAACTGAAGAAAAACGCAGGAAAAAACTGAGAAGAAAAACTGAGAAAAAAAGACTGAAAAAACTAAAGAAAAACTTGGAAACAAAACTGTGAAAAAAACTGTGAAAAAAAAGAACTGAGAAAAAAAACTGAAGAAAAACTTGGAAAAAAACTGTGCACAAAACTGTGAAAAAAAAGAACTAAGAAAAAAAACTGAGAAAAAACTGAGCAGAAAAACTGAGCAGAATAACTGAGAAAAAAAACTATTAAAAAAAACTGAAGAAAAACGGAGGAAAAAAACTGAGAAGAAAAACTGAGAAAAAAAGACTGAAAAAACTGAAGAAAATCTTAAAATAAAATTGCACAAAACTGTGAAAAAAAAGAAATGAGAAAAAAAACTGAGAAAAAACAGCAGAAAAACTGAGCAGAATAACTGAGAAAAAAAACTATTAAAAAAAACTGAAGAAAAACGGAGAAAAAAAGACTGAACAAATTGAAGAAAAATTTAGGAAAAACTGCACAAAACTGAGAAAAAAAAGAACTGAGAAAAAAAACTGAGAAAAAAGAGCAGAAAAACTGAGCAAAATAACTGAGAAAAAAAACTATTAAAAAAAACTGAAGAAAAACGGAGGAAAAAACTGAGAAGCAAAACTGAGAAAAAAAGACTGAAAAAACTGAAGAAAAACTTCGAAAAAAAACTGTGAAAAAAACTGTGAAAAAAAAGAACTGAGAAAAAAAACTAAAGAAAAACTTGGAAAAAAACTGTGCACAAAACTGTGAAAAAAAAGAACTGAGAAAAAAAACTGAGAAAAAACTGAGCAGAAAAACTGAGCAGAATAACTGAGAAAAAAAACTATTCAAAAAAACTGAAGAAAAACGGAGGAAAAAAACTGAGAAGAAAAACTGAGAAAAAAAGACTGAACAAATTGAAGAAAAATTTGGGAAAAAACTGCTCAAAACTGAGAAAAAAAAGAACTGAGAAAAAAAACTGAGAAAAAACAGCAGAAAAACTGAGCAGAATAACTGAGAAAAAAAACTATTAAAAAATACTGAAGAAAAACGGAGGAATAAAACTGAGAAGAAAACCTGAGAAAAAAAGACTGAAAAAACTGAAGAAAAACTTAGAAAAAAAACTGTGAAAAAAACTGTGAAAAAAAAGAACAGAGAAAAAAAACTGAAGAAAAACTTAGAAAAAAACTGAACAAAACTGTGAAAAAAAAGAACTGAGAAAAAAAACTGAGAAAAAACTGAGCAGAAAAACTGAGCAGAATAACTGAGAAAAAAAACTATTCAAAAAAACTGAAGAAAAACGGAGGAAAAAAACTGAGAAGAAAAACTGAGAAAAAAAGACCGAACAAACTGAAGAAAAATTTAGGAAAAAACTGCACAAAACTGAGAAAAAAAAGAACTGAGAAAAAAAACTGAGAAAAAACAACAGAAAAACTGAGCAGAATAACTGAGAAAAAAAACTATTAAAAAAAACTGAAGAAAAACGGAGGAAAAAAACTGAGAAGAAACACTGAGAAAAAAAGACTGAAGAAACTGAAGAAAAACTTAGAAAAAAAACTGTGAAAAAATCTGTGAAAAAAAAGAACAGAGAAAAAAAACTGAAGAAAAACTTAGAAAAAACTGCACAAAACTGTGAAAAAAAAGAACTGAGAAAAAAAACTGAGAAAAAACTGAGCAGAAAAACTGAGCAGAATAACTGAGAAAAAAAACTATTCAAAAAAACTGAAGAAAAACGGAGGAAAAAAACTGAGAAGAAAAACTGAGAAAAAAAGACTGAACAAATTGAAGAAAAATTTAGGAAAAAACTGCACAAAACTGAGAAAAAAAAAGAACTGAGAAAAAAAACTGAGAAAAAACAGCAGAAAAACTGAGCAGAATAACTGAGAAAAAAAACTATTAAAAAAAACTGAAGAAAAACGGAGAAAAAAAGACTGAACAAATTGAAGAAAAATTTAGGAAAAACTGCACAAAACTGAGATAAAAAAGAACTGAGAAAAAAAACTGAGAAAAAACTGAGCAGAAAAACTGAGCAGAATAACTGAGAAAAAAAACTATTCAAAAAAACTGAAGAAAAACGGAGGAAAAAAATTGAGAAGAAAAACTGAGAAAAAAAGACTGAACAAATTGAAGAAAAATTTAGGAAAAAACTGCACAAAACTGAGAAAAAAAAGAACTGAGAAAAAAAACTGAGAAAAAAGAGCAGAAAAACTGAGCAGAATAACTGAGAAAAAAAACTATTAAAAAAAACTGAAGAAAAACGGAGGAAAAAACTGAGAAGCAAAACTGAGAAAAAAAGACTGAAAAAACTGAAGAAAAACTTCGAAAAAAAACTGTGAAAAAAACTGTGAAAAAAAAGAACTGAGAAAAAAAACTAAAGAAAAACTTGGAAAAAAACTGTGCACAAAACTGTGAAAAAAAAGAACTGAGAAAAAAAACTGAGAAAAAACTGAGCAGAAAAACTTAGCAGAATAACTGAGAAAAAAAACTATTAAAAAAAACTGAAGAAAAACGGAGGAAAAAAACTGAGAAGAAAAACTGAGAAAAAAAGACTGAAGAAACTGAAGAAAAACTTAGAAAAAAAACTGTGAAAAAATCTGTGAAAAAAAAGAACAGAGAAAAAAAACTGAAGAAAAACTTAGAAAAAACTGCACAAAACTGTGAAAAAAAAGAACTGAGAAAAAAAACTGAGAAAAAACTGAGCAGAAAAACTGAGCAGAATAACTGAGAAAAAAAACTATTCAAAAAAACTGAAGAAAAACGGAGGAAAAAAACTGAGAAGAAAAACTGAGAAAAAAAGACTGAACAAATTGAAGAAAAATTTGGGAAAAAACTGCACAAAACTGAGAAAAAAAAGAAATGAGAAAAAAAACTGAGAAAAAACAGCAGAAAAACTGAGCAGAATAACTGAGAAAAAAAACTATTAAAAAATACTGAAGAAAAACGGAGGAATAAAACTGAGAAGAAAACCTGAGAAAAAAAGACTGAAAAAACTGAAGAAAAACTTAGAAAAAAAACTGTGAAAAAAACTGTGAAAAAAAAGAACAGAGAAAAAAAACTGAAGAAAAACTTAGAAAAAAACTGAACAAAACTGTGAAAAAAAAGAACTGAGAAAAAAAACTGAGAAAAAACTGAGCAGAAAAACTGAGCAGAATAACTGAGAAAAAAAACTATTCAAAAAAACTGAAGAAAAACGGAGGAAAAAAACTGAGAAGAAAAACTGAGAAAAAAAGACCGAACAAACTGAAGAAAAATTTAGGAAAAAACTGCACAAAACTGAGAAAAAAAAGAACTGAGAAAAAAAACTGAGAAAAAACAACAGAAAAACTGAGCAGAATAACTGAGAAAAAAAACTATTAAAAAAAACTGAAGAAAAACGGAGGAAAAAAACTGAGAAGAAAACTGAGAAAAAAAGACTGAAGAAACTGAAGAAAAACTTAGAAAAAAAACTGTGAAAAAATCTGTGAAAAAAAAGAACAAAGAAAAAAAACTGAAGAAAAACTTAGAAAAAACTGCACAAAACTGTGAAAAAAAAGAACTGAGAAAAAAAACGGAGAAAAAACTGAGCAGAAAAACTGAGCAGAATAACTGAGAAAAAAAACTATTCAAAAAAACTGAAGAAAAACGGAGGAAAAAAACTGAGAAGAAAAACTGAGAAAAAAAGACTGAACAAATTGAAGAAAAATTTAGGAAAAAACTGCACAAAACTGAGAAAAAAAAGTACTGAGAAAAAAAACTGAGAAAAAACAGCAGAAAAACTGAGCAGAATAACTGAGAAAAAAAACTATTAAAAAATACTGAAGAAAAACGGAGGAATAAAACTGAGAAGAAAACCTGAGAAAAAAAGACTGAAAAAACTGAAGAAAAACTTAGAAAAAAAACTGTGAAAAAAACTGTGAAAAAAAAGAACAGAGAAAAAAAACTGAAGAAAAACTTAGAAAAAAACTGAACAAAACTGTGAAAAAAAAGAACTGAGAAAAAAAACTGAGAAAAAACTGAGCAGAAAAACTGAGCAGAATAACTGAGAAAAAAAACTATTCAAAAAAACTGAAGAAAAACGGAGGAAAAAAACTGAGAAGAAAAACTGAGAAAAAAAGACCGAACAAACTGAAGAAAAATTTAGGAAAAAACTGCACAAAACTGAGAAAAAAAAGAACTGAGAAAAAAAACTGAGAAAAAACAACAGAAAAACTGAGCAGAATAACTGAGAAAAAAAACTATTAAAAAAAACTGAAGAAAAACGGAGGAAAAAAACTGAGAAGAAACACTGAGAAAAAAAGACTGAAGAAACTGAAGAAAAACTTAGAAAAAAAACTGTGAAAAAATCTGTGAAAAAAAAGAACAGAGAAAAAAAACTGAAGAAAAACTTAGAAAAAACTGCACAAAACTGTGAAAAAAAAGAACTGAGAAAAAAAACTGAGAAAATACTGAGCAGAAAAACTGAGCAGAATAACTGAGAAAAAAAACTATTCAAAAAAACTGAAGAAAAACGGAGGAAAAAAACTGAGAAGAAAAACTGAGAAAA
This sequence comes from Pristiophorus japonicus, assembly GCF_044704955.1. NCBI lineage: Eukaryota > Metazoa > Chordata > Chondrichthyes > Pristiophoridae > Pristiophorus > Pristiophorus japonicus. The sequence continues at coordinate 574,257 of NW_027252177.1, read as the reverse complement.
AAAGACTGAACAAATTGAAGAAAAATTTAGGAAAAAACTGCACAAAACTGAGAAAAAAAAAGAACTGAGAAAAAAAACTGAGAAAAAACAGCAGAAAAACTGAGCAGAATAACTGAGAAAAAAAACTATTAAAAAAAACTGAAGAAAAACGGAGGAAAAAACTGAGAAGCAAAACTGAGAAAAAAAGACTGAAAAAACTGAAGAAAAACTTCGAAAAAAAACTGTGAAAAAAACTGTGGAAAAAAAGAACTGAGAAAAAAAACTGAAGAAAAACTTAGAAAAAAACTGCACAAAACTGTGAAAAAAAAGAACTGAGAAAAAAAACTGAGAAAAAACTGAGCAGAAAAACTGAGCAGAATAACTGAGAAAAAAATCTATTCAAAAAAACTGAAGAAAAACGGAGGAAAAAAACTGAGAAGAAAAATTGAGAAAAAAAGACTGAAAAAACTGAAGAAAATCTGAAAATAAAATTGCACAAAACTGTGAAAAAAAAGAAATGAGAAAAAAAACTGAGAAAAAACAGCAGAAAAACTGAGCAGAATAACTGAGAAAAAAAACTATTAAAAAAAACTGAAGAAAAACGGAGGAATAAAACTGAGAAGAAAACCTGAGAAAAAAAGACTGAAAAAACTGAAGAAAAACTTAGAAAAAAAACTGTGAAAAAAACTGTGAAAAAAAGAACAGAGAAAAAAAACAGAAGAAAAACTTAGAAAAAAACTGCACAAAACTGTGAAAAAAAAGAACTGAGAAAAAAAACTGAGAAAAAACCGAGCAGAAAAACTGAGCAGAATAACTGAGAAAAAAAACTATTCAAAAAAACTGAAGAAAAACGGAGGAAAAAAACTGAGAAGAAAAACTGAGAAAAAAGGACTGAACAATCTGAAGAAAAACTGAGGAAAAAACTGCACAAAACTGAGAAAAAAAAGAACTGAGAAAAAAAACTGAGAAAAAACAGCAGAAAAACTGAGCAGAATAACTGAGAAAAAAAACTATTAAAAAAAACTGAAGAAAAACGCAGGAAAAAACTGAGAAGAAAAACTGAGAAAAAAAGACTGAAAAAACGAAAGAAAAACTTGGAAACAAAACTGTGAAAAAAACTGTGAAAAAAAAGAACTGAGAAAAAAAACTGAAGAAAAACTTGGAAAAAAACTGTGCACAAAACTGTGAAAAAAAAGAACTAAGAAAAAAAACTGAGAAAAAACTGAGCAGAAAAACTGAGCAGAATAACTGAGAAAAAAAACTATTAAAAAAAACTGAAGAAAAACGGAGGAAAAAAACTGAGAAGAAAAACTGAGAAAAAAAGACTGAAAAAACTGAAAAAAATCTTAAAATAAAATTGCACAAAACTGTGAAAAAAAAGAAATGAGAAAAAAAACTGAGAAAAAACAGCAGAAAAACTGAGCAGAATAACTGAGAAAAAAAACTATTAAAAAAAACTGAAGAAAAACGGAGAAAAAAAGACTGAACAAATTGAAGAAAAATTTAGGAAAAACTGCACAAAACTGAGAAAAAAAAGAACTGAGAAAAAAAACTGAGAAAAAAGAGCAGAAAAACTGAGCAAAATAACTGAGAAAAAAAACTATTAAAAAAAACTGAAGAAAAACGGAGGAAAAAACTGAGAAGCAAAACTGAGAAAAAAAGACTGAAAAAACTGAAGAAAAACTTCGAAAAAAAACTGTGAAAAAAACTGTGAAAAAAAAGAACTGAGAAAAAAAACTAAAGAAAAACTTGGAAAAAAACTGTGCACAAAACTGTGAAAAAAAAGAACTGAGAAAAAAAACTGAGAAAAAAAGACTGAAGAAACTGAAGAAAAACTTAGAAAAAAAACTGTGAAAAAATCTGTGAAAAAAAAGAACAGAGAAAAAAAACTGAAGAAAAACTTAGAAAAAACTGCACAAAACTGTGAAAAAAAAGAACTGAGAAAAAAAACTGAGAAAAAACTGAGCAGAAAAACTGAGCAGAATAACTGAGAAAAAAAACTATTCAAAAAAACTGAAGAAAAACGGAGGAAAAAAACTGAGAAGAAAAACTGAGAAAAAAAGACTGAACAAATTGAAGAAAAATTTGGGAAAAAACTGCACAAAACTGAGAAAAAAAGAACTGAGAAAAAAAACTGAGAAAAAACAGCAGAAAAACTGAGCAGAATAACTGAGAAAAAAAACTATTAAAAAATACTGAAGAAAAACGGAGGAATAAAACTGAGAAGAAAACCTGAGAAAAAAAGACTGAAAAAACTGAAGAAAAACTTAGAAAAAAAACTGTGAAAAAAACTGTGAAAAAAAAGAACAGAGAAAAAAAACTGAAGAAAAACTTAGAAAAAAACTGAACAAAACTGTGAAAAAAAAGAACTGAGAAAAAAAACTGAGAAAAAACTGAGCAGAAAAACTGAGCAGAATAACTGAGAAAAAAAACTATTCAAAAAAACTGAAGAAAAACGGAGGAAAAAAACTGAGAAGAAAAACTGAGAAAAAAAGACCGAACAAACTGAAGAAAAATTTAGGAAAAAACTGCACAAAACTGAGAAAAAAAAGAACTGAGAAAAAAAACTGAGAAAAAACAGCAGAAAAACTGAGCAGAATAACTGAGAAAAAAAACTATTAAAAAAAACTGAAGAAAAACGGAGGAAAAAAACTGAGAAGAAACACTGAGAAAAAAAGACTGAAGAAACTGAAGAAAAACTTAGAAAAAAAACTGTGAAAAAATCTGTGAAAAAAAAGAACAGAGAAAAAAAACTGAAGAAAAACTTAGAAAAAACTGCACAAAACTGTGAAAAAAAAGAACTGAGAAAAAAAACTGAGAAAAAACTGAGCAGAAAAACTGAGCAGAATAACTGAGAAAAAAAACTATTCAAAAAAACTGAAGAAAAACGGAGGAAAAAAACTGAGAAGAAAAACTGAGAAAAAAAGACTGAACAAATTGAAGAAAAATTTAGGAAAAAACTGCACAAAACTGAGAAAAAAAAAGAACTGAGAAAAAAAACTGAGAAAAAACAGCAGAAAAACTGAGCAGAATAACTGAGAAAAAAAACTATTAAAAAAAACTGAAGAAAAACGGAGAAAAAAAGACTGAACAAATTGAAGAAAAATTTAGGAAAAACTGCACAAAACTGAGAAAAAAAAGAACTGAGAAAAAAAACTGAGAAAAAACTGAGCAGAAAAACTGAGCAGAATAACTGAGAAAAAAAACTATTCAAAAAAACTGAAGAAAAACGGAGGAAAAAAATTGAGAAGAAAAACTGAGAAAAAAAGACTGAACAAATTGAAGAAAAATTTAGGAAAAAACTGCACAAAACTGAGAAAAAAAAGAACTGAGAAAAAAAACTGAGAAAAAAGAGCAGAAAAACTGAGCAGAATAACTGAGAAAAAAAACTATTAAAAAAAACTGAAGAAAAACGGAGGAAAAAACTGAGAAGCAAAACTGAGAAAAAAAGACTGAAAAAACTGAAGAAAAACTTCGAAAAAAAACTGTGAAAAAAACTGTGAAAAAAAAGAACTGAGAAAAAAAACTAAAGAAAAACTTGGAAAAAAACTGTGCACAAAACTGTGAAAAAAAAGAACTGAGAAAAAAAACTGAGAAAAAACTGAGCAGAAAAACTTAGCAGAATAACTGAGAAAAAAAACTATTAAAAAAAACTGAAGAAAAACGGAGGAAAAAAACTGAGAAGAAAAACTGAGAAAAAAAGACTGAAGAAACTGAAGAAAAACTTAGAAAAAAAACTGTGAAAAAATCTGTGAAAAAAAAGAACAGAGAAAAAAAACTGAAGAAAAACTTAGAAAAAACTGCACAAAACTGTGAAAAAAAAGAACTGAGAAAAAAAACTGAGAAAAAACTGAGCAGAAAAACTGAGCAGAATAACTGAGAAAAAAAACTATTCAAAAAAACTGAAGAAAAACGGAGGAAAAAAACTGAGAAGAAAAACTGAGAAAAAAAGACTGAACAAATTGAAGAAAAATTTGGGAAAAAACTGCACAAAACTGAGAAAAAAAAGAACTGAGAAAAAAAACTGAGAAAAAACAGCAGAAAAACTGAGCAGAATAACTGAGAAAAAAAACTATTAAAAAATACTGAAGAAAAACGGAGGAATAAAACTGAGAAGAAAACCTGAGAAAAAAAGACTGAAAAAACTGAAGAAAAACTTAGAAAAAAAACTGTGAAAAAAACTGTGAAAAAAAAGAACAGAGAAAAAAAACTGAAGAAAAACTTAGAAAAAAACTGAACAAAACTGTGAAAAAAAAGAACTGAGAAAAAAAACTGAGAAAAAACTGAGCAGAAAAACTGAGCAGAATAACTGAGAAAAAAAACTATTCAAAAAAACTGAAGAAAAACGGAGGAAAAAAACTGAGAAGAAAAACTGAGAAAAAAAGACCGAACAAACTGAAGAAAAATTTAGGAAAAAACTGCACAAAACTGAGAAAAAAAAGAACTGAGAAAAAAAACTGAGAAAAAACAACAGAAAAACTGAGCAGAATAACTGAGAAAAAAAACTATTAATAAAAACTGAAGAAAAACGGAGGAAAAAAACTGAGAAGAAACACTGAGAAAAAAAGACTGAAGAAACTGAAGAAAAACTTAGAAAAAAAACTGTGAAAAAATCTGTGAAAAAAAAGAACAGAGAAAAAAAACTGAAGAAAAACTTAGAAAAAACTGCACAAAACTGTGAAAAAAAAGAACTGAGAAAAAAAACTGAGAAAAAACTGAGCAGAAAAACTGAGCAGAATAACTGAGAAAAAAAACTATTCAAAAAAACTGAAGAAAAACGGAGGAAAAAAACTGAGAAGAAAAACTGAGAAAAAAAGACTGAACAAATTGAAGAAAAATTTAGGAAAAAACTGCACAAAACTGAGAAAAAAAAAGAACTGAGAAAAAAAACTGAGAAAAAACAGCAGAAAAACTGAGCAGAATAACTGAGAAAAAAAACTATTAAAAAAAACTGAAGAAAAACGGAGAAAAAAAGACTGAACAAATTGAAGAAAAATTTAGGAAAAACTGCACAAAACTGAGAAAAAAAAGAACTGAGAAAAAAAACTGAGAAAAAACTGAGCAGAAAAACTGAGCAGAATAACTGAGAAAAAAAACTATTCAAAAAAACTGAAGAAAAACGGAGGAAAAAAATTGAGAAGAAAAACTGAGAAAAAAAGACTGAACAAATTGAAGAAAAATTTAGGAAAAAACTGCACAAAACTGAGAAAAAAAAGAACTGAGAAAAAAAACTGAGAAAAAAGAGCAGAAAAACTGAGCAGAATAACTGAGAAAAAAAACTATTAAAAAAAACTGAAGAAAAACGGAGGAAAAAACTGAGAAGCAAAACTGAGAAAAAAAGACTGAAAAAACTGAAGAAAAACTTCGAAAAAAAACTGTGAAAAAAACTGTGAAAAAAAAGAACTGAGAAAAAAAACTAAAGAAAAACTTGGAAAAAAACTGTGCACAAAACTGTGAAAAAAAAGAACTGAGAAAAAAAACTGAGAAAAAACTGAGCAGAAAAACTTAGCAGAATAACTGAGAAAAAAAACTATTAAAAAAAACTGAAGAAAAACGGAGGAAAAAAACTGAGAAGAAAAACTGAGAAAAAAAGACTGAAGAAACTGAAGAAAAACTTAGAAAAAAAACTGTGAAAAAATCTGTGAAAAAAAAGAACAGAGAAAAAAAACTGAAGAAAAACTTAGAAAAAACTGCACAAAACTGTGAAAAAAAAGAACTGAGAAAAAAAACTGAGAAAAAACTGAGCAGAAAAACTGAGCAGAATAACTGAGAAAAAAAACTATTCAAAAAAACTGAAGAAAAACGGAGGAAAAAAACTGAGAAGAAAAACTGAGAAAAAAAGACTGAACAAATTGAAGAAAAATTTGGGAAAAAACTGCACAAAACTGAGAAAAAAAAGAACTGAGAATAAAAACTGAGAAAAAACAGCAGAAAAACTGAGCAGAATAACTGAGAAAAAAAACTATTAAAAAATACTGAAGAAAAACGGAGGAATAAAACTGAGAAGAAAACCTGAGAAAAAAAGACTGAAAAAACTGAAGAAAAACTTAGAAAAAAAACTGTGAAAAAAACTGTGAAAAAAAAGAACAGAGAAAAAAAACTGAAGAAAAACTTAGAAAAAAACTGAACAAAACTGTGAAAAAAAAGAACTGAGAAAAAAAACTGAGAAAAAACTGAGCAGAAAAACTGAGCAGAATAACTGAGAAAAAAAACTATTCAAAAAAACTGAAGAAAAACGGAGGAAAAAAACTGAGAAGAAAAACTGAGAAAAAAAGACCGAACAAACTGAAGAAAAATTTAGGAAAAAACTGCACAAAACTGAGAAAAAAAAGAACTGAGAAAAAAACTGAGAAAAAACAACAGAAAAACTGAGCAGAATAACTGAGAAAAAAAACTATTAAAAAAAACTGAAGAAAAACGGAGGAAAAAAACTGAGAAGAAACACTGAGAAAAAAAGACTGAAGAAACTGAAGAAAAACTTAGAAAAAAAACTGTGAAAAAATCTGTGAAAAAAAAGAACAGAGAAAAAAAACTGAAGAAAAACTTAGAAAAAACTGCACAAAACTGTGAAAAAAAAGAACTGAGAAAAAAAACTGAGAAAAAACTGAGCAGAAAAACTGAGCAGAATAACTGAGAAAAAAAACTATTCAAAAAAACTGAAGAAAAACGGAGGAAAAAAACTGAGAAGAAAAACTGAGAAAAAAAGACTGAACAAATTGAAGAAAAATTTAGGAAAAAACTGCACAAAACTGAGAAAAAAAAAGAACTGAGAAAAAAAACTGAGAAAAAACAGCAGAAAAACTGAGCAGAATAACTGAGAAAAAAAACTATTAAAAAAAACTGAAGAAAAACGGAGAAAAAAAGACTGAACAAATTGAAGAAAAATTTAGGAAAAACTGCACAAAACTGAGAAAAAAAAGAACTGAGAAAAAAAACTGAGAAAAAACTGAGCAGAAAAACTGAGCAGAATAACTGAGAAAAAAAACTATTCAAAAAAACTGAAGAAAAACGGAGGAAAAAAATTGAGAAGAAAAACTGAGAAAAAAAGACTGAACAAATTGAAGAAAAATTTAGGAAAAAACTGCACAAAACTGAGAAAAAAAAGAACTGAGAAAAAAAACTGAGAAAAAAGAGCAGAAAAACTGAGCAGAATAACTGAGAAAAAAAACTATTAAAAAAAACTGAAGAAAAACGGAGGAAAAAACTGAGAAGCAAAACTGAGAAAAAAAGACTGAAAAAACTGAAGAAAAACTTCGAAAAAAAACTGTGAAAAAAACTGTGAAAAAAAAGAACTGAGAAAAAAAACTAAAGAAAAACTTGGAAAAAAACTGTGCACAAAACTGTGAAAAAAAAGAACTGAGAAAAAAAACTGAGAAAAAACTGAGCAGAAAAACTTAGCAGAATAACTGAGAAAAAAAACTATTAAAAAAAACTGAAGAAAAACGGAGGAAAAAAACTGAGAAGAAAAACTGAGAAAAAAAGACTGAAGAAACTGAAGAAAAACTTAGAAAAAAAACTGTGAAAAAATCTGTGAAAAAAAAGAACAGAGAAAAAAAACTGAAGAAAAACTTAGAAAAAACTGCACAAAACTGTGAAAAAAAAGAACTGAGAAAAAAAACTGAGAAAAAACTGAGCAGAAAAACTGAGCAGAATAACTGAGAAAAAAAACTATTCAAAAAAACTGAAGAAAAACGGAGGAAAAAAACTGAGAAGAAAAACTGAGAAAAAAAGACTGAACAAATTGAAGAAAAATTTGGGAAAAAACTGCACAAAACTGAGAAAAAAAAGAACTGAGAAAAAAAACTGAGAAAAAACAGCAGAAAAACTGAGCAGAATAACTGAGAAAAAAAACTATTAAAAAATACTGAAGAAAAACGGAGGAATAAAACTGAGAAGAAAACCTGAGAAAAAAAGACTGAAAAAACTGAAGAAAAACTTAGAAAAAAAACTGTGAAAAAAACTGTGAAAAAAAAGAACAGAGAAAAAAAACTGAAGAAAAACTTAGAAAAAAACTGCACAAAACTGTGAAAAAAAAGAACTGAGAAAAAAAACTGAGAAAAAACCGAGCAGAAAAACTGAGCAGAATAACTGAGAAAAAAAACTATTCAAAAAAACTGAAGAAAAACGGAGGAAAAAAACTGAGAAGAAAAACTGAGCAAAAAGGACTGAACAAACTGAAGAAAAACTGAGGAAAAAACTGCACAAAACTGAGAAAAAAAAGAACTGAGAAAAAAAACTGAGAAAAAACAGCAGAAAAACTGAGCAGAATAACTGAGAAAAAAAACTATTAAAAAAAACTGAAGAAAAACGCAGGAAAAAACTGAGAAGAAAAACTGAGAAAAAAAGACTGAAAAAACTAAAGAAAAACTTGGAAAAAAAACTGTGAAAAAAACTGTGAACAAAAAGAACTGAGAAAAAAAACTGAAGAAAAACTTGGAAAAAAAACTGTGCACAAAACTGTGAAAAAAAAGAACTAAGAAAAAAAACTGAGAAAAAACTGAGCAGAAAAACTTAGCAGAATAACTGAGAAAAAAAACTATTAAAAAAAACTGAAGAAAAACGGAGGAAAAAAACTGAGAAGAAAAACTGAGAAAAAAAGACATAAAAAACTGAAGAAAATCTTAAAATAAAATTGCACAAAACTGTGAAAAAAAAGAAATGAGAAAAAAAACTGAGAAAAAACAGCAGAAAAACTGAGCAGAATAACTGAGAAAAAAAACTATTAAAAAATACTGAAGAAAAACGGAGGAATAAAACTGAGAAGAAAACCTGAGAAAAAAAGACTGAAAAAACTGAAGAAAAACTTAGAAAAAAAACTGTGAAAAAAACTGTGAAAAAAAAGAACAGAGAAAAAAAACTGAAGAAAAACTTAGAAAAAAACTGAACAAAACTGTGAAAAAAAAGAACTGAGAAAAAAAACTGAGAAAAAACTGAGCAGAAAAACTGAGCAGAATAACTGAGAAAAAAAACTATTCAAAAAAACTGAAGAAAAACGGAGGAAAAAAACTGAGAAGAAAAACTGAGAAAAAAAGACCGAACAAACTGAAGAAAAATTTAGGAAAAAACTGCACAAAACTGAGAAAAAAAAGAACTGAGAAAAAAAACTGAGAAAAAACAACAGAAAAACTGAGCAGAATAACTGAGAAAAAAAACTATTAAAAAAAACTGAAGAAAAACGGAGGAAAAAAACTGAGAAGAAACACTGAGAAAAAAAGACTGAAGAAACTGAAGAAAAACTTAGAAAAAAAACTGTGAAAAAATCTGTGAAAAAAAAGAACAGAGAAAAAAAACTGAAGAAAAACTTAGAAAAAACTGCACAAAACTGTGAAAAAAAAGAACTGAGAAAAAAAACTGAGAAAAAACTGAGCAGAAAAACTGAGCAGAATAACTGAGAAAAAAAACTATTCAAAAAAACTGAAGAAAAACGGAGGAAAAAAACTGAGAAGAAAAACTGAGAAAAAAAGACTGAACAAATTGAAGAAAAATTTAGGAAAAAACTGCACAAAACTGAGAAAAAAAAAGAACTGAGAAAAAAAACTGAGAAAAAACAGCAGAAAAACTGAGCAGAATAACTGAGAAAAAAAACTATAAAAAAAAACTGAAGAAAAACGGAGGAAAAAACTGAGAAGCAAAACTGAGAAAAAAAGACTGAAAAAACTGAAGAAAAACTTCGAAAAAAAACTGTGAAAAAAACTGTGGAAAAAAAGAACTGAGAAAAAAAACTGAAGAAAAACTTAGAAAAAAACTGCACAAAACTGTGAAAAAAAAGAACTGAGAAAAAAAACTGAGAAAAAACTGAGCAGAAAAACTGAGCAGAATAACTGAGAAAAAAATCTATTCAAAAAAACTGAAGAAAAACGGAGGAAAAAAACTGAGAAGAAAAACTGAGAAAAAAAGACTGAAAAAACTGAAGAAAATCTTAAAATAAAATTGCACAAAACTGTGAAAAAAAAGAAATGAGAAAAAAAACTGAGAAAAAACAGCAGAAAAACTGAGCAGAACAAACTGAGAAAAAAAAATATTAAAAAAAACTGAAGAAAAACGGAGGAATAAAACTGAGAAGAAAACCTGAGAAAAAAAGACTGAAAAAACTGAAGAAAAACTTAGAAAAAAAACTGTGAAAAAAACTGTGAAAAAAAGAACAGAGAAAAAAAACAGAAGAAAAACTTAGAAAAAAACTGCACAAAACTGTGAAAAAAAAGAACTGAGAAAAAAAACTGAAGAAAAACTTGGAAAAAAAACTGTGCACAAAACTGTGAAAAAAAAGAACTAAGAAAAAAAACTGAGAAAAAACTGAGCAGAAAAACTTAGCAGAATAACTGAGAAAAAAAACTATTAAAAAAAACTGAAGAAAAACGGAGGAAAAAAACTGAGAAGAAAAACTGAGAAAAAAAGACATAAAAAACTGAAGAAAATCTTAAAATAAAATTGCACAAAACTGTGAAAAAAAAGAAATGAGAAAAAAAACTGAGAAAAAACAGCAGAAAAACTGAGCAGAATAACTGAGAAAAAAAACTAATAAAAAAAACTGAAGAAAAACGGAGAAAAAAAGACTGAACAAATTGAAGAAAAATTTAGGAAAAACTGCACAAAACTGAGAAAAAAAAGAACTGAGAAAAAAAACTGAGAAAAAACAGCAGAAAAACTGAGCAGAATAACTGAGAAAAAAAACTATTAAAAAAAACTGAAGAAAAACGGAGGAAAAAACTGAGAAGCAAAACTGAGAAAAAAAGACTGAAAAAACTGAAGAAAAACTTCGAAAAAAAACTGTGAAAAAAACTGTGAAAAAAAAGAACTGAGAAAAAAAACTGAAGAAAAACTTGGAAAAAAACTGTGCACAAAACTGTGAAAAAAAACAATTGAGAAAAAAAACTGAGAAAAAACTGAGCAGAAAAACTTAGCAGAATAACTGAGAAAAAAAACTATTAAAAAAAACTGAAGAAAAACGGAGGAAAAAAACTGAGAAGAAAAACTGAGAAAAAAAGACTGAAGAAACTGAAGAAAAACTTAGAAAAAAAACTGTGAAAAAATCTGTGAAAAAAAAGAACAGAGAAAAAAAACTGAAGAAAAACTTAGAAAAAACTGCACAAAACTGTGAAAAAAAAGAACTGAGATAAAAAACTGAGAAAAAACTGAGCAGAAAAACTGAGCAGAATAACTGAGAAAAAAAACTATTCAAAAAAACTGAAGAAAAACGGAGGAAAAAAACTGAGAAGAAAAACTGAGAAAAAAAGACTGAACAAATTGAAGAAAAATTTAGGAAAAAACTGCACAAAACTGAGAAAAAAAAGAACTGAGAAAAAAAACTGAGAAAAAACAGCAGAAAAACTAAGCAGAATAACTGAGAAAATAAACTATTAAAAAAAACTGAAGAAAAACGGAGGAAAAAACTGAGAAGCAAAACTGAGAAAAAAAGACTGAAAAAACTGAAGAAAAACTTAGAAAAAAAACTGTGAAAAAAACTGTGAAAAAAAAGAACTGAGAAAAAAAACTGAAGAAAAACTTGGAAAAAAACTGTGCACAAAACTGTGAAAAAAAAGAACTGAGAAAAAAAACTGAGAAAAAACTGATCAGAAAAACTTAGCAGAATAACTGAGAAAAAAAAATTTAAAAAAAACTGAAGAAAAACGGAGGAAAAAAACTGAGAAGAAAAACTGAGAAAAAAAGACTGAAGAAACTGAAGAAAAACTTCGAATAAAAATTGCACAAAACTGTGAAAAAAAAGAACTGAGAAAAAAAACTGAGAAAAAACAGCAGAAAAACTGAGCAGAATAACTGAGAAAAAAACTATTTAAAAAAACTGAAGAAAAACGGAGGAAAAAACTGAGAAGCAAAACTGAGAAAAAAAGACTGAAAAAACTGAAGAAAAACTTAGAAAAAAACTGTGAAAAAATCTGTGAAAAAAAAGAACAGAGAAAAAAAACTGAAGAAAAACTTAGAAAAAACTGCACAAAACTGTGAAAAAAAAGAACTGAGAAAAAAAACTGAGAAAAAACTGAGCAGAAAAAATGAGCAGAATAACTGAGAAAAAAAACTATTCAAAAAAACTGAAGAAAAACGGAGGAAAAAAACTGAGAAGAAAAACTGAGAAAAAAAGACTGAACAAATTGAAGAAAAATTTAGGAAAAAACTGCACAAAACTGAGAAAAAAAAGAACTGAGAAAAAAAACTGAGAAAAAACAGCAGAAAAACTGAGCAGAATAACTGAGAAAAAAAACTATTAAAAAAAACTGAAGAAAAACGGAGGAAAAAACTGAGAAGCAAAACTGAGAAAAAAGACTGAAAAAACTGAAGAAAAACTTAGAAAAAAAACTGTGAAAAAAACTGTGAAAAAAAAGAACTGAGAAAAAAAACTGAAGAAAAACTTGGAAAAAAACTGTGCACAAAACTGTGAAAAAAAAGAACTGAGAAAAAATACTGAGACAAAACTGATCAGAAAAACTTAGCAGAATAACTGAGAAAAATGTTTTTAAAAAAAACTGAAGAAAAACGGAGGAAAAAACTGAGAAGAAAAACTGAGAAAAAAAGACTGAAGAAACTGAAGAAAAACTTCGAAAAAAACTGCACAAAACTGTGAAAAAAAAGAACTGAGAAAAAAAACTGAGAAAAAACAGCAGAAAAACTGAGCAGAATAACTGAGAAAAAAAACTATTAAAAAATACTGAAGAAAAAGGAAGGAATAAAACTGAGAAGAAAACCTGAGAAAAAAAGACTGAAAAAACTGAAGAAAAACTTAGAAAAAAAACTGTGAAAAAAACTGTGAAAAAAAAGAACAGAGAAAAAAAACTGAAGAAAAACTTAGAAAAAAACTGAACAAAACTGTGAAAAAAAAGAACTGAGAAAAAAAACTGAGAAAAAACTGAGCAGAAAAACTGAGCAGAATAACTGAGAAAAAAAACTATTCAAAAAAACTGAAGAAAAACGGAGGAAAAAAACTGAGAAGAAAAACTGAGAAAAAAAGACTGAACAAATTGAAGAAAAATTTAGGAAAAAACTGCACAAAACTGAGAAAAAAAAGAACTGAGAAAAAAAACTGAGAAAAAACAGCAGAAAAACTGAGCAGAATAACTGAGAAAAAAAACTATTAAAAAAAACTGAAGAAAAACGGAGGAAAAAACTGAGAAGCAAAACTGAGAAAAAAGACTGAAAAAACTGAAGAAAAACTTAGAAAAAAAACTGTGAAAAAATCTGTGAAAAAAAAGAACTGAGAAAAAAAACTGAAGAAAAACTTGGAAAAAAACTGTGCACAAAACTGTGAAAAAAAAGAACTGAGAAAAAATACTGAGAAAAAACTGATCAGAAAAACTTAGCAGAATAACTGAGAAAAAAAATTTTAAAAAAAACTGAAGAAAAACGGAGGAAAAAAACTGAGAAGAAAAACTGAGAAAAAAAGACTGAAGAAACTGAAGAAAAATTTCGAAAAAAACTGCACAAAACTGTGAAAAAAAAGAACTGAGAAAAAAAACTGAGAAAAAACAGCAGAAAAACTGAGCAGAATAACTGAGAAAAAAAACTATTAAAAAATACTGAAGAAAAACGGAGGAATAAAACTGAGAAGAAAACCTGAGAAAAAAAGACTGAAAAAACTGAAGAAAAACTTAGAAAAAAAACTGTGAAAAAAACTGTGAAAAAAAAGAACAGAGAAAAAAAACTGAAGAAAAACTTAGAAAAAAACTGAACAAAACTGTGAAAAAAAAAGAACTGAGAAAAAAAACTGAGAAAAAACTGAGCAGAAAAACTGAGCAGAATAACTGAGAAAAAAAACTAATCAAAAAAACTGAAGAAAAACGGAGGAAAAAAACTGAGAAGAAAAACTGAGAAAAAAAGACCGAACAAACTGAAGAAAAATTTAGGAAAAAACTGCACAAAACTGAGAAAAAAAAGAACTGAGAAAAAAAACTGAGAAAAAACAACAGAAAAACTGAGCAGAATAACTGAGAAAAAAAACTATTAAAAAAAACTGAAGAAAAACGGAGGAAAAAAACTGAGAAGAAACACTGAGAAAAAAAGACTGAAGAAACTGAAGAAAAACTTAGAAAAAAAACTGTGAAAAAATCTGTGAAAAAAAAGAACAGAGAAAAAAAACTGAAGAAAAACTTAGAAAAAACTGCACAAAACTGTGAAAAAAAAGAACTGAGAAAAAAAACTGAGAAAAAACTGAGCAGAAAAACTGAGCAGAATAACTGAGAAAAAAATCTATTCAAAAAAACTGAAGAAAAACGGAGGAAAAAAACTGAGAAAAAAAACTGAGAAAAAAAGACTGAAAAAACTGAAGAAAATCTTAAAATAAAATTGCACAAAACTGTGAAAAAAAAGAAATGAGAAAAAAAACTGAGAAAAAACAGCAGAAAAACTGAGCAGAATAACTGAGAAAAAAAACTATTAAAAAATACTGAAGAAAAAGGAAGGAATAAAACTGAGAAGAAAACCTGAGAAAAAAAGACTGAAAAAACTGAAGAAAAACTTAGAAAAAAAACTGTGAAAAAAACTGTGAAAAAAAAGAACAGAGAAAAAAAACTGAAGAAAAACTTAGAAAAAAACTGAACAAAACTGTGAAAAAAAAGAACTGAGAAAAAAAACTGAGAAAAAACTGAGCAGAAAAACTGAGCAGAATAACTGAGAAAAAAAACTATTCAAAAAAACTGAAGAAAAACGGAGGAAAAAAACTGAGAAGAAAAACTGAGAAAAAAAGACTGAACAAATTGAAGAAAAATTTAGGAAAAAACTGCACAAAACTGAGAAAAAAAAGAACTGAGAAAAAAAACTGAGAAAAAACAGCAGAAAAACTGAGCAGAATAACTGAGAAAAAAAACTATTAAAAAAAACTGAAGAAAAACGGAGGAAAAAACTGAGAAGCAAAACTGAGAAAAAAGACTGAAAAAACTGAAGAAAAACTTAGAAAAAAAACTGTGAAAAAATCTGTGAAAAAAAAGAACTGAGAAAAAAAACTGAAGAAAAACTTGGAAAAAAACTGTGCACAAAACTGTGAAAAAAAAGAACTGAGAAAAAATACTGAGAAAAAACTGATCAGAAAAACTTAGCAGAATAACTGAGAAAAAAAAATTTAAAAAAAACTGAAGAAAAACGGAGGAAAAAAACTGAGAAGAAAAACTGAGAAAAAAAGACTGAAGAAACTGAAGAAAAATTTCGAAAAAAACTGCACAAAACTGTGAAAAAAAAGAACTGAGAAAAAAAACTGAGAAAAAACAGCAGAAAAACTGAGCAGAATAACTGAGAAAAAAAACTATTAAAAAATACTGAAGAAAAACGGAGGAATAAAACTGAGAAGAAAACCTGAGAAAAAAAGACTGAAAAAACTGAAGAAAAACTTAGAAAAAAAACTGTGAAAAAAACTGTGAAAAAAAAGAACAGAGAAAAAAAACTGAAGAAAAACTTAGAAAAAAACTGAACAAAACTGTGAAAAAAAAAGAACTGAGAAAAAAAACTGAGAAAAAACTGAGCAGAAAAACTGAGCAGAATAACTGAGAAAAAAAACTAATCAAAAAAACTGAAGAAAAACGGAGGAAAAAAACTGAGAAGAAAAACTGAGAAAAAAAGACCGAACAAACTGAAGAAAAATTTAGGAAAAAACTGCACAAAACTGAGAAAAAAAAGAACTGAGAAAAAAAACTGAGAAAAAACAACAGAAAAACTGAGCAGAATAACTGAGAAAAAAAACTATTAAAAAAAACTGAAGAAAAACGGAGGAAAAAAACTGAGAAGAAACACTGAGAAAAAAAGACTGAAGAAACTGAAGAAAAACTTAGAAAAAAAACTGTGAAAAAATCTGTGAAAAAAAAGAACAGAGAAAAAAAACTGAAGAAAAACTTAGAAAAAACTGCACAAAACTGTGAAAAAAAAGAACTGAGAAAAAAAACTGAGAAAAAACTGAGCAGAAAAACTGAGCAGAATAACTGAGAAAAAAATCTATTCAAAAAAACTGAAGAAAAACGGAGGAAAAAAACTGAGAAAAAAAACTGAGAAAAAAAGACTGAAAAAACTGAAGAAAATCTTAAAATAAAATTGCACAAAACTGTGAAAAAAAAGAAATGAGAAAAAAAACTGAGAAAAAACAGCAGAAAAACTGAGCAGAATAACTGAGAAAAAAAACTATTCAAAAAAACTGAAGAAAAACGGAGGAAAAAAACTGAGAAGAAAAACTGAGAAAAAAGGACTGAACAAACTGAAGAAAAACTGAGGAAAAAACTGCACAACACTGAGAAAAAAAAGAACTGAGAAAAAAAACTGAGAAAAAACAGCAGAAAAACTGAGCAGAATAACTGAGAAAAAAAACTATTAAAAAAAACTGAAGAAAAACGCAGGAAAAAACTGAGAAGAAAAACTGAGAAAAAAAGACTGAAAAAACTAAAGAAAAACTTGGAAAAAAACTGTGAAAAAAACTGTGAAAAAAAAGAACTGAGAAAAAAAACTGAAGAAAAACTTGGAAAAAAAACTGTGCACAAAACTGTGAAAAAAAAGAACTAAGAAAAAAAACTGAGAAAAAACTGAGCAGAAAAACTTAGCAGAATAACTGAGAAAAAAAACTATTAAAAAAAACTGAAGAAAAACGGAGGAAAAAAACTGAGAAGAAAAACTGAGAAAAAAAGACTGAAAAAACTGAAGAAAATCTTAAAATAAAATTGCACAAAACTGTGAAAAAAAAGAAATGAGAAAAAAAACTGAGAAAAAACAGCAGAAAAACTGAGCAGAATAACTGAGAAAAAAAACTATTAAAAAAAACTGAAGAAAAACGGAGAAAAAAAGACTGAACAAATTGAAGAAAAATTTAGGAAAAACTGCACAAAACTGAGAAAAAAAAGAACTGAGAAAAAAAACTGAGAAAAAACTGAGCAGAAAAACTGAGCAGAATAACTGAGAAAAAAAACTATTCAAAAAAACTGAAGAAAAACGGAGGAAAAAAACTGAGAAGAAAAACTGAGAAAAAAAGACTGAACAAATTGAAGAAAAATTTAGGAAAAAACTGCACAAAACTGAGAAAAAAAAGAACTGAGAAAAAAAACTGAGAAAAAACAGCAGAAAAACTGAGCAGAATAACTGAGAAAAAAAACTATTAAAAAAAACTGAAGAAAAACGGAGGAAAAAACTGAGAAGCAAAACTGAGAAAAAAAGACTGAAAAAACTGAAGAAAAACTTCGAAAAAAAACTGTGAAAAAAACTGTGAAAAAAAAGAACAGAGAAAAAAAACTGAAGAAAAACTTAGAAAAAACTGCACAAAACTGTGAAAAAAAAGAACTGAGAAAAAAAACTGAGAAAAAACTGAGCAGAAAAACTGAGCAGAATAACTGAGAAAAAAAACTATTCAAAAAAACTGAAGAAAAACGGAGGAAAAAAACTGAGAAGAAAAACTGAGAAAAAAAGACTGAACAAATTGAAGAAAAATTTAGGAAAAAACTGCACAAAACTGAGAAAAAAAAGAACTGAGAAAAAAAACTGAGAAAAAACAGCAGAAAAACTGAGCAGAATAACTGAGAAAATAAACTATTAAAAAAAACTGAAGAAAAACGGAGGAAAAAACTGAGAAGCAAAACTGAGAAAAAAAGACTGAAAAAACTGAAGAAAAACTTAGAAAAAAAACTGTGAAAAAAACTGTGAAAAAAAAGAACTGAGAAAAAAAACTGAAGAAAAACTTGGAAAACAACTGTGCACAAAACTGTGAAAAAAAAGAACTGAAAAAAAAAACTGAGAAAAAACTGATCAGAAAAACTTAGCAGAATAACTGAGAAAATTTTTTTTTAAAAAAACTGAAGAAAAACGGAGGAAAAAAACTGAGAAGAAAAACTGAGAAAAAAAGACCGAACAAACTGAAGAAAAATTTAGGAAAAAACTGCACAAAACTGAGAAAAAAAAGAACTGAGAAAAAAAACTGAGAAAAAACAACAGAAAAACTGAGCAGAATAACTGAGAAAAAAAACTATTAAAAAAAACTGAAGAAAAACGGAGGAAAAAACTGAGAAGAAAAACTAAGAAAAAAAGACTGAAAAAACTGAAGAAAATCTTCAAATAAAATTGCACAAAACTGTGAAAAAAAAGAAATGAGAAAAAAAACTGAGAAAAAACAGCAGAAAAACTGAGCAGAATAACTGAGAAAAAAAACTATTAAAAAAAACTGAAGAAAAACGGAGGAATACAACTGAGAAGAAAACCTGAGAAAAAAAGACTGAAAAAACTGAAGAAAAACTTAGAAAAAAAACTGTGAAAAAAACTGTGAAAAAAAGAACAGAGAAAAAAAACTGAAGAAAAACTTAGAAAAAAACTGCACAAAACTGTGAAAAAAAAGAACTGAGAAAAAAAACTGAGAAAAAACCGAGCAGAAAAACTGAGCAGAATAACTGAGAAAAAAAACTATTCAAAAAAACTGAAGAAAAACGGAGGAAAAAAACTGAGAAGAAAAACTGAGAAAAAAAGACCGAACAAACTGAAGAAAAATTTAGGAAAAAACTGCACAAAACTGAGAAAAAAAAGAACTGAGAAAAAAAACTGAGAAAAAACAACAGACAAACTGAGCAGAATAACTGAGAAAAAAAACTATTAAAAAAAACTGAAGAAAAACGGAGGAAAAAACTGAGAAGTAAAACTGAGAAAAAAAGACTGAACAAACTGAAGAAAAACTTAGAAAAAAAACTGTGAAAAAACTGTGAAAAAAAAGAACAGAGAATAAAAACTGAAGAAAAACTTAGAAAAAAACTGTGCACAAAACTGTGAAAAAAAAGAACTGAGAAAAAACTGATCAGAAAAACTTAGCAGAATAACTGAGAAAATTTTTTTTTTTAAAAACTGAAGAAAAACGGAGGAAAAAAACTGAGAAGAAAAACTGAGAAAAAAAGACTGAACAAACTGAAGAAAAACTGAGGAAAAAACTGCACAAAACTGAGAAAAAAAAGAACTGAGAAAAAAACTGAGAAAAAACAGCAGAAAAACTGAGCAGAATAACTGAGAAAAAAAACTATTAAAAAAAACTGAAGAAAAACGCAGGAAAAAACTGAGAAGAAAAACTGAGAAAAAAAGACTGAAAAAACTAAAGAAAAACTTGGAAAAAAACTGTGAAAAAAACTGTGAAAAAAAAGAACTGAGAAAAAAAACTGAAGAAAAACTTGGAAAAAAACTGTGCACAAAACTGTGAAAAAAAAGAACTAAGAAAAAAAACTGAGAAAAAACTGAGCAGAAAAACTGAGCAGAATAACTGAGAAAAACAACTATTAAAAAAAACTGAAGAAAAACGGAGGAAAAAAACTGAGAAGAAAAACTGAGAAAAAAAGACTGAAAAAACTGAAGAAAATCTTAAAATAAAATTGCAGAAAACTGTGAAAAAAAAGAAATGTGAAAAAAAACTGAGAAAAAACAGCAGAAAAACTGAGCAGAATAACTGAGAAAAAAAACTATTAAAAAAAACTGAAGAAAAACGGAGAAAAAAAGACTGAACAAATTGAAGAAAAATTTAGGAAAAACTGCACAAAACTGAGAAAAAAAAAACTGAGAAAAAACAGCAGAAAAACTGAGCAGAATAACTGAGAAAAAAAACTATTAAAAAAAACTGAAGAAAAACGGAGGAAAAAACTGAGAAGCAAAACTGAGAAAAAAAGACTGAAAAAACTGAAGAAAAACTTCGAAAAAAAACTGTGAAAAAAAAGAACTGAGAAAAAAAACTGAAGAAAAACTTGGAAAAAAACTGTGCACAAAACTGTGAAAAAAAAGAACTGAGAAAAAAAACTGAGAAAAAACTGATCAGAAAAACTTAGCAGAATAACTGAGAAAAAAAACTATTAAAAAATACTGAAGAAAAACGGAGGAAAAAAACTGAGAAGAAAAACTGAGAAAAAAAGACTGAAGAACTGAAGAAAAACTTAGAAAAAAACTGCACAAAACTGTGAAAAAAAAGAACTGAGAAAAAAAACTGAGAAAAAACAGCAGAAAAACTGAGCAGAATAACTGAGAAAAAAAACTATTAAAAAATACTGAAGAAAAACGGAGGAATAAAACTAAGAAAACCTGAGAAAAAAAGACTGAAAAAACTGAAGAAAAACTTAGAAAAAAAACTGTGAAAAAAACTGTGAAAAAAAAGAACTGAGAAAAAAAACTGAAGAAAAACTTGGAAAAAAACTGTGCACAAAACTGTGAAAAAAAAGAACTGAGAAAAAAAACTGACAAAAAACTGAGCAGAAAAACTTAGCAGAATAACTGAGAAAAAAACTATTCAAAAAAACTGAAGAAAAACGGAGGAAAAAAACTGAGAAGAAAAACTGAGAAAAAAAGACTGAACAAATTGAAGAAAAATTTAGGAAAAAACTGCACAAAACTGAGAAAAAAAAGAACTGAGAAAAAAAACTGAGAAAAAACAACAGAAAAACTGAGCAGAATAACTGAGAAAAAAAACTATTAAAAAAAACTGAAGAAAAACGGAGGAAAAAACTGAGAAGCAAAACTGAGAAAAAAAGACTGAAAAAACTGAAGATAAAACTTCGAAAAAAAACTGTGAAAAAAACTGTGGAAAAAAAGAACTGAGAAAAAAAACTGAAGAAAAACTTAGAAAAAAACTGCACAAAACTGTGAAAAAAAAGATCTGAGAAAAAAAACTGAGAAAAAACTGAGCAGAAAAACTGAGCAGAATAACTGAGAAAAAAATCTATTCAAAAAAACTGAAGAAAAACGGAGGAAAAAAACTGAGAAGAAAAACTGAGAAAAAAAGACTGAAAAAACTGAAGAAAATCTTAAAATAAAATTGCACAAAACTGTGAAAAAAAAGAAATGAGAAAAAAAACTGAGAAAAAACAGCAGAAATCTGAGCAGAATAACTGAGAAAAAAAACTATTAAAAAAAACTGAAGAAAAACGTTGGAATAAAACTGAGAAGAAAACCTGAGAAAAAAAGACTGAAAAAACTGAAGAAAAACTTAGAAAAAAAACTGTGAAAAAAACTGTGAAAAAAAGAACAGAGAAAAAAAACTGAAGAAAAACTTAGAAAAAAACTGCACAAAACTGTGAAAAAAAAGAACTGAGAAAAAAAACTGAGAAAAAACCGAGCAGAAAAACTGAGCAGAATAACTGAGAAAAAAAACTATTCAAAAAAACTGAAGAAAAACGGAGGAAAAAAACTGAGAAGAAAAACTGAGAAAAAAAGACCGAACAAACTGAAGAAAAATTTAGGAAAAAACTGCACAAAACTGAGAAAAAAAAGAACTGAGAAAAAAAACTGAGAAAAAACAACAGAAAAACTGAGCAGAATAACTGAGAAAAAAAACTATTAAAAAAAACTGAAGAAAAACGGAGGAAAAAACTGAGAAGTAAAACTGAGAAAAAAAGACTGAACAAACTGAAGAAAAACTTAGAAAAAAAACTGTGAAAAAAACTGTGAAAAAAAAGAACAGAGAATAAAAACTGAAGAAAAACTTAGAAAAAAACTGCACAAAACTGTGAAAAAAAAGAACTGAGAAAAAAAACTGAGAAAAAACTGAGCAGAAAAACTTAGCAGAATAACTGAGAAAAAAAACTTTAAAAAAACTGAAGAAAAACGGAGGAAAAAAACTGAGAAGAAAAACTGAGAAAAAAAGACTGAACAAACTGAAGAAAAACTTCGAAAAAAAACTGTGAAAAAAACTGTGAAAAAAAAGAACTGAGAAAAAAAACTGAAGAAAAACTTGGAAAAAAACTGTGCACAAAACTGTGAAAAAAAAGAACTGAGAAAAAACTGAGCAGAAAAACTGAGCAGAATAACTGAGAAAAAAAACTATTAAAAAAAACTGAAGAAAAACGGAGGAAAAAAACTGAGAAGAAAAACTGAGAAAAAAAGACTGAAAAAACTGAAGAAAATCTTAAAATAAAATTGCACAAAACTGTGAAAAATAAGAACTGAGAAAAAAAACTGAGAAAAAACAGCAGAAAAACTGAGCAGAATAACTGAGAAAAAAAACTATTAAATAAAACTGAAGAAAAACGGAGGAATAAAACTGAGAAGAAAACCTGAGAAAAAAAGACTGAAAAAACTGAAGAAAAACTTAGGAAAAAACTGCACAAAACTGAGAAAAAAAAGAACTGAGAAAAAAACTGAGAAAAAACTGAGCAGAAAAACTGAGCACAATAACTGAGAAAAAAAACTATAAAAAAAAACTGAAGAAAAACGGAGGAAAAAAACTGAGAAGAAAAACTGAGAAAAAAAGACTGAAAAAACTGAAGAAAAACTTCGAAAAAAAACTGTGAAAAAAACTGTGAAAAAAAAGAACTGAGAAAAAAAACTGAAGAAAAACTTAGAAAAAAACTGCACAAAACTGTGAAAAAAAAGAACTGAGAAAAAAAACTGAGAAAAAACTGAGCAGAAAAACTTAGCAGAATAACTGAGAAAAAAAACTTTAAAAAAACTGAAGAAAAACGGAGGAAAAAAACTGAGAAGAAAAACTGAGAAAAAAAGACTGAAAAAACTGAAGAAAAACTTCGAAAAAAAACTGTGAAAAAAACTGTGAAAAAAAAGAACTGAGAAAAAAAACTGAAGAAAAACTTGGAAAAAAACTGTGCACAAAACTGTGAAAAAAAAGAACTGAGAAAAAACTGAGCAGAAAAACTGAGCAGAATAACTGAGAAAAAAAACTATTAAAAAAAACTGAAGAAAAACGGAGGAAAAAAACTGAGAAGAAAAACTGAGAAAAAAAGACTGAAAAAACTGAAGAAAATCTTAAAATAAAATTGCACAAAACTGTGAAAAATAAGAACTGAGAAAAAAAACTGAGAAAAAACAGCAGAAAAACTGAGCAGAATAACTGAGAAAAAAAACTATTAAATAAAACTGAAGAAAAACGGAGGAATAAAACTGAGAAGAAAACCTGAGAAAAAAAGACTGAAAAAACTGAAGAAAAACTTAGGAAAAAACTGCACAAAACTGAGAAAAAAAAGAACTGAGAAAAAAACTGAGAAAAAACTGAGCAGAAAAACTGAGCACAATAACTGAGAAAAAAAACTATAAAAAAAAACTGAAGAAAAACGGAGGAAAAAAACTGAGAAAAAAAACTGAGAAAAAAAGACTGAAAAAACTGAAGAAAAACTTAGAAAAAAAACTGTGAAAAAAAAGAACTGAGAAAAAAAACTGAAGAAAAACTTAGAAAAAAACTGCACAAAACTGTGAAAAAAAAGAACTGAGAAAAAAAACTGAGAAAAAACAGCAGAAAAACTGAGCAGAATAACTGAGAAAAAAAACTATTAAAAAAAACTGATGGAAAACAGAGGAAAAAACTGAGAAGAAAAACTGAGAAAAAAAGACTGAAGAAACTGAAGAAAAACTTAGAAAAAAACTGCACAAAACTGAGAAAAAAAAGAACTGAGAAAAAAAACTGAGAAAAAACTGAGCAGAAAAACTGAGCAGAATAACTGAGAAAAAAAACTATTAAAAAAAACTGAAGAAAAACGGAGGAATAAATCTGAGAAGAAAAACTGAGAAAAAAAGACTGAAAAAACTGAAGAAAAACTTAGAAAAAAACTGTGAAAAAAACTGTGAAAAAAAGAACAGAGAAAAAAAACAGAAGAAAAACTTAGAAAAAAACTGCACAAAACTGTGAAAAAAAAGAACTGAGAAAAAAAACTGAGAAAAAAACGAGCAGAAAAACTGAGCAGAATAACTGAGAAAAAAAACTATTCAAAAAAACTGAAGAAAAACGGAGGAAAAAAACTGAGAAGAAAAACTGAGAAAAAAAGACTGAACAAACTGAAGAAAAACTGAGGAAAAAACTGCACAAAACTGAGAAAAAAAAGAACTGAGAAAAAAAACTGAGAAAAAACAGCAGAAAAACTGAGCAGAATAACTGAGAAAAAAAACTATTAAAAAAAACTGAAGAAAAACGCAGGAAAAAACTGAGAAGAAAAACTGAGAAAAAAAGACTGAAAAAACTAAAGAAAAACTTGGAAAAAAACTGTGAAAAAAACTGTGAAAAAAAAGAACTGAGAAAAAAAACTGAAGAAAAACTTGGAAAAAAACTGTGCACAAAACTGTGAAAAAAAAGAACTAAGAAAAAAAACTGAGAAAAAACTGAGCAGAAAAACTGAGCAGAATAACTGAGAAAAACAACTATTAAAAAAAACTGAAGAAAAACGGAGAAAAAAAACTGAGAAGAAAAACTGAGAAAAAAAGACTGAAAAAACTGAAGAAAATCTTAAAATAAAATTGCAGAAAACTGTGAAAAAAAAGAAATGTGAAAAAAAACTGAGAAAAAACAGCAGAAAAACTGAGCAGAATAACTGAGAAAAAAAACTATTAAAAAAAACTGAAGAAAAACGGAGAAAAAAAGACTGAACAAATTGAAGAAAAATTTAGGAAAAACTGCACAAAACTGAGAAAAAAAAAACTGAGAAAAAACAGCAGAAAAACTGAGCAGAATAACTGAGAAAAAAAACTATTAAAAAAAACAGAAGAAAAACGGAGGAAAAAACTGAGAAGCAAAACTGAGAAAAAAAGACTGAAAAAACTGAAGAAAAACTTAGAAAAAAAACTGTGAAAAAAAAGAACTGAGAAAAAAAACTGAAGAAAAACTTGGAAAAAAACTGTGCACAAAACTGTGAAAAAAAAGAACTGAGAAAAAAAACTGAGAAAAAACTGATCAGAAAAACTTAGCAGAATAACTGAGAAAAAAAACTATTAAAAAATACTGAAGAAAAACGGAGGAAAAAAACTGAGAAGAAAAACTGAGAAAAAAAGACTGAAGAACTGAAGAAAAACTTAGAAAAAAACTGCACAAAACTGTGAAAAAAAAGAACTGAGAAAAAAAACTGAGAAAAAACAGCAGAAAAACTGAGCAGAATAACTGAGAAAAAAAACTATTAAAAAAAACTGAAGAAAAACGGAGGAAAAAAACTGAGAAGAAAAACTGAGAAAAAAAGACTGAAGAAACTGAAGAAAAACTTAGGAAAAAAACTGTGAAAAAATCTGTGAAAAAAAAGAACAGAGAAAAAAAGCTGAAGAAAAACTTAGAAAAAACTGCACAAAACTGTGAAAAAAAAGAACTGAGAAAAAAAACTGAGAAAAAACTGAGCAGAAAAACTGAGCAGAATAACTGAGAAAAAAAACTATTCAAAAAAACTGAAGAAAAACGGAGGAAAAAAACTGAGAAGAAAAACTGAGAAAAAAAGACTGAACAAATTGAAGAAAAATTTAGGAAAAAACTGCACAAAACTGAGAAAAAAAAGAACTGAGAAAAAAAACTGAGAAAAAACAGCAGAAAAACTGAGCAGAATAACTGAGAAAGAAAACTATTAAAAAAAACTGAAGAAAAACGGAGGAAAAAACTGAGAAGCAAAACTGAGAAAAAAAGACTGAAAAAACTGAAGAAAAACTTCGAAAAAAAACTGTGAAAAAAACTGTGAAAAAAAAGAACTGAGAAAAAAAACTGAAGAAAAACTTGGAAAAAAACTGTGCACAAAACTGTGAAAAAAAAGAACTAAGAAAAAAAACTGAGAAAAAACTGAGCAGAAAAACTTAGCAGAATAACTGAGAAAAAAAACTATTAAAAAAAACTGAAGAAAAACGGAGGAAAAAAACTGAGAAGAAAAACTGAGAAAAAAAGACTGAAGAAACTGAAGAAAAACTTAGAAAAAAAACTGTGAAAAAATCTGTGAAAAAAAAGAACAGAGAAAAAAAACTGAAGAAAAACTTAGAAAAAACTGCACAAAACTGTGAAAAAAAAGAACTGAGAAAAAAAACTGAGAAAAAACTGAGCAGAAAAACTTAACAGAATAACTGAGAAAAAAAACTATTCAAAAAAACTGAAGAAAAACGGAGGAAAAAAACTGAGAAGAAAAACTGAGAAAAAAAGACTGAACAAATTGAAGAAAAATATAGGAAAAAACTGCACAAAACTGAGAAAAAAAAGAACTGAGAAAAAAAACTG
Source organism: Pristiophorus japonicus (assembly GCF_044704955.1). Lineage (NCBI taxonomy): Eukaryota > Metazoa > Chordata > Chondrichthyes > Pristiophoridae > Pristiophorus > Pristiophorus japonicus. Next base: position 548,399 of record NW_027252177.1, on the reverse strand, counting down.
AGAAAAAACAGCAGAAAAACTGAGCAGAATAACTGAGAAAAAAAACTATTAAAAACAACTGAAGAAAAACGGAGGAAAAAACTGAGAAGCAAAACTGAGAAAAAAAGACTGAAAAAACTGAAGAAAAACTTCGAAAAAAAACTGCACAAAACTGTGAAAAAAAAGAACTGAGAAAAAAAACTGAGAAAAAACTGAGCAGAAAAACTGAGCAGAATAACTGAGAAAAAAATCTATTCAAAAAAACTGAAGAAAAACGGAGGAAAAAAACTGAGAAGAAAAACTGAGAAAAAAAGACTGAAAAAACTGAAGAAAATCTTAAAATAAAATTGCACAAAACTGTGAAAAAAAAGAAATGAGAAAAAAAACTGAGAAAAAACAGCAGAAAAACTGAGCAGAATAACTGAGAAAAAAAACTATTAAAAAAAACTGAAGAAAAACGGAGGAATAAAACTGAGAAGAAAACCTGAGAAAAAAAGACTGAAAAAACTGAAGAAAAACTTAGAAAAAAAACTGTGAAAAAAACTGTGAAAAAAAGAACAGAGAAAAAAAACAGAAGAAAAACTTAGAAAAAAACTGCACAAAACTGTGAAAAAAAAGAACTGAGAAAAAAAACTGAGAAAAAACTGATCAGAAAAACTTAGCAGAATAACTGAGAAAAAAAATTTTAAAAAAAACTGAAGAAAAACGGAGGAAAAAAACTGAGAAGAAAAACTGAGAAAAAAAGACTGAAGAAACTGAAGAAAAACTTAGAAAAAAACTGCACAAAACTGTGAAAAAAAAGAACTGAGAAAAAAAACTGAGAAAAAACAGCAGAAAAACTGAGCAGAATAACTGAGAAAAAAAACTATTAAAAAATACTGAAGAAAAACGGAGGAATAAAACTGAGAAGAAAACCTGAGAAAAAAAGACTGAAAAAACTGAAGAAAAACTTAGAAAAAAAACTGTGAAAAAAACTGTGAAAAAAAACAGAGAAAAAAAACTGAAGAAAAACTTAGAAAAAAACTGAACAAAACTGTGAAAAAAAAGAACTGAGAAAAAAAACTGAGAAAAAACTGAGCAGAAAAACTGAGCAGAATAACTGAGAAAAAAAACTATTCAAAAAAACTGAAGAAAAATGGAGGAAAAAAACTGAGAAGAAAAACTGAGAAAAAAAGACCGAACAAACTGAAGAAAAATTTAGGAAAAAACTGCACAAAACTGAGAAAAAAAAGAACTGAGAAAAAAAACTGAGAAAAAACAACAGAAAAACTGAGCAGAATAACTGAGAAAAAAAACTATTAAAAAAACTGAAGAAAAACGGAGAAAAAAAGACTGAACAAATTGAAGAAAAATTTAGGAAAAACTGCACAAAACTGAGAAAAAAAAGAACTGAGAAAAAAAACTGAGAAAAAACAGCAGAAAAACTGAGCAGAATAACTGAGAAAAAAAACTATTAAAAAAAACTGAAGAAAAACGGAGGAAAAAACTGAGAAGCAAAACTGAGAAAAAAAGACTGAAAAAACTGAAGAAAAACTTAGAAAAAAAACTGTGAAAAAAACTGTGAAAAAAAAGAACTGAGAAAAAAAACTGAAGAAAAACTTGGAAAAAAACTGTGAACAAAACTGTGAAAAAAAAGAACTGAGAAAAAAAACTGAGAAAAAACTGATCAGAAAAACTTAGCAGAATAACTGAGAAAAAAAAAATTTAAAAAAACTGAAGAAATACGGAGGAAAAAAACTGAGAAGAAAAACTGAGAAAAAAAGACTGAAGAAACTGAAGAAAAACTTAGAAAAAAACTGAACAAAACTGTGAAAAAAAAGAACTGAGAAAAAAAACTGAGAAAAAACTGAGCAGAAAAACTGAGCAGAATAACTGAGAAAAAAAACTATTCAAAAAAACTGAAGAAAAATGGAGGAAAAAAACTGAGAAGAAAAACTGAGAAAAAAAGACCGAACAAACTGAAGAAAAATTTAGGAAAAAACTGCATAAAACTGAGAAAAAAAAGAACTGAGAAAAAAAACTGAGAAAAAAACAACAGAAAAACTGAGCAGAATAACTGAGAAAAAAAACTATTAAAAAAAACTGAAGAAAAACGGAGGAAAAAACTGAGAAGTAAAACTGAGAAAAAAAGACTGAACAAACTGAAGAAAAACTTAGAAAAAAAACTGAAAAAAACTGTGAAAAAAAAGAACAGAGAATAAAAACTGAAGAAAAACTTAGAAAAAAACTGCACAAAACTGTGAAAAAAAAGAACTGAGAAAAAAAACTGAGAAAAAACTGAGCAGAAAAACTTAGCAGAATAACTGAGAAAAAAAACTTTAAAAAAACTGAAGAAAAACGGAGGAAAAAACTGAGAAGCAAAACTGAGAAAAAAAGACTGAAAAAACTGAAGAAAAACTTCGAAAAAAAACTGTGAAAAAAACTGTGGAAAAAAAGAACTGAGAAAAAAAACTGAAGAAAAACTTAGAAAAAACTGCACAAAACTGTGAAAAAAAAGAACTGAGAAAAAAAACTGAGAAAAAACTGAGCAGAAAAACTGAGCAGAATAACTGAGAAAAAAAACTATTCAAAAAAACTGAAGAAAAACGGAGGAAAAAAACTGAGAAGAAAAACTGAGAAAAAAAGACTGAACAAATTGAAGAAAAATTTAGGAAAAAACTGCACAATACTGAGAAAAAAAAGAACTGAGAAAAAAACTGAGAAAAAACAGCAGAAAAACTGAGCAGAATAACTGAGAAAAAAAACTATTAAAAAAAACTGAAGAAAAACGGAGGAAAAAACTGAGAAGCAAAACTGAGAAAAAAAGACTGAAAAAACTGAAGAAAAACTTAGAAAAAAAACTGTGAAAAAAACTGTGAAAAAAAAGAACTGAGAAAAAAAACTGAAGAAAAACTTAGAAAAAAACTGCACAAAACTGTGAAAAAAAAGAACTGAGAAAAAAAACTGAGAAAAAACAGCAGAAAAACTGAGCAGAATAACTGAGAAAAAAAACTATTAAAAAATACTGAAGAAAAACGGAGGAATAAAACTGAGAAGAAAACCTGAGAAAAAAAGACTGAAAAAACTGAAGAAAAACTTAGAAAAAAACTGTGAAAAAAACTGTGAAAAAAAAGAACAGAGAAAAAAAACTGAAGAAAAACTTAGAAAAAAACTGAACAAAACTGTGAAAAAAGAGCTGAGAAAAAAAACTGAGAAAAAACTGAGCAGAAAAACTGAGCAGAATAACTGAGAAAAAAAACTATTCAAAAAAACTGAAGAAAAATGGAGGAAAAAAACTGAGAAGAAAAACTGAGAAAAAAAGACCGAACAAACTGAAGAAAAATTTAGGAAAAAACTGCACTAAACTGAGAAAAAAAAGAACTGAGAAAAAAAACTGAGAAAAAAACAACAGAAAAACTGAGCAGAATAACTGAGAAAAAAAACTATTAAAAAAAACTGAAGAAAAACGGAGGAAAAAACTGAGAAGTAAAACTGAGAAAAAAAGACTGAACAAACTGAAGAAAAACTTAGAAAAAAAACTGTGAAAAAAACTGTGAAAAAAAAGAACAGAGAATAAAAACTGAAGAAAAACTTAGAAAAAAACTGCACAAAACTGTGAAAAAAAAGAACTGAGAAAAAAAACTGAGAAAAAACTGAGCAGAAAAACTTAGCAGAATAACTGAGAAAAAAAACTTTAAAAAAACTGAAGAAAAACGGAGGAAAAAAGACTGAACAAACTGAAGAAAAACTTAGAAAAAAAACTGTGAAAAAAACTGTGAAAAAAAAGAACTGAGAAAAAAAACTGAAGAAAAACTTGGAAAAAAACTGTGCACAAAACTGTGAAAAAAAAGAACTGAGAAAAAAAACTGAGAAAAAACTGAGCAGAAAAACTGAGCAGAATAACTGAGAAAAAAAACTATTAAAAAAAACTGAAGAAAAACGGAGGAAAAAACTGAGAAGCAAAACTGAGAAAAAAAGACTGAAAAAACTGAAGAAAAACTTCGAAAAAAAACTGTGAAAAAAACTGTGGAAAAAAAGAACTGAGAAAAAAAACTGAAGAAAAACTTAGAAAAAAACTGCACAAAACTGTGAAAAAAAAGAACTGAGAAAAAAAACTGAGAAAAAACTGAGCAGAAAAACTGAGCAGAATAACTGAGAAAAAAATCTATTCAAAAAAACTGAAGAAAAACGGAGGAAAAAAACTGAGAAGAAAAACTGAGAAAAAAAGACTGAAAAAACTGAAGAAAATCTGAAAATAAAATTGCACAAAACTGTGAAAAAAAAGAAATGAGAAAAAAAACTGAGAAAAAACAGCAGAAAAACTGAGCAGAATAACTGAGAAAAAAAACTATTGAAAAAAACTGAAGAAAAACGGAGAAAAAAAGACTGAACAAATTGAAGAAAAATTTAGGAAAAACTGCACAAAACTGAGAAAAAAAAGAACTGAGAAAAAAAACTGAGAAAAAACAGCAGAAAAACTGAGCAGAATAACTGAGAAAAAAAACTATTAAAAAAAACTGAAGAAAAACGGAGGAAAAACCTGAGAAGCAAAACTGAGAAAAAAAGACTGAAAAAACTGAAGAAAAACTTCGAAAAAAAACTGTGAAAAAAAAGAACTGAGAATAAAAACTGAAGAAAAACTTGGAAAAAAACTGTGCACAAAACTGTGAAAAAAAAGAACTGAGAAAAAAAACTGAGAAAAAACTGAGCAGAAAAACTGAGCAGAATAACTGAGAAAAAAAACTATTAAAAAATACTGAAGAAAAACGGAGGAAAAAAACTGAGAAGAAAAACTGAGAAAAAAAGACTGAACAAACTGAAGAAAAACTTAGGAAAAAACTGCACAAAACTGAGAAAAAAAAGAACTGAGAAAAAAAACTGAGAAAAAACAGCAGAAAAACTGAGCAGAATAACTGAGAAAAAAAACTATTAAAAAAACTGAAGAAAAACGGAGGAAAAAACTGAGAAGAAAAACTGAGAAAAAAAGACTGAAAAAACTGAAGAAAAACTTAGAAAAAAAACTGTGAAAAAAACTGTGAAAAAAAAGAACTGAGAAAAAAAACTGAAGAAAAACTTGGAAAAAAACTGTGCACAAAACTGTGAAAAAAAAGAACTGAGAAAAAAAACTGAGAAAAAACTGAGCAGAAAAACTTAGCAGAATAACTGAGAAAAAAAACTATTAAAAAAAACTGAAGAAAAACGGAGGAAAAAAACTGAGAAGAAAAACTGAGAAAAAAAGACTGAACAAATTGAAGAAAAATTTAGGAAAAAACTGCACAAAACTGTGAAAAAAAAGAACAGAGAATAAAAACTGAAGAAAAACTTAGAAAAAAACTGCACAAAACTGTGAAAAAAAAGAACTGAGAAAAAAAACTGAGAAAAAACTGAGCAGAAAAACTTAGCAGAATAACTGAGAAAAAAAACTTTAAAAAAACTGAAGAAAAACGGAGGAAAAAACTGAGAAGCAAAACTGAGAAAAAAAGACTGAAAAAACTGAAGAAAAACTTCGAAAAAAAACTGTGAAAAAAACTGTGGAAAAAAAGAACTGAGAAAAAAAACTGAAGAAAAACTTAGAAAAAACTGCACAAAACTGTGAAAAAAAAGAACTGAGAAAAAAAACTGAGAAAAAACTGAGCAGAAAAACTGAGCAGAATAACTGAGAAAAAAAACTATTCAAAAAAACTGAAGAAAAACGGAGGAAAAAAACTGAGAAGAAAAACTGAGAAAAAAAGACTGAACAAATTGAAGAAAAATTTAGGAAAAAACTGCACAATACTGAGAAAAAAAAGAACTGAGAAAAAAACTGAGAAAAAACAGCAGAAAAACTGAGCAGAATAACTGAGAAAAAAAACTATTAAAAAAAACTGAAGAAAAACGGAGGAAAAAACTGAGAAGCAAAACTGAGAAAAAAAGACTGAAAAAACTGAAGAAAAACTTAGAAAAAAAACTGTGAAAAAAACTGTGAAAAAAAAGAACTGAGAAAAAAAACTGAAGAAAAACTTAGAAAAAAACTGCACAAAACTGTGAAAAAAAAGAACTGAGAAAAAAAACTGAGAAAAAACAGCAGAAAAACTGAGCAGAATAACTGAGAAAAAAAACTATTAAAAAATACTGAAGAAAAACGGAGGAATAAAACTGAGAAGAAAACCTGAGAAAAAAAGACTGAAAAAACTGAAGAAAAACTTAGAAAAAAACTGTGAAAAAAACTGTGAAAAAAAAGAACAGAGAAAAAAAACTGAAGAAAAACTTAGAAAAAAACTGAACAAAACTGTGAAAAAAGAGCTGAGAAAAAAAACTGAGAAAAAACTGAGCAGAAAAACTGAGCAGAATAACTGAGAAAAAAAACTATTCAAAAAAACTGAAGAAAAATGGAGGAAAAAAACTGAGAAGAAAAACTGAGAAAAAAAGACCGAACAAACTGAAGAAAAATTTAGGAAAAAACTGCACTAAACTGAGAAAAAAAAGAACTGAGAAAAAAAACTGAGAAAAAAACAACAGAAAAACTGAGCAGAATAACTGAGAAAAAAAACTATTAAAAAAAACTGAAGAAAAACGGAGGAAAAAACTGAGAAGTAAAACTGAGAAAAAAAGACTGAACAAACTGAAGAAAAACTTAGAAAAAAAACTGTGAAAAAAACTGTGAAAAAAAAGAACAGAGAATAAAAACTGAAGAAAAACTTAGAAAAAAACTGCACAAAACTGTGAAAAAAAAGAACTGAGAAAAAAAACTGAGAAAAAACTGAGCAGAAAAACTTAGCAGAATAACTGAGAAAAAAAACTTTAAAAAAACTGAAGAAAAACGGAGGAAAAAAGACTGAACAAACTGAAGAAAAACTTAGAAAAAAAACTGTGAAAAAAACTGTGAAAAAAAAGAACTGAGAAAAAAAACTGAAGAAAAACTTGGAAAAAAACTGTGCACAAAACTGTGAAAAAAAAGAACTGAGAAAAAAAACTGAGAAAAAACTGAGCAGAAAAACTGAGCAGAATAACTGAGAAAAAAAACTATTAAAAAAAACTGAAGAAAAACGGAGGAAAAAACTGAGAAGCAAAACTGAGAAAAAAAGACTGAAAAAACTGAAGAAAAACTTCGAAAAAAAACTGTGAAAAAAACTGTGGAAAAAAAGAACTGAGAAAAAAAACTGAAGAAAAACTTAGAAAAAAACTGCACAAAACTGTGAAAAAAAAGAACTGAGAAAAAAAACTGAGAAAAAACTGAGCAGAAAAACTGAGCAGAATAACTGAGAAAAAAATCTATTCAAAAAAACTGAAGAAAAACGGAGGAAAAAAACTGAGAAGAAAAACTGAGAAAAAAAGACTGAAAAAACTGAAGAAAATCTGAAAATAAAATTGCACAAAACTGTGAAAAAAAAGAAATGAGAAAAAAAACTGAGAAAAAACAGCAGAAAAACTGAGCAGAATAACTGAGAAAAAAAACTATTGAAAAAAACTGAAGAAAAACGGAGAAAAAAAGACTGAACAAATTGAAGAAAAATTTAGGAAAAACTGCACAAAACTGAGAAAAAAAAGAACTGAGAAAAAAAACTGAGAAAAAACAGCAGAAAAACTGAGCAGAATAACTGAGAAAAAAAACTATTAAAAAAAACTGAAGAAAAACGGAGGAAAAACCTGAGAAGCAAAACTGAGAAAAAAAGACTGAAAAAACTGAAGAAAAACTTCGAAAAAAAACTGTGAAAAAAACTGTGAAAAAAAAGAACTGAGAAAAAAAACTGAAGAAAAACTTGGAAAAAAACTGTGCACAAAACTGTGAAAAAAAAGAACTGAGAAAAAAAACTGAGAAAAAACTGAGCAGAAAAACTGAGCAGAATAACTGAGAAAAAAAACTATTAAAAAATACTGAAGAAAAACGGAGGAAAAAAACTGAGAAGAAAAACTGAGAAAAAAAGACTGAACAAACTGAAGAAAAACTTAGGAAAAAACTGCACAAAACTGAGAAAAAAAAGAACTGAGAAAAAAAACTGAGAAAAAACAGCAGAAAAACTGAGCAGAATAACTGAGAAAAAAAACTATTAAAAAAACTGAAGAAAAACGGAGGAAAAAACTGAGAAGAAAAACTGAGAAAAAAAGACTGAAAAAACTGAAGAAAAACTTAGAAAAAAAACTGTGAAAAAAACTGTGAAAAAAAAGAACTGAGAAAAAAAACTGAAGAAAAACTTGGAAAAAAACTGTGCACAAAACTGTGAAAAAAAAGAACTGAGAAAAAAAACTGAGAAAAAACTGAGCAGAAAAACTTAGCAGAATAACTGAGAAAAAAAACTATTAAAAAAAACTGAAGAAAAACGGAGGAAAAAAACTGAGAAGAAAAACTGAGAAAAAAAGACTGAACAAATTGAAGAAAAATTTAGGAAAAAACTGCACAAAACTGAGAAAAAAAAGAACTGAGAAAAAAAACTGAGAAAAAACAGCAGAAAAACTGAGCAGAATAACTGAGAAAAAAAACTATTAAAAAAAACTGAAGAAAAACGGAGGAAAAAACTGAGAAGCAAAACTGAGAAAAAAAGACTGAAAAAACTGAAGAAAAACTTAGAAAAAAAACTGTGAAAAAAACTGTGAAAAAAAAGAACTGAGAAAAAAAACTGAAGAAAAACTTGGAAAAAAACTGTGCACAAAACTGTGAAAAAAAAGAACTGAGAAAAAAAACTGAGAAAACACTGAGCAGAAAAACTTAGCAGAATAACTGAGAAAAAAAACTATTAAAAAAAACTGAAGAAAAACGGAGGAAAAAAACTGAGAAGAAAAACTGAGAAAAAAAGACTGAAGAAACTGAAGAAAAACTTAGAAAAAAAACTGTGAAAAAATCTGTGAAAAAAAAGAACAGAGAAAAAAAACTGAAGAAAAACTTGGAAAAAAACTGTGCACAAAACTGTGAAAAAAAAGAACTGAGAAAAAAAACTGAGAAAAAACTGAGCAGAAAAACTTAGCAGAATAACTGAGAAAAAAAACTATTAAAAAAAACTGAAGAAAAACGGAGGAAAAAAACTGAGAAGAAAAACTGAGAAAAAAAGACTGAACAAATTGAAGAAAAATTTAGGAAAAAACTGCACAAAACTGAGAAAAAAAAGAACTGAGAAAAAAAACTGAGAAAAAACAGCAGAAAAACTGAGCAGAATAACTGAGAAAAAAAACTATTAAAAAAACTGAAGAAAAACGGAGGAAAAAACTGAGAAGCAAAACTGAGAAAAAAAGACTGAAAAAACTGAAGAAAAACTTAGAAAAAAAACTGTGAAAAAAACTGTGAAAAAAAAGAACTGAGAAAAAAAACTGAAGAAAAACTTGGAAAAAAACTGTGCACAAAACTGTGAAAAAAAAGAACTGAGAAAAAAAACTGAGAAAAAATTGAGCAGAAAAACTGAGCAGAATAACTGAGAAAAAAAACTATTCAAAAAAACTGAAGAAAAACGGAGGAAAAAAACTGAGAAGAAAAACTGAGAAAAAAAGACTGAACAAATTGAAGAAAAATTTAGGAAAAAACTGCACAAAAATGAGAAAAAAAAGAACTGAGAAAAAAAACTGAGAAAAAACAGCAGAAAAACTGAGCAGAATAACTGAGAAAAAAAACTATTAAAAAAACTGAAGAAAAACGGAGGAAAAAACTGAGAAGCAAAACTGAGAAAAAAAGACTGAAAAAACTGAAGAAAAACTTAGAAAAAAAACTGTGAAAAAAACTGTGAAAAAAAAGAACTGAGAAAAAAAACTGAAGAAAAACTTGGAAAAAAACTGTGCACAAAACTGTGAAAAAAAAGAACTGAGAAAAAAAACTGAGAAAAAACTGAGCAGAAAAACTTAGCAGAATAACTGAGAAAAAAAACTATTAAAAAAAACTGAAGAAAAACGGAGGAAAAAAACTGAGAAGAAAAACTGAGAAAAAAAGACTGAAGAAACTGAAGAAAAACTTAGAAAAAAACTGCACAAAACTGTGAAAGAAAAGAACTGAGAAAAAAAACTGAGAAAAAACAGCAGAAAAACTGAGCAGAATAACTGAGAAAAAAAACTATTAAAAAATACTGAAGAAAAACGGAGGAATAAAACTGAGAAGAAAACCTGAGAAAAAAAGACTGAAAAAACTGAAGAAAAACTTAGAAAAAAAACTGTGAAAAAAACTGTGAAAAAAAAGAACAGAGAAAAAAAACTGAATAAAAACTTAGAAAAAAACTGAACAAAACTGTGAAAAAAAAGAACTGAGAAAAAAAACTGAGAAAAAACTGAGCAGAAAAACTGAGCAGAATAACTGAGAAAAAAAACTATTCAAAAAAACTGAAGAAAAACGGAGGAAAAAAACTGAGAAGAAAAACTGAGAAAAAAAGACCGAACAAACTGAAGAAAAATTTAGGAAAATTCTGCACAAAACTGAGAAAAAAAAGAACTGAGAAAAAAAACTGAGAAAAAACAACAGAAAAACTGAGCAGAATAACTGAGAAAAAAAACTATTAAAAAAAACTGAAGAAAAACGGAGGAAAAAACTGAGAAGTAAAACTGAGAAAAAAAGACTGAACAAACTGAAGAAAAACTTAGAAAAAAAACTGTGAAAAAAACTGTGAAAAAAAAGAACAGAGAATAAAAACTGAAGAAAAACTTAGAAAAAAACTGCACAAAACTGTGAAAAAAAAGAACTGAGAAAAAAAACTGAGAAAAAACTGAGCAGAAAAACTTAGCAGAATAACTGAGAAAAAAAACTTTTAAAAAACTGAAGAAAAACGGAGGAAAAAAACTGAGAAGAAAAACTGAGAAAAAAAGACTGAACAAACTGAAGAAAAACTTAGAAAAAAAACTGTGAAAAAAACTGTGAAAAAAAAGAACTGAGAAAAAAAACTGAGAAAAAACTGAGCAGAAAAACTTAGCAGAATAACTGAGAAAAAAAACTATTAAAAAAAACTGAAGAAAAACGGAGGAAAAAAACTGAAAAGAAAAACTGAGAAAAAAAGACTGAAGAAACTGAAGAAAAACTTAGAAAAAAAACTGTGAAAAAATCTGTGAAAAAAAAGAACAGCGAAAAAAAACTGAAGAAAAACTTAGAAACAACTGCACAAAACTGTGAAAAAAAAGAACTGAGAAAAAAAACTGAGAAAAAACTGAGCAGAAAAACTGAGCAGAATAACTGAGAAAAAAACTATTCAAAAAAACTGAAGAAAAACGGAGGAAAAAAACTGAGAAGAAAAACTGAGAAAAAAAGACTGAACAAATTGAAGAAAAATTGAGGAAAAAACTGCACAAAACTGAGAAAAAAAAGAACTGAGAAAAAAAACTGAGAAAAAACAGCAGAAAAACTGAGCAGAATAACTGAGAAAAAAAACTGTTAAAAAAAACTGAAGAAAAACGGAGGAAAAAACTGAGAAGCAAAACTGAGAAAAAAAGACTGAAAAAACTGAAGAAAAACTTCGAAAAAAAACTGTGAAAAAAACTGTGAAAAAAAAGAACTGAGAAAAAAAACTGAAGAAAAACTTGGAAAAAAACTGTGCACAAAACTGTGAAAAAAAAGAACTGAGGAAAAAAACTGAGAAAAAACTGAGCAGAAAAACTTAGCAGAATAACTGAGAAAAAAAACTATTAAAAAAAACTGAAGAAAAACGGAGGAAAAAAACTGAGAAGAAAAACTGAGAAAAAAAGACTGAAGAAACTGAAGAAAAACTTAGAAAAAAAACTGTGAAAAAATCTGTGAAAAAAAAGAACAGAGAAAAAAAACTGAAGAAAAACTTAGAAAAAACTGCACAAAACTGTGAAAAAAAAGAACTGAGAAAAAAAACTGAGAAAAAATTGAGCAGAAAAACTGAGCAGAATAACTGAGAAAAAAAACTATTCAAAAAAACTGAAGAAAAACGGAGGAAAAAAACTGAGAAGAAAAACTGAGAAAAAAAGACTGAACAAATTGAAGAAAAATTTAGGAAAAAACTGCACAAAACTGAGAAAAAAAAGAACTGAGAAAAAAAACTGAGAAAAAACAGCAGAAAAACTGAGCAGAATAACTGAGAAAAAAAACTATTAAAAAAACTGAAGAAAAACGGAGGAAAAAACTGAGAAGCAAAACTGAGAAAAAAAGACTGAAAAAACTGAAGAAAAACTTAGAAAAAAAACTGTGAAAAAAACTGTGAAAAAAAAGAACTGAGAAAAAAAACTGAAGAAAAACTTGGAAAAAAACTGTGCACAAAACTGTGAAAAAAAAGAACTGAGAAAAAAAACTGAGAAAAAACTGAGCAGAAAAACTTAGCAGAATAACTGAGAAAAAAAACTATTAAAAAAAACTGAAGAAAAACGGAGGAAAAAAACTGAGAAGAAAAACTGAGAAAAAAAGACTGAAGAAACTGAAGAAAAACTTAGAAAAAAACTGCACAAAACTGTGAAAGAAAAGAACTGAGAAAAAAAACTGAGAAAAAACAGCAGAAAAACTGAGCAGATTAACTGAGAAAAAAAACTATTAAAAAATACTGAAGAAAAACGGAGGAATAAAACTGAGAAGAAAACCTGAGAAAAAAAGACTGAAAAAACTGAAGAAAAACTTAGAAAAAAAACTGTGAAAAAAACTGTGAAAAAAAAGAACAGAGAAAAAAAACTGAATAAAAACTTAGAAAAAAACTGAACAAAACTGTGAAAAAAAAGAACTGAGAAAAAAAACTGAGAAAAAACTGAGCAGAAAAACTGAGCAGAATAACTGAGAAAAAAAACTATTCAAAAAAACTGAAGAAAAACGGAGGAAAAAAACTGAGAAGAAAAACTGAGAAAAAAAGACCGAACAAACTGAAGAAAAATTTAGGAAAAAACTGCACAAAACTGAGAAAAAAAAGAACTGAGAAAAAAAACTGAGAAAAAACAACAGAAAAACTGAGCAGAATAACTGAGAAAAAAAACTATTAAAAAAAACTGAAGAAAAACGGAGGAAAAAACTGAGAAGTAAAACTGAGAAAAAAAGACTGAAGAAACTGAAGAAAAACTTAGAAAAAAAACTGTGAAAAAAACTGTGAAAAAAAAGAACAGAGAATAAAAACTGAAGAAAAACTTAGAAAAAAACTGCACAAAACTGTGAAAAAAAAGAACTGAGAAAAAAAACTGAGAAAAAACTGAGCAGAAAAACTTAGCAGAATAACTGAGAAAAAAAACTTTTAAAAAACTGAAGAAAAACGGAGGAAAAAAACTGAGAAGAAAAACTGAGAAAAAAAGACTGAACAAACTGAAGAAAAACTTAGAAAAAAAACTGTGAAAAAAACTGTGAAAAAAAAGAACTGAGAAAAAAAACTGAGAAAAAACTGAGCAGAAAAACTTAGCAGAATAACTGAGAAAAAAAACTATTAAAAAAAACTGAAGAAAAACGGAGGAAAAAAACTGAAAAGAAAAACTGAGAAAAAAAGACTGAAGAAACTGAAGAAAAACTTAGAAAAAAAACTGTGAAAAAATCTGTGAAAAAAAAGAACAGCGAAAAAAAACTGAAGAAAAACTTAGAAAAAACTGCACAAAACTGTGAAAAAAAAGAACTGAGAAAAAAAACTGAGAAAAAACTGAGCAGAAAAACTGAGCAGAATAACTGAGAAAAAAACTATTCAAAAAAACTGAAGAAAAACGGAGGAAAAAAACTGAGAAGAAAAACTGAGAAAAAAAGACTGAACAAATTGAAGAAAAATTGAGGAAAAAACTGCACAAAACTGAGAAAAAAAAGAACTGAGAAAAAAAACTGAGAAAAAACAGCAGAAAAACTGAGCAGAATAACTGAGAAAAAAAACTGTTAAAAAAAACTGAAGAAAAACGGAGGAAAAAACTGAGAAGCAAAACTGAGAAAAAAAGACTGAAAAAACTGAAGAAAAACTTCGAAAAAAAACTGTGAAAAAAACTGTGAAAAAAAAGAACTGAGGAAAAAAACTGAAGAAAAACTTGGAAAAAAACTGCACAAAACTGTGAAAAAAAAGAACTGAGAAAAAAAACTGAGAAAAAACAGCAGAAAAACTGAGCAGAATAACTGAGAAAAAAAACGATTAAAAAATACTGAAGAAAAACGGAGGAATAAAACTGAAAAGAAAACCTGAGAAAAAAAGACTGAAAAAACTGAAGAAAAACTTAGAAAAAAAACTGTGAAAAAAACTGTGAAAAAAAAGAACAGAGAAAAAAAACTGAAGTTAAACTTAGAAAAAAACTGAACAAAACTGTGAAAAAAAAGAACTGAGCAAAAAAACTGAGAAAAAACTGAGCAGAAAAACTGAGGAGGAATAAAACTGAGAAGAAAACCTGAGAAAAAAAGACTGAACAAACTGAAGAAAAACTTAGAAAAAAAACTGTGAAAAAAACTGTGAAAAAAAAGAACAGAGAAATAAAACTGAAGAAAAACTTAGAAAAAAACTGCACAAAACTGTGAAAAAAAAGAACTGAGAAAAAAAACTGAGAAAAAACTGAGCAGAAAAACTGAGCAGAATAACTGAGAAAAAAAACTATTCAAAAAAACTGAAGAAAAACGGAGGAAAAAAACTGAGAAGAAAAACTGAGAAAAAAAGACTGAACAAATTGAAGAAAAATTTAGGAAAAAACTGCACAAAACTGAGAAAAAAAAGAACTGAGAAAAAAAACTGAGAAAAAACAGCAGAAAAACTGAGCAGAATAACTGAGAAAAAAAACTATTAAAAAAAACTGAAGAAAAACGGAGGAAAAAACTGAGAAGCAAAACTGAGAAAAAAAGACTGAAAAAACTGAAGAAAAACTTAGAAAAAAAACTGTGAAAAAAACTGTGAAAAAAAAGAACTGAGGAAAAAAACTGAAGAAAAACTTGGAAAAAAACTGTGCACAAAACTGTGAAAAAAAAGAACTGAGAAAAAAAACTGAGAAAAAACTGATCAGAAAAACTTAGCAGAATAACTGAGAAAAAAAACTGTTAAAAAAAACTGAAGAAAAACGGAGGAAAAAACTGAGAAGAAAAACTGAGAAAAAAAGACTGAACAAATTGAAGAAAAATTGAGGAAAAAACTGCACAAAACTGAGAAAAAAAAGAACTGAGAAAAAAAACTGAGAAAAAACAGCAGAAAAACTGAGCAGAATAACTGAGAAAAAAAACTGTTAAAAAAAACTGAAGAAAAACGGAGGAAAAAACTGAGAAGCAAAACTGAGAAAAAAAGACTGAAAAAACTGAAGAAAAACTTCGAAAAAAAACTGTGAAAAAAACTGTGAAAAAAAAGAACTGAGAAAAAAAACTGAAGAAAAACTTGGAAAAAAACGGTGCACAAAACTGTGAAAAAAAAGAACTGAGGAAAAAAACTGAGAAAAAACTGAGCAGAAAAACTTAGCAGAATAACTGAGAAAAAAAACTATTAAAAAAAACTGAAGAAAAACGGAGGAAAAAAACTGAGAAGAAAAACTGAGAAAAAAAGACTGAAGAAACTGAAGAAAAATTTAGAAAAAAAACTGTGAAAAAATCTGTGAAAAAAAAGAACAGAGAAAAAAAACTGAAGAAAAACTTAGAAAAAACTGCACAAAACTGTGAAAAAAAAGAACTGAGAAAAAAAACTGAGAAAAAACTGAGCAGAAAAACTGAGCAGAATAACTGAGAAAAAAAACTATTCAAAAAAACTGAAGAAAAATGGAGGAAAAAAACTGAGAAGAAAAACTGAGAAAAAAAGACTGAACAAATTGAAGAAAAATTTAGGAAAAAACTGCACAAAACTGAGAAAAAAAAGAACTGAGAAAAAAAACTGAGAAAAAACAGCAGAAAAACTGAGCAGAATAACTGAGAAAAAAAACTATTAAAAAAAACTGAAGAAAAACGGAGGAAAAAACTGAGAAGCAAAACTGAGAAAAAAAGACTGAAAAAACTGAAGAAAAACTTAGAAAAAAAACTGTGAAAAAAACTGTGAAAAAAAAGAACTGAGGAAAAAAACTGAAGAAAAACTTGGAAAAAAACTGCACAAAACTGTGAAAAAAAAGAACTGAGAAAAAAAACTGAGAAAAAACAGCAGAAAAACTGAGCAGAATAACTGAGAAAAAAAACGATTAAAAAATACTGAAGAAAAACGGGGGAATAAAACTGAAAAGAAAACCTGAGAAAAAAAGACTGAAAAAACTGAAGAAAAACTTAGAAAAAAAACTGTGAAAAAAACTGTGAAAAAAAAGAACAGAGAAAAAAAACTGAAGTTAAACTTAGAAAAAAACTGAACAAAACTGTGAAAAAAAAGAACTGAGCAAAAAAACTGAGAAAAAACTGAGCAGAAAAACTGAGGAGGAATAAAACTGAGAAGAAAACCTGAGAAAAAAAGACTGAACAAACTGAAGAAAAACTTAGAAAAAAAACTGTGAAAAAAACTGTGAAAAAAAAGAACAGAGAAATAAAACTGAAGAAAAACTTAGAAAAAAACTGCACAAAACTGTGAAAAAAAAGAACTGAGAAAAAAAACTGAGAAAAAACTGAGCAGAAAAACTGAGCAGAATAACTGAGAAAAAAAACTATTCAAAAAAACTGAAGAAAAACGGAGGAAAAAAACTGAGAAGAAAAACTGAGAAAAAAAGACTGAACAAATTGAAGAAAAATTTAGGAAAAAACTGCACAAAACTGAGAAAAAAAAGAACTGAGAAAAAAAACTGAGAAAAAACAGCAGAAAAACTGAGCAGAATAACTGAGAAAAAAAACTATTAAAAAAAACTGAAGAAAAACGGAGGAAAAAACTGAGAAGCAAAACTGAGAAAAAAAGACTGAAAAAACTGAAGAAAAACTTAGAAAAAAAACTGTGAAAAAAACTGTGAAAAAAAAGAACTGAGGAAAAAAACTGAAGAAAAACTTGGAAAAAAACTGTGCACAAAACTGTGAAAAAAAAGAACTGAGAAAAAAAACTGAGAAAAAACTGATCAGAAAAACTTAGCAGAATAACTGAGAAAAAAAACTGTTAAAAAAAACTGAAGAAAAACGGAGGAAAAAACTGAGAAGAAAAACTGAGAAAAAAAGACTGAACAAATTGAAGAAAAATTGAGGAAAAAACTGCACAAAACTGAGAAAAAAAAGAACTGAGAAAAAAAACTGAGAAAAAACAGCAGAAAAACTGAGCAGAATAACTGAGAAAAAAAACTGTTAAAAAAAACTGAAGAAAAACGGAGGAAAAAACTGAGAAGCAAAACTGAGAAAAAAAGACTGAAAAAACTGAAGAAAAACTTCGAAAAAAAACTGTGAAAAAAACTGTGAAAAAAAAGAACTGAGAAAAAAAACTGAAGAAAAACTTGGAAAAAAACTGTGCACAAAACTGTGAAAAAAAAGAACTGAGGAAAAAAACTGAGAAAAAACTGAGCAGAAAAACTTAGCAGAATAACTGAGAAAAAAAACTATTAAAAAAAACTGAAGAAAAACGGAGGAAAAAAACTGAGAAGAAAAACTGAGAAAAAAAGACTGAAGAAACTGAAGAAAAATTTAGAAAAAAAACTGTGAAAAAATCTGTGAAAAAAAAGAACAGAGAAAAAAAACTGAAGAAAAACTTAGAAAAAACTGCACAAAACTGTGAAAAAAAAGAACTGAGAAAAAAAACTGAGAAAAAACTGAGCAGAAAAACTGAGCAGAATAACTGAGAAAAAAAACTATTCAAAAAAACTGAAGAAAAATGGAGGAAAAAAACTGAGAAGAAAAACTGAGAAAAAAAGACTGAACAAATTGAAGAAAAATTTAGGAAAAAACTGCACAAAACTGAGAAAAAAAAGAACTGAGAAAAAAAACTGAGAAAAAACAGCAGAAAAACTGAGCAGAATAACTGAGAAAAAAAACTATTAAAAAAAACTGAAGAAAAACGGAGGAAAAAACTGAGAAGCAAAACTGAGAAAAAAAGACTGAAAAAACTGAAGAAAAACTTAGAAAAAAAACTGTGAAAAAAACTGTGAAAAAAAAGAACTGAGGAAAAAAACTGAAGAAAAACTTGGAAAAAAACTGCACAAAACTGTGAAAAAAAAGAACTGAGAAAAAAAACTGAGAAAAAACAGCAGAAAAACTGAGCAGAATAACTGAGAAAAAAAACGATTAAAAAATACTGAAGAAAAACGGAGGAATAAAACTGAAAAGAAAACCTGAGAAAAAAAGACTGAAAAAACTGAAGAAAAACTTAGAAAAAAAACTGTGAAAAAAACTGTGAAAAAAAAGAACAGAGAAAAAAAACTGAAGTTAAACTTAGAAAAAAACTGAACAAAACTGTGAAAAAAAAGAACTGAGCAAAAAAACTGAGAAAAAACTGAGCAGAAAAACTGAGGAGGAATAAAACTGAGAAGAAAACCTGAGAAAAAAAGACTGAACAAACTGAAGAAAAACTTAGAAAAAAAACTGTGAAAAAAACTGTGAAAAAAAAGAACAGAGAAATAAAACTGAAGAAAAACTTAGAAAAAAACTGCACAAAACTGTGAAAAAAAAGAACTGAGAAAAAAAACTGAGAAAAAACTGAGCAGAAAAACTGAGCAGAATAACTGAGAAAAAAAACTATTCAAAAAAACTGAAGAAAAACGGAGGAAAAAAACTGAGAAGAAAAACTGAGAAAAAAAGACTGAACAAATTGAAGAAAAATTTAGGAAAAAACTGCACAAAACTGAGAAAAAAAAGAACTGAGAAAAAAAACTGAGAAAAAACAGCAGAAAAACTGAGCAGAATAACTGAGAAAAAAAACTATTAAAAAAAACTGAAGAAAAACGGAGGAAAAAACTGAGAAGCAAAACTGAGAAAAAAAGACTGAAAAAACTGAAGAAAAACTTAGAAAAAAAACTGTGAAAAAAACTGTGAAAAAAAAGAACTGAGGAAAAAAACTGAAGAAAAACTTGGAAAAAAACTGCACAAAACTGTGAAAAAAAAGAACTGAGAAAAAAAACTGAGAAAAAACTGATCAGAAAAACTTAGCAGAATAACTGAGAAAAAAAACTATTAAAAAAAACTGAAGAAAAACGGAGGAAAAAAACTGAGAAGAAAAGCTGAGAAAAAAAGACTGAAGAAACTGAAGAAAAACTTAGAAAAAAACTGCACAAAACTTTGAAAAAAAAGAACTGAGAAAAAAAACTGAGAAAAAACAGCAGAAAAACTGAGCAGAATAACTGAGAAAAAAAACGATTAAAAAATACTGAAGAAAAACGGAGGAATAAAACTGAGAAGAAAACCTGAGAAAAAAAGACTGAAAACACTGAAGAAAAACTTAGAAAAAAAACTGTGAAAAAAACTGTGAAAAAAAAGAACAGAGAAAAAAAACTGAAGTTAAACTTAGAAAAAAACTGAACAAAACTGTGAAAAAAAAGAACTGAGCAAAAAAACTGAGAAAAAACTGAGCAGAAAAACTGAGGAGGAATAAAACTGAGAAGAAAACCTGAGAAAAAAAGACTGAACAAACTGAAGAAAAACTTAGAAAAAAAACTGTGAAAAAAACTGTGAAAAAAAAGAACAGAGAAATAAAACTGAAGAAAAACTTAGAAAAAAACTGCACAAAACTGTGAAAAAAAAGAACTGAGAAAAAAAACTGAGAAAAAACTGAGCAGAAAAACTGAGCAGAATAACTGAGAAAAAAAACTATTCAAAAAAACTGAAGAAAAACGGAGGAAAAAAACTGAGAAGAAAAACTGAGAAAAAAAGACTGAACAAATTGAAGAAAAATTGAGGAAAAAACTGCACAAAACTGAGAAAAAAAAGAACTGAGAAAAAAAACTGAGAAAAAACAGCAGAAAAACTGAGCAGAATAACTGAGAAAAAAAACTGTTAAAAAAAACTGAAGAAAAACGGAGGAAAAAACTGAGAAGCAAAACTGAGAAAAAAAGACTGAAAAAACTGAAGAAAAACTTCGAAAAAAAACTGTGAAAAAAACTGTGAAAAAAAAGAACTGAGAAAAAAAACTGAAGAAAAACTTGGAAAAAAACTGTGCACAAAACTGTGAAAAAAAAGAACTGAGAAAAAAACTGAGAAAAAACTGAGCAGAAAAACTTAGCAGAATAACTGAGAAAAAAAACTATTAAAAAAAACTGAAGAAAAACGGAGGAAAAAAACTGAGAAGAAAAACTGAGAAAAAAAGACTGAAGAAACTGAAGAAAAACTTAGAAAAAAAACTGTGAAAAAATCTGTGAAAAAAAAGAACAGAGAAAAAAAACTGAAGAAAAACTTAGAAAAAACTGCACAAAACTGTGAAAAAAAAGAACTGAGAAAAAAAACTGAGAAAAAACTGAGCAGAAAAACTGAGCAGAATAACTGAGAAAAAAAACTATTCAAAAAAACTGAAGAAAAACGGAGGAAAAAAACTGAGAAGAAAAACTGAGAAAAAAAGACTGAACAAATTGAAGAAAAATTTAGGAAAAAACTGCACAAAACTGAGAAAAAAAAGAACTGAGAAAAAAAACTGAGAAAAAACAGCAGAAAAACTGAGCAGAATAACTGAGAAAAAAAACTATTAAAAAAAACTGAAGAAAAACGGAGGAAAAAACTGAGAAGCAAAACTGAGAAAAAAAGACTGAAAAAACTGAAGAAAAACTTAGAAAAAAAACTGTGAAAAAAACTGAAAAAAAAGAACTGAGGAAAAAAACTGAAGAAAAACTTGGAAAAAAACTGCACAAAACTGTGAAAAAAAAGAACTGAGAAAAAAAACTGAGAAAAAACAGCAGAAAAACTGAGCAGAATAACTGAGAAAAAAAACGATTAAAAAATACTGAAGAAAAACGGAGGAATAAAACTGAAAAGAAAACCTGAGAAAAAAAGACTGAAAAAACTGAAGAAAAACTTAGAAAAAAAACTGTGAAAAAAACTGTGAAAAAAAAGAACAGAGAAAAAAAACTGAATTTAAACTTAGAAAAAAACTGAACAAAACTGTGAAAAAAAAGAACTGAGCAAAAAAACTGAGAAAAAACTGAGCAGAAAAACTGAGGAGGAATAAAACTGAGAAGAAAACCTGAGAAAAAAAGACTGAACAAACTGAAGAAAAACTTAGAAAAAAAACTGTGAAAAAAACTGTGAAAAAAAAGAACAGAGAAATAAAACTGAAGCAAAACTTAGAAAAAAACTGCACAAAACTGTGAAAAAAAAGAACTGAGAAAAAAAACTGAGAAAAAACTGAGCAGAAAAACTGAGCAGAATAACTGAGAAAAAAAACTATTCAAAAAAACTGAAGAAAAACGGAGGAAAAAAACTGAGAAGAAAAACTGAGAAAAAAAGACTGAACAAATTGAAGAAAAATTTAGGAAAAAACTGCACAAAACTGAGAAAAAAAAGAACTGAGAAAAAAAACTGAGAAAAAACAGCAGAAAAACTGAGCAGAATAACTGAGAAAAAAAACTATTAAAAAAAACTGAAGAAAAACGGAGGAAAAAACTGAGAAGCAAAACTGAGAAAAAAAGACTGAAAAAACTGAAGAAAAACTTAGAAAAAAAACTGTGAAAAAAACTGTGAAAAAAAAGAACTGAGGAAAAAAACTGAAGAAAAACTTGGAAAAAAAACTGTGCACAAAACTGTGAAAAAAAAGAACTGAGAAAAAAAACTGAGAAAAAACTGATCAGAAAAACTTAGCAGAATAACTGAGAAAAAAAACTATTAAAAAAAACTGAAGAAAAACGGAGGAAAAAAACTGAGAAGAAAAACTGAGAAAAAAAGACTGAAGAAACTGAAGAAAAACTTAGAAAAAAACTGCACAAAACTGTGAAAAAAAAGAACTGAGAAAAAAAACTGAGAAAAAACAGCAGAAAAACTGAGCAGAATAACTGAGAAAAAAAACGATTAAAAAATACTGAAGAAAAACGGAGGAATAAAACTGAGAAGAAAACCTGAGAAAAAAAGACTGAAAAAACTGAAGAAAAACTTAGAAAAAAAACTGTGAAAAAAACTGTGAAAAAAAAGAACAGAGAAAAAAAACTGAAGTTAAACTTAGAAAAAAACTGAACAAAACTGTGAAAAAAAAGAACTGAGCAAAAAAACTGAGAAAAAACTGAGCAGAAAAACTGAGGAGGAATAAAACTGAGAAGAAAACCTGAGAAAAAAAGACTGAACAAACTGAAGAAAAACTTAGAAAAAAAACTGTGAAAAAAAAGAACAGAGAAATAAAACTGAAGAAAAACTTAGAAAAAAACTGCACAAAACTGTGAAAAAGAAGAACTGAGAAAAAAAACTGAGAAAAAACTGAGCAGAAAAACTGAGCAGAATAACTGAGAAAAAAAACTATTCAAAAAAACTGAAGAAAAACGGAGGAAAAAAACTGAGAAGAAAAACTGAGAAAAAAAGACTGAACAAATTGAAGAAAAATTTAGGAAAAAACTGCACAAAACTGAGAAAAAAAAGAACTGAGAAAAAAAACTGAGAAAAAACAGCAGAAAAACTGAGCAGAATAACTGAGAAAAAAAACTATTAAAAAAAACTGAAGAAAAACGGAGGAAAAAACTGAGAAGCAAAACTGAGAAAAAAAGACTGAACAAACTGAAGAAAAACTTAGAAAAAAAACTGTGAAAAAAACTGTGAAAAAAAAGAACAGAGAATAAAAACTGAAGAAAAACTTAGAAAAAAACTGCACAAAACTGTGAAAAAAAAGAACTGAGAAAAAAAACTGAGAAAAAACTGAGCAGAAAAACTTAGCAGAATAACTGAGAAAAAAAACTTTAAAAAAACTGAAGAAAAACGGAGGAAAATAACTGAGAAGAAAAACTGAGAAAAAAAGACTGAACAAACTGAAGAAAAACTTAGAAAAAAAACTGTGAAAAAAACTGTGAAAAAAAAGAACAGAGAAAAAAAACTGAAGTTAAACTTAGAAAAAAACTGAACAAAACTGTGAAAAAAAAGAACTGAGCAAAAAAACTGAGAAAAAACTGAGCAGAAAAACTGAGGAGGAATAAAACTGAGAAGAAAACCTGAGAAAAAAAGACTGAACAAACTGAAGAAAAACTTAGAAAAAAAACTGTGCAAAAAACTGTGAAAAAAAAGAACAGAGAAATAAAACTGAAGAAAAACTTAGAAAAAAACTGCACAAAACTGTGAAAAAAAAGAACTGAGAAAAAAAACTGAGAAAAAACTGAGCAGAAAAACTGAGCAGAATAACTGAGAAAAAAAACTATTCAAAAAAACTGAAGAAAAACGGAGGAAAAAAACTGAGAAGAAAAACTGAGAAAAAAAGACTGAACAAATTGAAGAAAAATTGAGGAAAAAACTGCACAAAACTGAGAAAAAAAAGAACTGAGAAAAAAAACTGAGAAAAAACAGCAGAAAAACTGAGCAGAATAACTGAGAAAAAAAACTGTTAAAAAAAACTGAAGAAAAACGGAGGAAAAAACTGAGAAGCAAAACTGAGAAAAAAAGACTGAAAAAACTGAAGAAAAACTTCGAAAAAAAACTGTGAAAAAAACTGTGAAAAAAAAGAACTGAGAAAAAAAACTGAAGAAAAACTTGGAAAAAAACTGTGCACAAAACTGTGAAAAAAAAGAACTGAGAAAAAAAACTGAGAAAAAACTGAGCAGAAAAACTTAGCAGAATAACTGAGAAAAAAAACTATTAAAAAAAACTGAAGAAAAACGGAGGAAAAAAACTGAGAAGAAAAACTGAGAAAAAAAGACTGAAGAAACTGAAGAAAAACTTCGAAAAAAAACTGTGAAAAAATCTGTGAAAAAAAAGAACAGAGAAAAAAAACTGAAGAAAAACTTAGAAAAAACTGCACAAAACTGTGAAAAAAAAGAACTGAGAAAAAAAACTGAGAAAAAACTGAGCAGAAAAACTGAGCAGAATAACTGAGAAAAAAAACTATTCAAAAAAACTGAAGAAAAACGGAGGAAAAAAACTGAGAAGAAAAACTGAGAAAAAAAGACTGAACAAATTGAAGAAAAATTTAGGAAAAAACTGCACAAAACTGAGAAAAAAAAGAACTGAGAAAAAAAACTGAGAAAAAACAGCAGAAAAACTGAGCAGAATAACTGAGAAAAAAAACTATTAAAAAAAACTGAAGAAAAACGGAGGAAAAAACTGAGAAGCAAAACTGAGAAAAAAAGACTGAAAAAACTGAAGAAAAACTTAGAAAAAAAACTGTGAAAAAAACTGTGAAAAAAAAGAACTGAGGAAAAAAACTGAAGAAAAACTTGGAAAAAAACTGCACAAAACTGTGAAAAAAAAGAACTGAGAAAAAAAACTGAGAAAAAACAGCAGAAAAACTGAGCAGAATAACTGAGAAAAAAAACTATTAAAAAAAACTGAAGAAAAACGGAGGAAAAAACTGAGAAGCAAAACTGAGAAAAAAAGACTGAAAAAACTGAAGAAAAACTTAGAAAAAAAACTGTGAAAAAAACTGTGAAAAAAAAGAACTGAGGAAAAAAACTGAAGAAAAACTTGGAAAAAAACTGCACAAAACTGTGAAAAAAAAGAACTGAGAAAAAAAACTGAGAAAAAACTGAGCAGAAAAACTGAGCAGAATAACTGAGAAAAAAAACTATTCAAAAAAACTGAAGAAAAACGGAGGAAAAAAACTGAGAAGAAAAACTGAGAAAAAAAGACTGAACAAATTGAAGAAAAATTTAGGAAAAAACTGCACAAAACTGAGAAAAAAAAGAACTGAGAAAAAAAACTGAGAAAAAACAGCAGAAAAACTGAGCAGAATAACTGAGAAAAAAAACTATTAAAAAAAACTGAAGAAAAACGGAGGAAAAAACTGAGAAGCAAAACTGAGAAAAAAAGACTGAAAAAACTGAAGAAAAACTTAGAAAAAAAACTGTGAAAAAAACTGTGAAAAAAAAGAACTGAGGAAAAAAACTGAAGAAAAACTTGGAAAAAAACTGTGCACAAAACTGTGAAAAAAAAGAACTGAGAAAAAAAACTGAGAAAAAACTGATCAGAAAAACTTAGCAGAATAACTGAGAAAAAAAACTATTAAAAAAAACTGAAGAAAAACGGAGGAAAAAAACTGAGAAGAAAAACTGAGAAAAAAAGACTGAAGAAACTGAAGAAAAACTTAGAAAAAAACTGCACAAAACTGTGAAAAAAAAGAACTGAGAAAAAAAACTGAGAAAAAACAGCAGAAAAACTGAGCAGAATAACTGAGAAAAAAAACGATTAAAAAATACTGAAGAAAAACGGAGGAATAAAACTGAGAAGAAAACCTGAGAAAAAAAGACTGAAAAAACTGAAGAAAAACTTAGAAAAAAAACTGTGAAAAAAACTGTGAAAAAAAAGAACAGAGAAAAAAAACTGAAGTTAAACTTAGAAAAAAACTGAACAAAACTGTGAAAAAAAAGAACTGAGCAAAAAAAACTGAGAAAAAACTGAGCAGAAAAACTGAGGAGGAATAAAACTGAGAAGAAAACCTGAGAAAAAAAGACTGAACAAACTGAAGAAAAACTTAGAAAAAAAACTGTGAAAAAAACTGTGAAAAAAAAGAACAGAGAAATAAAACTGAAGAAAAACTTAGAAAAAAACTGCACAAAACTGTGAAAAAAAAGAACTGAGAAAAAAAACTGAGAAAAAACTGAGCAGAAAAACTGAGCAGAATAACTGAGAAAAAAAACTATTCAAAAAAACTGAAGAAAAACGGAGGAAAAAAACTGAGAAGAAAAACTGAGAAAAAAAGACTGAACAAATTGAAGAAAAATTTAGGAAAAAACTGCACAAAACTGAGAAAAAAAAGAACTGAGAAAAAAAAATGAGAAAAAACAGCAGAAAAACTGAGCAGAATAACTGAGAAAAAAAACTATTAAAAAAAACTGAAGAAAAACGGAGGAAAAAACTGAGAAGCAAAACTGAGAAAAAAAGACTGAACAAACTGAAGAAAAACTTAGAAAAAAAACTGTGAAAAAAACTGTGAAAAAAAAGAACAGAGAATAAAAACTGAAGAAAAACTTAGAAAAAAACTGCACAAAACTGTGAAAAAAAAGAACTGAGAAAAAAAACTGAGAAAAAACTGAGCAGAAAAACTTAGCAGAATAACTGAGAAAAAAAACTTTAAAAAAACTGAAGAAAAACGGAGGAAAAAAACTGAGAAGAAAAACTGAGAAAAAAAGACTGAACAAACTGAAGAAAAACTTAGAAAAAAAACTGTGAAAAAAACTGTGAAAAAAAAGAACTGAGAAAAAAAACTGAGAAAAAACTGAGCAGAAAAACTTAGCAGAATAACTGAGAAAAAAAACTATTAAAAAAAACTGAAGAAAAACGGAGGAAAAAAACTGAGCAGAAAAACTGAGAAAAAAAGACTGAAGAAACTGAAGAAAAACTTAGAAAAAAAACTGTGAAAAAATCTGTGAAAAAAAAGAACAGCGAAAAAAAACTGAAGAAAAACTTAGAAAAAAACTGCACAAAACTGTGAAAAAGAAGAACTGAGAAAAAAAACTGAGAAAAAACTGAGCAGAAAAACTGAGCAGAATAACTGAGAAAAAAAACTATTCAAAAAAACTGAAGAAAAACGGAGGAAAAAAACTGAGAAGAAAAACTGAGAAAAAAAGACTGAACAAATTGAAGAAAAATTTAGGAAAAAACTGCACAAAACTGAGAAAAAAAAGAACTGAGAAAAAAAACTGAGAAAAAACAGCAGAAAAACTGAGCAGAATAACTGAGAAAAAAAACTATTAAAAAAAACTGAAGAAAAACGGAGGAAAAAACTGAGAAGCAAAACTGAGAAAAAAAGACTGAACAAACTGAAGAAAAACTTAGAAAAAAAACTGTGAAAAAAACTGTGAAAAAAAAGAACAGAGAATAAAAACTGAAGAAAAACTTAGAAAAAAACTGCACAAAACTGTGAAAAAAAAGAACTGAGAAAAAAAACTGAGAAAAAACTGAGCAGAAAAACTTAGCAGAATAACTGAGAAAAAAAACTTTAAAAAAACTGAAGAAAAACGGAGGAAAATAACTGAGAAGAAAAACTGAGAAAAAAAGACTGAACAAACTGAAGAAAAACTTAGAAAAAAAACTGTGAAAAAAACTGTGAAAAAAAAGAACAGAGAAAAAAAACTGAAGTTAAACTTAGAAAAAAACTGAACAAAACTGTGAAAAAAAAGAACTGAGCAAAAAAACTGAGAAAAAACTGAGCAGAAAAACTGAGGAGGAATAAAACTGAGAAGAAAACCTGAGAAAAAAAGACTGAACAAACTGAAGAAAAACTTAGAAAAAAAACTGTGCAAAAAACTGTGAAAAAAAAGAACAGAGAAATAAAACTGAAGAAAAACTTAGAAAAAAACTGCACAAAACTGTGAAAAAAAAGAACTGAGAAAAAAAACTGAGAAAAAACTGAGCAGAAAAACTGAGCAGAATAACTGAGAAAAAAAACTATTCAAAAAAACTGAAGAAAAACGGAGGAAAAAAACTGAGAAGAAAAACTGAGAAAAAAAGACTGAACAAATTGAAGAAAAATTGAGGAAAAAACTGCACAAAACTGAGAAAAAAAAGAACTGAGAAAAAAAACTGAGAAAAAACAGCAGAAAAACTGAGCAGAATAACTGAGAAAAAAAACTGTTAAAAAAAACTGAAGAAAAACGGAGGAAAAAACTGAGAAGCAAAACTGAGAAAAAAAGACTGAAAAAACTGAAGAAAAACTTCGAAAAAAAACTGTGAAAAAAACTGTGAAAAAAAAGAACTGAGAAAAAAAACTGAAGAAAAACTTGGAAAAAAACTGTGCACAAAACTGTGAAAAAAAAGAACTGAGAAAAAAAACTGAGAAAAAACTGAGCAGAAAAACTTAGCAGAATAACTGAGAAAAAAAACTATTAAAAAAAACTGAAGAAAAACGGAGGAAAAAAACTGAGAAGAAAAACTGAGAAAAAAAGACTGAAGAAACTGAAGAAAAACTTCGAAAAAAAACTGTGAAAAAATCTGTGAAAAAAAAGAACAGAGAAAAAAAACTGAAGAAAAACTTAGAAAAAACTGCACAAAACTGTGAAAAAAAAGAACTGAGAAAAAAAACTGAGAAAAAACTGAGCAGAAAAACTGAGCAGAATAACTGAGAAAAAAAACTATTCAAAAAAACTGAAGAAAAACGGAGGAAAAAAACTGAGAAGAAAAACTGAGAAAAAAAGACTGAACAAATTGAAGAAAAATTTAGGAAAAAACTGCACAAAACTGAGAAAAAAAAGAACTGAGAAAAAAAACTGAGAAAAAACAGCAGAAAAACTGAGCAGAATAACTGAGAAAAAAAACTATTAAAAAAAACTGAAGAAAAACGGAGGAAAAAACTGAGAAGCAAAACTGAGAAAAAAAGACTGAAAAAACTGAAGAAAAACTTAGAAAAAAAACTGTGAAAAAAACTGTGAAAAAAAAGAACTGAGGAAAAAAACTGAAGAAAAACTTGGAAAAAAACTGCACAAAACTGTGAAAAAAAAGAACTGAGAAAAAAAACTGAGAAAAAACAGCAGAAAAACTGAGCAGAATAACTGAGAAAAAAAACTATTAAAAAAAACTGAAGAAAAACGGAGGAAAAAACTGAGAAGCAAAACTGAGAAAAAAAGACTGAAAAAACTGAAGAAAAACTTAGAAAAAAAACTGTGAAAAAAACTGTGAAAAAAAAGAACTGAGGAAAAAAACTGAAGAAAAACTTGGAAAAAAACTGCACAAAACTGTGAAAAAAAAGAACTGAGAAAAAAAACTGAGAAAAAACTGAGCAGAAAAACTGAGCAGAATAACTGAGAAAAAAAACTATTCAAAAAAACTGAAGAAAAACGTAGGAAAAAAACTGAGAAGAAAAACTGAGAAAAAAAGACTGAACAAATTGAAGAAAAATTTAGGAAAAAACTGCACAAAACTGAGAAAAAAAAGAACTGAGAAAAAAAACTGAGAAAAAACAGCAGAAAAACTGAGCAGAATAACTGAGAAAAAAAACTATTAAAAAAAACTGAAGAAAAACGGAGGAAAAAACTGAGAAGCAAAACTGAGAAAAAAAGACTGAAAAAACTGAAGAAAAACTTAGAAAAAAAACTGTGAAAAAAACTGTGAAAAAAAAGAACTGAGGAAAAAAACTGAAGAAAAACTTGGAAAAAAACTGTGCACAAAACTGTGAAAAAAAAGAACTGAGAAAAAAAACTGAGAAAAAACTGATCAGAAAAACTTAGCAGAATAACTGAGAAAAAAAACTATTAAAAAAAACTGAAGAAAAACGGAGGAAAAAAACTGAGAAGAAAAACTGAGAAAAAAAGACTGAAGAAACTGAAGAAAAACTTAGAAAAAAACTGCACAAAACTGTGAAAAAAAAGAACTGAGAAAAAAAACTGAGAAAAAACAGCAGAAAAACTGAGCAGAATAACTGAGAAAAAAAACGATTAAAAAATACTGAAGAAAAACGGAGGAATAAAACTGAGAAGAAAACCTGAGAAAAAAAGACTGAAAAAACTGAAGAAAAACTTAGAAAAAAAACTGTGAAAAAAACTGTGAAAAAAAAGAACAGAGAAAAAAAACTGAAGTTAAACTTAGAAAAAAACTGAACAAAACTGTGAAAAAAAAGAACTGAGCAAAAAAACTGAGAAAAAACTGAGCAGAAAAACTGAGGAGGAATAAAACTGAGAAGAAAACCTGAGAAAAAAAGACTGAACAAACTGAAGAAAAACTTAGAAAAAAAACTGTGAAAAAAACTGTGAAAAAAAAGAACAGAGAAATAAAACTGAAGAAAAACTTAGAAAAAAACTGCACAAAACTGTGAAAAAAAAGAACTGAGAAAAAAAACTGAGAAAAAACTGAGCAGAAAAACTGAGCAGAATAACTGAGAAAAAAAACTATTCAAAAAAACTGAAGAAAAACGGAGGAAAAAAACTGAGAAGAAAAACTGAGAAAAAAAGACTGAACAAATTGAAGAAAAATTTAGGAAAAAACTGCACAAAACTGAGAAAAAAAAGAACTGAGAAAAAAAAATGAGAAAAAACAGCAGAAAAACTGAGCAGAATAACTGAGAAAAAAAACTATTAAAAAAAACTGAAGAAAAACGGAGGAAAAAACTGAGAAGCAAAACTGAGAAAAAAAGACTGAACAAACTGAAGAAAAACTTAGAAAAAAAACTGTGAAAAAAACTGTGAAAAAAAAGAACAGAGAATAAAAACTGAAGAAAAACTTAGAAAAAAACTGCACAAAACTGTGAAAAAAAAGAACTGAGAAAAAAAACTGAGAAAAAACTGAGCAGAAAAACTTAGCAGAATAACTGAGAAAAAAAACTTTAAAAAAACTGAAGAAAAACGGAGGAAAAAAACTGAGAAGAAAAACTGAGAAAAAAAGACTGAACAAACTGAAGAAAAACTTAGAAAAAAAACTGTGAAAAAAACTGTGAAAAAAAAGAACTGAGAAAAAAAACTGAGAAAAAACTGAGCAGAAAAACTTAGCAGAATAACTGAGAAAAAAAACTATTAAAAAAAACTGAAGAAAAACGGAGGAAAAAAACTGAGCAGAAAAACTGAGAAAAAAAGACTGAAGAAACTGAAGAAAAACTTAGAAAAAAAACTGTGAAAAAATCTGTGAAAAAAAAGAACAGCGAAAAAAAACTGAAGAAAAACTTAGAAAAAACTGCACAAAACTGTGAAAAAAAAGAACTGAGAAAAAAACTGAGAAAAAACTGAGCAGAAAAACTGAGCAGAATAACTGAGAAAAAAAACTATTCAAAAAAACTGAAGAAAAACGGAGGAAAAAAACTGAGAAGAAAAACTGAGAAAAAAAGACTGAACAAATTGAAGAAAAATTGAGGAAAAAACTGCACAAAACTGAGAAAAAAAAGAACTGAGAAAAAAAACTGAGAAAAAACAGCAGAAAAACTGAGCAGAATAACTGAGAAAAAAAACTGTTAAAAAAAACTGAAGAAAAACGGAGGAAAAAACTGAGAAGCAAAACTGAGAAAAAAAGACTGAAAAAACTGAAGAAAAACTTCGAAAAAAAACTGTGAAAAAAACTGTGAAAAAAAAGAACTGAGAAAAAAAACTGAAGAAAAACTTGGAAAAAAACTGTGCACAAAACTGTGAAAAAAAAGAACTGAGAAAAAAAACTGTTAAAAAAAATTGAAGAAAAACGGAGGAAAAAAACTGAGAAGAAAAACTGAGAAAAAAAGACTGAAGAAACTGAAGAAAAACTTAGAAAAAAAACTGTGAAAAAATCTGTGAAAAAAAAGAACAGAGAAAAAAAACTGAAGAAAAACTTAGAAAAAACTGCACAAAACTGTGAAAAAAAAGAACTGAGAAAAAAAACTGAGAAAAAACTGAGCAGAAAAACTGAGCAGAATAACTGAGAAAAAAAACTATTCAAAAAAACTGAAGAAAAACGGAGGAAAAAAACTGAGAAGAAAAACTGAGAAAAAAAGACTGAACAAATTGAAGAAAAATTTAGGAAAAAACTGCACAAAACTGAGAAAAAAAAGAACTGAGAAAAAAAACTGAGAAAAAACAGCAGAAAAACTGAGCAGAATAACTGAGAAAAAAAACTATTAAAAAAAACTGAAGAAAAACGGAGGAAAAAACTGAGAAGCAAAACTGAGAAAAAAAGACTGAAAAAACTGAAGAAAAACTTAGAAAAAAAACTGTGAAAAAAACTGTGAAAAAAAAGAACTGAGGAAAAAAACTGAAGAAAAACTTGGAAAAAAACTGCACAAAACTGTGAAAAAAAAGAACTGAGAAAAAAAACTGAGAAAAAACAGCAGAAAAACTGAGCAGAATAACTGAGAAAAAAAACTATTAAAAAAAACTGAAGAAAAACGGAGGAAAAAACTGAGAAGCAAAACTGAGAAAAAAAGACTGAAAAAACTGAAGAAAAACTTAGAAAAAAAACTGTGAAAAAAACTGTGAAAAAAAAGAACTGAGGAAAAAAACTGAAGAAAAACTTGGAATAAAACTGCACAAAACTGTGAAAAAAAAGAACTGAGAAAAAAAACTGAGAAAAAACAGCAGAAAAACTGAGCAGAATAACTGAGAAAAAAAACGATTAAAAAATACTGAAGAAAAACGGAGGAATAAAACTGAAAAGAAAACCTGAGAAAAAAAGACTGAAAAAACTGAAGAAAAACTTAGAAAAAAAACTGTGAAAAAAACTGTGAAAAAAAAGAACAGAGAAAAAAAACTGAAGTTAAACTTAGAAAAAAACTGAACAAAACTGTGAAAAAAAAGAACTGAGCAAAAAAACTGAGAAAAAACTGAGCAGAAAAACTGAGGAGGAATAAAACTGAGAAGAAAACCTGAGAAAAAAAGACTGAACAAACTGAAGAAAAACTTAGAAAAAAAACTGTGAAAAAAACTGTGAAAAAAAAGAACAGAGAAATAAAACTGAAGAAAAACTTAGAAAAAAACTGCACAAAACTGTGAAAAAAAAGAACTGAGAAAAAAAACTGAGAAAAAACTGAGCAGAAAAACTGAGCAGAATAACTGAGAAAAAAAACTATTCAAAAAAACTGAAGAAAAACGGAGGAAAAAAACTGAGAAGAAAAACTGAGAAAAAAAGACTGAACAAATTGAAGAAAAATTTAGGAAAAAACTGCACAAAACTGAGAAAAAAAAGAACTGAGAAAAAAAACTGAGAAAAAACAGCAGAAAAACTGAGCAGAATAACTGAGAAAAAAAACTATTAAAAAAAACTGAAGAAAAACGGAGGAAAAAACTGAGAAGCAAAACTGAGAAAAAAAGACTGAACAAACTGAAGAAAAACTTAGAAAAAAAACTGTGAAAAAAACTGTGAAAAAAAAGAACAGAGAATAAAAACTGAAGAAAAACTTAGAAAAAAACTGCACAAAACTGTGAAAAAAAAGAACTGAGAAAAAAAACTGAGAAAAAACTGAGCAGAAAAACTTAGCAGAATAACTGAGAAAAAAAACTTTAAAAAAACTGAAGAAAAACGGAGGAAAAAAACTGAGCAGAAAAACTGAGAAAAAAAGACTGAAGAAACTGAAGAAAAACTTAGAAAAAAAACTGTGAAAAAATCTGTGAAAAAAAAAGAACAGCGAAAAAAAACTGAAGAAAAACTTAGAAAAAACTGCACAAAACTGTGAAAAAAAAGAACTGAGAAAAAAAACTGAGAAAAAACTGAGCAGAAAAACTGAGCAGAATAACTGAGAAAAAAAACTATTCAAAAAAACTGAAGAAAAACGGAGGAAAAAAACTGAGAAGAAAAACTGAGAAAAAAAGACTGAACAAATTGAAGAAAAATTGAGGAAAAAACTGCACAAAACTGAGAAAAAAAAGAACTGAGAAAAAAAACTGAGAAAAAACAGCAGAAAAACTGAGCAGAATAACTGAGAAAAAAAACTGTTAAAAAAACTGAAGAAAAACGGAGGAAAAGACTGAGAAGCAAAACTGAGAAAAAAAGACTGAAAAAACTGAAGAAAAACTTCGAAAAAAAACTGTGAAAAAAACTGTGAAAAAAAAGAACTGAGAAAAAAAACTGAAGAAAAACTTGGAAAAAAACTATGCACAAAACTGTGAAAAAAAAGAACTGAGAAAAAAAACTGAGAAAAAACTGAGCAGAAAAACTTAGCAGAATAACTGAGAAAAAAAACTATTAAAAAAAACTGAAGAAAAACGGAGGAAAAAAACTGAGAAGAAAAACTGAGAAAAAAAGACTGAAGAAACTGAAGAAAAACTTAGAAAAAAAACTGTGAAAAAATCTGTGAAAAAAAAGAACAGAGAAAAAAAACTGAAGAAAAACTTAGAAAAAACTGCACAAAACTGTGAAAAAAAAGAACTGAGAAAAAAAACTGAGAAAAAACTGAGCAGAAAAACTGAGCAGAATAACTGAGAAAAAAAACTATTCAAAAAAACTGAAGAAAAACGGAGGAAAAAACTGAGAAGCAAAACTGAGAAAAAAAGACTGAAAAAACTGAAGAAAAACTTGGAAAAAAACTGCACAAAACTGTGAAAAAAAAGAACTGAGAAAAAAAACTGAGAAAAAACAGCAGAAAAACTGAGCAGAATAACTGAGAAAAAAAACGATTAAAAAATACTGAAGAAAAACGGAGGAATAAAACTGAGAAGAAAACCTGAGAAAAAAAGACTGAAAAAACTGAAGAAAAACTTAGAAAAAAAACTGTGAAAAAAACTGTGAAAAAAAAGAACAGAGAAATAAAACTGAAGAAAAACTTAGAAAAAAACTGCACAAAACTGTGAAAAAAAAGAACTGAGCAAAAAAACTGAGAAAAAACTGAGCAGAAAAACTGAGGAGGAATAAAACTGAGAAGAAAACCTGAGAAAAAAAGACTGAACAAACTGAAGAAAAACTTAGAAAAAAAACTGTGAAAAAAACTGTGAAAAAAAAGAACAGAGAAATAAAACTGAAGAAAAACTTAGAAAAAAACTGCACAAAACTGTGAAAAAAAAGAACTGAGAAAAAAAACTGAGAAAAAACTGAGCAGAAAAACTGAGCAGAATAACTGAGAAAAAAAACTATTCAAAAAAACTGAAGAAAAACGGAGGAAAAAAACTAAGAAGAAAAACTGAGAAAAAAAGACCGAACAAACTGAAGAAAAATTTAGGAAAAAACTGCACAAAACTGAGAAAAAAAAGAACTGAGAAAAAAAACTGAGAAAAAACAGCAGAAAAACTGAGCAGAATAACTGAGAAAAAAACTATTAAAAAAACTGAAGAAAAACGGAGGAAAAAACTGAGAAGCAAAACTGAGAAAAAAAGACTGAAAAAACTGAAGAAAAACTTAGAAAAAAAACTGTG
Organism: Pristiophorus japonicus; assembly: GCF_044704955.1. Lineage (NCBI taxonomy): Eukaryota > Metazoa > Chordata > Chondrichthyes > Pristiophoridae > Pristiophorus > Pristiophorus japonicus. The sequence goes on along the minus strand of NW_027252177.1, from coordinate 513,923 downwards.
AAAAAAACTGTGAAAAAAAAGAACTGAGGAAAAAAACTGAAGAAAAACTTGGAAAAAAACTGTGCACAAAACTGTGAAAAAAAAGAACTGAGAAAAAAAACTGAGAAAAAACTGATCAGAAAAACTTAGCAGAATAACTGAGAAAAAAAACTATTAAAAAAAACTGAAGAAAAACGGAGGAAAAAAACTGAGAAGAAAAACTGAGAAAAAAAGACTGAAGAAACTGAAGAAAAACTTAGAAAAAAACTGCACAAAACTGTGAAAAAAAAGAACTGAGAAAAAAAACTGAGAAAAAACAGCAGAAAAACTGAGCAGAATAACTGAGAAAAAAAACGATTAAAAAATACTGAAGAAAAACGGAGGAATAAAACTGAGAAGAAAACCTGAGAAAAAAAGACTGAAAAAACTGAAGAAAAACTTAGAAAAAAAACTGTGAAAAAAACTGTGAAAAAAAAGAACAGAGAAAAAAAACTGAAGTTAAACTAGGAAAAAAACTGAACAAAACTGTGAAAAAAAAGAACTGAGCAAAAAAACTGAGAAAAAACTGAGCAGAAAAACTGAGGAGGAATAAAACTGAGAAGAAAACCTGAGAAAAAAAGACTGAACAAACTGAAGAAAAACTTAGAAAAAAAACTGTGAAAAAAACTGTGAAAAAAAAGAACAGAGAAATAAAACTGAAGAAAAACTTAGAAAAAAACTGCACAAAACTGTGAAAAAAAAGAACTGAGAAAAAAAACTGAGAAAAAACTGAGCAGAAAAACTGAGCAGAATAACTGAGAAAAAAAACTATTCAAAAAAACTGAAGAAAAACGGAGGAAAAAAACTGAGAAGAAAAACTGAGAAAAAAAGACCGAACAAACTGAAGAAAAATTTAGGAAAAAACTGCACAAAACTGAGAAAAAAAAGAACTGAGAAAAAAAACTGAGAAAAAACAACAGAAAAACTGAGCAGAATAACTGAGAAAAAAAACGATTAAAAAAAACTGAAGAAAAACGGAGGAAAAAACTGCGAAGAAAAACTGAGAAAAAAAGACTGAACAAACTGAAGAAAAGCTTAGAAAAAAACTGCACAAAACTGTGAAAAAAAAGAACTGAGAAAAAAAACTGAGAAAAAACAGCAGAAAAACTGAGCAGAATAACTGAGAAAAAAAACTATTAAAAAATACTGAAGAAAAACGGAGGAATAAAACTGAGAAGAAAACCTGAGAAAAAAAGACTGAAAAAACTGAAGAAAAACTTAGAAAAAAAACTGTGAAAAAAACTGTGAAAAAAAAGAACAGAGAAAAAAAACTGAAGTTAAACTTAGAAAAAAACTGAACAAAACTGTGAAAAAAAAGAACTGAGCAAAAAAACTGAGAAAAAACTGAGCAGAAAAACTGAGGAGGAATAAAACTGAGAAGAAAACCTGAGAAAAAAAGACTGAACAAACTGAAGAAAAACTTAGAAAAAAAACTGTGAAAAAAACTGTGAAAAAAAAGAACAGAGAAATAAAACTGAAGAAAAACTTAGAAAAAAACTGCACAAAACTGTGAAAAAAAAGAACTGAGAAAAAAAACTGAGAAAAAACTGAGCAGAAAAACTGAGCAGAATAACTGAGAGAAAAAACTATTCAAAAAAACTGAAGAAAAACGGAGGAAAAAAACTGAGAAGAAAAACTGAGAAAAAAAGACCGAACAAACTGAAGAAAAATTTAGGAAAAAACTGCACAAAACTGAGAAAAAAAAGAACTGAGAAAAAAAACTGAGAAAAAACAACAGAAAAACTGAGCAGAATAACTGATAAAAAAAACTATTAAAAAAAACTGAAGAAAAACGGAGGAAAAAACTGCGAAGAAAAACTGAGAAAAAAAGACTGAACAAACTGAAGAAAAACTTAGAAAAAAAACTGTGAAAAAAACTGTGAAAAAAAAGAACAGAGAAAAAATACAGAAGAAAAACTTAGAAAAAAACTGCACAAAACTGTGAAAAAAAAGAACTGAGAAAAAAAACTGAGAAAAAACTGAGCAGAAAAACTTAGCAGAATAACTGAGAAAAAAAACTATTCAAAAAAACTGAAGAAAAACGGAGGAAAAAAACTGAGAAGAAAAACTGAGAAAAAAAGACTGAACAAATTGAAGAAAAATTTAGGAAAAAACTGCACAAAACTGAGAAAAAAAAGAACTGAGAAAAAAAACTGAGAAAAAACAGCAGAAAAACTGAGCAGAATAACTGAGAAAAAAAACTATTAAAAAAAACTGAAGAAAAACGGTGGAATAAAACTGAGAAGAAAACCTGAGAAAAAAAGACTGAAAAAACTGAAGAAAAACTTAGAAAAAAACTGTGAAAAAAACTGTGAAAAAAAAGAACAGAGAAAAAAAACTGAAGAAAAACTTAGAAAAAAACTGAACAAAACTGTGAAAAAAAAGAACTGAGAAAAAAAACAGAGAAAAAACTGAGCAGAAAAACTGAGCAGAATAACTGAGAAAAAAAACTATTCAAAAAAACTGAAGAAAAACGGAGGAAAAAAACTGAGAAGAAAAACTGAGAAAAAAAGACCGAACAAACTGAAGAAAAATTTAGGAAAAAACTGCACAAAACTGAGAAAAAAAAGAACTGAGAAAAAAAACTGAGAAAAAACAGCAGAAAAACTGAGCAGAATAACTGAGAAAAAAAACTATTAAAAAAACTGAAGAAAAACGGAGGAAAAAACTGAGAAGAAAAACTGAGAAAAAAAGACTGAACAAACTGAAGAAAAACTTAGAAAAAAAACTGTGAAAAAACTGACAAAAAAGAACAGAGAAAAAAAACAGAAGAAAAACTTAGAAAAAAACTGTACAAAACTGTGAAAAAAAAGAACTGAGAAAAAAAACTGAGAAAAAACTGAGCAGAAAAACTTAGCAGGAGAACTGAGAAAAAAAACTTTAAAAAAACTGAAGAAAAACGGAGGAAAAAAACTGAGAAGAAAAACTGAGAAAAAAAGACTGAAGAAACTGAAGAAAAACTTAGAAAAAAAACTGTGAAAAAAAATGTGGAAAAAAAGAACTGAGAAAAAAAACTGAAGAAAAACTTAGAAAAAAACTGCACAAAACTGTGAAAAAAAAGAACTGAGAAAAAAAACTGAGAAAAAACTGAGCAGAAAAACTGAGCAGAATAACTGAGAAAAAAAACTATTCAAAAAAACTGAAGGAAAACTGAGGAAAAAAACTGAGAAGAAAAACTGAGAAAAAAAGACTGAACAAATTGAAGAAAAATTTAGGAAAAAACTGCACAAAACTGAGAAAAAAAAGAACTGAGAAAAAAAACTGAGAAAAAACAGCAGAAAAACTGAGCAGAATAACTGAGAAAAAAAACTATTAAAAAAAACTGAAGAAAAACGGAGGAAAAAACTGAGAAGCAAAACTGAGAATAAAAGACTGAAAAAACTGAAGAAAAACTTAGAAAAAAAACTGTGAAAAAAACTGTGAAAAAAAAGAACTGAGAAAAAAAACTGAGAAAAAACAGCAGAAAAACTGAGCAGAATAACTGAGAAAAAAAACTATTAAAAAAAACTGAAGAACGGTGGAATAAAACTGAGAAGAAAACCTGAGAAAAAAAGACTGAAAAAACTGAAGAAAAACTTAGAAAAAAACTGTGAAAAAAACTGTGAAAAAAAAGAACAGAGAAAAAAAACTGAAGAAAAACTTAGAAAAAAACTGAACAAAACTGTGAAAAAAAAGAACTGAGAAAAAAAACTGAGAAAAAACTGAGCAGAAAAACTGAGCAGAATAACTGAGAAAAAAAACTATTCAAAAAAACTGAAGAAAAACGGAGGAAAAAAACTGAGAAGAAAAACTGAGAAAAAAAGACCGAACAAACTGAAGAAAAATTTAGGATAAAACTGCACAAAACTGAGAAAAAAAGAACTGAGAAAAAAAACTGAGAAAAAACAGCAGAAAAACTGAGCAGAATAACTGAGAAAAAAAACTATTAAAAAAACTGAAGAAAAACGGAGGAAAAAACTGAGAAGAAAAACTGAGAAAAAAAGACTGAACAAACTGAAGAAAAACTTAGAAAAAAAACTGTGAAAAAACTGAAAAAAAAGAACAGAGAAAAAAAACAGAAGAAAAACTTAGAAAAAAACTGTACAAAACTGTGAAAAAAAAGAACTGAGAAAAAAAACTGAGAAAAAACTGAGCAGAAAAACTTAGCAGAATAACTGAGAAAAAAAACTTTTAAAAAACTGAAGAAAAACGGAGGAAAAAAACTGAGAAGAAAAACTGAGAAAAAAAGACTGAAGAAACTGAAGAAAAACTTAGAAAAAAAACTGTGAAAAAAAATGTGGAAAAAAAGAACTGAGAAAAAAAACTGAAGAAAAACTTAGAAAAAAACTGCACAAAACTGTGAAAAAAAAGAACTGAGAAAAAAAACTGAGAAAAAACTGAGCAGAAAAACTGAGCAGAATAACTGAGAAAAAAAACTATTCAAAAAAACTGAAGGAAAACGGAGGAAAAAAACTGAGAAGAAAAACTGAGAAAAAAAGACTGAACAAATTGAAGAAAAATTTAGGAAAAAACTGCACAAAACTGAGAAAAAAAAGAACTGAGAAAAAAAACTGAGAAAAAACAGCAGAAAAACTGAGCAGAATAACTGAGAAAAAAAACTATTAAAAAAAACTGAAGAAAAACGGAGGAAAAAACTGAGAAGCAAAACTGAGAAAAAAAGACTGAAAAAACTGAAGAAAAACTTCGAAAAAAAACTGTGAAAAAAACTGTGAAAAAAAAGAACTGAGAAAAAAAACTAAAGAAAAACTTGGAAAAAAACTGTGCACAAAACTGTGAAAAAAAAGAACTGAGAAAAAAAACTGAAGTTAAACTTAGAAAAAAACTGAACAAAACTGTGAAAAAAAAGAACTGAGCAAAAAAACTGAGAAAAAACTGAGCAGAAAAACTGAGGAGGAATAAAACTGAGAAGAAAACCTGAGAAAAAAAGACTGAACAAACTGAAGAAAAACTTAGAAAAAAAACTGTGAAAAAAACTGTGAAAAAAAAGAACAGAGATATAAAACTGAAGAAAAACTTAGAAAAAAACTGCACAAAACTGTGAAAAAAAAGAACTGAGAAAAAAAACTGAGAAAAAACTGAGCAGAAAAACTGAGCAGAATAACTGAGAGAAAAAACTATTCAAAAAACTGAAGAAAAACGGAGGAAAAAAACTGAGAAGAAAAACTGAGAAAAAAAGACCGAACAAACTGAAGAAAAATTTAGGAAAAAACTGCACAAAACTGAGAAAAAAAACTGAGAAAAAACAACAGAAAAACTGAGCAGAATAACTGATAAAAAAAACTATTAAAAAAAACTGAAGAAAAACGGAGGAAAAAACTGCGAAGAAAAACTGAGAAAAAAAGACTGAACAAACTGAAGAAAAACTTAGAAAAAAAACTGTGAAAAAAACTGTGAAAAAAAAGAACAGAGAAAAAATACAGAAGAAAAACTTAGAAAAAAACTGCACAAAACTGTGAAAAAAAAGAACTGAGAAAAAAAACTGAGAAAAAACTGAGCAGAAAAACTTAGCAGAATAACTGAGAAAAAAAACTATTCAAAAAAACTGAAGAAAAACGGAGGAAAAAAACTGAGAAGAAAAACTGAGAAAAAAAGACTGAACAAATTGAAGAAAAATTTAGGAAAAAACTGCACAAAACTGAGAAAAAAAAGAACTGAGAAAAAAAACTGAGAAAAAACAGCAGAAAAACTGAGCAGAATAACTGAGAAAAAAAACTATTAAAAAAAACTGAAGAAAAACGGTGGAATAAAACTGAGAAGAAAACCTGAGAAAAAAAGACTGAAAAAACTGAAGAAAAACTTAGAAAAAAACTGTGAAAAAAACTGTGAAAAAAAAGAACAGAGAAAAAAAACTGAAGAAAAACTTAGAAAAAAACTGAACAAAACTGTGAAAAAAAAGAACTGAGAAAAAAAACTGAGAAAAAACTGAGCAGAAAAACTGAGCAGAATAACTGAGAAAAAAAACTATTCAAAAAAACTGAAGAAAAACGGAGGAAAAAAACTGAGAAGAAAAACTGAGAAAAAAAGACCGAACAAACTGAAGAAAAATTTAGGAAAAAACTGCACAAAACTGAGAAAAAAAAGAACTGAGAAAAAAAACTGAGAAAAAACAGCAGAAAAACTGAGCAGAATAACTGAGAAAAAAAACTATTAAAAAAACTGAAGAAAAACGGAGGAAAAAACTGAGAAGAAAAACTGAGAAAAAAAGACTGAACAAACTGAAGAAAAACTTAGAAAAAAAACTGTGAAAAAACTGACAAAAAAGAACAGAGATAAAAAACAGAAGAAAAACTTAGAAAAAAACTGTACAAAACTGTGAAAAAAAAGAACTGAGAAAAAAAACTGAGAAAAAACTGAGCAGAAAAACTTAGCAGAATAACTGAGAAAAAAAACTTAAAAAAAACTGAAGAAAAACGGAGGAAAAAAACTGAGAAGAAAAACTGAGAAAAAAAGACTGAAGAAACTGAAGAAAAACTTAGAAAAAAAACTGTGAAAAAAAATGTGGAAAAAAAGAACTGAGAAAAAAAACTGAAGAAAAACTTAGAAAAAAACTGCACAAAACTGTGAAAAAAAAGAACTGAGAAAAAAAATTGAGAAAAAACTGAGCAGAAAAACTGAGCAGAATAACTGAGAAAAAAAACTATTCAAAAAAACTGAAGGAAAACGGAGGAAAAAAACTGAGAAGAAAAACTGAGAAAAAAAGACTGAACAAATTGAAGAAAAATTTAGGAAAAAACTGCACAAAACTGAGAAAAAAAAGAACTGAGAAAAAAAACTGAGAAAAAACAGCAGAAAAACTGAGCAGAATAACTGAGAAAAAAAACTATTAAAAAAAACTGAAGAAAAACGGAGGAAAAAACTGAGAAGCAAAACTGAGAAAAAAAGACTGAAAAAACTGAAGAAAAACTTAGAAAAAAAACTGTGAAAAAAACTGTGAAAAAAAAGAACTGAGAAAAAAAACTGAGAAAAAACAGCAGAAAAACTGAGCAGAATAACTGAGAAAAAAAACTATTAAAAAAAACTGAAGAACGGTGGAATAAAACTGAGAAGAAAACCTGAGAAAAAAAGACTGAAAAAACTGAAGAAAAACTTAGAAAAAAACTGTGAAAAAAACTGTGAAAAAAAAGAACAGAGAAAAAAAACTGAAGAAAAACTTAGAAAAAAACTGAACAAAACTGTGAAAAAAAAGAACTGAGAAAAAAAACTGAGAAAAAACTGAGCAGAAAAACTGAGCAGAATAACTGAGAAAAAAAACTATTCAAAAAAACTGAAGAAAAACGGAGGAAAAAAACTGAGAAGAAAAACTGAGAAAAAAAGACCGAACAAACTGAAGAAAAATTTAGGATAAAACTGCACAAAACTGAGAAAAAAAGAACTGAGAAAAAAAACTGAGAAAAAACAGCAGAAAAACTGAGCAGAATAACTGAGAAAAAAAACTATTAAAAAAACTGAAGAAAAACGGAGGAAAAAACTGAGAAGAAAAACTGAGAAAAAAAGACTGAACAAACTGAAGAAAAACTTAGAAAAAAAACTGTGAAAAAACTGAAAAAAAAGAACAGAGAAAAAAAACAGAAGAAAAACTTAGAAAAAAACTGTACAAAACTGTGAAAAAAAAGAACTGAGAAAAAAAACTGAGAAAAACTGAGCAGAAAAACTTAGCAGAATAACTGAGAAAAAAAACTTTTAAAAAACTGAAGAAAAACGGAGGAAAAAAACTGAGAAGAAAAACTGAGAAAAAAAGACTGAAGAAACTGAAGAAAAACTTAGAAAAAAAACTGTGAAAAAAAATGTGGAAAAAAAGAACTGAGAAAAAAAACTGAAGAAAAACTTAGAAAAAAACTGCACAAAACTGTGAAAAAAAAGAACTGAGAAAAAAAACTGAGAAAAAACTGAGCAGAAAAACTGAGCAGAATAACTGAGAAAAAAAACTATTCAAAAAAACTGAAGGAAAACGGAGGAAAAAAACTGAGAAGAAAAACTGAGAAAAAAAGACTGAACAAATTGAAGAAAAATTTAGGAAAAAACTGCACAAAACTGAGAAAAAAAAGAACTGAGAAAAAAAACTGAGAAAAAACAGCAGAAAAACTGAGCAGAATAACTGAGAAAAAAAACTATTAAAAAAAACTGAAGAAAAACGGAGGAAAAAACTGAGAAGCAAAACTGAGAAAAAAAGACTGAAAAAACTGAAGAAAAACTTAGAAAAAAACTGTGAAAAAAACTGTGAAAAAAAAGAACAGAGAAAAAAAACTGAAGAAAAACTTGGAAAAAAACTGCACAAAACTGTGAAAAAAAAGAACTGAGAAAAAAAATGAGAAAAAACTGAGCAGAAAAACTGAGCAGAATAACTGAGAAAAAAAACTATTCAAAAAAACTGAAGAAAAACGGAGGAAAAAAACTGAGAAGAAAAACTGAGAAAAAAAGACCGAACAAACTGAAGAAAAATTTAGGAAAAAACTGCACAAAACTGAGAAAAAAAAGAACTGAGAAAAAAAACTGAGAAAAAACAGCAGAAAAACTGAGCAGAATAACTGAGAAAAAAAACTATTAAAAAAACTGAAGAAAAACGGAGGAAAAAACTGAGAAGAAAAACTGAGAAAAAAAGACTGAACAAACTGAAGAAAAACTTAGAAAAAAAACTGTGAAAAAACTGACAAAAAAGAACAGAGAAAAAAAACAGAAGAAAAACTTAGAAAAAAACTGTACAAAACTGTGAAAAAAAAGAACTGAGAAAAAAAACTGAGAAAAAACTGAGCAGAAAAACTTAGCAGAATAACTGAGAAAAAAAACTTTAAAAAAACTGAAGAAAAACGGAGGAAAAAAACTGAGAAGAAAAACTGAGAAAAAAAGACTGAAGAAACTGAAGAAAAACTTAGAAAAAAAACTGTGAAAAAAAATGTGGAAAAAAAGAACTGAGAAAAAAAACTGAAGAAAAACTTAGAAAAAAACTGCACAAAACTGTGAAAAAAAAGAACTGAGAAAAAAAACTGAGAAAAAACTGAGCAGAAAAACTTAGCAGAATAACTGAGAAAAATAACTATTAAAAAAAACTGAAGAAAAACGGAGGAAAAAAACTGAGAAGAAAAACTGAGAAAAAAAGACTGAAGAAACTGAAGAAAAACTTAGAAAAAAACTGCACAAAACTGTGAAAAAAAAGAACTGAGAAAAAAAACTGAGAAAAAACAGCAGAAAAACTGAGCAGAATAACTGAGAAAAAAAACTATTAAAAAATACTGAAGAAAAACGGAGGAATAAAACTGAGAAGAAAACCTGAGAAAAAAAGACTGAAAAAACTGAAGAAAAACTTAGAAAAAAAACTGTGAAAAAAACTGTGAAAAAAAAGAACAGAGAAAAAAAACTGAGAAAAAACTGAGCAGAAAAACTGAGGAGGAATAAAACTGAGAAGAAAACCTGAGAAAAAAAGACTGAACAAACTGAAGAAAAACTTAGAAAAAAACTGTGAAAAAAACTGTGAAAAAAAAGAACAGAGAAAAAAAACTGAAGAAAAACTTAGAAAAAAACTGAACAAAACTGTGAAAAAAAAGAACTGAGAAAAAAAACTGAGAAAAAACTGAGCAGAAAAACTGAGCAGAATAACTGAGAAAAAAAACTATTCAAAAAAACTGAAGAAAAACGGAGGAAAAAAACTGAGAAGAAAAACTGAGAAAAAAAGACCGAACAAACTGAAGAAAAATTTAGGAAAAAACTGCACAAAACTGAGAAAAAAAAGAACTGAGAAAAAAAACTGAGAAAAAACAGCACAAAAACTGAGCAGAATAACTGAGAAAAAAAACTATTAAAAAAACTGAAGAAAAACGGAGGAAAAAACTGAGAAGAAAAACTGAGAAAAAAAGACTGAACAAACTGAAGAAAAATTTAGGAAAAAACTGCACAAAACTGTGAAAAAAAAGAACAGAGAAAAAAAACTGAGAAAAAACTGAGCAGAAAAACTGAGGAGGAATAAAACTGAGAAGAAAACCTGAGAAAAAAAGACTGAACAAACTGAAGAAAAACTTAGAAAAAAACTGTGAAAAAAACTGTGAAAAAAAAGAACAGAGAAAAAAAACTGAAGAAAAACTTAGAAAAAAACTGAACAAAACTGTGAAAAAAAAGAACTGAGAAAAAAAACTGAGAAAAAACTGAGCAGAAAAACTGAGCAGAATAACTGAGAAAAAAAACTATTCAAAAAAACTGAAGAAAAACGGAGGAAAAAAACTGAGAAGAAAAACTGAGAAAAAAAGACCGAACAAACTGAAGAAAAATTTAGGAAAAAACTGCACAAAACTGAGAAAAAAAAGAACTGAGAAAAAAAACTGAGAAAAAACAGCACAAAAACTGAGCAGAATAACTGAGAAAAAAAACTATTAAAAAAACTGAAGAAAAACGGAGGAAAAAACTGAGAAGAAAAACTGAGAAAAAAAGACTGAACAAACTGAAGAAAAATTTAGGAAAAAACTGCACAAAACTGAGAAAAAAAAGAACTGAGAAAAAAAACTGAGAAAAAACAGCAGAAAAACTGAGCAGAATAACTGAGAAAAAAAACTATTAAAAAAAACTGAAGAAAAACGGAGGAAAAAACTGAGAAGCAAAACTGAGAAAAAAAGACTGAAAAAACTGAAGAAAAACTTAGAAAAAAAACTGTGAAAAAAACTGTGAAAAAAAAGAACTGAGAAAAAAAACTGAAGAAAAACTTGGAAAAAAACTGTGCACAAAACTGTGAAAAAAAAGAACTGAGAAAAAAAACTGAGAAAAAACTGAGCAGAAAAACTTAGCAGAATAACTGAGAAAAAAAACTATTAAAAAAAACTGAAGAAAAACGGAGGAAAAAAACTGAGAAGAAAAACTGAGAAAAAAAGACTGAAGAAACTGAAGAAAAACTTAGAAAAAAACTGCACAAAACTGTGAAAAAAAAGAACTGAGAAAAAAAACTGAGAAAAAACAGCAGAAAAACTGAGCAGAATAACTGAGAAAAAAAACTATTAAAAAATACTGAAGAAAAACGGAGGAATAAAACTGAGAAGAAAACCTGAGAAAAAAAGACTGAAAAAACTGAAGAAAAACTTAGAAAAAAAACTGTGAAAAAAACTGTGAAAAAAAAGAACAGAGAAAAAAAACTGAGAAAAAACTGAGCAGAAAAACTGAGGAGGAATAAAACTGAGAAGAAAACCTGAGAAAAAAAGACTGAACAAACTGAAGAAAAACTTAGAAAAAAACTGTGAAAAAAACTGTGAAAAAAAAGAACAGAGAAAAAAAACTGAAGAAAAACTTAGAAAAAAACTGAACAAAACTGTGAAAAAAAAGAACTGAGAAAAAAAACTGAGAAAAAACTGAGCAGAAAAACTGAGCAGAATAACTGAGAAAAAAAACTATTCAAAAAAACTGAAGAAAAACGGAGGAAAAAAACTGAGAAGAAAAACTGAGAAAAAAAGACCGAACAAACTGAAGAAAAATTTAGGAAAAAACTGCACAAAACTGAGAAAAAAAAGAACTGAGAAAAAAAACTGAAGAAAAACTTAGAAAAAAACTGAACAAAACTGTGAAAAAAAAGAACTGAGAAAAAAAACTGAGAAAAAACTGAGCAGAAAAACTGAGCAGAATAACTGAGAAAAAAAACTATTCAAAAAAACTGAAGAAAAACGGAGGAAAAAAACTGAGAAGAAAAACTGAGAAAAAAAGACCGAACAAACTGAAGAAAAATTTAGGAAAAAACTGCACAAAACTGAGAAAAAAAAGAACTGAGAAAAAAAACTGAGAAAAAACAGCACAAAAACTGAGCAGAATAACTGAGAAAAAAAACTATTAAAAAAACTGAAGAAAAACGGAGGAAAAAACTGAGAAGAAAAACTGAGAAAAAAAGACTGAACAAACTGAAGAAAAATTTAGGAAAAAACTGCACAAAACTGAGAAAAAAAAGAACTGTGAAAAAAAACTGAGAAAAAACAGCAGAAAAACTGAGCAGAATAACTGAGAAAAAAAACTATTAAAAAAAACTGAAGAAAAACGGAGGAAAAAACTGAGAAGCAAAACTGAGAAAAAAAGACTGAAAAAACTGAAGAAAAACTTAGAAAAAAACTGTGAAAAAAACTGTGAAAAAAAAGAACAGAGAAAAAAAACTGAAGAAAAACTTAGAAAAAAACTGCACAAAACTGTGAAAAAAAAGAACTGAGAAAAAAAACTGAGAAAAAACAGCAGAAAAACTGAGCAGAATAACTGAGAAAAAAAACTATTAAAAAATACTGAAGAAAAACGGAGGAATAAAACTGAGAAGAAAACCTGAGAAAAAAAGACTGAAAAAACTGAAGAAAAACTTAGAAAAAAAACTGTGAAAAAAACTGTGAAAAAAAAGAACAGAGAAAAAAAACTGAGAAAAAACTGAGCAGAAAAACTGAGGAGGAATAAAACTGAGAAGAAAACCTGAGAAAAAAAGACTGAACAAACTGAAGAAAAACTTAGAAAAAAACTGTGAAAAAAACTGTGAAAAAAAAGAACAGAGTAAAAAAACTGAAGAAAAACTTAGAAAAAAACTGAACAAAACTGTGAAAAAAAAGAACTGAGAAAAAAAACTGAGAAAAAACTGAGCAGAAAAACTGAGCAGAATAACTGAGAAAAAAAACTATTCAAAAAAACTGAAGAAAAACGGAGGAAAAAAACTGAGAAGAAAAACTGAGAAAAAAAGACCGAACAAACTGAAGAAAAATTTAGGAAAAAACTGCACAAAACTGAGAAAAAAAAGAACTGAGAAAAAAAACTGAGAAAAAACAGCACAAAAACTGAGCAGAATAACTGAGAAAAAAAACTATTAAAAAAACTGAAGAAAAACGGAGGAAAAAACTGAGAAGAAAAACTGAGAAAAAAAGACTGAACAAACTGAAGAAAAATTTAGGAAAAAACTGCACAAAACTGAGAAAAAAAAGAACTGAGAAAAAAAACTGAGAAAAAACAGCAGAAAAACTGAGCAGAATAACTGAGAAAAAAAACTATTAAAAAAAACTGAAGAAAAACGGAGGAAAAAACTGAGAAGCAAAACTGAGAAAAAAAGACTGAAAAAACTGAAGAAAATCTTAGGAAAAAACTGTGCACAAAACTGTGAAAAAAAAGAACTGAGAAAAAAAACTGAGAAAAAACTGAGCAGAAAAACTTAGCAGAATAACTGAGAAAAAAAACTATTAAAAAAAACTGAAGAAAAACGGAGGAAAAAAACTGAGAAGAAAAACTGAGAAAAAAAGACTGAAGAAACTGAAGAAAAACTTAGAAAAAATCTGCACAAAACTGTGAAAAAAAAGAACTGAGAAAAAAAACTGAGAAAAAACAGCAGAAAAACTGAGCAGAATAACTGAGAAAAAAAACTATTAAAAAATACTGAAGAAAAACGGAGGAATAAAACTGAGAAGAAAACCTGAGAAAAAAAGACTGAAAAAACTGAAGAAAAACTTAGAAAAAAAACTGTGAAAAAAACTGTGAAAAAAAAGAACAGAGAAAAAAAACTGAGAAAAAACTGAGCAGAAAAACTGAGGAGGAATAAAACTGAGAAGAAAACCTGAGAAAAAAAGACTGAACAAACTGAAGAAAAACTTAGAAAAAAACTGTGAAAAAAACTGTGAAAAAAAAGAACAGAGAAAAAAAACTGAAGAAAAACTTAGAAAAAAACTGAACAAAACTGTGAAAAAAAAAACTGAGAAAAAAAACTGAGAAAAAACTGAGCAGAAAAACTGAGCAGAATAACTGAGAAAAAAAACTATTCAAAAAAACTGAAGAAAAACGGAGGAAAAAAACTGAGAAGAAAAACTGAGAAAAAAAGACCGAACAAACTGAAGAAAAATTTAGGAAAAAACTGCACAAAACTGAGAAAAAAAAGAACTGAGAAAAAAAACTGAGAAAAAACAGCACAAAAACTGAGCAGAATAACTGAGAAAAAAAACTATTAAAAAAACTGAAGAAAAACGGAGGAAAAAACTGAGAAGAAAAACTGAGAAAAAAAGACTGAACAAACTGAAGAAAAACTTAGAAAAAAAACTGTGAAAAAACTGACAAAAAAGAACAGAGAAAAAAAACAGAAGAAAAACTTAGAAAAAAACTGAACAAAACTGTGAAAAAAAAGAACTGAGAAAAAAAACTGAGAAAAAACTGAGCAGAAAAACTGAGCAGAATAACTGAGAAAAAAAACTATTCAAAAAAACTGAAGAAAAACGGAGGAAAAAAACTGAGAAGAAAAACTGAGAAAAAAAGACCGAACAAACTGAAGAAAAATTTAGGAAAAAACTGCACAAAACTGAGAAAAAAAAGAACTGAGAAAAAAAACTGAAGAAAAACTTAGAAAAAAACTGAACAAAACTGTGAAAAAAAAGAACTGAGAAAAAAAACTGAGAAAAAACTGAGCAGAAAAACTGAGCAGAATAACTGAGAAAAAAAACTATTCAAAAAAACTGAAGAAAAACGGAGGAAAAAAACTGAGAAGAAAAACTGAGAAAAAAAGACCGAACAAACTGAAGAAAAATTTAGGAAAAAACTGCACAAAACTGAGAAAAAAAAGAACTGAGAAAAAAAACTGAGAAAAAACAGCACAAAAACTGAGCAGAATAACTGAGAAAAAAAACTATTAAAAAAACTGAAGAAAAACGGAGGAAAAAACTGAGAAGAAAAACTGAGAAAAAAAGACTGAACAAACTGAAGAAAAATTTAGGAAAAAACTGCACAAAACTGAGAAAAAAAAGAACTGTGAAAAAAAACTGAGAAAAAACAGCAGAAAAACTGAGCAGAATAACTGAGAAAAAAAACTATTAAAAAAAACTGAAGAAAAACGGAGGAAAAAACTGAGAAGCAAAACTGAGAAAAAAAGACTGAAAAAACTGAAGAAAAACTTAGAAAAAAACTGTGAAAAAAACTGTGAAAAAAAAGAACAGAGAAAAAAAACTGAAGAAAAACTTAGAAAAAAACTGCACAAAACTGTGAAAAAAAAGAACTGAGAAAAAAAACTGAGAAAAAACAGCAGAAAAACTGAGCAGAATAACTGAGAAAAAAAACTATTAAAAAATACTGAAGAAAAACGGAGGAATAAAACTGAGAAGAAAACCTGAGAAAAAAAGACTGAAAAAACTGAAGAAAAACTTAGAAAAAAAACTGTGAAAAAAACTGTGAAAAAAAAGAACAGAGAAAAAAAACTGAGAAAAAACTGAGCAGAAAAACTGAGGAGGAATAAAACTGAGAAGAAAACCTGAGAAAAAAAGACTGAACAAACTGAAGAAAAACTTAGAAAAAAACTGTGAAAAAAACTGTGAAAAAAAAGAACAGAGAAAAAAAACTGAAGAAAAACTTAGAAAAAAACTGAACAAAACTGTGAAAAAAAAGAACTGAGAAAAAAAACTGAGAAAAAACTGAGCAGAAAAACTGAGCAGAATAACTGAGAAAAAAAACTATTCAAAAAAACTGAAGAAAAACGGAGGAAAAAAACTGAGAAGAAAAACTGAGAAAAAAAGACCGAACAAACTGAAGAAAAATTTAGGAAAAAACTGCACAAAACTGAGAAAAAAAAGAACTGAGAAAAAAAACTGAGAAAAAACAGCACAAAAACTGAGCAGAATAACTGAGAAAAAAAACTATTAAAAAAACTGAAGAAAAACGGAGGAAAAAACTGAGAAGAAAAACTGAGAAAAAAAGACTGAACAAACTGAAGAAAAATTTAGGAAAAAACTGCACAAAACTGAGAAAAAAAAGAACTGAGAAAAAAAACTGAGAAAAAACAGCAGAAAAACTGAGCAGAATAACTGAGAAAAAAAACTATTAAAAAAAACTGAAGAAAAACGGAGGAAAAAACTGAGAAGCAAAACTGAGAAAAAAAGACTGAAAAAACTGAAGAAAATCTTAGGAAAAAACTGTGCACAAAACTGTGAAAAAAAAGAACTGAGAAAAAAAACTGAGAAAAAACTGAGCAGAAAAACTTAGCAGAATAACTGAGAAAAAAAACTATTAAAAAAAACTGAAGAAAAACGGAGGAAAAAAACTGAGAAGAAAAACTGAGAAAAAAAGACTGAAGAAACTGAAGAAAAACTTAGAAAAAATCTGCACAAAACTGTGAAAAAAAAGAACTGAGAAAAAAAACTGAGAAAAAACAGCAGAAAAACTGAGCAGAATAACTGAGAAAAAAAACTATTAAAAAATACTGAAGAAAAACGGAGGAATAAAACTGAGAAGAAAACCTGAGAAAAAAAGACTGAAAAAACTGAAGAAAAACTTAGAAAAAAAACTGTGAAAAAAACTGTGAAAAAAAAGAACAGAGAAAAAAAACTGAGAAAAAACTGAGCAGAAAAACTGAGGAGGAATAAAACTGAGAAGAAAACCTGAGAAAAAAAGACTGAACAAACTGAAGAAAAACTTAGAAAAAAACTGTGAAAAAAACTGTGAAAAAAAAGAACAGAGAAAAAAAACTGAAGAAAAACTTAGAAAAAAACTGAACAAAACTGTGAAAAAAAAGAACTGAGAAAAAAAACTGAGAAAAAACTGAGCAGAAAAACTGAGCAGAATAACTGAGAAAAAAAACTATTCAAAAAAACTGAAGAAAAACGGAGGAAAAAAACTGAGAAGAAAAACTGAGAAAAAAAGACCGAACAAACTGAAGAAAAATTTAGGAAAAAACTGCACAAAACTGAGAAAAAAAAGAACTGAGAAAAAAAACTGAGAAAAAACAGCACAAAAACTGAGCAGAATAACTGAGAAAAAAAACTATTAAAAAAACTGAAGAAAAACGGAGGAAAAAACTGAGAAGAAAAACTGAGAAAAAAAGACTGAACAAACTGAAGAAAAACTTAGAAAAAAAACTGTGAAAAAACTGACAAAAAAGAACAGAGAAAAAAAACAGAAGAAAAACTTAGAAAAAAACTGTACAAAACTGTGAAAAAAAAGAACTGAGAAAAAAAACTGAGAAAAAACTGAGCAGAAAAACTTAGCAGAATAACTGAGAAAAAAAACTTTAAAAAAACTGAAGAAAAACGGAGGAAAAAAACTGAGAAGAAAAACTGAGAAAAAAAGACTGAAGAAACTGAAGAAAAACTTAGAAAAAAAACTGTGAAAAAAAATGTGGAAAAAAAGAACTGAGAAAAAAAACTGAAGAAAAACTTAGAAAAAAACTGCACAAAACTGTGAAAAAAAAGAACTGAGAAAAAAAACTGAGAAAAAACTGAGCAGAAAAACTGAGCAGAATAACTGAGAAAAAAAACTATTCAAAAAAACTGAAGGAAAACGGAGGAAAAATTGAGAAGAAAAACTGAGAAAAAAAGACTGAACAAATTGAAGAAAAATTTAGGAAAAAACTGCACAAAACTGAGAAAAAAAAGAACTGAGAAAAAAAACTGAGAAAAAACAGCAGAAAAACTGAGCAGAATAACTGAGAAAAAAAACTATTAAAAAAAACTGAAGAAAAACGGAGGAAAAAACTGAGAAGCAAAACTGAGAAAAAAAGACTGAAAAAACTGAAGAAAAACTTAGAAAAAAAACTGTGAAAAAAACTGTGAAAAAAAAGAACTGAGAAAAAAAACTGAGAAAAAACAGCAGAAAAACTGAGCAGAATAACTGAGAAAAAAAACTATTAAAAAAAACTGAAGAAGAACGGTGGAATAAAACTGAGAAGAAAACCTGAGAAAAAAAGACTGAAAAAACTGAAGAAAAACTTAGAAAAAAACTGTGAAAAAAACTGTGAAAAAAAAGAACAGAGAAAAAAAACTGAAGAAAAACTTAGAAAAAAACTGCACAAAACTGTGAAAAAAAAGAACTGAGAAAAAACTGAGCAGAAAAACTGAGCAGAATAACTGAGAAAAAAAACTATTCAAAAAAACTGAAGGAAAACGGAGGAAAAAAACTGAGAAGAAAAACTGAGAAAAAAAGACTGAACAAATTGAAGAAAAATTTAGGAAAAAACTGCACAAAACTGAGAAAAAAAAGAACTGAGAAAAGAAACTGAGAAAAAACAGCAGAAAATCTGAGCAGAATAACTGAGAAAAAAAACTATTAAAAAAAACTGAAGAAAAACGGAGGAAAAAACTGAGAAGCAAAACTGAGAAAAAAAGACTGAAAAAACTGAAGAAAAACTTAGAAAAAAAACTGTGAAAAAAACTGTGAAAAAAAAGAACTGAGAAAAAAAACTGAAGAAAAACTTGGAAAAAAACTGTGCACAAAACTGTGAAAAAAAAGAACTGAGAAAAAAAACTGAGAAAAAACTGAGCAGAAAAACTTAGCAGAATAACTGAGAAAAAAAACTATTAAAAAAAACTGAAGAAAAACGGAGGAAAAAAACTGAGAAGAAAAACTGAGAAAAAAAGACTGAAGAAACTGAAGAAAAACTTAGAAAAAAACTGCACAAAACTGTGAAAAAAAAAACTGAGAAAAAAAACTGAGAAAAAACAGCAGAAAAACTGAGCAGAATAACTGAGAAAAAAAACTATTAAAAAATACTGAAGAAAAACGGAGGAATAAAACTGAGAAGAAAACCTGAGAAAAAAAGACTGAAAAAACTGAAGAAAAACTTAGAAAAAAACTGTGAAAAAAACTGTGAAAAAAAAGAACAGAGAAAAAAAACTGAAGAAAAACTTGGAAAAAAACTGAACAAAACTGTGAAAAAAAAGAACTGAGAAAAAAAACTGAGAAAAAACTGAGCAGAAAACTGAGCAGAATAACTGAGAAAAAAAACTATTCAAAAAAACTGAAGAAAAACGGAGGAAAAAAACTGAGAAGAAAAACTGAGAAAAAAAGACCGAACAAACTGAAGAAAAATTTAGGAAA
The DNA here is from genome assembly GCF_044704955.1 of Pristiophorus japonicus. Taxonomy (NCBI): domain Eukaryota; kingdom Metazoa; phylum Chordata; class Chondrichthyes; family Pristiophoridae; genus Pristiophorus; species Pristiophorus japonicus. The sequence continues at coordinate 495,143 of NW_027252177.1, read as the reverse complement.
AAACTGCACAAAACTGAGAAAAAAAAGAACTGAGAAAAAAAACTGAGAAAAAACAGCAGAAAAACTGAGCAGAATAACTGAGAAAAAAAACTATTAAAAAAAACTGAAGAAAAACGGAGGAAAAAACTGAGAAGCAAAACTGAGAAAAAAAGACTGAAAAAACTGAAGAAAAACTTAGAAAAAAAACTGTGAAAAAAACTGTGAAAAAAAAGAACTGAGAAAAAAAACTGAAGAAAAACTTGGAAAAAAACTGTGCACAAAACTGTGAAAAAAAAGAACTGAGAAAAAAAACTGAGAAAAAACTGAGCAGAAAAACTGAGCAGAATAACTGAGAAAAAAAACTATTAAAAAAAACTGAAGAAAAACGGAGGAAAAAAACTGAGAAGAAAAACTGAGAAAAAAAGACCGAACAAACTGAAGAAAAATTTAGGAAAAAACTGCACAAAACTGAGAAAAAAAAGAACTGAGAAAAAAAACTGAGAAAAAACAGCAGAAAAACTGAGCAGAATAACTGAGAAAAAAAACTATTAAAAAAACTGAAGAAAAACGGAGGAAAAAACTGAGAAGAAAAACTGAGAAAAAAAGACTGAACAAACTGAAGAAAAACTTAGAAAAAAAACTGTGAAAAAACTGAAAAAAAAGAACAGAGAAAAAAAACAGAAGAAAAACTTAGAAAAAAACTGTACAAAACTGTGAAAAAAAAGAACTGAGAAAAAAAACTGAGAAAAAACTGAGCAGAAAAACTTAGCAGAATAACTGAGAAAAAAACCTTTAAAAAAACTGAAGAAAAACGGAGGAAAAAAACAGAGAAGAAAAACTGAGAAAAAAAGAATGAAGAAACTGAAGAAAAACTTAGAAAAAAAACTGTGAAAAAAATGTGGAAAAAAAGAACTGAGAAAAAAAACTGAAGAAAAACTTAGAAAAAAACTGCACAAAACTGTGAAAAAAAAGAACTGAGAAAAAACTGAGCAGAAAAACTGAGCAGAATAACTGAGAAAAAAAACTATTCAAAAAAACTGAAGGAAAACGGAGGAAAAAAACTGAGAAGAAAAACTGAGAAAAAAAGACTTAACAAATTGAAGAAAAATTTAGGAAAAAACTGCACAAAACTGAGAAAAAAAAGAACTGAGGAAAAAAACTGAGAAAAAACAGCAGAAAAACTGAGCAGAATAACTGAGAAAAAAAACTATTAAAAAAAACTGAAGAAAAACGGAGGAAAAAACTGAGAAGCAAAACTGAGAAAAAAAGACTGAAGAAACTGAAGAAAAACTTAGAAAAAAACTGCACAAAACAGTGAAAAAAAAGAACTGAGAAAAAAAACTGAGAAAAAACAGCAGAAAAACTGAGCAGAATAACTGAGAAAAAAAACTATTAAAAAAAACTGAAGAAAAACGGAGGAATAACTCTGAGAAGAAAAACTGAGAAAAAAAGACTGAAAAAACTGAAGAGAAACTGAGAAAAAAACTGCACAAAACTGGGAAAAAAAAAGAACTGAGGAAAAAAACTGAGAAGAAAAGACTGAACAAGCTGAAGAAAAACTTAGAAAAAAAACTGTGAAAAAACTGAAAAAAAAGAACAGAGAAAAAAAACAGAAGAAAAATTTAGGAAAAAACTGCACAAAACTGAGAAAAAAAAGAACTGAGAAAAAAAACTGAGAAAAAACAGCAGAAAAACTGAGCAGAATAACTGAGAAAAAAAACTATTAAAAAAAACTGAAGAAAAACGGAGGAAAAAACTGAGAAGCAAAACTGAGAAAAAAAGACTGAAAAAACTGAAGAAAAACTTAGAAAAAAAACTGTGAAAAAAACTGTGAAAAAAAAGAACTGAGAAAAAAAACTGAAGAAAAACTTGGAAAAAAACTGCACAAAACTGAGAAAAAAAAGAACTGAGAAAAAAAACTGAGAAAAAACAGCAGAAAAACTGAGCAGAATAACTGAGAAAAAAAACTATTAAAAAAAACTGAAGAAAAACGGAGGAAAAAACTGAGAAGCAAAACTGAGAAAAAAAGACTGAAAAAACTGAAGAAAAACTTAGAAAAAAAACTGTGAAAAAAACTGTGAAAAAAAAGAACTGAGAAAAAAAACTGAAGAAAAACTTGGAAAAAAACTGTGCACAAAACTGTGAAAAAAAAGAACTGAGAAAAAAAACTGAGAAAAAACTGAGCAGAAAAACTTAGCAGAATAACTGAGAAAAAAAACTATTAAAAAAAACTGAAGAAAAACGGAGGAAAAAAACTGAGAAGAAAAACTGAGAAAAAAAGACCGAACAAACTGAAGAAAAATTTAGGAAAAAACTGCACAAAACTGAGAAAAAAAAGAACTGAGAAAAAAAACTGAGAAAAAACAGCAGAAAAACTGAGCAGAATAACTGAGAAAAAAAACTATTAAAAAAACTGAAGAAAAACGGAGGAAAAAACTGAGAAGAAAAACTGAGAAAAAAAGACTGAACAAACTGAAGAAAAACTTAGAAAAAAAACTGTGAAAAAACTGAAAAAAAAGAACAGAGAAAAAAAACAGAAGAAAAACTTAGAAAAAAACTGTACAAAACTGTGAAAAAAAAGAACTGAGAAAAAAAACTGAGAAAAAACTGAGCAGAAAAACTTAGCAGAATAACTGAGAAAAAAACCTTTAAAAAAACTGAAGAAAAACGGAGGAAAAAAACAGAGAAGAAAAACTGAGAAAAAAAGACTGAAGAAACTGAAGAAAAACTTAGAAAAAAAACTGTGAAAAAAAATGTGGAAAAAAAGAACTGAGAAAAAAAACTGAAGAAAAACTTAGAAAAAAACTGCACAAAACTGTGAAAAAAAAGAACTGAGAAAAAACTGAGCAGAAAAACTGAGCAGAATAACTGAGAAAAAAAACTATTCAAAAAAACTGAAGGAAAACGGAGGAAAAAAACTGAGAAGAAAAACTGAGAAAAAAAGACTGAACAAATTGAAGAAAAATTTAGGAAAAAACTGCACAAAACTGAGAAAAAAAAGAACTGAGGAAAAAAACTGAGAAAAAACAGCAGAAAAACTGAGCAGAATAACTGAGAAAAAAAACTATTAAAAAAAACTGAAGAAAAACGGAGGAAAAAACTGAGAAGCAAAACTGAGAAAAAAAGACTGAAGAAACTGAAGAAAAACTTAGAAAAAAACTGCACAAAACAGTGAAAAAAAAGAACTGAGAAAAAAAACTGAGAAAAAACAGCAGAAAAACTGAGCAGAATAACTGAGAAAAAAAACTATTAAAAAAAACTGAAGAAAAACGGAGGAATAACTCTGAGAAGAAAAACTGAGAAAAAAAGACTGAAAAAACTGAAGAGAAACTGAGAAAAAAACTGCACAAAACTGGGAAAAAAAAAGAACTGAGGAAAAAAACTGAGAAGAAAAGACTGAACAAGCTGAAGAAAAACTTAGAAAAAAAACTGTGAAAAAACTGAAAAAAAAGAACAGAGAAAAAAAACAGAAGAAAAATTTAGGAAAAAACTGCACAAAACTGAGAAAAAAAAGAACTGAGAAAAAAAACTGAGAAAAAACAGCAGAAAAACTGAGCAGAATAACTGAGAAAAAAAACTATTAAAAAAAACTGAAGAAAAACGGAGGAAAAAACTGAGAAGCAAAACTGAGAAAAAAAGACTGAAAAAACTGAAGAAAAACTTAGAAAAAAAACTGTGAAAAAAACTGTGAAAAAAAAGAACTGAGAAAAAAAACTGAAGAAAAACTTGGAAAAAAACTGTGCACAAAACTGTGAAAAAAAAGAACTGAGAAAAAAAACTGAGAAAAAACTGAGCAGAAAAACTTAGCAGAATAACTGAGAAAAAAAACTATTAAAAAAAACTGAAGAAAAACGGAGGAAAAAAACTGAGAAGAAAAACTGAGAAAAAAAGACCGAACAAACTGAAGAAAAATTTAGGAAAAAACTGCACAAAACTGAGAAAAAAAAGAACTGAGAAAAAAAACTGAGAAAAAACAGCAGAAAAACTGAGCAGAATAACTGAGAAAAAAAACTATTAAAAAAACTGAAGAAAAACGGAGGAAAAAACTGAGAAGAATAACTGAGAAAAAAAGACTGAACAAACTGAAGAAAAACTTAGAAAAAAAACTGTGAAAAAACTGAAAAAAAAGAACAGAGAAAAAAAACAGAAGAAAAACTTAGAAAAAAACTGTACAAAACTGTGAAAAAAAAGAACTGAGAAAAAAAACTGAGAAAAAACTGAGCAGAAAAACTTAGCAGAATAACTGAGAAAAAAACCTTTAAAAAAACTGAAGAAAAACGGAGGAAAAAAACAGAGAAGAAAAACTGAGAAAAAAAGACTGAAGAAACTGAAGAAAAACTTAGAAAAAAAACTGTGAAAAAAAATGTGGAAAAAAAGAACTGAGAAAAAAAACTGAAGAAAAACTTAGAAAAAAACTGCACAAAACTGTGAAAAAAAAGAACTGAGAAAAAACTGAGCAGAAAAACTGAGAAAAAAAGACTGAAAAAACTGAAGAGAAACTGAGAAAAAAACTGCACAAAACTGGGAAAAAAAAAGAACTGAGGAAAAAAACTGAGAAGAAAAGACTGAACAAACTGAAGAAAAACTTAGAAAAAAAACTGTGAAAAAACTGAAAAAAAAGAACAGAGAAAAAAAACAGAAGAAAAATTTAGGAAAAAACTGCACAAAACTGAGAAAAAAAAGAACTGAGAAAAAAAACTGAGAAAAAACAGCAGAAAAACTGAGCAGAATAACTGAGAAAAAAAACTATTAAAAAAAACTGAAGAAAAACGGAGGAAAAAAACTGAGAAGAAAAACTGAGAAAAAAAGACTGAAGAAACTGAAGAAAAACTTAGAAAAAAAACTGTGAAAAAAAATGTGGAAAAAAAGAACTGAGAAAAAAAACTGAAGAAAAACTTAGAAAAAAACTGCACAAAACTGTGAAAAAAAAGAACTGAGAAAAAACTGAGCAGAAAAACTGAGCAGAATAACTGAGAAAAAAAACTATTCAAAAAAACTGAAGGAAAACGGAGGAAAAAAACTGAGAAGAAAAACTGAGAAAAAAAGACTGAACAAATTGAAGAAAAATTTAGGAAAAAACTGCACAAAACTGAGAAAAAAAAGAACTGAGAAAAAAAACTGAGGAAAAACGGAGGAATAACTCTGAGAAGAAAAACTGAGAAAAAAAGACTGAAAAAACTGAAGAGAAACTGAGAAAAAAACTGCACAAAACTGGGGAAAAAAAGAACTGAGGAAAAAAACTGAGAAAAAACTGAGCAGAAAAACTGAGCAGAATAACTGAGAAAAAATATTTTCAAAAAAACTGAAGAAAAACGGAGGGAAAAACTGAGAAGAAAAACTGAGAAAAAAAGACTGAACAAACTGAAGAAAAACTTAGAAAAAAAACTGTGAAAAAAACTGTGAAAAAAAAGAACAGAGAAAAAAAACAGAAGAAAAACTTAGAAAAAAACTGCACAAAACTGTGAAAAAAAAGAACTGAGAAAAAAAACTGAGAAAAAACTGAGCAGAAAAACTGAGCAGAATAACTGAGAAAAAAAACTATTCAAAAAAACTGAAGAAAAACGGAGGAATAAAACTGAGAAGAAAAACTGAGAAAAAATGACTGAACAAACTGAAGAAAAACTTAGGAAAAAACTGCACAAAACTGAGAAAAAAAAGAACTGAGATAAAAAACTGAGAAAAAACAGCAGAAAAACTGAGCAGAATAACTGAGAAAAAAAACTATTACAAAAAACTGAAGAAAAACGGAGGAATAAATCTGAGAAGAAAAACTGAGAAAAAAAGACTGAAAAAACTGAAGAAAAACTTAGAAAAAAAACTGTGAAAAAAACTGTGAAAAAAAAGAACTGAGAAAAAAAACTGAGAAAAAACAGCAGAACAACTGAGCAGAATAACTGAGAAAAAAAACTATTAAACAAAACTGAAGAAAAACGGAGGAATAAAACTGAGAAGAAAACCTGAGAAAAAAAGAGCAGAAAAACTGAGCAGAATAACTGAGAAAAAAACTATTAAAAAAAACTGAAGAAAAACGGAGGAATAAATCTGAGAAGAAAAACTGAGAAAAAAAGACTGAAAAAACTGAAGAAAAACTTAGAAAAAAAACTGTGAAAAAAACTGTGAAAAAAAAGAACAGAGAATAAAAACTGAAGAAAAACTTAGAAAAAAACAGAGAAGAAAAACTGAGAAAAAAAGACTGAAGAAACTGAAGAAAAACTTAGAAAAAAACTGTGAAAAAAAATGTGGAAAAAAAGAACTGAGAAAAAAAACTGAAGAAAAACTTAGAAAAAAACTGCACAAAACTGTGAAAAAAAAGAACTGAGAAAAAACTGAGCAGAAAAACTGAGCAGAATAACTGAGAAAAAAAACTATTCAAAAAAACTGAAGGAAAACGGAGGAAAAAAACTGAGAAGAAAAACTGAGAAAAAAAGACTGAACAAATTGAAGAAAAATTTAGGAAAAAACTGCACAAAACTGAGAAAAAAAAGAACTGAGAAAAGAAACTGAGAAAAAACAGCAGAAAATCTGAGCAGAATAACTGAGAAAAAAAACTATTAAAAAAAACTGAAGAAAAACGGAGGAAAAAACTGAGAAGCAAAACTGAGAAAAAAAGACTGAAAAAACTGAAGAAAAACTTAGAAAAAAAACTGTGAAAAAAACTGTGAAAAATAAGAACTGAGAAAAAAAACTGAAGAAAAACTTGGAAAAAAACTGTGCACAAAACTGTGAAAAAAAAGAACTGAGAAAAAAAACTGAGAAAAAACTGAGCAGAAAAACTTAGCAGAATAACTGAGAAAAAAAACTATTAAAAAAAACTGAAGAAAAACGGAGGAAAAAAACTGAGAAGAAAAACTGAGAAAAAAAGACTGAAGAAACTGAAGAAAAACTTAGAAAAAAACTGCACAAAACTGTGAAAAAAAAGAACAGAGAAAAAAAACTGAAGAAAAACTTGGAAAAAAACTGAACAAAACTGTGAAAAAAAAGAACTGAGAAAAAAAACTGAGAAAAAACTGAGCAGAAAACTGAGCAGAATAACTGAGAAAAAAAACTATTCAAAAAAACTGAAGAAAAACGGAGGAAAAAAACTGAGAAGAAAAACTGAGAAAAAAAGACCGAACAAACTGAAGAAAAATTTAGGAAAAAACTGCACAAAACTGAGAAAAAAAAGAACTGAGAAAAAAAACTGAGAAAAAACAGCAGAAAAACTGAGCAGAATAACTGAGAAAAAAAACTATTAAAAAAAACTGAAGAAAAACGGAGGAAAAAACTGAGAAGCAAAACTGAGAAAAAAAGACTGAAAAAACTGAAGAAAAACTTAGAAAAAAAACTGTGAAAAAAACTGTGAAAAAAAAGAACTGAGAAAAAAAACTGAAGAAAAACTTGGAAAAAAACTGTGCACAAAACTGTGAAAAAAAAGAACTGAGAAAAAAAACTGAGAAAAAACTGAGCAGAAAAACTTAGCAGAATAACTGAGAAAAAAAACTATTAAAAAAAACTGAAGAAAAACGGAGGAAAAAAACTGAGAAGAAAAACTGAGAAAAAAAGACTGAAGAAACTGAAGAAAAACTTAGAAAAAAACTGCACAAAACTGTGAAAAAAAAAACTGAGAAAAAAAACTGAGAAAAAACAGCAGAAAAACTGAGCAGAATAACTGAGAAAAAAAACTATTAAAAAATACTGAAGAAAAACGGAGGAATAAAACTGAGAAGAAAACCTGAGAAAAAAAGACTGAAAAAACTGAAGAAAAACTTAGAAAAAAACTGTGAAAAAAACTGTGAAAAAAAAGAACAGAGAAAAAAAACTGAAGAAAAACTTGGAAAAAAACTGAACAAAACTGTGAAAAAAAAGAACTGAGAAAAAAAACTGAGAAAAAACTGAGCAGAAAACTGAGCAGAATAACTGAGAAAAAAAACTATTCAAAAAAACTGAAGAAAAACGGAGGAAAAAAACTGAGAAGAAAAACTGAGAAAAAAAGACCGAACAAACTGAAGAAAAATTTAGGAAAAAACTGCACAAAACTGAGAAAAAAAAGAACTGAGAAAAAAAACTGAGAAAAAACAGCAGAAAAACTGAGCAGAATAACTGAGAAAAAAAACTATTAAAAAAAACTGAAGAAAAACGGAGGAAAAAACTGAGAAGCAAAACTGAGAAAAAAAGACTGAAAAAACTGAAGAAAAACTTAGAAAAAAAACTGTGAAAAAAACTGTGAAAAAAAAGAACTGAGAAAAAAAACTGAAGAAAAACTTGGAAAAAAACTGTGCACAAAACTGTGAAAAAAAAGAACTGAGAAAAAAAACTGAGAAAAAACTGAGCAGAAAAACTGAGCAGAATAACTGAGAAAAAAAACTATTAAAAAAAACTGAAGAAAAACGGAGGAAAAAAACTGAGAAGAAAAACTGAGAAAAAAAGACCGAACAAACTGAAGAAAAATTTAGGAAAAAACTGCACAAAACTGAGAAAAAAAAGAACTGAGAAAAAAAACTGAGAAAAAACAGCAGAAAAACTGAGCAGAATAACTGAGAAAAAAAACTATTAAAAAAACTGAAGAAAAACGGAGGAAAAAACTGAGAAGAAAAACTGAGAAAAAAAGACTGAACAAACTGAAGAAAAACTTAGAAAAAAAACTGTGAAAAAACTGAAAAAAAAGAACAGAGAAAAAAAACAGAAGAAAAACTTAGAAAAAAACTGTACAAAACTGTGAAAAAAAAGAACTGAGAAAAAAAACTGAGAAAAAACTGAGCAGAAAAACTTAGCAGAATAACTGAGAAAAAAACCTTTAAAAAAACTGAAGAAAAACGGAGGAAAAAAACAGAGAAGAAAAACTGAGAAAAAAAGAATGAAGAAACTGAAGAAAAACTTAGAAAAAAAACTGTGAAAAAAATGTGGAAAAAAAGAACTGAGAAAAAAAACTGAAGAAAAACTTAGAAAAAAACTGCACAAAACTGTGAAAAAAAAGAACTGAGAAAAAACTGAGCAGAAAAACTGAGCAGAATAACTGAGAAAAAAAACTATTCAAAAAAACTGAAGGAAAACGGAGGAAAAAAACTGAGAAGAAAAACTGAGAAAAAAAGACTTAACAAATTGAAGAAAAATTTAGGAAAAAACTGCACAAAACTGAGAAAAAAAAGAACTGAGGAAAAAAACTGAGAAAAAACAGCAGAAAAACTGAGCAGAATAACTGAGAAAAAAAACTATTAAAAAAAACTGAAGAAAAACGGAGGAAAAAACTGAGAAGCAAAACTGAGAAAAAAAGACTGAAGAAACTGAAGAAAAACTTAGAAAAAAACTGCACAAAACAGTGAAAAAAAAGAACTGAGAAAAAAAACTGAGAAAAAACAGCAGAAAAACTGAGCAGAATAACTGAGAAAAAAAACTATTAAAAAAAACTGAAGAAAAACGGAGGAATAACTCTGAGAAGAAAAACTGAGAAAAAAAGACTGAAAAAACTGAAGAGAAACTGAGAAAAAAACTGCACAAAACTGGGAAAAAAAAAGAACTGAGGAAAAAAACTGAGAAGAAAAGACTGAACAAGCTGAAGAAAAACTTAGAAAAAAAACTGTGAAAAAACTGAAAAAAAAGAACAGAGAAAAAAAACAGAAGAAAAATTTAGGAAAAAACTGCACAAAACTGAGAAAAAAAAGAACTGAGAAAAAAAACTGAGAAAAAACAGCAGAAAAACTGAGCAGAATAACTGAGAAAAAAAACTATTAAAAAAAACTGAAGAAAAACGGAGGAAAAAACTGAGAAGCAAAACTGAGAAAAAAAGACTGAAAAAACTGAAGAAAAACTTAGAAAAAAAACTGTGAAAAAAACTGTGAAAAAAAAGAACTGAGAAAAAAAACTGAAGAAAAACTTGGAAAAAAACTGCACAAAACTGAGAAAAAAAAGAACTGAGAAAAAAAACTGAGAAAAAACAGCAGAAAAACTGAGCAGAATAACTGAGAAAAAAAACTATTAAAAAAAACTGAAGAAAAACGGAGGAAAAAACTGAGAAGCAAAACTGAGAAAAAAAGACTGAAAAAACTGAAGAAAAACTTAGAAAAAAAACTGTGAAAAAAACTGTGAAAAAAAAGAACTGAGAAAAAAAACTGAAGAAAAACTTGGAAAAAAACTGTGCACAAAACTGTGAAAAAAAAGAACTGAGAAAAAAAACTGAGAAAAAACTGAGCAGAAAAACTTAGCAGAATAACTGAGAAAAAAAACTATTAAAAAAAACTGAAGAAAAACGGAGGAAAAAAACTGAGAAGAAAAACTGAGAAAAAAAGACCGAACAAACTGAAGAAAAATTTAGGAAAAAACTGCACAAAACTGAGAAAAAAAAGAACTGAGAAAAAAAACTGAGAAAAAACAGCAGAAAAACTGAGCAGAATAACTGAGAAAAAAAACTATTAAAAAAACTGAAGAAAAACGGAGGAAAAAACTGAGAAGAAAAACTGAGAAAAAAAGACTGAACAAACTGAAGAAAAACTTAGAAAAAAAACTGTGAAAAAACTGAAAAAAAAGAACAGAGAAAAAAAACAGAAGAAAAACTTAGAAAAAAACTGTACAAAACTGTGAAAAAAAAGAACTGAGAAAAAAAACTGAGAAAAAACTGAGCAGAAAAACTTAGCAGAATAACTGAGAAAAAAACCTTTAAAAAAACTGAAGAAAAACGGAGGAAAAAAACAGAGAAGAAAAACTGAGAAAAAAAGACTGAAGAAACTGAAGAAAAACTTAGAAAAAAAACTGTGAAAAAAAATGTGGAAAAAAAGAACTGAGAAAAAAAACTGAAGAAAAACTTAGAAAAAAACTGCACAAAACTGTGAAAAAAAAGAACTGAGAAAAAACTGAGCAGAAAAACTGAGCAGAATAACTGAGAAAAAAAACTATTCAAAAAAACTGAAGGAAAACGGAGGAAAAAAACTGAGAAGAAAAACTGAGAAAAAAAGACTGAACAAATTGAAGAAAAATTTAGGAAAAAACTGCACAAAACTGAGAAAAAAAAGAACTGAGGAAAAAAACTGAGAAAAAACAGCAGAAAAACTGAGCAGAATAACTGAGAAAAAAAACTATTAAAAAAAACTGAAGAAAAACGGAGGAAAAAACTGAGAAGCAAAACTGAGAAAAAAAGACTGAAGAAACTGAAGAAAAACTTAGAAAAAAACTGCACAAAACAGTGAAAAAAAAGAACTGAGAAAAAAAACTGAGAAAAAACAGCAGAAAAACTGAGCAGAATAACTGAGAAAAAAAACTATTAAAAAAAACTGAAGAAAAACGGAGGAATAACTCTGAGAAGAAAAACTGAGAAAAAAAGACTGAAAAAACTGAAGAGAAACTGAGAAAAAAACTGCACAAAACTGGGAAAAAAAAAGAACTGAGGAAAAAAACTGAGAAGAAAAGACTGAACAAGCTGAAGAAAAACTTAGAAAAAAAACTGTGAAAAAACTGAAAAAAAAGAACAGAGAAAAAAAACAGAAGAAAAATTTAGGAAAAAACTGCACAAAACTGAGAAAAAAAAGAACTGAGAAAAAAAACTGAGAAAAAACAGCAGAAAAACTGAGCAGAATAACTGAGAAAAAAAACTATTAAAAAAAACTGAAGAAAAACGGAGGAAAAAACTGAGAAGCAAAACTGAGAAAAAAAGACTGAAAAAACTGAAGAAAAACTTAGAAAAAAAACTGTGAAAAAAACTGTGAAAAAAAAGAACTGAGAAAAAAAACTGAAGAAAAACTTGGAAAAAAACTGTGCACAAAACTGTGAAAAAAAAGAACTGAGAAAAAAAACTGAGAAAAAACTGAGCAGAAAAACTTAGCAGAATAACTGAGAAAAAAAACTATTAAAAAAAACTGAAGAAAAACGGAGGAAAAAAACTGAGAAGAAAAACTGAGAAAAAAAGACCGAACAAACTGAAGAAAAATTTAGGAAAAAACTGCACAAAACTGAGAAAAAAAAGAACTGAGAAAAAAAACTGAGAAAAAACAGCAGAAAAACTGAGCAGAATAACTGAGAAAAAAAACTATTAAAAAAACTGAAGAAAAACGGAGGAAAAAACTGAGAAGAATAACTGAGAAAAAAAGACTGAACAAACTGAAGAAAAACTTAGAAAAAAAACTGTGAAAAAACTGAAAAAAAAGAACAGAGAAAAAAAACAGAAGAAAAACTTAGAAAAAAACTGTACAAAACTGTGAAAAAAAAGAACTGAGAAAAAAAACTGAGAAAAAACTGAGCAGAAAAACTTAGCAGAATAACTGAGAAAAAAACCTTTAAAAAAACTGAAGAAAAACGGAGGAAAAAAACAGAGAAGAAAAACTGAGAAAAAAAGACTGAAGAAACTGAAGAAAAACTTAGAAAAAAAACTGTGAAAAAAAATGTGGAAAAAAAGAACTGAGAAAAAAAACTGAAGAAAAACTTAGAAAAAAACTGCACAAAACTGTGAAAAAAAAGAACTGAGAAAAAACTGAGCAGAAAAACTGAGAAAAAAAGACTGAAAAAACTGAAGAGAAACTGAGAAAAAAACTGCACAAAACTGGGAAAAAAAAAGAACTGAGGAAAAAAACTGAGAAGAAAAGACTGAACAAACTGAAGAAAAACTTAGAAAAAAAACTGTGAAAAAACTGAAAAAAAAGAACAGAGAAAAAAAACAGAAGAAAAATTTAGGAAAAAACTGCACAAAACTGAGAAAAAAAAGAACTGAGAAAAAAAACTGAGAAAAAACAGCAGAAAAACTGAGCAGAATAACTGAGAAAAAAAACTATTAAAAAAAACTGAAGAAAAACGGAGGAAAAAAACTGAGAAGAAAAACTGAGAAAAAAAGACTGAAGAAACTGAAGAAAAACTTAGAAAAAAAACTGTGAAAAAAAATGTGGAAAAAAAGAACTGAGAAAAAAAACTGAAGAAAAACTTAGAAAAAAACTGCACAAAACTGTGAAAAAAAAGAACTGAGAAAAAACTGAGCAGAAAAACTGAGCAGAATAACTGAGAAAAAAAACTATTCAAAAAAACTGAAGGAAAACGGAGGAAAAAAACTGAGAAGAAAAACTGAGAAAAAAAGACTTAACAAATTGAAGAAAAATTTAGGAAAAAACTGCACAAAACTGAGAAAAAAAAGAACTGAGGAAAAAAACTGAGAAAAAACAGCAGAAAAACTGAGCAGAATAACTGAGAAAAAAAACTATTAAAAAAAACTGAAGAAAAACGGAGGAAAAAACTGAGAAGCAAAACTGAGAAAAAAAGACTGAAGAAACTGAAGAAAAACTTAGAAAAAAACTGCACAAAACAGTGAAAAAAAAGAACTGAGAAAAAAAACTGAGAAAAAACAGCAGAAAAACTGAGCAGAATAACTGAGAAAAAAAACTATTAAAAAAAACTGAAGAAAAACGGAGGAATAACTCTGAGAAGAAAAACTGAGAAAAAAAGACTGAAAAAACTGAAGAGAAACTGAGAAAAAAACTGCACAAAACTGGGAAAAAAAAAGAACTGAGGAAAAAAACTGAGAAGAAAAGACTGAACAAGCTGAAGAAAAACTTAGAAAAAAAACTGTGAAAAAACTGAAAAAAAAGAACAGAGAAAAAAAACAGAAGAAAAATTTAGGAAAAAACTGCACAAAACTGAGAAAAAAAAGAACTGAGAAAAAAAACTGAGAAAAAACAGCAGAAAAACTGAGCAGAATAACTGAGAAAAAAAACTATTAAAAAAAACTGAAGAAAAACGGAGGAAAAAACTGAGAAGCAAAACTGAGAAAAAAAGACTGAAAAAACTGAAGAAAAACTTAGAAAAAAAACTGTGAAAAAAACTGTGAAAAAAAAGAACTGAGAAAAAAAACTGAAGAAAAACTTGGAAAAAAACTGCACAAAACTGAGAAAAAAAAGAACTGAGAAAAAAAACTGAGAAAAAACAGCAGAAAAACTGAGCAGAATAACTGAGAAAAAAAACTATTAAAAAAAACTGAAGAAAAACGGAGGAAAAAACTGAGAAGCAAAACTGAGAAAAAAAGACTGAAAAAACTGAAGAAAAACTTAGAAAAAAAACTGTGAAAAAAACTGTGAAAAAAAAGAACTGAGAAAAAAAACTGAAGAAAAACTTGGAAAAAAACTGTGCACAAAACTGTGAAAAAAAAGAACTGAGAAAAAAAACTGAGAAAAAACTGAGCAGAAAAACTTAGCAGAATAACTGAGAAAAAAAACTATTAAAAAAAACTGAAGAAAAACGGAGGAAAAAAACTGAGAAGAAAAACTGAGAAAAAAAGACCGAACAAACTGAAGAAAAATTTAGGAAAAAACTGCACAAAACTGAGAAAAAAAAGAACTGAGAAAAAAAACTGAGAAAAAACAGCAGAAAAACTGAGCAGAATAACTGAGAAAAAAAACTATTAAAAAAACTGAAGAAAAACGGAGGAAAAAACTGAGAAGAAAAACTGAGAAAAAAAGACTGAACAAACTGAAGAAAAACTTAGAAAAAAAACTGTGAAAAAACTGAAAAAAAAGAACAGAGAAAAAAAACAGAAGAAAAACTTAGAAAAAAACTGTACAAAACTGTGAAAAAAAAGAACTGAGAAAAAAAACTGAGAAAAAACTGAGCAGAAAAACTTAGCAGAATAACTGAGAAAAAAACCTTTAAAAAAACTGAAGAAAAACGGAGGAAAAAAACAGAGAAGAAAAACTGAGAAAAAAAGACTGAAGAAACTGAAGAAAAACTTAGAAAAAAAACTGTGAAAAAAAATGTGGAAAAAAAGAACTGAGAAAAAAAACTGAAGAAAAACTTAGAAAAAAACTGCACAAAACTGTGAAAAAAAAGAACTGAGAAAAAACTGAGCAGAAAAACTGAGCAGAATAACTGAGAAAAAAAACTATTCAAAAAAACTGAAGGAAAACGGAGGAAAAAAACTGAGAAGAAAAACTGAGAAAAAAAGACTGAACAAATTGAAGAAAAATTTAGGAAAAAACTGCACAAAACTGAGAAAAAAAAGAACTGAGGAAAAAAACTGAGAAAAAACAGCAGAAAAACTGAGCAGAATAACTGAGAAAAAAAACTATTAAAAAAAACTGAAGAAAAACGGAGGAAAAAACTGAGAAGCAAAACTGAGAAAAAAAGACTGAAGAAACTGAAGAAAAACTTAGAAAAAAACTGCACAAAACAGTGAAAAAAAAGAACTGAGAAAAAAAACTGAGAAAAAACAGCAGAAAAACTGAGCAGAATAACTGAGAAAAAAAACTATTAAAAAAAACTGAAGAAAAACGGAGGAATAACTCTGAGAAGAAAAACTGAGAAAAAAAGACTGAAAAAACTGAAGAGAAACTGAGAAAAAAACTGCACAAAACTGGGAAAAAAAAAGAACTGAGGAAAAAAACTGAGAAGAAAAGACTGAACAAGCTGAAGAAAAACTTAGAAAAAAAACTGTGAAAAAACTGAAAAAAAAGAACAGAGAAAAAAAACAGAAGAAAAATTTAGGAAAAAACTGCACAAAACTGAGAAAAAAAAGAACTGAGAAAAAAAACTGAGAAAAAACAGCAGAAAAACTGAGCAGAATAACTGAGAAAAAAAACTATTAAAAAAAACTGAAGAAAAACGGAGGAAAAAACTGAGAAGCAAAACTGAGAAAAAAAGACTGAAAAAACTGAAGAAAAACTTAGAAAAAAAACTGTGAAAAAAACTGTGAAAAAAAAGAACTGAGAAAAAAAACTGAAGAAAAACTTGGAAAAAAACTGTGCACAAAACTGTGAAAAAAAAGAACTGAGAAAAAAAACTGAGAAAAAACTGAGCAGAAAAACTTAGCAGAATAACTGAGAAAAAAAACTATTAAAAAAAACTGAAGAAAAACGGAGGAAAAAAACTGAGAAGAAAAACTGAGAAAAAAAGACCGAACAAACTGAAGAAAAATTTAGGAAAAAACTGCACAAAACTGAGAAAAAAAAGAACTGAGAAAAAAAACTGAGAAAAAACAGCAGAAAAACTGAGCAGAATAACTGAGAAAAAAAACTATTAAAAAAACTGAAGAAAAACGGAGGAAAAAACTGAGAAGAATAACTGAGAAAAAAAGACTGAACAAACTGAAGAAAAACTTAGAAAAAAAACTGTGAAAAAACTGAAAAAAAAGAACAGAGAAAAAAAACAGAAGAAAAACTTAGAAAAAAACTGTACAAAACTGTGAAAAAAAAGAACTGAGAAAAAAAACTGAGAAAAAACTGAGCAGAAAAACTTAGCAGAATAACTGAGAAAAAAACCTTTAAAAAAACTGAAGAAAAACGGAGGAAAAAAACAGAGAAGAAAAACTGAGAAAAAAAGACTGAAGAAACTGAAGAAAAACTTAGAAAAAAAACTGTGAAAAAAAATGTGGAAAAAAAGAACTGAGAAAAAAAACTGAAGAAAAACTTAGAAAAAAACTGCACAAAACTGTGAAAAAAAAGAACTGAGAAAAAACTGAGCAGAAAAACTGAGAAAAAAAGACTGAAAAAACTGAAGAGAAACTGAGAAAAAAACTGCACAAAACTGGGAAAAAAAAAGAACTGAGGAAAAAAACTGAGAAGAAAAGACTGAACAAACTGAAGAAAAACTTAGAAAAAAAACTGTGAAAAAACTGAAAAAAAAGAACAGAGAAAAAAAACAGAAGAAAAATTTAGGAAAAAACTGCACAAAACTGAGAAAAAAAAGAACTGAGAAAAAAAACTGAGAAAAAACAGCAGAAAAACTGAGCAGAATAACTGAGAAAAAAAACTATTAAAAAAAACTGAAGAAAAACGGAGGAAAAAAACTGAGAAGAAAAACTGAGAAAAAAAGACTGAAGAAACTGAAGAAAAACTTAGAAAAAAAACTGTGAAAAAAAATGTGGAAAAAAAGAACTGAGAAAAAAAACTGAAGAAAAACTTAGAAAAAAACTGCACAAAACTGTGAAAAAAAAGAACTGAGAAAAAACTGAGCAGAAAAACTGAGCAGAATAACTGAGAAAAAAAACTATTCAAAAAAACTGAAGGAAAACGGAGGAAAAAAACTGAGAAGAAAAACTGAGAAAAAAAGACTGAACAAATTGAAGAAAAATTTAGGAAAAAACTGCACAAAACTGAGAAAAAAAAGAACTGAGAAAAAAAACTGAGGAAAAACGGAGGAATAACTCTGAGAAGAAAAACTGAGAAAAAAAGACTGAAAAAACTGAAGAGAAACTGAGAAAAAAACTGCACAAAACTGGGGAAAAAAAGAACTGAGGAAAAAAACTGAGAAAAAACTGAGCAGAAAAACTGAGCAGAATAACTGAGAAAAAATATTTTCAAAAAAACTGAAGAAAAACGGAGGGAAAAACTGAGAAGAAAAACTGAGAAAAAAAGACTGAACAAACTGAAGAAAAACTTAGAAAAAAAACTGTGAAAAAAACTGTGAAAAAAAAGAACAGAGAAAAAAAACAGAAGAAAAACTTAGAAAAAAACTGCACAAAACTGTGAAAAAAAAGAACTGAGAAAAAAAACTGAGAAAAAACTGAGCAGAAAAACTGAGCAGAATAACTGAGAAAAAAAACTATTCAAAAAAACTGAAGAAAAACGGAGGAATAAAACTGAGAAGAAAAACTGAGAAAAAATGACTGAACAAACTGAAGAAAAACTTAGGAAAAAACTGCACAAAACTGAGAAAAAAAAGAACTGAGATAAAAAACTGAGAAAAAACAGCAGAAAAACTGAGCAGAATAACTGAGAAAAAAAACTATTACAAAAAACTGAAGAAAAACGGAGGAATAAATCTGAGAAGAAAAACTGAGAAAAAAAGACTGAAAAAACTGAAGAAAAACTTAGAAAAAAAACTGTGAAAAAAACTGTGAAAAAAAAGAACTGAGAAAAAAAACTGAGAAAAAACAGCAGAACAACTGAGCAGAATAACTGAGAAAAAAAACTATTAAACAAAACTGAAGAAAAACGGAGGAATAAAACTGAGAAGAAAACCTGAGAAAAAAAGAGCAGAAAAACTGAGCAGAATAACTGAGAAAAAAACTATTAAAAAAAACTGAAGAAAAACGGAGGAATAAATCTGAGAAGAAAAACTGAGAAAAAAAGACTGAAAAAACTGAAGAAAAACTTAGAAAAAAAACTGTGAAAAAAACTGTGAAAAAAAAGAACAGAGAATAAAAACTGAAGAAAAACTTAGAAAAAAACAGAGAAGAAAAACTGAGAAAAAAAGACTGAAGAAACTGAAGAAAAACTTAGAAAAAAACTGTGAAAAAAAATGTGGAAAAAAAGAACTGAGAAAAAAAACTGAAGAAAAACTTAGAAAAAAACTGCACAAAACTGTGAAAAAAAAGAACTGAGAAAAAACTGAGCAGAAAAACTGAGCAGAATAACTGAGAAAAAAAACTATTCAAAAAAACTGAAGGAAAACGGAGGAAAAAAACTGAGAAGAAAAACTGAGAAAAAAAGACTGAACAAATTGAAGAAAAATTTAGGAAAAAACTGCACAAAACTGAGAAAAAAAAGAACTGAGAAAAGAAACTGAGAAAAAACAGCAGAAAATCTGAGCAGAATAACTGAGAAAAAAAACTATTAAAAAAAACTGAAGAAAAACGGAGGAAAAAACTGAGAAGCAAAACTGAGAAAAAAAGACTGAAAAAACTGAAGAAAAACTTAGAAAAAAAACTGTGAAAAAAACTGTGAAAAATAAGAACTGAGAAAAAAAACTGAAGAAAAACTTGGAAAAAAACTGTGCACAAAACTGTGAAAAAAAAGAACTGAGAAAAAAAACTGAGAAAAAACTGAGCAGAAAAACTTAGCAGAATAACTGAGAAAAAAAACTATTAAAAAAAACTGAAGAAAAACGGAGGAAAAAAACTGAGAAGAAAAACTGAGAAAAAAAGACTGAAGAAACTGAAGAAAAACTTAGAAAAAAACTGCACAAAACTGTGAAAAAAAAAACTGAGAAAAAAAACTGAGAAAAAACAGCAGAAAAACTGAGCAGAATAACTGAGAAAAAAAACTATTAAAAAATACTGAAGAAAAACGGAGGTATAAAACTGAGAAGAAAACCTGAGAAAAAAAGACTGAAAAAACTGAAGAAAAACTTAGAAAAAAACTGTGAAAAAAACTGTGAAAAAAAAGAACAGAGAAAAAAAACTGAAGAAAAACTTGGAAAAAAACTGAACAAAACTGTGAAAAAAAAGAACTGAGAAAAAAAACTGAGAAAAAACTGAGCAGAAAACTGAGCAGAATAACTGAGAAAAAAAACTATTCAAAAAAACTGAAGAAAAACGGAGGAAAAAAACTGAGAAGAAAAACTGAGAAAAAAAGACCGAACAAACTGAAGAAAAATTTAGGAAAAAACTGCACAAAACTGAGAAAAAAAAGAACTGAGAAAAAAAACTGAGAAAAAACAGCAGAAAAACTGAGCAGAATAACTGAGAAAAAAAACTATTAAAAAAAACTGAAGAAAAACGGAGGAAAAAACTGAGAAGCAAAACTGAGAAAAAAAGACTGAAAAAACTGAAGAAAAACTTAGAAAAAAAACTGTGAAAAAAACTGTGAAAAAAAAGAACTGAGAAAAAAAACTGAAGAAAAACTTGGAAAAAAACTGTGCACAAAACTGTGAAAAAAAAGAACTGAGAAAAAAAACTGAGAAAAAACTGAGCAGAAAAACTGAGCAGAATAACTGAGAAAAAAAACTATTAAAAAAAACTGAAGAAAAACGGAGGAAAAAAACTGAGAAGAAAAACTGAGAAAAAAAGACCGAACAAACTGAAGAAAAATTTAGGAAAAAACTGCACAAAACTGAGAAAAAAAAGAACTGAGAAAAAAAACTGAGAAAAAACAGCAGAAAAACTGAGCAGAATAACTGAGAAAAAAAACTATTAAAAAAACTGAAGAAAAACGGAGGAAAAAACTGAGAAGAAAAACTGAGAAAAAAAGACTGAACAAACTGAAGAAAAACTTAGAAAAAAAACTGTGAAAAAACTGAAAAAAAAGAACAGAGAAAAAAAACAGAAGAAAAACTTAGAAAAAAACTGTACAAAACTGTGAAAAAAAAGAACTGAGAAAAAAAACTGAGAAAAAACTGAGCAGAAAAACTTAGCAGAATAACTGAGAAAAAAACCTTTAAAAAAACTGAAGAAAAACGGAGGAAAAAAACAGAGAAGAAAAACTGAGAAAAAAAGAATGAAGAAACTGAAGAAAAACTTAGAAAAAAAACTGTGAAAAAAAATGTGGAAAAAAAGAACTGAGAAAAAAAACTGAAGAAAAACTTAGAAAAAAACTGCACAAAACTGTGAAAAAAAAGAACTGAGAAAAAACTGAGCAGAAAAACTGAGCAGAATAACTGAGAAAAAAAACTATTCAAAAAAACTGAAGGAAAACGGAGGAAAAAAACTGAGAAGAAAAACTGAGAAAAAAAGACTGAACAAATTGAAGAAAAATTTAGGAAAAAACTGCACAAAACTGAGAAAAAAAAGAACTGAGGAAAAAAACTGAGAAAAAACAGCAGAAAAACTGAGCAGAATAACTGAGAAAAAAAACTATTAAAAAAAACTGAAGAAAAACGGAGGAAAAAACTGAGAAGCAAAACTGAGAAAAAAAGACTGAAGAAACTGAAGAAAAACTTAGAAAAAAACTGCACAAAACAGTGAAAAAAAAGAACTGAGAAAAAAAACTGAGAAAAAACAGCAGAAAAACTGAGCAGAATAACTGAGAAAAAAAACTATTAAAAAAAACTGAAGAAAAACGGAGGAATAACTCTGAGAAGAAAAACTGAGAAAAAAAGACTGAAAAAACTGAAGAGAAACTGAGAAAAAAACTGCACAAAACTGGGAAAAAAAAAGAACTGAGGAAAAAAACTGAGAAGAAAAGACTGAACAAGCTGAAGAAAAACTTAGAAAAAAAACTGTGAAAAAACTGAAAAAAAAGAACAGAGAAAAAAAACAGAAGAAAAATTTAGGAAAAAACTGCACAAAACTGAGAAAAAAAAGAACTGAGAAAAAAAACTGAGAAAAAACAGCAGAAAAACTGAGCAGAATAACTGAGAAAAAAAACTATTAAAAAAAACTGAAGAAAAACGGAGGAAAAAACTGAGAAGCAAAACTGAGAAAAAAAGACTGAAAAAACTGAAGAAAAACTTAGAAAAAAAACTGTGAAAAAAACTGTGAAAAAAAAGAACTGAGAAAAAAAACTGAAGAAAAACTTGGAAAAAAACTGCACAAAACTGAGAAAAAAAAGAACTGAGAAAAAAAACTGAGAAAAAACAGCAGAAAAACTGAGCAGAATAACTGAGAAAAAAAACTATTAAAAAAAACTGAAGAAAAACGGAGGAAAAAACTGAGAAGCAAAACTGAGAAAAAAAGACTGAAAAAACTGAAGAAAAACTTAGAAAAAAAACTGTGAAAAAAACTGTGAAAAAAAAGAACTGAGAAAAAAAACTGAAGAAAAACTTGGAAAAAAACTGTGCACAAAACTGTGAAAAAAAAGAACTGAGAAAAAAAACTGAGAAAAAACTGAGCAGAAAAACTTAGCAGAATAACTGAGAAAAAAAACTATTAAAAAAAACTGAAGAAAAACGGAGTAAAAAAACTGAGAAGAAAAACTGAGAAAAAAAGACCGAACAAACTGAAGAAAAATTTAGGAAAAAACTGCACAAAACTGAGAAAAAAAAGAACTGAGAAAAAAAACTGAGAAAAAACAGCAGAAAAACTGAGCAGAATAACTGAGAAAAAAAACTATTAAAAAAACTGAAGAAAAACGGAGGAAAAAACTGAGAAGAAAAACTGAGAAAAAAAGACTGAACAAACTGAAGAAAAACTTAGAAAAAAAACTGTGAAAAAACTGAAAAAAAAGAACAGAGAAAAAAAACAGAAGAAAAACTTAGAAAAAAACTGTACAAAACTGTGAAAAAAAAGAACTGAGAAAAAAAACTGAGAAAAAACTGAGCAGAAAAACTTAGCAGAATAACTGAGAAAAAAACCTTTAAAAAAACTGAAGAAAAACGGAGGAAAAAAACAGAGAAGAAAAACTGAGAAAAAAAGACTGAAGAAACTGAAGAAAAACTTAGAAAAAAAACTGTGAAAAAAAATGTGGAAAAAAAGAACTGAGAAAAAAAACTGAAGAAAAACTTAGAAAAAAACTGCACAAAACTGTGAAAAAAAAGAACTGAGAAAAAACTGAGCAGAAAAACTGAGCAGAATAACTGAGAAAAAAAACTATTCAAAAAAACTGAAGGAAAACGGAGGAAAAAAACTGAGAAGAAAAACTGAGAAAAAAAGACTGAACAAATTGAAGAAAAATTTAGGAAAAAACTGCACAAAACTGAGAAAAAAAAGAACTGAGGAAAAAAACTGAGAAAAAACAGCAGAAAAACTGAGCAGAATAACTGAGAAAAAAAACTATTAAAAAAAACTGAAGAAAAACGGAGGAAAAAACTGAGAAGCAAAACTGAGAAAAAAAGACTGAAGAAACTGAAGAAAAACTTAGAAAAAAACTGCACAAAACAGTGAAAAAAAAGAACTGAGAAAAAAAACTGAGAAAAAACAGCAGAAAAACTGAGCAGAATAACTGAGAAAAAAAACTATTAAAAAAAACTGAAGAAAAACGGAGGAATAACTCTGAGAAGAAAAACTGAGAAAAAAAGACTGAAAAAACTGAAGAGAAACTGAGAAAAAAACTGCACAAAACTGGGAAAAAAAAAGAACTGAGGAAAAAAACTGAGAAGAAAAGACTGAACAAGCTGAAGAAAAACTTAGAAAAAAAACTGTGAAAAAACTGAAAAAAAAGAACAGAGAAAAAAAACAGAAGAAAAATTTAGGAAAAAACTGCACAAAACTGAGAAAAAAAAGAACTGAGAAAAAAAACTGAGAAAAAACAGCAGAAAAACTGAGCAGAATAACTGAGAAAAAAAACTATTAAAAAAAACTGAAGAAAAACGGAGGAAAAAACTGAGAAGCAAAACTGAGAAAAAAAGACTGAAAAAACTGAAGAAAAACTTAGAAAAAAAACTGTGAAAAAAACTGTGAAAAAAAAGAACTGAGAAAAAAAACTGAAGAAAAACTTGGAAAAAAACTGTGCACAAAACTGTGAAAAAAAAGAACTGAGAAAAAAAACTGAGAAAAAACTGAGCAGAAAAACTTAGCAGAATAACTGAGAAAAAAAACTATTAAAAAAAACTGAAGAAAAACGGAGGAAAAAAACTGAGAAGAAAAACTGAGAAAAAAAGACCGAACAAACTGAAGAAAAATTTAGGAAAAAACTGCACAAAACTGAGAAAAAAAAGAACTGAGAAAAAAAACTGAGAAAAAACAGCAGAAAAACTGAGCAGAATAACTGAGAAAAAAAACTATTAAAAAAACTGAAGAAAAACGGAGGAAAAAACTGAGAAGAATAACTGAGAAAAAAAGACTGAACAAACTGAAGAAAAACTTAGAAAAAAAACTGTGAAAAAACTGAAAAAAAAGAACAGAGAAAAAAAACAGAAGAAAAACTTAGAAAAAAACTGTACAAAACTGTGAAAAAAAAGAACTGAGAAAAAAAACTGAGAAAAAACTGAGCAGAAAAACTTAGCAGAATAACTGAGAAAAAAACCTTTAAAAAAACTGAAGAAAAACGGAGGAAAAAAACAGAGAAGAAAAACTGAGAAAAAAAGACTGAAGAAACTGAAGAAAAACTTAGAAAAAAAACTGTGAAAAAAAATGTGGAAAAAAAGAACTGAGAAAAAAAACTGAAGAAAAACTTAGAAAAAAACTGCACAAAACTGTGAAAAAAAAGAACTGAGAAAAAACTGAGCAGAAAAACTGAGAAAAAAAGACTGAAAAAACTGAAGAGAAACTGAGAAAAAAACTGCACAAAACTGGGAAAAAAAAAGAACTGAGGAAAAAAACTGAGAAGAAAAGACTGAACAAACTGAAGAAAAACTTAGAAAAAAAACTGTGAAAAAACTGAAAAAAAAGAACAGAGAACAAAAACAGAAGAAAAATTTAGGAAAAAACTGCACAAAACTGAGAAAAAAAAGAACTGAGAAAAAAAACTGAGAAAAAACAGCAGAAAAACTGAGCAGAATAACTGAGAAAAAAAACTATTAAAAAAAACTGAAGAAAAACGGAGGAAAAAAACTGAGAAGAAAAACTGAGAAAAAAAGACCGAACAAACTGAAGAAAAACTTAGAAAAAATACTGTGAAAAAACTGAAAAAAAAGAACAGAGAAAAAAAACAGAAGAAAAACTTAGAAAAAAACTGTACAAAACTGTGAAAAAAAAGAACTGAGAAAAAAAACTGAGAAAAAACTGAGCAGAAAAACTTAGCAGAATAACTGAGAAAAAAACCTTTAAAAAAACTGAAGAAAAACGGAGGAAAAAAACAGAGAAGAAAAACTGAGAAAAAAAGACTGAAGAAACTGAAGAAAAACTTAGAAAAAAAACTGTGAAAAAAAATGTGGAAAAAAAGAACTGAGAAAAAAAACTGAAGAAAAACTTAGAAAAAAACTGCACAAAATTGTGAAAAAAAAGAACTGAGAAAAAACTGAGCAGAAAAACTGAGCAGAATAACTGAGAAAAAAAACTATTCAAAAAAACTGAAGGAAAACGGAGGAAAAAAACTGAGAAGAAAAACTGAGAAAAAAAGACTGAACAAATTGAAGAAAAATTTAGGAAAAAACTGCACAAAACTGAGAAAAAAAAGAACTGAGAAAAAAAACTGAGGAAAAACGGAGGAATAACTCTGAGAAGAAAAACTGAGAAAAAAAGACTGAAAAAACTGAAGAGAAACTGAGAAAAAAACTGCACAAAACTGGGGAAAAAAAGAACTGAGGAAAAAAACTGAGAAAAAACTGAGCAGAAAAACTGAGCAGAATAACTGAGAAAAAATATTTTCAAAAAAACTGAAGAAAAACGGAGGGAAAAACTGAGAAGAAAAACTGAGAAAAAAAGACTGAACAAACTGAAGAAAAACTTAGAAAAAAAACTGTGAAAAAAACTGTGAAAAAAAAGAACAGAGAAAAAAAACAGAAGAAAAACTTAGAAAAAAACTGCACAAAACTGTGAAAAAAAAGAACTGAGAAAAAAAACTGAGAAAAAACTGAGCAGAAAAACTGAGCAGAATAACTGAGAAAAAAAACTATTCAAAAAAACTGAAGAAAAACGGAGGAATAAAACTGAGAAGAAAAACTGAGAAAAAATGACTGAACAAACTGAAGAAAAACTTAGGAAAAAACTGCACAAAACTGAGAAAAAAAAGAACTGAGATAAAAAACTGAGAAAAAACAGCAGAAAAACTGAGCAGAATAACTGAGAAAAAAAACTATTACAAAAAACTGAAGAAAAACGGAGGAATAAATCTGAGAAGAAAAACTGAGAAAAAAAGACTGAAAAAACTGAAGAAAAACTTAGAAAAAAAACTGTGAAAAAAACTGTGAAAAAAAAAGAACTGAGAAAAAAAACTGAGAAAAAACAGCAGAACAACTGAGCAGAATAACTGAGAAAAAAAACTATTAAACAAAACTGAAGAAAAACGGAGGAATAAAACTGAGAAGAAAACCTGAGAAAAAAAGAGCAGAAAAACTGAGCAGAATAACTGAGAAAAAAACTATTAAAAAAAACTGAAGAAAAACGGAGGAATAAATCTGAGAAGAAAAACTGAGAAAAAAAGACTGAAAAAACTGAAGAAAAACTTAGAAAAAAAACTGTGAAAAAAACTGTGAAAAAAAAGAACAGAGAATAAAAACTGAAGAAAAACTTAGAAAAAAACAGAGAAGAAAAACTGAGAAAAAAAGACTGAAGAAACTGAAGAAAAACTTAGAAAAAAACTGTGAAAAAAAATGTGGAAAAAAAGAACTGAGAAAAAAAACTGAAGAAAAACTTAGAAAAAAACTGCACAAAACTGTGAAAAAAAAGAACTGAGAAAAAACTGAGCAGAAAAACTGAGCAGAATAACTGAGAAAAAAAACTATTCAAAAAAACTGAAGGAAAACGGAGGAAAAAAACTGAGAAGAAAAACTGAGAAAAAAAGACTGAACAAATTGAAGAAAAATTTAGGAAAAAACTGCACAAAACTGAGAAAAAAAAGAACTGAGAAAAAAAACTGAGAAAAAACAGCAGAAAAACTGAGCAGAATAACTGAGAAAAAAAACTATTCAAAAAAACTGAAGAAAAACGGAGGAAAAAAACTGAGAAGAAAAACTGAGAAAAAAAGACCGAACAAACTGAAGAAAAATTTAGGAAAAAACTGCACAAAACTGAGAAAAAAAAGAACTGAGAAAAAAAACTGAGAAAAAACAGCAGAAAAACTGAGCAGAATAACTGAGAAAAAAAACTATTAAAAAAAACTGAAGAAAAACGGAGGAAAAAACTGAGAAGCAAAACTGAGAAAAAAAGACTGAAAAAACTGAAGAAAAACTTAGAAAAAAAACTGTGAAAAAAACTGTGAAAAAAAAGAACTGAGAAAAAAAACTGAAGAAAAACTTGGAAAAAAACTGTGCACAAAACTGTGAAAAAAAAGAACTGAGAAAAAAAACTGAGAAAAAACTGAGCAGAAAAACTGAGCAGAATAACTGAGAAAAAAAACTATTAAAAAAAACTGAAGAAAAACGGAGGAAAAAAACTGAGAAGAAAAACTGAGAAAAAAAGACCGAACAAACTGAAGAAAAATTTAGGAAAAAACTGCACAAAACTGAGAAAAAAAAGAACTGAGAAAAAAAACTGAGAAAAAACAGCAGAAAAACTGAGCAGAATAACTGAGAAAAAAAACTATTAAAAAAACTGAAGAAAAACGGAGGAAAAAACTGAGAAGAAAAACTGAGAAAAAAAGACTGAACAAACTGAAGAAAAACTTAGAAAAAAAACTGTGAAAAAACTGAAAAAAAAGAACAGAGAAAAAAAACAGAAGAAAAACTTAGAAAAAAACTGTACAAAACTGTGAAAAAAAAGAACTGAGAAAAAAAACTGAGAAAAAACTGAGCAGAAAAACTTAGCAGAATAACTGAGAAAAAAACCTTTAAAAAAACTGAAGAAAAACGGAGGAAAAAAACAGAGAAGAAAAACTGAGAAAAAAAGAATGAAGAAACTGAAGAAAAACTTAGAAAAAAAACTGTGAAAAAAAATGTGGAAAAAAAGAACTGAGAAAAAAAACTGAAGAAAAACTTAGAAAAAAACTGCACAAAACTGTGAAAAAAAAGAACTGAGAAAAAACTGAGCAGAAAAACTGAGCAGAATAACTGAGAAAAAAAACTATTCAAAAAAACTGAAGGAAAACGGAGGAAAAAAACTGAGAAGAAAAACTGAGAAAAAAAGACTGAACAAATTGAAGAAAAATTTAGGAAAAAACTGCACAAAACTGAGAAAAAAAAGAACTGAGGAAAAAAACTGAGAAAAAACAGCAGAAAAACTGAGCAGAATAACTGAGAAAAAAAACTATTAAAAAAAACTGAAGAAAAACGGAGGAAAAAACTGAGAAGCAAAACTGAGAAAAAAAGACTGAAGAAACTGAAGAAAAACTTAGAAAAAAACTGCACAAAACAGTGAAAAAAAAGAACTGAGAAAAAAAACTGAGAAAAAACAGCAGAAAAACCGAGCAGAATAACTGAGAAAAAAAACTATTAAAAAAAACTGAAGAAAAACGGAGGAATAACTCTGAGAAGAAAAACTGAGAAAAAAAGACTGAAAAAACTGAAGAGAAACTGAGAAAAAAACTGCACAAAACTGGGAAAAAAAAAGAACTGAGGAAAAAAACTGAGAAGAAAAGACTGAACAAGCTGAAGAAAAACTTAGAAAAAAAACTGTGAAAAAACTGAAAAAAAAGAACAGAGAAAAAAAACAGAAGAAAAATTTAGGAAAAAACTGCACAAAACTGAGAAAAAAAAGAACTGAGAAAAAAAACTGAGAAAAAACAGCAGAAAAACTGAGCAGAATAACTGAGAAAAAAAACTATTAAAAAAAACTGAAGAAAAACGGAGGAAAAAACTGAGAAGCAAAACTGAGAAAAAAAGACTGAAAAAACTGAAGAAAAACTTAGAAAAAAAACTGTGAAAAAAACTGTGAAAAAAAAGAACTGAGAAAAAAAACTGAAGAAAAACTTGGAAAAAAACTGCACAAAACTGAGAAAAAAAAGAACTGAGAAAAAAAACTGAGAAAAAACAGCAGAAAAACTGAGCAGAATAACTGAGAAAAAAAACTATTAAAAAAAACTGAAGAAAAACGGAGGAAAAAACTGAGAAGCAAAACTGAGAAAAAAAGACTGAAAAAACTGAAGAAAAACTTAGAAAAAAAACTGTGAAAAAAACTGTGAAAAAAAAGAACTGAGAAAAAAAACTGAAGAAAAACTTGGAAAAAAACTGTGCACAAAACTGTGAAAAAAAAGAACTGAGAAAAAAAACTGAGAAAAAACTGAGCAGAAAAACTTAGCAGAATAACTGAGAAAAAAAACTATTAAAAAAAACTGAAGAAAAACGGAGTAAAAAAACTGAGAAGAAAAACTGAGAAAAAAAGACCGAACAAACTGAAGAAAAATTTAGGAAAAAACTGCACAAAACTGAGAAAAAAAAGAACTGAGAAAAAAAACTGAGAAAAAACAGCAGAAAAACTGAGCAGAATAACTGAGAAAAAAAACTATTAAAAAAACTGAAGAAAAACGGAGGAAAAAACTGAGAAGAAAAACTGAGAAAAAAAGACTGAACAAACTGAAGAAAAACTTAGAAAAAAAACTGTGAAAAAACTGAAAAAAAAGAACAGAGAAAAAAAACAGAAGAAAAACTTAGAAAAAAACTGTACAAAACTGTGAAAAAAAAGAACTGAGAAAAAAAACTGAGAAAAAACTGAGCAGAAAAACTTAGCAGAATAACTGAGAAAAAAACCTTTAAAAAAACTGAAGAAAAACGGAGGAAAAAAACAGAGAAGAAAAACTGAGAAAAAAAGACTGAAGAAACTGAAGAAAAACTTAGAAAAAAAACTGTGAAAAAAAATGTGGAAAAAAAGAACTGAGAAAAAAAACTGAAGAAAAACTTAGAAAAAAACTGCACAAAACTGTGAAAAAAAAGAACTGAGAAAAAACTGAGCAGAAAAACTGAGCAGAATAACTGAGAAAAAAAACTATTCAAAAAAACTGAAGGAAAACGGAGGAAAAAAACTGAGAAGAAAAACTGAGAAAAAAAGACTGAACAAATTGAAGAAAAATTTAGGAAAAAACTGCACAAAACTGAGAAAAAAAAGAACTGAGGAAAAAAACTGAGAAAAAACAGCAGAAAAACTGAGCAGAATAACTGAGAAAAAAAACTATTAAAAAAAACTGAAGAAAAACGGAGGAAAAAACTGAGAAGCAAAACTGAGAAAAAAAGACTGAAGAAACTGAAGAAAAACTTAGAAAAAAACTGCACAAAACAGTGAAAAAAAAGAACTGAGAAAAAAAACTGAGAAAAAACAGCAGAAAAACTGAGCAGAATAACTGAGAAAAAAAACTATTAAAAAAAACTGAAGAAAAACGGAGGAATAACTCTGAGAAGAAAAACTGAGAAAAAAAGACTGAAAAAACTGAAGAGAAACTGAGAAAAAAACTGCACAAAACTGGGAAAAAAAAAGAACTGAGGAAAAAAACTGAGAAGAAAAGACTGAACAAGCTGAAGAAAAACTTAGAAAAAAAACTGTGAAAAAACTGAAAAAAAAGAACAGAGAAAAAAAACAGAAGAAAAATTTAGGAAAAAACTGCACAAAACTGAGAAAAAAAAGAACTGAGAAAAAAAACTGAGAAAAAACAGCAGAAAAACTGAGCAGAATAACTGAGAAAAAAAACTATTAAAAAAAACTGAAGAAAAACGGAGGAAAAAACTGAGAAGCAAAACTGAGAAAAAAAGACTGAAAAAACTGAAGAAAAACTTAGAAAAAAAACTGTGAAAAAAACTGTGAAAAAAAAGAACTGAGAAAAAAAACTGAAGAAAAACTTGGAAAAAAACTGTGCACAAAACTGTGAAAAAAAAGAACTGAGAAAAAAAACTGAGAAAAAACTGAGCAGAAAAACTTAGCAGAATAACTGAGAAAAAAAACTATTAAAAAAAACTGAAGAAAAACGGAGGAAAAAAACTGAGAAGAAAAACTGAGAAAAAAAGACCGAACAAACTGAAGAAAAATTTAGGAAAAAACTGCACAAAACTGAGAAAAAAAAGAACTGAGAAAAAAAACTGAGAAAAAACAGCAGAAAAACTGAGCAGAATAACTGAGAAAAAAAACTATTAAAAAAACTGAAGAAAAACGGAGGAAAAAACTGAGAAGAATAACTGAGAAAAAAAGACTGAACAAACTGAAGAAAAACTTAGAAAAAAAACTGTGAAAAAACTGAAAAAAAAGAACAGAGAAAAAAAACAGAAGAAAAACTTAGAAAAAAACTGTACAAAACTGTGAAAAAAAAGAACTGAGAAAAAAAACTGAGAAAAAACTGAGCAGAAAAACTTAGCAGAATAACTGAGAAAAAAACCTTTAAAAAAACTGAAGAAAAACGGAGGAAAAAAACAGAGAAGAAAAACTGAGAAAAAAAGACTGAAGAAACTGAAGAAAAACTTAGAAAAAAAACTGTGAAAAAAAATGTGGAAAAAAAGAACTGAGAAAAAAAACTGAAGAAAAACTTAGAAAAAAACTGCACAAAACTGTGAAAAAAAAGAACTGAGAAAAAACTGAGCAGAAAAACTGAGAAAAAAAGACTGAAAAAACTGAAGAGAAACTGAGAAAAAAACTGCACAAAACTGGGAAAAAAAAAGAACTGAGGAAAAAAACTGAGAAGAAAAGACTGAACAAACTGAAGAAAAACTTAGAAAAAAAACTGTGAAAAAACTGAAAAAAAAGAACAGAGAAAAAAAACAGAAGAAAAATTTAGGAAAAAACTGCACAAAACTGAGAAAAAAAAGAACTGAGAAAAAAAACTGAGAAAAAACAGCAGAAAAACTGAGCAGAATAACTGAGAAAAAAAACTATTAAAAAAAACTGAAGAAAAACGGAGGAAAAAAACTGAGAAGAAAAACTGAGAAAAAAAGACCGAACAAACTGAAGAAAAACTTAGAAAAAATACTGTGAAAAAACTGAAAAAAAAGAACAGAGAAAAAAAACAGAAGAAAAACTTAGAAAAAAACTGTACAAAACTGTGAAAAAAAAGAACTGAGAAAAAAAACTGAGAAAAAACTGAGCAGAAAAACTTAGCAGAATAACTGAGAAAAAAACCTTTAAAAAAACTGAAGAAAAACGGAGGAAAAAAACAGAGAAGAAAAACTGAGAAAAAAAGACTGAAGAAACTGAAGAAAAACTTAGAAAAAAAACTGTGAAAAAAAATGTGGAAAAAAAGAACTGAGAAAAAAAACTGAAGAAAAACTTAGAAAAAAACTGCACAAAATTGTGAAAAAAAAGAACTGAGAAAAAACTGAGCAGAAAAACTGAGCAGAATAACTGAGAAAAAAAACTATTCAAAAAAACTGAAGGAAAACGGAGGAAAAAAACTGAGAAGAAAAACTGAGAAAAAAAGACTGAACAAATTGAAGAAAAATTTAGGAAAAAACTGCACAAAACTGAGAAAAAAAAGAACTGAGAAAAAAAACTGAGGAAAAACGGAGGAATAACTCTGAGAAGAAAAACTGAGAAAAAAAGACTGAAAAAACTGAAGAGAAACTGAGAAAAAAACTGCACAAAACTGGGGAAAAAAAGAACTGAGGAAAAAAACTGAGAAAAAACTGAGCAGAAAAACTGAGCAGAATAACTGAGAAAAAATATTTTCAAAAAAACTGAAGAAAAACGGAGGGAAAAACTGAGAAGAAAAACTGAGAAAAAAAGACTGAACAAACTGAAGAAAAACTTAGAAAAAAAACTGTGAAAAAAACTGTGAAAAAAAAGAACAGAGAAAAAAAACAGAAGAAAAACTTAGAAAAAAACTGCACAAAACTGTGAAAAAAAAGAACTGAGAAAAAAAACTGAGAAAAAACTGAGCAGAAAAACTGAGCAGAATAACTGAGAAAAAAAACTATTCAAAAAAACTGAAGAAAAACGGAGGAATAAAACTGAGAAGAAAAACTGAGAAAAAATGACTGAACAAACTGAAGAAAAACTTAGGAAAAAACTGCACAAAACTGAGAAAAAAAAGAACTGAGATAAAAAACTGAGAAAAAACAGCAGAAAAACTGAGCAGAATAACTGAGAAAAAAAACTATTACAAAAAACTGAAGAAAAACGGAGGAATAAATCTGAGAAGAAAAACTGAGAAAAAAAGACTGAAAAAACTGAAGAAAAACTTAGAAAAAAAACTGTGAAAAAAACTGTGAAAAAAAAAGAACTGAGAAAAAAAACTGAGAAAAAACAGCAGAACAACTGAGCAGAATAACTGAGAAAAAAAACTATTAAACAAAACTGAAGAAAAACGGAGGAATAAAACTGAGAAGAAAACCTGAGAAAAAAAGAGCAGAAAAACTGAGCAGAATAACTGAGAAAAAAACTATTAAAAAAAACTGAAGAAAAACGGAGGAATAAATCTGAGAAGAAAAACTGAGAAAAAAAGACTGAAAAAACTGAAGAAAAACTTAGAAAAAAAACTGTGAAAAAAACTGTGAAAAAAAAGAACAGAGAATAAAAACTGAAGAAAAACTTAGAAAAAAACAGAGAAGAAAAACTGAGAAAAAAAGACTGAAGAAACTGAAGAAAAACTTAGAAAAAAACTGTGAAAAAAAATGTGGAAAAAAAGAACTGAGAAAAAAAACTGAAGAAAAACTTAGAAAAAAACTGCACAAAACTGTGAAAAAAAAGAACTGAGAAAAAACTGAGCAGAAAAACTGAGCAGAATAACTGAGAAAAAAAACTATTCAAAAAAACTGAAGGAAAACGGAGGAAAAAAACTGAGAAGAAAAACTGAGAAAAAAAGACTGAACAAATTGAAGAAAAATTTAGGAAAAAACTGCACAAAACTGAGAAAAAAAAGAACTGAGAAAAAAAACTGAGAAAAAACAGCAGAAAAACTGAGCAGAATAACTGAGAAAAAAAACTATTAAAAAAACTGAAGAAAAACGGAGGAAAAAACTGAGAAGAAAAACTGAGAAAAAAAGACTGAACAAACTGAAGAAAAACTTAGAAAAAAAACTGTGAAAAAACTGAAAAAAAAGAACAGAGAAAAAAAACAGAAGAAAAACTTAGAAAAAAACTGTACAAAACTGTGAAAAAAAAGAACTGAGAAAAAAAACTGAGAAAAAACTGAGCAGAAAAACTTAGCAGAATAACTGAGAAAAAAACCTTTAAAAAAACTGAAGAAAAACGGAGGAAAAAAACAGAGAAGAAAAACTGAGAAAAAAAGACTGAAGAAACTGAAGAAAAACTTAGAAAAAAAACTGTGAAAAAAAATGTGGAAAAAAAGAACTGAGAAAAAAAACTGAAGAAAAACTTAGAAAAAAACTGCACAAAACTGTGAAAAAAAAGAACTGAGAAAAAACTGAGCAGAAAAACTGAGCAGAATAACTGAGAAAAAAAACTATTCAAAAAAACTGAAGGAAAACGGAGGAAAAAAACTGAGAAGAAAAACTGAGAAAAAAAGACTGAACAAATTGAAGAAAAATTTAGGAAAAAACTGCACAAAACTGAGAAAAAAAAGAACTGAGGAAAAAAACTGAGAAAAAACAGCAGAAAAACTGAGCAGAATAACTGAGAAAAAAAACTATTAAAAAAAACTGAAGAAAAACGGAGGAAAAAACTGAGAAGCAAAACTGAGAAAAAAAGACTGAAGAAACTGAAGAAAAACTTAGAAAAAAACTGCACAAAACAGTGAAAAAAAAGAACTGAGAAAAAAAACTGAGAAAAAACGGCAGAAAAACTGAGCAGAATAACTGAGAAAAAAAACTATTAAAAAAAACTGAAGAAAAACGGAGGAATAACTCTGAGAAGAAAAACTGAGAAAAAAAGACTGAAAAAACTGAAGAGAAACTGAGAAAAAAACTGCACAAAACTGGGAAAAAAAAAGAACTGAGGAAAAAAACTGAGAAGAAAAGACTGAACAAGCTGAAGAAAAACTTAGAAAAAAAACTGTGAAAAAACTGAAAAAAAAGAACAGAGAAAAAAAACAGAAGAAAAATTTAGGAAAAAACTGCACAAAACTGAGAAAAAAAAGAACTGAGAAAAAAAACTGAGAAAAAACAGCAGAAAAACTGAGCAGAATAACTGAGAAAAAAAACTATTAAAAAAAACTGAAGAAAAACGGAGGAAAAAACTGAGAAGCAAAACTGAGAAAAAAAGACTGAAAAAACTGAAGAAAAACTTAGAAAAAAAACTGTGAAAAAAACTGTGAAAAAAAAGAACTGAGAAAAAAAACTGAAGAAAAACTTGGAAAAAAACTGTGCACAAAACTGTGAAAAAAAAGAACTGAGAAAAAAAACTGAGAAAAAACTGAGCAGAAAAACTTAGCAGAATAACTGAGAAAAAAAACTATTAAAAAAAACTGAAGAAAAACGGAGGAAAAAAACTGAGAAGAAAAACTGAGAAAAAAAGACCGAACAAACTGAAGAAAAATTTAGGAAAAAACTGCACAAAACTGAGAAAAAAAAGAACTGAGAAAAAAAACTGAGAAAAAACAGCAGAAAAACTGAGCAGAATAACTGAGAAAAAAAACTATTAAAAAAACTGAAGAAAAACGGAGGAAAAAACTGAGAAGAAAAACTGAGAAAAAAAGACTGAACAAACTGAAGAAAAACTTAGAAAAAAAACTGTGAAAAAACTGAAAAAAAAGAACAGAGAAAAAAAACAGAAGAAAAACTTAGAAAAAAACTGTACAAAACTGAGAAAAAAAAGAACTGAGAAAAAAAACTGAGAAAAAACAGCAGAAAAACTGAGCAGAATAACTGAGAAAAAAAACTATTAAAAAAAACTGAAGAAAAACGGAGGAAAAAACTGAGAAGCAAAACTGAGAAAAAAAGACTGAAGAAACTGAAGAAAAACTTAGAAAAAAACTGCACAAAACAGTGAAAAAAAAGAACTGAGAAAAAAAACTGAGAAAAAACAGCAGAAAAACTGAGCAGAATAACTGAGAAAAAAAACTATTAAAAAAAACTGAAGAAAAACGGAGGAATAACTCTGAGAAGAAAAACTGAGAAAAAAAGACTGAAAAAACTGAAGAGAAACTGAGAAAAAAACTGCACAAAACTGGGGAAAAAAAAGAACTGAGGAAAAAAACTGAGAAAAAACTGAGCAGAAAAACTGAGCAGAATAACTGAGAAAAAAAACTATTAAAAAAACTGAAGAAAAACGGAGGAAAAAACTGAGAAGAAAAACTGAGAAAAAAAGACTGAACAAACTGAAGAAAAACTTAGAAAAAAAACTGTGAAAAAACTGACAAAAAAGAACAGAGAAAAAAAACAGAAGAAAAACTTAGAAAAAAACTGTACAAAACTGTGAAAAAAAAGAACTGAGAAAAAAAACTGAGAAAAAACTGAGCAGAAAAACTTAGCAGAATAACTGAGAAAAAAAACTTTAAAAAAACTGAAGAAAAACGGAGGAAAAAAACTGAGAAGAAAAACTGAGAAAAAAAGACTGAAGAAACTGAAGAAAAACTTAGAAAAAAAACTGTGAAAAAAAATGTGGAAAAAAAGAACTGAGAAAAAAAACTGAAGAAAAACTTAGAAAAAAACTGCACAAAACTGTGAAAAAAAAGAACTGAGAAAAAAAACTGAGAAAAAACTGAGCAGAAAAACTGAGCAGAATAACTGAGAAAAAAAACTATTCAAAAAAACTGAAGGAAAACGGAGGAAAAATTGAGAAGAAAAACTGAGAAAAAAAGACTGAACAAATTGAAGAAAAATTTAGGAAAAAACTGCACAAAACTGAGAAAAAAAAGAACTGAGAAAAAAAACTGAGAAAAAACAGCAGAAAAACTGAGCAGAATAACTGAGAAAAAAAACTATTAAAAAAAACTGAAGAAAAACGGAGGAAAAAACTGAGAAGCAAAACTGAGAAAAAAAGACTGAAAAAACTGAAGAAAAACTTAGAAAAAAAACTGTGAAAAAAACTGTGAAAAAAAAGAACTGAGAAAAAACAGCAGAAAAACTGAGCAGAATAACTGAGAAAAAAAACTATTAAAAAAAACTGAAGAAGAACGGTGGAATAAAACTGAGAAGAAAACCTGAGAAAAAAAGACTGAAAAAACTGAAGAAAAACTTAGAAAAAAACTGTGAAAAAAACTGTGAAAAAAAAGAACAGAGAAAAAAAACTGAAGAAAAACTTAGAAAAAAACTGAACAAAACTGTGAAAAAAAAGAACTGAGAAAAAAAACTGAGAAAAAACTGAGCAGAAAAACTGAGCAGAATAACTGAGAAAAAAAACTATTCAAAAAAACTGAAGAAAAACGGAGGAAAAAAACTGAGAAGAAATACTGAGAAAAAAAGACCGAACAAACTGAAGAAAAATTTAGGAAAAAACTGCACAAAACTGAGAAAAAAAAGAACTGAGAAAAAAAAACTGCGAAAAAACAGCAGAAAAACTGAGCAGAATAACTGAGAAAAAAAACTATTAAAAAAACTGAAGAAAAACGGAGGAAAAAACTGAGAAGAAAAACTGAGAAAAAAAGACTGAACAAACTGAAGAAAAACTTAGAAAAAAAACTGTGAAAAAACTGAAAAAAAAGAACAGAGAAAAAAAACAGAAGAAAAACTTAGAAAAAAACTGTACAAAACTGTGAAAAAAAAGAACTGAGAAAAAAAACTGAGAAAAAACTGAGCAGAAAAACTTAGCAGAATAACTGAGAAAAAAACCTTTAAAAAAACTGAAGAAAAACGGAGGAAAAAAACAGAGAAGAAAAACTGAGAAAAAAAGACTGAAGAAACTGAAGAAAAACTTAGAAAAAAAACTGTGAAAAAAAATGTGGAAAAAAAGAACTGAGAAAAAAAACTGAAGAAAAACTTAGAAAAAAACTGCACAAAACTGTGAAAAAAAAGAACTGAGAAAAAACTGAGCAGAAAAACTGAGCAGAATAACTGAGAAAAAAAACTATTCAAAAAAACTGAAGGAAAACGGAGGAAAAAAACTGAGAAGAAAAACTGAGAAAAAAAGACTGAACAAATTGAAGAAAAATTTAGGAAAAAACTGTACAAAACTGAGAAAAAAAAGAACTGAGAAAAAAAACTGAGAAAAAACAGCAGAAAAACTGAGCAGAATAACTGAGAAAAAAAACTATTAAAAAAAACTGAAGAAAAACGGAGGAAAAAACTGAGAAGCAAAACTGAGAAAAAAAGACTGAAAAAACTGAAGAAAAACTTAGAAAAAAAACTGTGAAAAAAACTGTGAAAAAAAAGAACTGAGAAAAAAACTGAAGAAAAACTTGGAAAAAAACTGTGCACAAAACTGTGAAAAAAAAGAACTGAGAAAAAAAACTGAGAAAAAACTGAGCAGAAAAACTTAGCAGAATAACTGAGAAAAAAAACTATTAAAAAAAACTGAAGAAAAACGGAGGAAAAAAACTGAGAAGAAAAACTGAGAAAAAAAGACTGAAGAAACTGAAGAAAAACTTAGAAAAAAACTGCACAAAACTGTGAAAAAAAAGAACTCAGAAAAAAAACTGAGAAAAAACAGCAGAAAAACTGAGCAGAATAACTGAGAAAAAAAACTATTAAAAAATACTGAAGAAAAACGGAGGAATAAAACTGAGAAGAAAACCTGAGAAAAAAAGACTGAAAAAACTGAAGAAAAACTTAGAAAAAAACTGTGAAAAAAACTGTGAAAAAAAAGAACAGAGAAAAAAAACTGAAGAAAAACTTGGAAAAAAACTGAACAAAACTGTGAAAAAAAAGAACTGAGAACAAAAACTGAGAAAAAACTGAGCAGAAAACTGAGCAGAATAACTGAGAAAAAAAACTATTAAAAAAACTGAAGAAAAACGGAGGAAAAAACTGAGAAGAAAAACTGAGAAGAAAAGACTGAACAAACTGAAGAAAAACTTAGAAAAAAAACTGTGAAAAAACTGAAAAAAAAGAACAGAGAAAAAAAACAGAAGAAAAATTTAGGAAAAAACTGCACAAAACTGAGAAAAAAAAGAACTGAGAAAAAAAACTGAGAAAAAACAGCAGAAAAACTGAGCAGAATAACTGAGAAAAAAAACTATTAAAAAAAACTGAAGAAAAACGGAGGAAAAAACTGAGAAGCAAAACTGAGAAAAAAAGACTGAAAAAACTGAAGAAAAACTTAGAAAAAAAACTGTGAAAAAAACTGTGAAAAAAAAGAACTGAGAAAAAAAACTGAAGAAAAACTTGGAAAAAAACTGTGCACAAAACTGTGAAAAAAAAGAACTGAGAAAAAAAACTGAGAAAAAACTGAGCAGAAAAACTTAGCAGAATAACTGAGAAAAAAAACTATTAAAAAAAACTGAAGAAAAACGGAGGAAAAAAACTGAGAAGAAAAACTGAGAAAAAAAGACCGAACAAACTGAAGAAAAATTTAGGAAAAAACTGCACAAAACTGAGAAAAAAAAGAACTGAGAAAAAAAACTGAGAAAAAACAGCAGAAAAACTGAGCAGAATAACTGAGAAAAAAAACTATTAAAAAAACTGAAGAAAAACGGAGGAAAAAACTGAGAAGAAAAACTGAGAAAAAAAGACTGAACAAACTGAAGAAAAACTTAGAAAAAAAACTGTGAAAAAACTGAAAAAAAAGAACAGAGAAAAAAAACAGAAGAAAAACTTAGAAAAAAACTGTACAAAACTGTGAAAAAAAAGAACTGAGAAAAAAAACTGAGAAAAAACTGAGCAGAAAAACTTAGCAGAATAACTGAGAAAAAAACCTTTAAAAAAACTGAAGAAAAACGGAGGAAAAAAACAGAGAAGAAAAACTGAGAAAAAAAGACTGAAGAAACTGAAGAAAAACTTAGAAAAAAAACTGTGAAAAAAAATGTGGAAAAAAAGAACTGAGAAAAAAAACTGAAGAAAAACTTAGAAAAAAACTGCACAAAACTGTGAAAAAAAAGAACTGAGAAAAAACTGAGCAGAAAAACTGAGAAAAAAAGACTGAAAAAACTGAAGAGAAACTGAGAAAAAAACTGCACAAAACTGGGAAAAAAAAGAACTGAGGAAAAAAACTGAGAAGAAAAGACTGAACAAACTGAAGAAAAACTTAGAAAAAAAACTGTGAAAAAACTGAAAAAAAAGAACAGAGAAAAAAAACAGAAGAAAAATTTAGGAAAAAACTGCACAAAACTGAGAAAAAAAAGAACTGAGAAAAAAAACTGAGAAAAAACAGCAGAAAAACTGAGCAGAATAACTGAGAAAAAAAACTATTAAAAAAAACTGAAGAAAAACGGAGGAAAAAAACTGAGAAGAAAAACTGAGAAAAAAAGACCGAACAAACTGAAGAAAAACTTAGAAAAAAAACTGTGAAAAAACTGAAAAAAAAGAACAGAGAAAAAAAACAGAAGAAAAACTTAGAAAAAAACTGTACAAAACTGTGAAAAAAAAGAACTGAGAAAAAAAACTGAGAAAAAACTGAGCAGAAAAACTTAGCAGAATAACTGAGAAAAAAACCTTTAAAAAAACTGAAGAAAAACGGAGGAAAAAAACAGAGAAGAAAAACTGAGAAAAAAAGACTGAAGAAACTGAAGAAAAACTTAGAAAAAAAACTGTGAAAAAAAATGTGGAAAAAAAGAACTGAGAAAAAAAACTGAAGAAAAACTTAGAAAAAAACTGCACAAAACTGTGAAAAAAAAGAACTGAGAAAAAACTGAGCAGAAAAACTGAGCAGAATAACTGAGAAAAAAAACTATTCAAAAAAACTGAAGGAAAACGGAGGAAAAAAACTGAGAAGAAAAACTGAGAAAAAAAGACTGAACAAATTGAAGAAAAATTTAGGAAAAAACTGCACAAAACTGAGAAAAAAAAGAACTGAGAAAAAAAACTGAGGAAAAACGGAGGAATAACTCTGAGAAGAAAAACTGAGAAAAAAAGACTGAAAAAACTGAAGAGAAACTGAGAAAAAAACTGCACAAAACTGGGGAAAAAAAAGAACTGAGGAAAAAAACTGAGAAAAAACTGAGCAGAAAAACTGAGCAGAATAACTGAGAAAAAATATTTTCAAAAAAACTGAAGAAAAACGGAGGGAAAAACTGAGAAGAAAAACTGAGAAAAAAAGACTGAACAAACTGAAGAAAAACTTAGAAAAAAAACTGTGAAAAAAACTGTGAAAAAAAAGAACAGAGAAAAAAAACAGAAGAAAAACTTAGAAAAAAACTGCACAAAACTGTGAAAAAAAAGAACTGAGAAAAAAAACTGAGAAAAAACTGAGCAGAAAAACTGAGCAGAATAACTGAGAAAAAAAACTATTCAAAAAAACTGAAGAAAAACGGAGGAATAAAACTGAGAAGAAAAACTGAGAAAAAATGACTGAACAAACTGAAGAAAAACTTAGGAAAAAACTGCACAAAACTGAGAAAAAAAAGAACTGAGATAAAAAACTGAGAAAAAACAGCAGAAAAACTGAGCAGAATAACTGAGAAAAAAAACTATTACAAAAAACTGAAGAAAAGCGGAGGAATAAATCTGAGAAGAAAAACTGAGAAAAAAAGACTGAAAAAACTGAAGAAAAACTTAGAAAAAAAACTGTGAAAAAAACTGTGAAAAAAAAGAACTGAGAAAAAAAACTGAGAAAAAACAGCAGAACAACTGAGCAGAATAACTGAGAAAAAAAACTATTAAACAAAACTGAAGAAAAACGGAGGAATAAAACTGAGAAGAAAACCTGAGAAAAAAAGAGCAGAAAAACTGAGCAGAATAACTGAGAAAAAAACTATTAAAAAAAACTGAAGAAAAACGGAGGAATAAATCTGAGAAGAAAAACTGAGAAAAAAAGACTGAAAAAACTGAAGAAAAACTTAGAAAAAAAACTGTGAAAAAAACTGTGAAAAAAAAGAACAGAGAATAAAAACTGAAGAAAAACTTAGAAAAAAACTGCACAAAACTGTGAAAAAAAAGAACTGAGAAAAAAAACTGAGAAAAAACTGAGCAGAAAAACTGAGCAGAATAACTGAGAAAAAAAACTATTAAAAAAACTGAAGAAAAACGGAGGAAAAAACTGAGAAGAAAAACTGAGAAGAAAAGACTGAACAAACTGAAGAAAAACTTAGAAAAAAAACTGTGAAAAAACTGAAAAAAAAGAACAGAGAAAAAAAACAGAAGAAAAATTTAGGAAAAAACTGCACAAAACTGAGAAAAAAAAGAACTGAGAAAAAAAACTGAGAAAAAACAGCAGAAAAACTGAGCAGAATAACTGAGAAAAAAAACTATTAAAAAAAACTGAAGAAAAACGGAGGAAAAAACTGAGAAGCAAAACTGAGAAAAAAAGACTGAAAAAACTGAAGAAAAACTTAGAAAAAAAACTGTGAAAAAAACTGTGAAAAAAAAGAACTGAGAAAAAAAACTGAAGAAAAACTTGGAAAAAAACTGTGCACAAAACTGTGAAAAAAAAGAACTGAGAAAAAAAACTGAGAAAAAACTGAGCAGAAAAACTTAGCAGAATAACTGAGAAAAAAAACTATTAAAAAAAACTGAAGAAAAACGGAGGAAAAAAACTGAGAAGAAAAACTGAGAAAAAAAGACCGAACAAACTGAAGAAAAATTTAGGAAAAAACTGCACAAAACTGAGAAAAAAAAGAACTGAGAAAAAAAACTGAGAAAAAACAGCAGAAAAACTGAGCAGAATAACTGAGAAAAAAAACTATTAAAAAAACTGAAGAAAAACGGAGGAAAAAACTGAGAAGAAAAACTGAGAAAAAAAGACTGAACAAACTGAAGAAAAACTTAGAAAAAAAACTGTGAAAAAACTGAAAAAAAAGAACAGAGAAAAAAAACAGAAGAAAAACTTAGAAAAAAACTGTACAAAACTGTGAAAAAAAAGAACTGAGAAAAAAAACTGAGAAAAAACTGAGCAGAAAAACTTAGCAGAATAACTGAGAAAAAAACCTTTAAAAAAACTGAAGAAAAACGGAGGAAAAAAACAGAGAAGAAAAACTGAGAAAAAAAGACTGAAGAAACTGAAGAAAAACTTAGAAAAAAAACTGTGAAAAAAAATGTGGAAAAAAAGAACTGAGAAAAAAAACTGAAGAAAAACTTAGAAAAAAACTGCACAAAACTGTGAAAAAAAAGAACTGAGAAAAAACTGAGCAGAAAAACTGAGAAAAAAAGACTGAAAAAACTGAAGAGAAACTGAGAAAAAAACTGCACAAAACTGGGAAAAAAAAGAACTGAGGAAAAAAACTGAGAAGAAAAGACTGAACAAACTGAAGAAAAACTTAGAAAAAAAACTGTGAAAAAACTGAAAAAAAAGAACAGAGAAAAAAAACAGAAGAAAAATTTAGGAAAAAACTGCACAAAACTGAGAAAAAAAAGAACTGAGAAAAAAAACTGAGAAAAAACAGCAGAAAAACTGAGCAGAATAACTGAGAAAAAAAACTATTAAAAAAAACTGAAGAAAAACGGAGGAAAAAAACTGAGAAGAAAAACTGAGAAAAAAAGACCGAACAAACTGAAGAAAAACTTAGAAAAAAAACTGTGAAAAAACTGAAAAAAAAGAACAGAGAAAAAAAACAGAAGAAAAACTTAGAAAAA
Source organism: Pristiophorus japonicus (assembly GCF_044704955.1). NCBI lineage: Eukaryota > Metazoa > Chordata > Chondrichthyes > Pristiophoridae > Pristiophorus > Pristiophorus japonicus. The sequence goes on along the minus strand of NW_027252177.1, from coordinate 452,684 downwards.
AACTGTACAAAACTGTGAAAAAAAAGAACTGAGAAAAAAAACTGAGAAAAAACTGAGCAGAAAAACTTAGCAGAATAACTGAGAAAAAAACCTTTAAAAAAACTGAAGAAAAACGGAGGAAAAAAACAGAGAAGAAAAACTGAGAAAAAAAGACTGAAGAAACTGAAGAAAAACTTAGAAAAAAAACTGTGAAAAAAAATGTGGAAAAAAAGAACTGAGAAAAAAAACTGAAGAAAAACTTAGAAAAAAACTGCACAAAACTGTGAAAAAAAAGAACTGAGAAAAAACTGAGCAGAAAAACTGAGCAGAATAACTGAGAAAAAAAACTATTCAAAAAAACTGAAGGAAAACGGAGGAAAAAAACTGAGAAGAAAAACTGAGAAAAAAAGACTGAACAAATTGAAGAAAAATTTAGGAAAAAACTGCACAAAACTGAGAAAAAAAAGAACTGAGAAAAAAAACTGAGGAAAAACGGAGGAATAACTCTGAGAAGAAAAACTGAGAAAAAAAGACTGAAAAAACTGAAGAGAAACTGAGAAAAAAACTGCACAAAACTGGGGAAAAAAAAGAACTGAGGAAAAAAACTGAGAAAAAACTGAGCAGAAAAACTGAGCAGAATAACTGAGAAAAAAAACTATTCAAAAAAACTGAAGAAAAACGGAGGAATAAAACTGAGAAGAAAAACTGAGAAAAAATGACTGAACAAACTGAAGAAAAACTTAGGAAAAAACTGCACAAAACTGAGAAAAAAAAGAACTGAGATAAAAAACTGAGAAAAAACAGCAGAAAAACTGAGCAGAATAACTGAGAAAAAAAACTATTACAAAAAACTGAAGAAAAGCGGAGGAATAAATCTGAGAAGAAAAACTGAGAAAAAAAGACTGAAAAAACTGAAGAAAAACTTAGAAAAAAAACTGTGAAAAAAACTGTGAAAAAAAAGAACTGAGAAAAAAAACTGAGAAAAAACAGCAGAACAACTGAGCAGAATAACTGAGAAAAAAAACTATTAAACAAAACTGAAGAAAAACGGAGGAATAAAACTGAGAAGAAAACCTGAGAAAAAAAGAGCAGAAAAACTGAGCAGAATAACTGAGAAAAAAACTATTAAAAAAAACTGAAGAAAAACGGAGGAATAAATCTGAGAAGAAAAACTGAGAAAAAAAGACTGAAAAAACTGAAGAAAAACTTAGAAAAAAAACTGTGAAAAAAACTGTGAAAAAAAAGAACAGAGAATAAAAACTGAAGAAAAACTTAGAAAAAAACTGCACAAAACTGTGAAAAAAAAGAACTGAGAAAAAAAACTGAGAAAAAACTGAGCAGAAAAACTGAGCAGAATAACTGAGAAAAAAAACTATTCAAAAAAACTGAAGAAAAACGGAGGAATAAAACTGAGAAGAAAAACTGAGAAAAAAAGACTGAAAAAACTGAAGAAAAACTTAGAAAAAATACTGTGAAAAAAACTGTGGAAAAAAAGAACTGAGAAAAAAAACTGAAGAAAAACTTGGAAAAAAACTGTGCACAAAACTGTGAAAAAAAAGAACTGAGAAAAAAAACTGAGAAAAAACTGAGCAGAAAAACTTAGCAGAATAACTGAGAAAAAAAACTATTAAAAAAAACTGAAGAAAAACGGAGGAAAAAAACTGAGAAGAAAAACTGAGAAAAAAAGACCGAACAAACTGAAGAAAAATTTAGGAAAAAACTGCACAAAACTGAGAAAAAAAAGAACTGAGAAAAAAAACTGAGAAAAAACAGCAGAAAAACTGAGCAGAATAACTGAGAAAAAAAACTATTAAAAAAACTGAAGAAAAACGGAGGAAAAAACTGAGAAGAAAAACTGAGAAAAAAAGACTGAACAAACTGAAGAAAAACTTAGAAAAAAAACTGTGAAAAAACTGAAAAAAAAGAACAGAGAAAAAAAACAGAAGAAAAACTTAGAAAAAAACTGTACAAAACTGTGAAAAAAAAGAACTGAGAAAAAAAACTGAGAAAAAACTGAGCAGAAAAACTTAGCAGAATAACTGAGAAAAAAACCTTTAAAAAAACTGAAGAAAAACGGAGGAAAAAAACAGAGAAGAAAAACTGAGAAAAAAAGACTGAAGAAACTGAAGAAAAACTTAGAAAAAAAACTGTGAAAAAAAATGTGGAAAAAAAGAACTGAGAAAAAAAACTGAAGAAAAACTTAGAAAAAAACTGCACAAAACTGTGAAAAAAAAGAACTGAGAAAAAACTGAGCAGAAAAACTGAGCAGAATAACTGAGAAAAAAAACTATTCAAAAAAACTGAAGGAAAACGGAGGAAAAAAACTGAGAAGAAAAACTGAGAAAAAAAGACTGAACAAATTGAAGAAAAATTTAGGAAAAAACTGCACAAAACTGAGAAAAAAAAGAACTGAGAAAAAAAACTGAGAAAAAACAGCAGAAAAACTGAGCAGAATAACTGAGAAAAAAAACTATTAAAAAAAACTGAAGAAAAACGGAGGAAAAAAACTGAGAAGAAAAACTGAGAAAAAAAGACCGAACAAACTGAAGAAAAACTTAGAAAAAAAACTGTGAAAAAACTGAAAAAAAAGAACAGAGAAAAAAAACAGAAGAAAAATTTAGGAAAAAACTGCACAAAACTGAGAAAAAAAAGAACTGAGAAAAAAAACTGAGAAAAAACAGCAGAAAAACTGAGCAGAATAACTGAGAAAAAAAACTATTAAAAAAAACTGAAGAAAAACGGAGGAAAAAAACTGAGAAGAAAAACTGAGAAAAAAAGACCGAACAAATTGAAGAAAAACTTAGAAAAAAAACTGTGAAAAAACTGAAAAAAAAGAACAGAGAAAAAAAACAGAAGAAAAACTTAGAAAAAAACTGTACAAAACTGTGAAAAAAAAGAACTGAGAAAAAAAACTGAGAAAAAACTGAGCAGAAAAACTTAGCAGAATAACTGAGAAAAAAACCTTTAAAAAAACTGAAGAAAAACGGAGGAAAAAAACAGAGAAGAAAAACTGAGAAAAAAAGACTGAAGAAACTGAAGAAAAACTTAGAAAAAAAACTGTGAAAAAAAATGTGGAAAAAAAGAACTGAGAAAAAAAACTGAAGAAAAACTTAGAAAAAAACTGCACAAAACTGTGAAAAAAAAGAACTGAGAAAAAACTGAGCAGAAAAACTGAGCAGAATAACTGAGAAAAAAAACTATTCAAAAAAACTGAAGGAAAACGGAGGAAAAAAACTGAGAAGAAAAACTGAGAAAAAAAGACTGAACAAATTGAAGAAAAATTTAGGAAAAAACTGCACAAAACTGAGAAAAAAAAGAACTGAGAAAAAAAACTGAGGAAAAACGGAGGAATAACTCTGAGAAGAAAAACTGAGAAAAAAAGACTGAAAAAACTGAAGAGAAACTGAGAAAAAAACTGCACAAAACTGGGGAAAAAAAAGAACTGAGGAAAAAAACTGAGAAAAAACTGAGCAGAAAAACTGAGCAGAATAACTGAGAAAAAATATTTTCAAAAAAACTGAAGAAAAACGGAGGGAAAAACTGAGAAGAAAAACTGAGAAAAAAAGACTGAACAAACTGAAGAAAAACTTAGAAAAAAAACTGTGAAAAAAACTGTGAAAAAAAAGAACAGAGAAAAAAAACAGAAGAAAAACTTAGAAAAAAACTGCACAAAACTGTGAAAAAAAAGAACTGAGAAAAAAAACTGAGAAAAAACTGAGCAGAAAAACTGAGCAGAATAACTGAGAAAAAAAACTATTCAAAAAAACTGAAGAAAAACGGAGGAATAAAACTGAGAAGAAAAACTGAGAAAAAATGACTGAACAAACTGAAGAAAAACTTAGGAAAAAACTGCACAAAACTGAGAAAAAAAAGAACTGAGATAAAAAACTGAGAAAAAACAGCAGAAAAACTGAGCAGAATAACTGAGAAAAAAAACTATTACAAAAAACTGAAGAAAAACGGAGGAATAAATCTGAGAAGAAAAACTGAGAAAAAAAGACTGAAAAAACTGAAGAAAAACTTAGAAAAAAAACTGTGAAAAAAACTGTGAAAAAAAAGAACTGAGAAAAAAAACTGAGAAAAAACAGCAGAACAACTGAGCAGAATAACTGAGAAAAAAAACTATTAAACAAAACTGAAGAAAAACGGAGGAATAAAACTGAGAAGAAAACCTGAGAAAAAAAGAGCAGAAAAACTGAGCAGAATAACTGAGAAAAAAACTATTAAAAAAAACTGAAGAAAAACGGAGGAATAAATCTGAGAAGAAAAACTGAGAAAAAAAGACTGAAAAAACTGAAGAAAAACTTAGAAAAAAAACTGTGAAAAAAACTGTGAAAAAAAAGAACAGAGAATAAAAACTGAAGAAAAACTTAGAAAAAAACTGCACAAAACTGTGAAAAAAAAGAACTGAGAAAAAAAACTGAGAAAAAACTGAGCAGAAAAACTGAGCAGAATAACTGAGAAAAAAAACTATTCAAAAAAACTGAAGAAAAACGGAGGAATAAAACTGAGAAGAAAAACTGAGAAAAAAAGACTGAAAAAACTGAAGAAAAACTTAGAAAAAATACTGTGAAAAAAACTGTGGAAAAAAAGAACTGAGAAAAAAAACTGAAGAAAAACTTGGAAAAAAACTGTGCACAAAACTGTGAAAAAAAAGAACTGAGAAAAAAAACTGAGAAAAAACTGAGCAGAAAAACTTAGCAGAATAACTGAGAAAAAAAACTATTAAAAAAAACTGAAGAAAAACGGAGGAAAAAAACTGAGAAGAAAAACTGAGAAAAAAAGACCGAACAAACTGAAGAAAAATTTAGGAAAAAACTGCACAAAACTGAGAAAAAAAAGAACTGAGAAAAAAAACTGAGAAAAAACAGCAGAAAAACTGAGCAGAATAACTGAGAAAAAAAACTATTAAAAAAACTGAAGAAAAACGGAGGAAAAAACTGAGAAGAAAAACTGAGAAAAAAAGACTGAACAAACTGAAGAAAAACTTAGAAAAAAAACTGTGAAAAAACTGAAAAAAAAAACAGAGAAAAAAAACAGAAGAAAAACTTAGAAAAAAACTGTACAAAACTGTGAAAAAAAAGAACTGAGAAAAAAAACTGAGAAAAAACTGAGCAGAAAAACTTAGCAGAATAACTGAGAAAAAAACCTTTAAAAAAACTGAAGAAAAACGGAGGAAAAAAACAGAGAAGAAAAACTGAGAAAAAAAGACTGAAGAAACTGAAGAAAAACTTAGAAAAAAAACTGTGAAAAAAAATGTGGAAAAAAAGAACTGAGAAAAAAAACTGAAGAAAAACTTAGAAAAAAACTGCACAAAACTGTGAAAAAAAAGAACTGAGAAAAAACTGAGCAGAAAAACTGAGCAGAATAACTGAGAAAAAAAACTATTCAAAAAAACTGAAGGAAAACGGAGGAAAAAAACTGAGAAGAAAAACTGAGAAAAAAAGACTGAACAAATTGAAGAAAAATTTAGGAAAAAACTGCACAAAACTGAGAAAAAAAAGAACTGAGGAAAAAAACTGAGAAAAAACAGCAGAAAAACTGAGCAGAATAACTGAGAAAAAAAACTATTAAAAAAAACTGAAGAAAAACGGAGGAAAAAACTGAGAAGCAAAACTGAGAAAAAAAGACTGAAGAAACTGAAGAAAAACTTAGAAAAAAACTGCACAAAACAGTGAAAAAAAAGAACTGAGAAAAAAAACTGAGAAAAAACAGCAGAAAAACTGAGCAGAATAACTGAGAAAAAAAACTATTAAAAAAAACTGAAGAAAAACGGAGGAATAACTCTGAGAAGAAAAACTGAGTAAAAAAGACTGAAAAAACTGAAGAGAAACTGAGAAAAAAAACTGCACAAAACTGGGAAAAAAAAAGAACTGAGGAAAAAAACTGAGAAGAAAAGACTGAACAAACTGAAGAAAAACTTAGAAAAAAAACTGTGAAAAAACTGAAAAAAAAGAACAGAGAAAAAAAACAGAAGAAAAATTTAGGAAAAAACTGCACAAAACTGAGAAAAAAAAGAACTGAGAAAAAAAACTGAGAAAAAACAGCAGAAAAACTGAGCAGAATAACTGAGAAAAAAAACTATTAAAAAAAACTGAAGAAAAACGGAGGAAAAAACTGAGAAGCAAAACTGAGAAAAAAAGACTGAAAAAACTGAAGAAAAACTTAGAAAAAAACTGTGAAAAAAAAGAACTGAGAAAAAAAACTGATGAAAAAACTGAGCAGAAAAACTGAGCAGAAAAACTGAGAAAAAAACTATGAAAAAAATACTGAAGAAAAACGGAGTACAAAAACTGAGAAGAAAAATTGAGAAAAAACGACTGAAAAAAACTGAAGAAAAACGGATGAAAAAAACTGAAAAAAAAGAACTGAGAAAAAAAACTGAGAAAAAAAGACTGAAAAAACTGAAGAAAAACTTAGAAAGAAACTGTGAAAAAAAACTGTGAAAAAAAGAACTGAGCAAAAAAACTGAAGAAAAAACTGAGCAGAACAACTGAGCAGAAAAACTGAGAAAAAAACTGTTAAAAAAATACTGAAGAAAAACGGAGGAAAAAACTGAGAAGAAAAACTGAGAAAAAAAGACTGAACAAACTGAAGAAAAACTTAGAAAAAAAACTGTGAAAAAACTGAAAAAAAAGAACAGAGAAAAAAAACAGAAGAAAAACTTAGAAAAAAACTGTACAAAACTGTGAAAAAAAAGAACTGAGAAAAAAAACTGAGAAAAAACTGAGCAGAAAAACTTAGCAGAATAACTGAGAAAAAAACCTTTAAAAAAACTGAAGAAAAACGGAGGAAAAAAACAGAGAAGAAAAACTGAGAAAAAAAGACTGAAGAAACTGAAGAAAAACTTAGAAAAAAAACTGTGAAAAAAAATGTGGAAAAAAAGAACTGAGAAAAAAAACTGAAGAAAAACTTAGAAAAAAACTGCACAAAACTGTGAAAAAAAAGAACTGAGAAAAAACTGAGCAGAAAAACTGAGCAGAATAACTGAGAAAAAAAACTATTCAAAAAAACTGAAGGAAAACGGAGGAAAAAAACTGAGAAGAAAAACTGAGAAAAAAAGACTGAACAAATTGAAGAAAAATTTAGGAAAAAACTGCACAAAACTGAGAAAAAAAAGAACTGAGGAAAAAAACTGAGAAAAAACAGCAGAAAAACTGAGCAGAATAACTGAGAAAAAAAACTATTAAAAAAAACTGAAGAAAAACGGAGGAAAAAACTGAGAAGCAAAACTGAGAAAAAAAGACTGAAGAAACTGAAGAAAAACTTAGAAAAAAACTGCACAAAACAGTGAAAAAAAAGAACTGAGAAAAAAAACTGAGAAAAAACAGCAGAAAAACTGAGCAGAATAACTGAGAAAAAAAACTATTAAAAAAAACTGAAGAAAAACGGAGGAATAACTCTGAGAAGAAAAACTGAGTAAAAAAGACTGAAAAAACTGAAGAGAAACTGAGAAAAAAAACTGCACAAAACTGGGAAAAAAAAAGAACTGAGGAAAAAAACTGAGAAGAAAAGACTGAACAAACTGAAGAAAAACTTAGAAAAAAAACTGTGAAAAAACTGAAAAAAAAGAACAGAGAAAAAAAACAGAAGAAAAATTTAGGAAAAAACTGCACAAAACTGAGAAAAAAAAGAACTGAGAAAAAAAACTGAGAAAAAACAGCAGAAAAACTGAGCAGAATAACTGAGAAAAAAAACTATTAAAAAAAACTGAAGAAAAACGGAGGAAAAAACTGAGAAGCAAAACTGAGAAAAAAAGACTGAAAAAACTGAAGAAAAACTTAGAAAAAAACTGTGAAAAAAAAGAACTGAGAAAAAAAACTGATGAAAAAACTGAGCAGAAAAACTGAGCAGAAAAACTGAGAAAAAAACTATGAAAAAAATACTGAAGAAAAACGGAGTACAAAAACTGAGAAGAAAAATTGAGAAAAAACGACTGAAAAAAACTGAAGAAAAACGGATGAAAAAAACTGAAAAAAAAGAACTGAGAAAAAAAACTGAAGAAAAACTGAGCAGAAAAACTGAGCAGAATAACTGAGAAAAAATATTTTCAAAAAAACTGAAGAAAAACGGAGGGAAAAACTGAGAAGAAAAACTGAGAAAAAAAGACTGAACAAACTGAAGAAAAACTTAGAAAAAAAACTGTGAAAAAAACTGTGAAAAAAAAGAACAGAGAAAAAAAACAGAAGAAAAACTTAGAAAAAAACTGCACAAAACTGTGAAAAAAAAGAACTGAGAAAAAAAACTGAGAAAAAACTGAGCAGAAAAACTGAGCAGAATAACTGAGAAAAAAAACTATTCAAAAAAACTGAAGAAAAACGGAGGAATAAAACTGAGAAGAAAAACTGAGAAAAAATGACTGAACAAACTGAAGAAAAACTTAGGAAAAAACTGCACAAAACTGAGAAAAAAAAGAACTGAGATAAAAAACTGAGAAAAAACAGCAGAAAAACTGAGCAGAATAACTGAGAAAAAAAACTATTACAAAAAACTGAAGAAAAACGGAGGAATAAATCTGAGAAGAAAAACTGAGAAAAAAAGACTGAAAAAACTGAAGAAAAACTTAGAAAAAAAACTGTGAAAAAAACTGTGAAAAAAAAGAACTGAGAAAAAAAACTGAGAAAAAACAGCAGAACAACTGAGCAGAATAACTGAGAAAAAAAACTATTAAACAAAACTGAAGAAAAACGGAGGAATAAAACTGAGAAGAAAACCTGAGAAAAAAAGAGCAGAAAAACTGAGCAGAATAACTGAGAAAAAAACTATTAAAAAAAACTGAAGAAAAACGGAGGAATAAATCTGAGAAGAAAAACTGAGAAAAAAAGACTGAAAAAACTGAAGAAAAACTTAGAAAAAAAACTGTGAAAAAAACTGTGAAAAAAAAGAACAGAGAATAAAAACTGAAGAAAAACTTAGAAAAAAACTGCACAAAACTGTGAAAAAAAAGAACTGAGAAAAAAAACTGAGAAAAAACTGAGCAGAAAAACTGAGCAGAATAACTGAGAAAAAAAACTATTCAAAAAAACTGAAGAAAAACGGAGGAATAAAACTGAGAAGAAAAACTGAGAAAAAAAGACTGAAAAAACTGAAGAAAAACTTAGAAAAAATACTGTGAAAAAAACTGTGGAAAAAAAGAACTGAGAAAAAAAACTGAAGAAAAACTTGGAAAAAAACTGTGCACAAAACTGTGAAAAAAAAGAACTGAGAAAAAAAACTGAGAAAAAACTGAGCAGAAAAACTTAGCAGAATAACTGAGAAAAAAAACTATTAAAAAAAACTGAAGAAAAACGGAGGAAAAAAACTGAGAAGAAAAACTGAGAAAAAAAGACCGAACAAACTGAAGAAAAATTTAGGAAAAAACTGCACAAAACTGAGAAAAAAAAGAACTGAGAAAAAAAACTGAGAAAAAACAGCAGAAAAACTGAGCAGAATAACTGAGAAAAAAAACTATTAAAAAAACTGAAGAAAAACGGAGGAAGAAACTGAGAAGAAAAACTGAGAAAAAAAGACTGAACAAACTGAAGAAAAACTTAGAAAAAAAACTGTGAAAAAACTGAAAAAAAAGAACAGAGAAAAAAAACAGAAGAAAAACTTAGAAAAAAACTGTACAAAACTGTGAAAAAAAAGAACTGAGAAAAAAAACTGAGAAAAAACTGAGCAGAAAAACTTAGCAGAATAACTGAGAAAAAAACCTTTAAAAAAACTGAAGAAAAACGGAGGAAAAAAACAGAGAAGAAAAACTGAGAAAAAAAGACTGAAGAAACTGAAGAAAAACTTAGAAAAAAAACTGTGAAAAAAAATGTGGAAAAAAAGAACTGAGAAAAAAAACTGAAGAAAAACTTAGAAAAAAACTGCACAAAACTGTGAAAAAAAAGAACTGAGAAAAAACTGAGCAGAAAAACTGAGCAGAATAACTGAGAAAAAAAACTATTCAAAAAAACTGAAGGAAAACGGAGGAAAAAAATTGAGAAGAAAAACTGAGAAAAAAAGACTGAACAAATTGAAGAAAAATTTAGGAAAAAACTGCACAAAACTGAGAAAAAAAAGAACTGAGGAAAAAAACTGAGAAAAAACAGCAGAAAAACTGAGCAGAATAACTGAGAAAAAAAACTATTAAAAAAAACTGAAGAAAAACGGAGGAAAAAACTGAGAAGCAAAACTGAGAAAAAAAGACTGAAGAAACTGAAGAAAAACTTAGAAAAAAACTGCACAAAACAGTGAAAAAAAAGAACTGAGAAAAAAAACTGAGAAAAAACAGCAGAAAAACTGAGCAGAATAACTGAGAAAAAAAACTATTAAAAAAAACTGAAGAAAAACGGAGGAATAACTCTGAGAAGAAAAACTGAGTAAAAAAGACTGAAAAAACTGAAGAGAAACTGAGAAAAAAAACTGCACAAAACTGGGAAAAAAAAAGAACAGAGGAAAAAAACTGAGAAGAAAAGACTGAACAAACTGAAGAAAAACTTAGAAAAAAAACTGTGAAAAAACTGAAAAAAAAGAACAGAGAAAAAAAACAGAAGAAAAATTTAGGAAAAAACTGCACAAAACTGAGAAAAAAAAGAACTGAGAAAAAAAACTGAGAAAAAACAGCAGAAAAACTGAGCAGAATAACTGAGAAAAAAAACTATTAAAAAAAACTGAAGAAAAACGGAGGAAAAAACTGAGAAGCAAAACTGAGAAAAAAAGACTGAAAAAACTGAAGAAAAACTTAGAAAAAAACTGTGAAAAAAAAGAACTGAGAAAAAAAACTGATGAAAAAACTGAGCAGAAAAACTGAGCAGAAAAACTGAGAAAAAAACTATGAAAAAAATACTGAAGAAAAACGGAGTACAAAAACTGAGAAGAAAAATTGAGAAAAAACGACTGAAAAAAACTGAAGAAAAACGGATGAAAAAAACTGAAAAAAAAGAACTGAGAAAAAAAACTGAAGAAAAACTGAGCAGAAAAACTGAGCAGAATAACTGAGAAAAAATATTTTCAAAAAAACTGAAGAAAAACGGAGGGAAAAACTGAGAAGAAAAACTGAGAAAAAAAGACTGAACAAACTGAAGAAAAACTTAGAAAAAAAACTGTGAAAAAAACTGTGAAAAAAAAGAACAGAGAAAAAAAACAGAAGAAAAACTTAGAAAAAAACTGCACAAAACTGTGAAAAAAAAGAACTGAGAAAAAAAACTGAGAAAAAACTGAGCAGAAAAACTGAGCAGAATAACTGAGAAAAAAAACTATTCAAAAAAACTGAAGAAAAACGGAGGAATAAAACTGAGAAGAAAAACTGAGAAAAAATGACTGAACAAACTGAAGAAAAACTTAGGAAAAAACTGCACAAAACTGAGAAAAAAAAGAACTGAGATAAAAAACTGAGAAAAAACAGCAGAAAAACTGAGCAGAATAACTGAGAAAAAAAACTATTACAAAAAACTGAAGAAAAACGGAGGAATAAATCTGAGAAGAAAAACTGAGAAAAAAAGACTGAAAAAACTGAAGAAAAACTTAGAAAAAAAACTGTGAAAAAAACTGTGAAAAAAAAGAACTGAGAAAAAAAACTGAGAAAAAACAGCAGAACAACTGAGCAGAATAACTGAGAAAAAAAACTATTAAACAAAACTGAAGAAAAACGGAGGAATAAAACTGAGAAGAAAACCTGAGAAAAAAAGAGCAGAAAAACTGAGCAGAATAACTGAGAAAAAAACTATTAAAAAAAACTGAAGAAAAACGGAGGAATAAATCTGAGAAGAAAAACTGAGAAAAAAAGACTGAAAAAACTGAAGAAAAACTTAGAAAAAAAACTGTGAAAAAAACTGTGAAAAAAAAGAACAGAGAATAAAAACTGAAGAAAAACTTAGAAAAAAACTGCACAAAACTGTGAAAAAAAAGAACTGAGAAAAAAAACTGAGAAAAAACTGAGCAGAAAAACTGAGCAGAATAACTGAGAAAAAAAACTATTCAAAAAAACTGAAGAAAAACGGAGGAATAAAACTGAGAAGAAAAACTGAGAAAAAAAGACTGAAAAAACTGAAGAAAAACTTAGAAAAAATACTGTGAAAAAAACTGTGGAAAAAAAGAACTGAGAAAAAAAACTGAAGAAAAACTTGGAAAAAAACTGTGCACAAAACTGTGAAAAAAAAGAACTGAGAAAAAAAACTGAGAAAAAACTGAGCAGAAAAACTTAGCAGAATAACTGAGAAAAAAAACTATTAAAAAAAACTGAAGAAAAACGGAGGAAAAAAACTGAGAAGAAAAACTGAGAAAAAAAGACCGAACAAACTGAAGAAAAATTTAGGAAAAAACTGCACAAAACTGAGAAAAAAAAGAACTGAGAAAAAAAACTGAGAAAAAACAGCAGAAAAACTGAGCAGAATAACTGAGAAAAAAAACTATTAAAAAAACTGAAGAAAAACGGAGGAAAAAACTGAGAAGAAAAACTGAGAAAAAAAGACTGAACAAACTGAAGAAAAACTTAGAAAAAAAACTGTGAAAAAACTGAAAAAAAAGAACAGAGAAAAAAAACAGAAGAAAAACTTAGAAAAAAACTGTACAAAACTGTGAAAAAAAAGAACTGAGAAAAAAAACTGAGAAAAAACTGAGCAGAAAAACTTAGCAGAATAACTGAGAAAAAAACCTTTAAAAAAACTGAAGAAAAACGGAGGAAAAAAACAGAGAAGAAAAACTGAGAAAAAAAGACTGAAGAAACTGAAGAAAAACTTAGAAAAAAAACTGTGAAAAAAAATGTGGAAAAAAAGAACTGAGAAAAAAAACTGAAGAAAAACTTAGAAAAAAACTGCACAAAACTGTGAAAAAAAAGAACTGAGAAAAAACTGAGCAGAAAAACTGAGCAGAATAACTGAGAAAAAAAACTATTCAAAAAAACTGAAGGAAAACGGAGGAAAAAAACTGAGAAGAAAAACTGAGAAAAAAAGACTGAACAAATTGAAGAAAAATTTAGGAAAAAACTGCACAAAACTGAGAAAAAAAAGAACTGAGGAAAAAAACTGAGAAAAAACAGCAGAAAAACTGAGCAGAATAACTGAGAAAAAAAACTATTAAAAAAAACTGAAGAAAAACGGAGGAAAAAACTGAGAAGCAAAACTGAGAAAAAAAGACTGAAGAAACTGAAGAAAAACTTAGAAAAAAACTGCACAAAACAGTGAAAAAAAAGAACTGAGAAAAAAAACTGAGAAAAAACAGCAGAAAAACTGAGCAGAATAACTGAGAAAAAAAACTATTAAAAAAAACTGAAGAAAAACGGAGGAATAACTCTGAGAAGAAAAACTGAGTAAAAAAGACTGAAAAAACTGAAGAGAAACTGAGAAAAAAAACTGCACAAAACTGGGAAAAAAAAAGAACTGAGGAAAAAAACTGAGAAGAAAAGACTGAACAAACTGAAGAAAAACTTAGAAAAAAAACTGTGAAAAAACTGAAAAAAAAGAACAGAGAAAAAAAACAGAAGAAAAATTTAGGAAAAAACTGCACAAAACTGAGAAAAAAAAGAACTGAGAAAAAAAACTGAGAAAAAACAGCAGAAAAACTGAGCAGAATAACTGAGAAAAAAAACTATTAAAAAAAACTGAAGAAAAACGGAGGAAAAAACTGAGAAGCAAAACTGAGAAAAAAAGACTGAAAAAACTGAAGAAAAACTTAGAAAAAAACTGTGAAAAAAAAGAACTGAGAAAAAAAACTGATGAAAAAACTGAGCAGAAAAACTGAGCAGAAAAACTGAGAAAAAAACTATGAAAAAAATACTGAAGAAAAACGGAGTACAAAAACTGAGAAGAAAAATTGAGAAAAAACGACTGAAAAAAACTGAAGAAAAACGGATGAAAAAAACTGAAAAAAAAGAACTGAGAAAAAAAACTGAAGAAAAACTGAGCAGAAAAACTGAGCAGAATAACTGAGAAAAAATATTTTCAAAAAAACTGAAGAAAAACGGAGGGAAAAACTGAGAAGAAAAACTGAGAAAAAAAGACTGAACAAACTGAAGAAAAACTTAGAAAAAAAACTGTGAAAAAAACTGTGAAAAAAAAGAACAGAGAAAAAAAACAGAAGAAAAACTTAGAAAAAAACTGCACAAAACTGTGAAAAAAAAGAACTGAGAAAAAAAACTGAGAAAAAACTGAGCAGAAAAACTGAGCAGAATAACTGAGAAAAAAAACTATTCAAAAAAACTGAAGAAAAACGGAGGAATAAAACTGAGAAGAAAAACTGAGAAAAAATGACTGAACAAACTGAAGAAAAACTTAGGAAAAAACTGCACAAAACTGAGAAAAAAAAGAACTGAGATAAAAAACTGAGAAAAAACAGCAGAAAAACTGAGCAGAATAACTGAGAAAAAAAACTATTACAAAAAACTGAAGAAAAACGGAGGAATAAATCTGAGAAGAAAAACTGAGAAAAAAAGACTGAAAAAACTGAAGAAAAACTTAGAAAAAAAACTGTGAAAAAAACTGTGAAAAAAAAGAACTGAGAAAAAAAACTGAGAAAAAACAGCAGAACAACTGAGCAGAATAACTGAGAAAAAAAACTATTAAACAAAACTGAAGAAAAACGGAGGAATAAAACTGAGAAGAAAACCTGAGAAAAAAAGAGCAGAAAAACTGAGCAGAATAACTGAGAAAAAAACTATTAAAAAAAACTGAAGAAAAACGGAGGAATAAATCTGAGAAGAAAAACTGAGAAAAAAAGACTGAAAAAACTGAAGAAAAACTTAGAAAAAAAACTGTGAAAAAAACTGTGAAAAAAAAGAACAGAGAATAAAAACTGAAGAAAAACTTAGAAAAAAACTGCACAAAACTGTGAAAAAAAAGAACTGAGAAAAAAAACTGAGAAAAAACTGAGCAGAAAAACTGAGCAGAATAACTGAGAAAAAAAACTATTCAAAAAAACTGAAGAAAAACGGAGGAATAAAACTGAGAAGAAAAACTGAGAAAAAAAGACTGAAAAAACTGAAGAAAAACTTAGAAAAAATACTGTGAAAAAAACTGTGGAAAAAAAGAACTGAGAAAAAAAACTGAAGAAAAACTTGGAAAAAAACTGTGCACAAAACTGTGAAAAAAAAGAACTGAGAAAAAAAACTGAGAAAAAACTGAGCAGAAAAACTTAGCAGAATAACTGAGAAAAAAAACTATTAAAAAAAACTGAAGAAAAACGGAGGAAAAAAACTGAGAAGAAAAACTGAGAAAAAAAGACCGAACAAACTGAAGAAAAATTTAGGAAAAAACTGCACAAAACTGAGAAAAAAAAGAACTGAGAAAAAAAACTGAGAAAAAACAGCAGAAAAACTGAGCAGAATAACTGAGAAAAAAAACTATTAAAAAAACTGAAGAAAAACGGAGGAAGAAACTGAGAAGAAAAACTGAGAAAAAAAGACTGAACAAACTGAAGAAAAACTTAGAAAAAAAACTGTGAAAAAACTGAAAAAAAAGAACAGAGAAAAAAAACAGAAGAAAAACTTAGAAAAAAACTGTACAAAACTGTGAAAAAAAAGAACTGAGAAAAAAAACTGAGAAAAAACTGAGCAGAAAAACTTAGCAGAATAACTGAGAAAAAAACCTTTAAAAAAACTGAAGAAAAACGGAGGAAAAAAACAGAGAAGAAAAACTGAGAAAAAAAGACTGAAGAAACTGAAGAAAAACTTAGAAAAAAAACTGTGAAAAAAAATGTGGAAAAAAAGAACTGAGAAAAAAAACTGAAGAAAAACTTAGAAAAAAACTGCACAAAACTGTGAAAAAAAAGAACTGAGAAAAAACTGAGCAGAAAAACTGAGCAGAATAACTGAGAAAAAAAACTATTCAAAAAAACTGAAGGAAAACGGAGGAAAAAAATTGAGAAGAAAAACTGAGAAAAAAAGACTGAACAAATTGAAGAAAAATTTAGGAAAAAACTGCACAAAACTGAGAAAAAAAAGAACTGAGGAAAAAAACTGAGAAAAAACAGCAGAAAAACTGAGCAGAATAACTGAGAAAAAAAACTATTAAAAAAAACTGAAGAAAAACGGAGGAAAAAACTGAGAAGCAAAACTGAGAAAAAAAGACTGAAGAAACTGAAGAAAAACTTAGAAAAAAACTGCACAAAACAGTGAAAAAAAAGAACTGAGAAAAAAAACTGAGAAAAAACAGCAGAAAAACTGAGCAGAATAACTGAGAAAAAAAACTATTAAAAAAAACTGAAGAAAAACGGAGGAATAACTCTGAGAAGAAAAACTGAGTAAAAAAGACTGAAAAAACTGAAGAGAAACTGAGAAAAAAAACTGCACAAAACTGGGAAAAAAAAAGAACAGAGGAAAAAAACTGAGAAGAAAAGACTGAACAAACTGAAGAAAAACTTAGAAAAAAAACTGTGAAAAAACTGAAAAAAAAGAACAGAGAAAAAAAACAGAAGAAAAATTTAGGAAAAAACTGCACAAAACTGAGAAAAAAAAGAACTGAGAAAAAAAACTGAGAAAAAACAGCAGAAAAACTGAGCAGAATAACTGAGAAAAAAAACTATTAAAAAAAACTGAAGAAAAACGGAGGAAAAAACTGAGAAGCAAAACTGAGAAAAAAAGACTGAAAAAACTGAAGAAAAACTTAGAAAAAAACTGTGAAAAAAAAGAACTGAGAAAAAAAACTGATGAAAAAACTGAGCAGAAAAACTGAGCAGAAAAACTGAGAAAAAAACTATGAAAAAAATACTGAAGAAAAACGGAGTACAAAAACTGAGAAGAAAAATTGAGAAAAAACGACTGAAAAAAACTGAAGAAAAACGGATGAAAAAAACTGAAAAAAAAGAACTGAGAAAAAAAACTGAAGAAAAACTGAGCAGAAAAACTGAGCAGAATAACTGAGAAAAAATATTTTCAAAAAAACTGAAGAAAAACGGAGGGAAAAACTGAGAAGAAAAACTGAGAAAAAAAGACTGAACAAACTGAAGAAAAACTTAGAAAAAAAACTGTGAAAAAAACTGTGAAAAAAAAGAACAGAGAAAAAAAACAGAAGAAAAACTTAGAAAAAAACTGCACAAAACTGTGAAAAAAAAGAACTGAGAAAAAAAACTGAGAAAAAACTGAGCAGAAAAACTGAGCAGAATAACTGAGAAAAAAAACTATTCAAAAAAACTGAAGAAAAACGGAGGAATAAAACTGAGAAGAAAAACTGAGAAAAAATGACTGAACAAACTGAAGAAAAACTTAGGAAAAAACTGCACAAAACTGAGAAAAAAAAGAACTGAGATAAAAAACTGAGAAAAAACAGCAGAAAAACTGAGCAGAATAACTGAGAAAAAAAACTATTACAAAAAACTGAAGAAAAACGGAGGAATAAATCTGAGAAGAAAAACTGAGAAAAAAAGACTGAAAAAACTGAAGAAAAACTTAGAAAAAAAACTGTGAAAAAAACTGTGAAAAAAAAGAACTGAGAAAAAAAACTGAGAAAAAACAGCAGAACAACTGAGCAGAATAACTGAGAAAAAAAACTATTAAACAAAACTGAAGAAAAACGGAGGAATAAAACTGAGAAGAAAACCTGAGAAAAAAAGAGCAGAAAAACTGAGCAGAATAACTGAGAAAAAAACTATTAAAAAAAACTGAAGAAAAACGGAGGAATAAATCTGAGAAGAAAAACTGAGAAAAAAAGACTGAAAAAACTGAAGAAAAACTTAGAAAAAAAACTGTGAAAAAAACTGTGAAAAAAAAGAACAGAGAATAAAAACTGAAGAAAAACTTAGAAAAAAACTGCACAAAACTGTGAAAAAAAAGAACTGAGAAAAAAAACTGAGAAAAAACTGAGCAGAAAAACTGAGCAGAATAACTGAGAAAAAAAACTATTCAAAAAAACTGAAGAAAAACGGAGGAATAAAACTGAGAAGAAAAACTGAGAAAAAAAGACTGAAAAAACTGAAGAAAAACTTAGAAAAAATACTGTGAAAAAAACTGTGGAAAAAAAGAACTGAGAAAAAAAACTGAAGAAAAACTTGGAAAAAAACTGTGCACAAAACTGTGAAAAAAAAGAACTGAGAAAAAAAACTGAGAAAAAACTGAGCAGAAAAACTTAGCAGAATAACTGAGAAAAAAAACTATTAAAAAAAACTGAAGAAAAACGGAGGAAAAAAACTGAGAAGAAAAACTGAGAAAAAAAGACCGAACAAACTGAAGAAAAATTTAGGAAAAAACTGCACAAAACTGAGAAAAAAAAGAACTGAGAAAAAAAACTGAGAAAAAACAGCAGAAAAACTGAGCAGAATAACTGAGAAAAAAAACTATTAAAAAAACTGAAGAAAAACGGAGGAAAAAACTGAGAAGAAAAACTGAGAAAAAAAGACTGAACAAACTGAAGAAAAACTTAGAAAAAAAACTGTGAAAAAACTGAAAAAAAAGAACAGAGAAAAAAAACAGAAGAAAAACTTAGAAAAAAACTGTACAAAACTGTGAAAAAAAAGAACTGAGAAAAAAAACTGAGAAAAAACTGAGCAGAAAAACTTAGCAGAATAACTGAGAAAAAAACCTTTAAAAAAACTGAAGAAAAACGGAGGAAAAAAACAGAGAAGAAAAACTGAGAAAAAAAGACTGAAGAAACTGAAGAAAAACTTAGAAAAAAAACTGTGAAAAAAAATGTGGAAAAAAAGAACTGAGAAAAAAAACTGAAGAAAAACTTAGAAAAAAACTGCACAAAACTGTGAAAAAAAAGAACTGAGAAAAAACTGAGCAGAAAAACTGAGCAGAATAACTGAGAAAAAAAACTATTCAAAAAAACTGAAGGAAAACGGAGGAAAAAAACTGAGAAGAAAAACTGAGAAAAAAAGACTGAACAAATTGAAGAAAAATTTAGGAAAAAACTGCACAAAACTGAGAAAAAAAAGAACTGAGGAAAAAAACTGAGAAAAAACAGCAGAAAAACTGAGCAGAATAACTGAGAAAAAAAACTATTAAAAAAAACTGAAGAAAAACGGAGGAAAAAACTGAGAAGCAAAACTGAGAAAAAAAGACTGAAGAAACTGAAGAAAAACTTAGAAAAAAACTGCACAAAACAGTGAAAAAAAAGAACTGAGAAAAAAAACTGAGAAAAAACAGCAGAAAAACTGAGCAGAATAACTGAGAAAAAAAACTATTAAAAAAAACTGAAGAAAAACGGAGGAATAACTCTGAGAAGAAAAACTGAGTAAAAAAGACTGAAAAAACTGAAGAGAAACTGAGAAAAAAAACTGCACAAAACTGGGAAAAAAAAAGAACTGAGGAAAAAAACTGAGAAGAAAAGACTGAACAAACTGAAGAAAAACTTAGAAAAAAAACTGTGAAAAAACTGAAAAAAAAGAACAGAGAAAAAAAACAGAAGAAAAATTTAGGAAAAAACTGCACAAAACTGAGAAAAAAAAGAACTGAGAAAAAAAACTGAGAAAAAACAGCAGAAAAACTGAGCAGAATAACTGAGAAAAAAAACTATTAAAAAAAACTGAAGAAAAACGGAGGAAAAAACTGAGAAGCAAAACTGAGAAAAAAAGACTGAAAAAACTGAAGAAAAACTTAGAAAAAAACTGTGAAAAAAAAGAACTGAGAAAAAAAACTGATGAAAAAACTGAGCAGAAAAACTGAGCAGAAAAACTGAGAAAAAAACTATGAAAAAAATACTGAAGAAAAACGGAGTACAAAAACTGAGAAGAAAAATTGAGAAAAAACGACTGAAAAAAACTGAAGAAAAACGGATGAAAAAAACTGAAAAAAAAGAACTGAGAAAAAAAACTGAAGAAAAACGGATGAAAAAAACTGAGAAGAAAAACTGAGAAAAAAAGACTGAAAAAACTGAAGAAAAACTTAGAAAGAAACTGTGAAAAAAAACTGTGAAAAAAAGAACTGAGCAAAAAAACTGAAGAAAAAACTGAGCAGAACAACTGAGCAGAAAAACTGAGAAAAAAACTGTTAAAAAAATACTGAAGAAAAACGGAGGAAAAAACTGAGAAGAAAAACTGAGAAAAAAAGACTGAACAAACTGAAGAAAAACTTAGAAAAAAAACTGTGAAAAAACTGAAAAAAAAGAACAGAGAAAAAAAACAGAAGAAAAACTTAGAAAAAAACTGTACAAAACTGTGAAAAAAAAGAACTGAGAAAAAAAACTGAGAAAAAACTGAGCAGAAAAACTGAGCAGAATAACTGAGAAAAAAAACTATTAAAAAAAACTGAAGAAAAACGGAGGAAAAAACTGAGAAGCAAAACTGAGAAAAAAAGACTGAAAAAACTGAAGAAAAACTTAGAAAAAAAACTGTGAAAAAAACTATGAAAAAAAAGAACTGAGAAAAAAAACTGAAGAAAAACTTGGAAAAAAACTGTGCACAAAACTGTGAAAAAAAAGAACTGAGAAAAAAAACTGAGAAAAAACTGAGCAGAAAAACTTAGCAGAATAACTGAGAAAAAAAACTATTAAAAAAAACTGAAGAAAAACGGAGTAAAAAAACTGAGAAGAAAAACTGAGAAAAAAAGACCGAACAAACTGAAGAAAAATTTAGGAAAAAACTGCACAAAACTGAGAAAAAAAAGAACTGAGAAAAAAAACTGAGAAAAAACAGCAGAAAAACTGAGCAGAATAACTGAGAAAAAAAACTATTAAAAAAACTGAAGAAAAACGGAGGAAAAAACTGAGAAGAAAAACTGAGAAAAAAAGACTGAACAAACTGAAGAAAAACTTAGAAAAAAAACTGTGAAAAAACTGAAAAAAAAGAACAGAGAAAAAAAACAGAAGAAAAACTTAGAAAAAAACTGTACAAAACTGTGAAAAAAAAGAACTGAGAAAAAAAACTGAGAAAAAACTGAGCAGAAAAACTTAGCAGAATAACTGAGAAAAAAACCTTTAAAAAAACTGAAGAAAAACGGAGGAAAAAAACAGAGAAGAAAAACTGAGAAAAAAAGACTGAAGAAACTGAAGAAAAACTTAGAAAAAAAACTGTGAAAAAAAATGTGGAAAAAAAGAACTGAGAAAAAAAACTGAAGAAAAACTTAGAAAAAAACTGCACAAAACTGTGAAAAAAAAGAACTGAGAAAAAACTGAGCAGAAAAACTGAGCAGAATAACTGAGAAAAAAAACTATTCAAAAAAACTGAAGGAAAACGGAGGAAAAAAACTGAGAAGAAAAACTGAGAAAAAAAGACTGAACAAATTGAAGAAAAATTTAGGAAAAAACTGCACAAAACTGAGAAAAAAAAGAACTGAGGAAAAAAACTGAGAAAAAACAGCAGAAAAACTGAGCAGAATAACTGAGAAAAAAAACTATTAAAAAAAACTGAAGAAAAACGGAGGAAAAAACTGAGAAGCAAAACTGAGAAAAAAAGACTGAAGAAACTGAAGAAAAACTTAGAAAAAAACTGCACAAAACAGTGAAAAAAAAGAACTGAGAAAAAAAACTGAGAAAAAACAGCAGAAAAACTGAGCAGAATAACTGAGAAAAAAAACTATTAAAAAAAACTGAAGAAAAACGGAGGAATAACTCTGAGAAGAAAAACTGAGTAAAAAAGACTGAAAAAACTGAAGAGAAACTGAGAAAAAAAACTGCACAAAACTGGGAAAAAAAAAGAACTGAGGAAAAAAACTGAGAAGAAAAGACTGAACAAACTGAAGAAAAACTTAGAAAAAAAACTGTGAAAAAACTGAAAAAAAAGAACAGAGAAAAAAAACAGAAGAAAAATTTAGGAAAAAACTGCACAAAACTGAGAAAAAAAAGAACTGAGAAAAAAAACTGAGAAAAAACAGCAGAAAAACTGAGCAGAATAACTGAGAAAAAAAACTATTAAAAAAAACTGAAGAAAAACGGAGGAAAAAACTGAGAAGCAAAACTGAGAAAAAAAGACTGAAAAAACTGAAGAAAAACTTAGAAAAAAACTGTGAAAAAAAAGAACTGAGAAAAAAAACTGATGAAAAAACTGAGCAGAAAAACTGAGCAGAAAAACTGAGAAAAAAACTATGAAAAAAATACTGAAGAAAAACGGAGTACAAAAACTGAGAAGAAAAATTGAGAAAAAACGACTGAAAAAAACTGAAGAAAAACGGATGAAAAAAACTGAAAAAAAAGAACTGAGAAAAAAAACTGAAGAAAAACGGATGAAAAAAACTGAGAAGAAAAACTGAGAAAAAAAGACTGAAAAAACTGAAGAAAAACTTAGAAAGAAACTGTGAAAAAAAACTGTGAAAAAAAGAACTGAGCAAAAAAACTGAAGAAAAAACTGAGCAGAACAACTGAGCAGAAAAACTGAGAAAAAAACTGTTAAAAAAATACTGAAGAAAAACGGAGGAAAAAACTGAGAAGAAAAACTGAGAAAAAAAGACTGAACAAACTGAAGAAAAACTTAGAAAAAAAACTGTGAAAAAACTGAAAAAAAAGAACAGAGAAAAAAAACAGAAGAAAAACTTAGAAAAAAACTGTACAAAACTGTGAAAAAAAAGAACTGAGAAAAAAAACTGAGAAAAAACTGAGCAGAAAAACTTAGCAGAATAACTGAGAAAAAAACCTTTAAAAAAACTGAAGAAAAACGGAGGAAAAAAACAGAGAAGAAAAACTGAGAAAAAAAGACTGAAGAAACTGAAGAAAAACTTAGAAAAAAAACTGTGAAAAAAAATGTGGAAAAAAAGAACTGAGAAAAAAAACTGAAGAAAAACTTAGAAAAAAACTGCACAAAACTGTGAAAAAAAAGAACTGAGAAAAAACTGAGCAGAAAAACTGAGCAGAATAACTGAGAAAAAAAACTATTCAAAAAAACTGAAGGAAAACGGAGGAAAAAAACTGAGAAGAAAAACTGAGAAAAAAAGACTGAACAAATTGAAGAAAAATTTAGGAAAAAACTGCACAAAACTGAGAAAAAAAAGAACTGAGGAAAAAAACTGAGAAAAAACAGCAGAAAAACTGAGCAGAATAACTGAGAAAAAAAACTATTAAAAAAAACTGAAGAAAAACGGAGGAAAAAACTGAGAAGCAAAACTGAGAAAAAAAGACTGAAGAAACTGAAGAAAAACTTAGAAAAAAACTGCACAAAACAGTGAAAAAAAAGAACTGAGAAAAAAAACTGAGAAAAAACAGCAGAAAAACTGAGCAGAATAACTGAGAAAAAAAACTATTAAAAAAAACTGAAGAAAAACGGAGGAATAACTCTGAGAAGAAAAACTGAGTAAAAAAGACTGAAAAAACTGAAGAGAAACTGAGAAAAAAAACTGCACAAAACTGGGAAAAAAAAAGAACTGAGGAAAAAAACTGAGAAGAAAAGACTGAACAAACTGAAGAAAAACTTAGAAAAAAAACTGTGAAAAAACTGAAAAAAAAGAACAGAGAAAAAAAACAGAAGAAAAATTTAGGAAAAAACTGCACAAAACTGAGAAAAAAAAGAACTGAGAAAAAAAACTGAGAAAAAACAGCAGAAAAACTGAGCAGAATAACTGAGAAAAAAAACTATTAAAAAAAACTGAAGAAAAACGGAGGAAAAAACTGAGAAGCAAAACTGAGAAAAAAAGACTGAAAAAACTGAAGAAAAACTTAGAAAAAAACTGTGAAAAAAAAGAACTGAGAAAAAAAACTGATGAAAAAACTGAGCAGAAAAACTGAGCAGAAAAACTGAGAAAAAAACTATGAAAAAAATACTGAAGAAAAACGGAGTACAAAAACTGAGAAGAAAAATTGAGAAAAAACGACTGAAAAAAACTGAAGAAAAACGGATGAAAAAAACTGAAAAAAAAGAACTGAGAAAAAAAACTGAAGAAAAACGGATGAAAAAAACTGAGAAGAAAAACTGAGAAAAAAAGACTGAAAAAACTGAAGAAAAACTTAGAAAGAAACTGTGAAAAAAAACTGTGAAAAAAAGAACTGAGCAAAAAAACTGAAGAAAAAACTGAGCAGAACAACTGAGCAGAAAAACTGTGAAAAAAACTGTGAAAAAAAGAACTGAGAAAAAAAACTGAAGAAAAAACTGAGCAGAAAACCTGAGAAAAAAACTATCAAAAAAATACTGAAGAAAAACGGAGTAAATAAACTGAGAAGAAAAATTGAGAAAAACGACTGAAAAAACTGAAGAAAAAAAAGAACGGAGAAAAAAAACTGAAGAAAAATTTAGAAAAAAACTGTGCACAAAACTGTGGAAAAAAAGAACTGAGGGAAAAAAACTGAGAAAAAACTGAGCAGAAAAACTGAGCAGAAAAACTGAGAAAGAAACTATTAAAAAAAACTGAAGAAAAACGGAGGAAAAAAACTGAGAAGAAAAATTGAGAAAAAACGACTGAAAAAACTGAAGAAAAACTTAGAAAAAAACTATCAAAAAAAACTGTGAAAAAAAGAACTGAGAAAAAAAACTGAAGAAAAAACTGAGCAGAAAAACTGAGAAAAAACTATTAAAAAAATACTGAAGAAAAACGGAGTAAAAAAACTGAGAAGAAAAATTGAGAAAAACGACTGAAAAAACTGAAGAAAAAAAAGAACGGAGAAAAAAAACTGAAGAAAAATTTAGAAAAAAACTGTGCACAAAACTGTGGAAAAAAAGAACTGAGGGAAAAAAACTGAGAAAAAACTGAGCAGAAAAACTGAGCAGAAAAACTGAGAAAGAAACTATTAAAAAAAACTGAAGAAAAACGGAGGAAAAAAACTGAGAAGAAAAATTGAGAAAAAACGACTGAAAAAACTGAAGAAAAACTTAGAAAAAAACTGTCAAAAAAAACTGTGAAAAAAAGAACTGAGAAAAAAAACTGAAGAAAAAACTGAGCAGAAAAACTGAGAAAAAACTATTAAAAAAATACTGAAGAAAAACGGAGTAAAAAAACTGAGAAAAAAATTGAGAAAAAACGACTGAAAAAACTGAAGAAAAACTTAGAAAAAAACTGTGAAAAAAAAGAACTGAGAAAAAAAACTGATGAAAAAACTGAGCAGAAAAACTGAGCAGAAAAACTGAGAAAAAAACTATGAAAAAAATACTGAAGAAAAACGGAGTACAAAAACTGAGAAGAAAAATTGAGAAAAAACGACTGAAAAAAACTGAAGAAAAACGGATGAAAAAAAGTGAAAAAAAAGAACTGAGAAAAAAAACTGAAGAAAAACGGATGAAAAAAATGAGAAGAAAAACTGAGAAAAAAAGACTGAAAAAACTGAAGAAAAACTTAGAAAAAAACTGTGAAAAAAACTGAAAAAAATAACTGAGAAAAAAAACTGAAGAAAAAACTGAGCAGAAAAACTGAGCAGAAAAACTGAGAAAAAAACTATTAAAAAAATACTGAAGAAAAACGGAGTAAAAAAACTGAGAAGAAAAATTGAGAAAACCGACTGAAAAAACTGAAGAAAAACTTAGAAAAAAACTGTGAAAAAAACTGTGAAAAAAAGAACTGTGGAAAAAAACTGAAGAAAAAACTGAGCAGAAAAACTGAGAAAAAAACTGAAAAAAACTGTGAAAAAAAGAACTGAGAAAAAAAAACTGAAGAAAAAACTGAGCAGAAAAACTGAGCAGAAAAACTGAGAAAAAAACTATTTAAAATAAACTGAAGAAAAACGGAGTAAAAAAACTGAGAAGAAAAATTGAGAAAAAACGACTGAAAAAACTGAAGAAACACTTAGAAAAAAACTGTGCACAAAACTGTGATAAAAAAGAAATGAGAAAAAAAACTGTGAAAAAACTGAGCAGAAAAACTGATCAGAAAAACTGAGAAAAAAAAATATTTAAAAAAACTGAAGAAAAACGGAGGAAAAAAACTGAGAAAAAAAATTGAGAAAAAACGACTGAAAAAACTGAAGAAAAACTTCGAAAAAAACTGTGAAAAAAACTGTGATAAAAAGAACTGAGAAAAAAAACTGAAGAAAAAACTGAGCAGAAAAACTGAGCAGAAAAACTGAGAAAAAAACTATTTAAAAAATACTGAAGAAAAACGGAGTAAAAAAACTGAGAAGAAAAATTGAGAAAAAACGACTGAAAAAACTGAAGAAAAAAAAGAACGGAGAAAAAAAACTGAAGAAAAATTTAGAAAAAAACTGTGCACAAAACTGTGAAAAAAAAGAACTGAGAAAAAAAACTGAAGAAAAACTGAGCAGAAAAACTGAGCAGAAAAACTGAGAAGAAAACTGAAAAAAATACTGAAGAAAAACGGAGTAAAAAAACTGAAGAAAAATTGAGAAAAAACGACTGAAAAAACTGAAGAAAAACTTAGAAAAAAACTGTGAAAAAAAAGAACTGAGAAAAAAAACTGAAGAAAAATTTAGAAAAAAACTGCACAAAACTGTGGAAAAAAAGAACTGAGGGAAAAAAACTGAAGAAAAAACTGAGCAGAAAAACTGAGCAGAAAAACTGAGAAAAAAACTATTAAAAAAATACTGAAGAAAAACGGAGTAAAAAAAACTGAGAAGAAAAATTGAGAAAAACGACTGAAAAAACTGAAGAAAAAAAACAACGGAGAAAAAAAACTGAAGAAAAATTTAGAAAAAACGACTGAAAAATCTGAAGAAAAACTTAGAAAAAAACTGTGAAAAAAACTGTGAAAAAAAGAACTGAGAAAAAAAACTGAAGAAAAAACTGAGCAGAAAAACTGAGCAGAAAAACTGAGAAAAAAACTATTTAAAAAATCCTGAAGAAAAACGGAGTAAAAAAACTGAGAAGAAAAATTGAGAAAAAACGACTGAAAAAACTGAAGAAAAAAAAGAACGGAGAAAAAAAACTGAAGAAAAATTTAGAAAAAAACTGTGCACAAAACTGTGAAAAAAAAGAACTGAGAAAAAAAACTGAAGAAAAACTGAGCAGAAAAACTGAGCAGAAAAACTGAGAAAAAAACTGAAAAAAATACTGAAGAAAAACGGAGTAAAAAAACTGAAGAAATATTGAGAAAAAACGACTGAAAATACTGAAGAAAAACTTAGAAAAAAACTGTGAAAAAAAAGAACTGAGAAAAAAAACTGAAGAAAAATTTAGAAAAAAACTGCACAAAACTGTGGAAAAAAAGAACTGAGGGAAAAAAACTGAGAAAAAACTGAGCAGAAAAACTGAGCAGAAAACCTGAGAAAAAAACTATCAAAAAAATACTGAAGAAAAACGGAGTAAAAAAACTGAGAAGAAAAATTGAGAAAAACGACTGAAAAAACTGAAGAAAAAAAAGAACGGAGAAAAAAAACTGAAGAAAAATTTAGAAAAAAACTGTGCACAAAACTGTGGAAAAAAAGAACTGAGGGAAAAAAACTGAGAAAAAACTGAGCAGAAAAACTGAGCAGAAAAACTGAGAAAGAAACTATTAAAAAAAACTGAAGAAAAACGGAGGAAAAAAACTGAGAAGAAAAATTGAGAAAAAACGACTGAAAAAACTGAAGAAAAACTTAGAAAAAAACTATCAAAAAAAACTGTGAAAAAAAGAACTGAGAAAAAAAACTGAAGAAAAAACTGAGCAGAAAAACTGAGAAAAAACTATTAAAAAAATACTGAAGAAAAACGGAGTAAAAAAACTGAGAAGAAAAATTGAGAAAAACGACTGAAAAAACTGAAGAAAAAAAAGAACGGAGAAAAAAAACTGAAGAAAAATTTAGAAAAAAACTGTGCACAAAACTGTGGAAAAAAAGAACTGAGGGAAAAAAACTGAGAAAAAACTGAGCAGAAAAACTGAGCAGAAAAACTGAGAAAGAAACTATTAAAAAAAACTGAAGAAAAACGGAGGAAAAAAACTGAGAAGAAAAATTGAGAAAAAACGACTGAAAAAACTGAAGAAAAACTTAGAAAAAAACTGTCAAAAAAAACTGTGAAAAAAAGAACTGAGAAAAAAAACTGAAGAAAAAACTGAGCAGAAAAACTGAGAAAAAACTATTAAAAAAATACTGAAGAAAAACGGAGTAAAAAAACTGAGAAAAAAATTGAGAAAAAACGACTGAAAAAACTGAAGAAAAACTTAGAAAAAAACTGTGAAAAAAAAGAACTGAGAAAAAAAACTGATGAAAAAACTGAGCAGAAAAACTGAGCAGAAAAACTGAGAAAAAAACTATGAAAAAAATACTGAAGAAAAACGGAGTACAAAAACTGAGAAGAAAAATTGAGAAAAAACGACTGAAAAAAACTGAAGAAAAACGGATGAAAAAAAGTGAAAAAAAAGAACTGAGAAAAAAAACTGAAGAAAAACGGATGAAAAAAATGAGAAGAAAAACTGAGAAAAAAAGACTGAAAAAACTGAAGAAAAACTTAGAAAAAAACTGTGAAAAAAACTGAAAAAAATAACTGAGAAAAAAAACTGAAGAAAAAACTGAGCAGAAAAACTGAGCAGAAAAACTGAGAAAAAAACTATTAAAAAAATACTGAAGAAAAACGGAGTAAAAAAACTGAGAAGAAAAATTGAGAAAACCGACTGAAAAAACTGAAGAAAAACTTAGAAAAAAACTGTGAAAAAAACTGTGAAAAAAAGAACTGTGGAAAAAAACTGAAGAAAATACTGAGCAGAAAAACTGAGAAAAAAACTGAAAAAAACTGTGAAAAAAAGAACTGAGAAAAAAAAACTGAAGAAAAAACTGAGCAGAAAAACTGAGCAGAAAAACTGAGAAAAAAACTATTTAAAATAAACTGAAGAAAAACGGAGTAAAAAAACTGAGAAGAAAAATTGAGAAAAAACGACTGAAAAAACTGAAGAAACACTTAGAAAAAAACTGTGCACAAAACTGTGATAAAAAAGAAATGAGAAAAAAAACTGTGAAAAAACTGAGCAGAAAAACTGATCAGAAAAACTGAGAAAAAAAAATATTTAAAAAAACTGAAGAAAAACGGAGGAAAAAAACTGAGAAAAAAAATTGAGAAAAAACGACTGAAAAAACTGAAGAAAAACTTCGAAAAAAACTGTGAAAAAAACTGTGATAAAAAGAACTGAGAAAAAAAACTGAAGAAAAAACTGAGCAGAAAAACTGAGCAGAAAAACTGAGAAAAAAACTATTTAAAAAATACTGAAGAAAAACGGAGTAAAAAAACTGAGAAGAAAAATTGAGAAAAAACGACTGAAAAAACTGAAGAAAAAAAAGAACGGAGAAAAAAAACTGAAGAAAAATTTAGAAAAAAACTGTGCACAAAACTGTGAAAAAAAAGAACTGAGAAAAAAAACTGAAGAAAAACTGAGCAGAAAAACTGAGCAGAAAAACTGAGAAGAAAACTGAAAAAAATACTGAAGAAAAACGGAGTAAAAAAACTGAAGAAAAATTGAGAAAAAACGACTGAAAAAACTGAAGAAAAACTTAGAAAAAAACTGTGAAAAAAAAGAACTGAGAAAAAAAACTGAAGAAAAATTTAGAAAAAAACTGCACAAAACTGTGGAAAAAAAGAACTGAGGGAAAAAAACTGAAGAAAAAACTGAGCAGAAAAACTGAGCAGAAAAACTGAGAAAAAAACTATTAAAAAAATACTGAAGAAAAACGGAGTAAAAAAAACTGAGAAGAAAAATTGAGAAAAACGACTGAAAAAACTGAAGAAAAAAAACAACGGAGAAAAAAAACTGAAGAAAAATTTAGAAAAAACGACTGAAAAATCTGAAGAAAAACTTAGAAAAAAACTGTGAAAAAAACTGTGAAAAAAAGAACTGAGAAAAAAAACTGAAGAAAAAACTGAGCAGAAAAACTGAGCAGAAAAACTGAGAAAAAAACTATTTAAAAAATACTGAAGAAAAACGGAGTAAAAAAACTGAGAAGAAAAATTGAGAAAAAACGACTGAAAAAACTGAAGAAAAAAAAGAACGGAGAAAAAAAACTGAAGAAAAATTTAGAAAAAAACTGTGCACAAAACTGTGAAAAAAAAGAACTGAGAAAAAAAACTGAAGAAAAACTGAGCAGAAAAACTGAGCAGAAAAACTGAGAAAAAAACTGAAAAAAATACTGAAGAAAAACGGAGTAAAAAAACTGAAGAAATATTGAGAAAAAACGACTGAAAATACTGAAGAAAAACTTAGAAAAAAACTGTGAAAAAAAAGAACTGAGAAAAAAAACTGAAGAAAAATTTAGAAAAAAACTGCACAAAACTGTGGAAAAAAAGAACTGAGGGAAAAAAACTGAGAAAAAACTGAGCAGAAAAACTGAGCAGAAAAACTGAGAAAAAAACTATTAAAAAAAACTGAAGAAAAACGGAGGAAAAAAACTGAGAAGGAAAATTGAGAAAAAACGACTGAAAAAACTGAAGAAAAACTTAGAAAAAAACTGTGAAAAAAACTGAGAAAAAAAAGAACTGAGAAAAAAAACTGAAGAAAAACTTAGAAAAACACTGTGCACAAAAGTGTGAAAAAAAAGAATTGAGAGAAAAAACTGAGAAAAAACTGAGCAGAAAAATTGAGCAGAAAAACTGAGAATAAAACTATTAAAAAAATACTGAAGAAAAACGGAGTAAAAAAACTGAGAAGAAAAATTGAGAAAAACGACTGAAAAAACTGAAGAAAAAAAAGAACGGAGAAAAAAAACTGAAGAAAAGTTTAGAAAAAAACTGTGCACAAAACTGTGAAAAAAAAGAACTGAGAAAAAAAATTGAAGAAAAAACTGAGCAGAAAAACTGAGCAGAAAAACTGAGAAAAAAACTGAAAAAAATACTGAAGAAAAACGGAGTAAAAAAACTGAGAAGAAAAATTGAGAAAAAACGACTGAAAAAACTGAGCAGAAAAACTGAGCAGAAAAACTGAGAAAAAAACTATGAAAAAAATACTGAAGAAAAACGGAGTACAAAAACTAAGAAAAATTGAGAAAAAACGACTGAAAAAAACTGAAGAAAAACGGATGAAAAATACTGAAAAAAAAGAACTGAGAAAAAAAACTGAAGAAAAACGGATGAAAAAAACTGAGAAGAAAAACTGAGAAAAAAAGACTGAAAAAACTGAAGAAAAACTTAGAAAAAAACTGTGAAAAAAACTGTGAAAAAAAGAACTGAGAAAAAAAACTGAAGAAAAAACTGAGCAGAAAAACTGAGCAGAAAAACTGAGAAAAAAACTATTAAAAAAATACTGAAGAAAAACGGAGTAAAAAAACTGAGAAGAAAAATTGAGAAAACCGACCGAAAAATCTGAAGAAAAACTTAGAAAAAAACTGTGAAAAAAACTGTGAAAAAAAGAACTGTGTAAAAAAACTGAAGAAAAAACTGAGCAGAAAAACTGAGAAAAAAACTGAAAAAAACTGTGAAAAAAAGAACTGAGAAAAAAAAACTGAAGAAAAAACTGAGCAGAAAAACTGAGCAGAAAAACTGAGAAAAAAACTATTTAAAATATACTGAAGAAAAACGGAGTAAAAAAACTGAGAAGAAAAATTGAGAAAAAACGACTGAAAAAACTGAAGAAACACTTAGAAAAAAACTGTGCACAATACTGTGCTAAAAAAGAAATGAGAAAAAAAACTGAGAAAAAACTGAGAAGAAAAACTGATCAGAAAAACTGAGAAAAAAAACTATTTAAAAAAACTGAAGAAAAACGGAGGAAAAAAACTGAGAGAAAAAATTGAGAAAAAACGACTGAAAAAACTGAAGAAAAACTTAGAAAAAAACTGTGCACAAAACTGTGGAAAAAAAGAACTGAGGGAAAAAAACTGAGAAAAAACTGAGCAGAAAAACTGAGCAGAAAAACTGAGAAAGAAACTATTAAAAAAAACTGAAGAAAAACGGAGGAAAAAAACTGAGAAGAAAAATTGAGAAAAAACGACTGAAAAAACTGAAGAAAATCTTACAATAAAATTGCACAAAACTGTGAAAAATAAGAACTGAGAAAAAAAACTGAGAAAAAACAGCAGAAAAACTGAGCAGAATAACTGAGAAAAAAACTATTAAATAAAACTGAAGAAAAACGGAGGAATAAAACTGAGAAGAAAACCTGAGATAAAAAGACTGAAAAAACTGAAGAAATACTTAGAAAAAAACTGTCAAAAAAAACTGTGAAAAAAAGAACTGAGAAAAAAAACTGAAGAAAAAACTGAGCAGAAAAACTGAGAAAAAACTATTAAAAAAATACTGAAGAAAAACGGAGTAAAAAAACTGAGAAGAAAAATTGAGAAAAACGACTGAAAAAACTGAAGAAAAAAAAGAACGGAGAAAAAAAACTGAAGAAAAATTTAGAAAAAAACTGTGCACAAAACTGTGGAAAAAAAGAACTGAGGGAAAAAAACTGAGAAAAAACTGAGCAGAAAAACTGAGCAGAAAAACTGAGAAAGAAACTATTAAAAAAAACTGAAGAAAAACGGAGGAAAAAAACTGAGAAGAAAAATTGAGAAAAAACGACTGAAAAAACTGAAGAAAAACTTAGAAAAAAACTGTCAAAAAAAACTGTGAAAAAAAGAACTGAGAAAAAAAACTGAAGAAAAAACTGAGCAGAAAAACTGAGAAAAAACTATTAAAAAAATACTGAAGAAAAACGGAGTAAAAAAACTGAGAAAAAAATTGAGAAAAAACGACTGAAAAAACTGAAGAAAAACTTAGAAAAAAACTGTGAAAAAAAAGAACTGAGAAAAAAAACTGATGAAAAAACTGAGCAGAAAAACTGAGCAGAAAAACTGAGAAAAAAACTGTGAAAAAAATACTGAAGAAAAACGGAGTACAAAAACTGAGAAGAAAAATTGAGAAAAAACGACTGAAAAAAACTGAAGAAAAACGGATGAAAAAAAGTGAAAAAAAAGAACTGAGAAAAAAAACTGAAGAAAAACGGATGAAAAAAACTGAGAAGAAAAACTGAGAAAAAAAGACTGAAAAAACTGAAGAAAAACTTAGAAAAAAACTGTGAAAAAAACTGTGAAAAAAAGAACTGAGAAAAAAAACTGAAGAAAAAACTGAGCAGAAAAACTGAGCAGAAAAACTGAGAAAAAAAACTATTAAAAAAATACTGAAGAAAAACGGAGTAAAAAAACTGAGAAGAAAAATTGAGAAAACCGACTGAAAAAACTGAAGAAAAACTTAGAAAAAAACTGTGAAAAAAACTGTGAAAAAAAGAACTGTGGAAAAAAACTGAAGAAAAAACTGAGCAGAAAAACTGAGAAAAAAACTGAAAAAAACTGAAAAAAAGAACTGAGAAAAAAAAACTGAAGAAAAAACTGAGCAGAAAAACTGAGCAGAAAAACTGAGAAAAAAACTATTTAAAATAAACTGAAGAAAAACGGAGTAAAAAAACTGAGAAGAAAAATTGAGAAAAAACGACTGAAAAAACTGAAGAAACACTTAGAAAAAAACTGTGCACAAAACTGTGATAAAAAAGAAATGAGAAAAAAAACTGTGAAAAAACTGAGCAGAAAAACTGATCAGAAAAACTGAGAAAAAAAACTATTTAAAAAAACTGAAGAAAAACGGAGGAAAAAAACTGAGAAGAAAAATTGAGAAAAAACGACTGAAAAAACTGAAGAAAAACTTCGAAAAAAACTGTGAAAAAAACTGTGATAAAAAGAACTGAGAAAAAAAACTGAAGAAAAAACTGAGCAGAAAAACTGAGCAGAAAAACTGAGAAAAAAACTATTTAAAAAATACTGAAGAAAAACGGAGTAAAAAAACTGAGAAGAAAAATTGAGAAAAAACGACTGAAAAAACTGAAGAAAAAAAAGAACGGAGAAAAAAAACTGAAGAAAAATTTAGAAAAAAACTGTGCACAAAACTGTGAAAAAAAAGAACTGAGAAAAAAAACTGAAGAAAAACTGAGCAGAAAAACTGAGCAGAAAAACTGAGAAGAAAACTGAAAAAAATACTGAAGAAAAACGGAGTAAAAAAACTGAAGAAAAATTGAGAAAAAACGACTGAAAAAACTGAAGAAAAACTTAGAAAAAAACTGTGAAAAAAAAGAACTGAGAAAAAAAACTGAAGAAAAATTTAGAAAAAAACTGCACAAAACTGTGGAAAAAAAGAACTGAGGGAAAAAAACTGAGAAAAAACTGAGCAGAAAAACTGAGCAGAAAAACTGAGAAAAAAACTATTAAAAAAAACTGAAGAAAAACGGAGGAAAAAAACTGAGAAGAAAAATTGAGAAAAAACGACTGAAAAAACTGAAGAAAAACTTAGAAAAAAACTGTCAAAAAAAACTGTGAAAAAAAGAACTGAGAAAAAAAACTGAAGAAAAAACTGAGCAGAAAAACTGAGCAGAAAAACTGAGAAAAAAACTATTTAAAAAATACTGAAGAAAAACGGAGTAAAAAAACTGAGAAGAAAAATTGAGAAAAAACGACTGAAAAAACTGAAGAAAAAAAACAACGGAGAAAAAAAACTGAAGAAAATTTAAAAAAAAACTGTGCACAAAACTGTGAAAAAAAAGAACTGAGAAAAAAAACTGAAGAAAAACTGAGCAGAAAAACTGAGAAAAAAACTATTTAAAATAAACTGAAGAAAAACGGAGTAAAAAAACTGAGAAGAAAAATTGAGAAAAAACGACTGAAAAAACTGAAGAAACACTTAGAAAAAAACTGTGCACAAAACTGTGATAAAAAAGAAATGAGAAAAAAAACTGTGAAAAAACTGAGCAGAAAAACTGATCAGAAAAACTGAGAAAAAAAACTATTTAAAAAAACTGAAGAAAAACGGAGGAAAAAAACTGAGAAGAAAAATTGAGAAAAAACGACTGAAAAAACTGAAGAAAAACTTCGAAAAAAACTGTGAAAAAAACTGTGATAAAAAGAACTGAGAAAAAAAACTGAAGAAAAAACTGAGCAGAAAAACTGAGCAGAAAAACTGAGAAAAAAACTATTTAAAAAATACTGAAGAAAAACGGAGTAAAAAAACTGAGAAGAAAAATTGAGAAAAAACGACTGAAAAAACTGAAGAAAAAAAAGAACGGAGAAAAAAAACTGAAGAAAAATTTAGAAAAAAACTGTGCACAAAACTGTGAAAAAAAAGAACTGAGAAAAAAAACTGAAGAAAAACTGAGCAGAAAAACTGAGCAGAAAAACTGAGAAGAAAACTGAAAAAAATACTGAAGAAAAACGGAGTAAAAAAACTGAAGAAAAATTGAGAAAAAACGACTGAAAAAACTGAAGAAAAACTTAGAAAAAAACTGTGAAAAAAAAGAACTGAGAAAAAAAACTGAAGAAAAATTTAGAAAAAAACTGCACAAAACTGTGGAAAAAAAGAACTGAGGGAAAAAAACTGAGAAAAAACTGAGCAGAAAAACTGAGCAGAAAAACTGAGAAAAAAACTATTAAAAAAAACTGAAGAAAAACGGAGGAAAAAAACTGAGAAGAAAAATTGAGAAAAAACGACTGAAAAAACTGAAGAAAAACTTAGAAAAAAACTGTCAAAAAAAACTGTGAAAAAAAGAACTGAGAAAAAAAACTGAAGAAAAAACTGAGCAGAAAAACTGAGCAGAAAAACTGAGAAAAAAACTATTTAAAAAATACTGAAGAAAAACGGAGTAAAAAAACTGAGAAGAAAAATTGAGAAAAAACGACTGAAAAAACTGAAGAAAAAAAACAACGGAGAAAAAAAACTGAAGAAAATTTAAAAAAAAACTGTGCACAAAACTGTGAAAAAAAAGAACTGAGAAAAAAAACTGAAGAAAAACTGAGCAGAAAAACTGAGAAAAAAACTATTTAAAATAAACTGAAGAAAAACGGAGTAAAAAAACTGAGAAGAAAAATTGAGAAAAAACGACTGAAAAAACTGAAGAAACACTTAGAAAAAAACTGTGCACAAAACTGTGATAAAAAAGAAATGAGAAAAAAAACTGTGAAAAAACTGAGCAGAAAAACTGATCAGAAAAACTGAGAAAAAAAACTATTTAAAAAAACTGAAGAAAAACGGAGGAAAAAAACTGAGAAGAAAAATTGAGAAAAAACGACTGAAAAAACTGAAGAAAAACTTCGAAAAAAACTGTGAAAAAAACTGTGATAAAAAGAACTGAGAAAAAAAACTGAAGAAAAAACTGAGCAGAAAAACTGAGCAGAAAAACTGAGAAAAAAACTATTTAAAAAATACTGAAGAAAAACGGAGTAAAAAAACTGAGAAGAAAAATTGAGAAAAAACGACTGAAAAAACTGAAGAAAAAAAAGAACGGAGAAAAAAAACTGAAGAAAAATTTAGAAAAAAACTGTGCACAAAACTGTGAAAAAAAAGAACTGAGAAAAAAAACTGAAGAAAAACTGAGCAGAAAAACTGAGCAGAAAAACTGAGAAGAAAACTGAAAAAAATACTGAAGAAAAACGGAGTAAAAAAACTGAAGAAAAATTGAGAAAAAACGACTGAAAAAACTGAAGAAAAACTTAGAAAAAAACTGTGAAAAAAAAGAACTGAGAAAAAAAACTGAAGAAAAATTTGGAAAAAAACTGCACAAAACTGTGGAAAAAAAGAACTGAGGGAAAAAAACTGAGAAAAAACTGAGCAGAAAAACTGAGCAGAAAAACTGAGAAAAAAACTATTGAAAAAAACTGAAGAAAAACGGAGGAAAAAAACTGAGAAGAAAAATTGAGAAAAAACGACTGAAAAAACTGAAGAAAAACTTAGAAAAAAACTGTCAAAAAAAACTGTGAAAAAAAGAACTGAGAAAAAAAACTGAAGAAAAAACTGAGCAGAAAAACTGAGCAGAAAAACTGAGAAAAAAACTATTTAAAAAATACTGAAGAAAAACGGAGTAAAAAAACTGAGAAGAAAAATTGAGAAAAAACGACTGAAAAAACTGAAGAAAAAAAACAACGGAGAAAAAAAACTGAAGAAAATTTAAAAAAAAACTGTGCACAAAACTGTGAAAAAAAAGAACTGAGAAAAAAAACTGAAGAAAAACTGAGCAGAAAAACTGAGAAAAAAACTATTTAAAATAAACTGAAGAAAAACGGAGTAAAAAAACTGAGAAGAAAAATTGAGAAAAAACGACTGAAAAAACTGAAGAAACACTTAGAAAAAAACTGTGCACAAAACTGTGATAAAAAAGAAATGAGAAAAAAAACTGTGAAAAAACTGAGCAGAAAAACTGATCAGAAAAACTGAGAAAAAAAACTATTTAAAAAAACTGAAGAAAAACGGAGGAAAAAAACTGAGAAGAAAAATTGAGAAAAAACGACTGAAAAAACTGAAGAAAAACTTCGAAAAAAACTGTGAAAAAAACTGTGATAAAAAGAACTGAGAAAAAAAACTGAAGAAAAAACTGAGCAGAAAAACTGAGCAGAAAAACTGAGAAAAAAACTATTTAAAAAATACTGAAGAAAAACGGAGTAAAAAAACTGAGAAGAAAAATTGAGAAAAAACGACTGAAAAAACTGAAGAAAAAAAAGAACGGAGAAAAAAAACTGAAGAAAAATTTAGAAAAAAACTGTGCACAAAACTGTGAAAAAAAAGAACTGAGAAAAAAAACTGAAGAAAAACTGAGCAGAAAAACTGAGCAGAAAAACTGAGAAGAAAACTGAAAAAAATACTGAAGAAAAACGGAGTAAAAAAACTGAAGAAAAATTGAGAAAAAACGACTGAAAAAACTGAAGAAAAACTTAGAAAAAAACTGTGAAAAAAAAGAACTGAGAAAAAAAACTGAAGAAAAATTTAGAAAAAAACTGCACAAAACTGTGGAAAAAAAGAACTGAGGGAAAAAAACTGAGAAAAAACTGAGCAGAAAAACTGAGCAGAAAAACTGAGAAAAAAACTATTAAAAAAAACTGAAGAAAAACGGAGGAAAAAAACTGAGAAGAAAAATTGAGAAAAAACGACTGAAAAAACTGAAGAAAAACTTAGAAAAAAACTGTCAAAAAAAACTGTGAAAAAAAGAACTGAGAAAAAAAACTGAAGAAAAAACTGAGCAGAAAAACTGAGCAGAAAAACTGAGAAAAAAACTATTTAAAAAATACTGAAGAAAAACGGAGTAAAAAAACTGAGAAGAAAAATTGAGAAAAAACGACTGAAAAAACTGAAGAAAAAAAACAACGGAGAAAAAAAACTGAAGAAAATTTAAAAAAAAACTGTGCACAAAACTGTGAAAAAAAAGAACTGAGAAAAAAAACTGAAGAAAAACTGAGC
Organism: Pristiophorus japonicus; assembly: GCF_044704955.1. Classification (NCBI taxonomy): domain Eukaryota; kingdom Metazoa; phylum Chordata; class Chondrichthyes; family Pristiophoridae; genus Pristiophorus; species Pristiophorus japonicus. Next base: position 414,863 of record NW_027252177.1, on the reverse strand, counting down.
AGAAAAACTGAGAAAAAAACTGAAAAAAATACTGAAGAAAAACGGAGTAAAAAAACTGAAGAAATATTGAGAAAAAACGACTGAAATTACTGAAGAAAAACTTAGAAAAAAACTGTGAAAAAAAAGAACTGAGAAAAAAAACTGAAGAAAAATTTAGAAAAAAACTGCACAAAACTGTGGAAAAAAAGAACTGAGGGAAAAAAACTGAGAAAAAACTGAGCAGAAAAACTGAGCAGAAAAACTGAGAAAAAAACTATTAAAAAAAACTGAAGAAAAACGGAGGAAAAAAACTGAGAAGGAAAATTGAGAAAAAACGACTGAAAAAACTGAAGAAAAACTTAGAAAAAAACTGTGAAAAAAACTGTGAAAAAAAAGAACTGAGAAAAAAAACTGAAGAAAAACTTAGAAAAACACTGTGCACAAAAGTGTGAAAAAAAAGAATTGAGAGAAAAAACTGAGAAAAAACTGAGCAGAAAAATTGAGCAGAAAAACTGAGAATAAAACTATTAACAAAATACTGAAGAAAAACGGAGTAAAAAAACTGAGAAGAAAAATTGAGAAAAACGACTGAAAAAACTGAAGAAAAAAAAGAACGGAGAAAAAAAACTGAAGAAAAGTTTAGAAAAAAACTGTGCACAAAACTGTGAAAAAAAAGAACTGAGAAAAAAAATTGAAGAAAAAACTGAGCAGAAAAACTGAGCAGAAAAACTGAGAAAAAAACTGAAAAAAATACTGAAGAAAAACGGAGTAAAAAAACTGAGAAGAAAAATTGAGAAAAAACGACTGAAAAAACTGAGCAGAAAAACTGAGCAGAAAAACTGAGAAAAAAACTATGAAAAAAATACTGAAGAAAAACGGAGTACAAAAACTAAGAAAAATTGAGAAAAAACGACTGAAAAAAACTGAAGAAAAACGGATGAAAAATACTGAAAAAAAAGAACTGAGAAAAAAAACTGAAGAAAAACGGATGAAAAAAACTGAGAAGAAAAACTGAGAAAAAAAGACTGAATAAACTGAAGAAAAACTTAGAAAAAAACTGTGAAAAAAACTGTGAAAAAAAGAACTGAAGAAAAAACTGAGCAGAAAAACTGAGCAGAAAAACTGAGAAAAAAACTATTAAAAAAATACTGAAGAAAAACGGAGTAAAAAAACTGAGAAGAAAAATTGAGAAAACCGACCGAAAAATCTGAAGAAAAACTTAGAAAAAAACTGTGAAAAAAACTGTGAAAAAAAGAACTGTGTAAAAAAACTGAAGAAAAAACTGAGCAGAAAAACTGAGAAAAAAACTGAAAAAAACTGTGAAAAAAAGAACTGAGAAAAAAAAACTGAAGAAAAAACTGAGCAGAAAAACTGAGCAGAAAAACTGAGAAAAAAACTATTTAAAATATACTGAAGAAAAACGGAGTAAAAAAACTGAGAAGAAAAATTGAGAAAAAACGACTGAAAAAACTGAAGAAACACTTAGAAAAAAACTGTGCACAATACTGTGCTAAAAAAGAAATGAGAAAAAAAACTGAGAAAAAACTGAGCAGAAAAACTGATCAGAAAAACTGAGAAAAAAAACTATTTAAAAAAACTGAAGAAAAACGGAGGAAAAAAACTGAGAAGAAAAATTGAGAAAAAACGACTGAAAAAACTGAAGAAAAACTTAGAAAAAAACTGTGAAAAAAACTGTGATAAAAAGAACTGAGAAAAAAAACTGAAGAAAAAACTGAGCAGAAAAACTGAGCAGAAAAACTGAGAAAAAAAACTATTTAAAAAAACTGAAGAAAAACGGAGTAAAAAAACTGAGAAGAAAAATTGAGAAAAAACGACTGAAAAAACTGAAGAAAAACTTAGAAAATAACTGTGAAAAAAACTGTGAAAAAAAGAACTGAGAAAAAAAACTGAAGAAAAAACTGAGCAGAAAAACTGAGCAGAAAAACTGAGAAAAAAACTATTTAAAAAATACTGAAGAAAAACGGAGTAAAAAAACTGAGAAGAAAAATTGAGAAAAAACGACTGAAAAAACTGAAGAAAAAAAAGAACGGAGAAAAATAACTGAAGAAAAATTTAGAAAAAAACTGTGCACAAAACTGTGAAAAAAAAGAACTGAGAAAAAAAACTGAAGAAAAACTGAGCAGAAAAACTGAGAAAAAAACTGAAAAAAATACTGAAGAAAAACGGAGTAAAAAAAACTGAAGAAAAATTGAGAAAAAACGACTGAAAAAACTGAAGAAAAACTTAGAAAAAAACTGTGAAAAAAAAGAACTGAGAAAAAAAACTGAAGAAAAATTTAGAAAAAAACCGCACAAAACTGTGGAAAAAAAGAACTGAGGGAAAAAAACTGAGAAAAAACTGAGCAGAAAAACTGAGCAGAAAAACTGAGAAAAAAACTATTAAAAAAAACTGAAGAAAAACGGAGGAAAAAAACTGAGAAGGAAAATTGAGAAAAAACGACTGAAAAAACTGAAGAAAAACTTAGAAAAAAACTGTGAAAAAAACTGTGAAAAAAAAGAACTGAGAAAAAAAACTGAAGAAAAACTTAGAAAAACACTGTGCACAAAAGTGTGAAAAAAAAGAATTGAGAGAAAAAACTGAGAAAAAACTGAGCAGAAAATTGAGCAGAAAAACTGAGAATAAAAGTATTAAAAAAATACTGAAGAAAAACGGAGTAAAAAAACTGAGAAGAAAAATTGAGAAAAACGACTGAAAAAACTGAAGAAAAACTTAGAAAAAAACTGTGAAAAAAACTGTGAAAAAAAGAACTGAGAAAAAAAACTGAAGAAAAAACTGAGCAGAAAAACTGAGCAGAAAAACTGAGAATAAAACTATTAAAAAAATACTGAAGAAAAACGGAGTAAAAAAACTGAGAAGAAAAATTGAGAAAAACGACTGAAAAAACTGAAGAAAAAAAAGAACGGAGAAAAAAAACTGAAGAAAAGTTTAGAAAAAAACTGTGCACAAAACTGTGAAAAAAAAGAACTGAGAAAAAAAATTGAAGAAAAAACTGAGCAGAAAAACTGAGCAGAAAAACTGAGAAAAAAACTGAAAAAAATACTGAAGAAAAACGGAGTAAAAAAACTGAGAAGAAAAATTGAGAAAAAACGACTGAAAAAACTGAGCAGAAAAACTGAGCAGAAAAACTGAGAAAAAAACTATGAAAAAAATACTGAAGAAAAACGGAGTACAAAAACTAAGAAAAATTGAGAAAAAACGACTGAAAAAAACTGAAGAAAAACGGATGAAAAATACTGAAAAAAAAGAACTGAGAAAAAAAACTGAAGAAAAACGGATGAAAAAAACTGAGAAGAAAAACTGAGAAAAAAAGACTGAATAAACTGAAGAAAAACTTAGAAAAAAACTGTGAAAAAAACTGTGAAAAAAAGAACTGAAGAAAAAACTGAGCAGAAAAACTGAGCAGAAAAACTGAGAAAAAAACTATTAAAAAAATACTGAAGAAAAACGGAGTAAAAAAACTGAGAAGAAAAATTGAGAAAACCGACCGAAAAATCTGAAGAAAAACTTAGAAAAAAACTGTGAAAAAAACTGTGAAAAAAAGAACTGTGTAAAAAAACTGAAGAAAAAACTGAGCAGAAAAACTGAGAAAAAAACTAAAAAAAACTGTGAAAAAAAGAACTGAGAAAAAAAAACTGAAGAAAAAACTGAGCAGAAAAACTGAGCAGAAAAACTGAGAAAAAAACTATTTAAAATATACTGAAGAAAAACGGAGTAAAAAAACTGAGAAGAAAAATTGAGAAAAAACGACTGAAAAAACTGAAGAAACACTTAGAAAAAAACTGTGCACAATACTGTGCTAAAAAAGAAATGAGAAAAAAAACTGAGAAAAAACTGAGCAGAAAAACTGATCAGAAAAACTGAGAAAAAAAACTATTTAAAAAAACTGAAGAAAAACGGAGGAAAAAAACTGAGAAGAAAAATTGAGAAAAAACGACTGAAAAAACTGAAGAAAAACTTAGAAAAAAACTGTGAAAAAAACTGTGATAAAAAGAACTGAGAAAAAAAACTGAAGAAAAAACTGAGCAGAAAAACTGAGCAGAAAAACTGAGAAAAAAAACTATTTAAAAAAACTGAAGAAAAACGGAGTAAAAAAACTGAGAAGAAAAATTGAGAAAAAACGACTGAAAAAACTGAAGAAAAACTTAGAAAATAACTGTGAAAAAAACTGTGAAAAAAAGAACTGAGAAAAAAAACTGAAGAAAAAACTGAGCAGAAAAACTGAGCAGAAAAACTGAGAAAAAAACTATTTAAAAAATACTGAAGAAAAACGGAGTAAAAAAACTGAGAAGAAAAATTGAGAAAAAACGACTGAAAAAACTGAAGAAAAAAAAGAACGGAGAAAAATAACTGAAGAAAAATTTAGAAAAAAACTGTGCACAAAACTGTGAAAAAAAAGAACTGAGAAAAAAAACTGAAGAAAAACTGAGCAGAAAAACTGAGCAGAAAAACTGAGAAAAAAACTGAAAAAAATACTGAAGAAAAACGGAGTAAAAAAAACTGAAGAAAAATTGAGAAAAAACGACTGAAAAAACTGAAGAAAAACTTAGAAAAAAACTGTGAAAAAAAAGAACTGAGAAAAAAAACTGAAGAAAAATTTAGAAAAAAACCGCACAAAACTGTGGAAAAAAAGAACTGAGGGAAAAAAACTGAGAAAAAACTGAGCAGAAAAACTGAGCAGAAAAACTGAGAAAAAAACTATTAAAAAAAACTGAAGAAAAACGGAGGAAAAAAACTGAGAAGGAAAATTGAGAAAAAACGACTGAAAAAACTGAAGAAAAACTTAGAAAAAAACTGTGAAAAAAACTGTGAAAAAAAGAACTGAGAAAAAAAACTGAAGAAAAACTTAGAAAAACACTGTGCACAAAAGTGTGAAAAAAAAGAATTGAGAGAAAAAACTGAGAAAAAACTGAGCAGAAAAATTGAGCAGAAAAACTGAGAATAAAACTATTAAAAAAATACTGAAGAAAAACGGAGTAAAAAAACTGAGAAGAAAAATTGAGAAAAACGACTGAAAAAACTGAAGAAAAAAAAGAACGGAGAAAAAAAACTGAAGAAAAGTTTAGAAAAAAACTGTGCACAAAACTGTGAAAAAAAAGAACTGAGAAAAAAAATTGAAGAAAAAACTGAGCAGAAAAACTGAGCAGAAAAACTGAGAAAAAAACTGAAAAAAATACTGAAGAAAAACGGAGTAATAAAACTGAGAAGAAAAATTGAGAAAAAACGACTGAAAAAACTGAAGAAAAACTTAGAAAAAAACTGTGAAAAAAAAGAACTGAGAAAAAAAACTGATGAAAAAACTGAGCAGAAAAACTGAGCAGAAAAACTGAGAAAAAAACTATGAAAAAAATACTGAAGAAAAACGGAGTACAAAAACTGAGAAGAAAAATTGAGAAAAAACGACTGAAAAAAACTGAAGAAAAACGGATGAAAACAACTGAAAAAAAAGAACTGAGAAAAAAAACTGAAGAAAAACGGATGAAAAAAACTGAGAAGAAAAACTGAGAAAAAAAGACTGAAAAAACTGAAGAAAAACTTAGAAAAAAACTGTGAAAAAAACTGTGAAAAAAAGAACTGAGAAAAAAAACTGAAGAAAAAACTGAGCAGAAAAACTGAGCAGAAAAACTGAGAAAAAAACTATTAAAAAAATACTGAAGAAAAACGGAGTAAAAAAACTGAGAAGAAAAATTGAGAAAACCGACTGAAAAAACTGAAGAAAAACTTAGAAAAAAACTGTGAAAAAAACTGTGAAAAAAAGAACTGTGTAAAAAAACTGAAGAAAAAACTGAGCAGAAAAACTGAGAAAAAAACTGAAAAAAACTGTGAAAAAAAGAACTGAGAAAAAAAAACTGAAGAAAAAACTGAGCAGAAAAACTGAGCAGAAAAACTGAGAAAAAAACTATTTAAAATATACTGAAGAAAAACTGAGTAAAAAAACTGAGAAGAAAAATTGAGAAAAAACGACTGAAAAAACTGAAGAAACACTTAGAAAATAACTGTGCACAATACTGTGATAAAAAAGAAATGAGAAAAAAAACTGAGAAAAAACTGAGCAGAAAAACTGATCAGAAAAACTGAGAAAAAAAACTATTTAAAAAAACTGAAGAAAAACGGAGGAAAAAAACTGAGAAGAAAAATTGAGAAAAAACGACTGAAAAAACTGAAGAAAAACTTAGAAAAAAACTGTGAAAAAAACTGTGATAAAAAGAACTGAGAAAAAAAACTGAAGAAAAAACTGAGCAGAAAAACTGAGCAGAAAAACTGAGAAAAAAAACTATTTAAAAAAACTGAAGAAAAACGGAGTAAAAAAACTGAGAAGAAAAATTGAGAAAAAACGACTGAAAAAACTGAAGAAAAACTTAGAAAATAACTGTGAAAAAAACTGTGAAAAAAAGAACTGAGAAAAAAAACTGAAGAAAAAACTGAGCAGAAAAACTGAGCAGAAAAACTGAGAAAAAAACTATGAAAAAAATACTGAAGAAAAACGGAGTAAAAAAACTGAGAAGAAAAATTGAGAAAAAACGACTGAAAAAACTGAAGAAAAACTTAGAAAAAAACTGTGAAAAAAACTGTGAAAAAAAAGAACTGAGAAAAAAAACTGAAGAAAAACTTAGAAAAACACTGTGCACAAAAGTGTGAAAAAAAAGAATTGAGAGAAAAAACTGAGAAAAAACTGAGCAGAAAAATTGAGCAGAAAAACTGAGAATAAAACTATTAAAAAAATACTGAAGAAAAACGGAGTAAAAAAACTGAGAATAAAAATTGAGAAAAAACGACTGAAAAAACTGAAGAAAAACTTAGAAAAAAACTGTGAAAAAAAGAACTGAGAAAAAAAACTGATGAAAAAACTGAGCAGAAAAACTGAGCAGAAAAACTGAGAAAAAAACTATGAAAAAAATACTGAAGAAAAACGGAGTACAAAAACTGAGAAGAAAAATTGAGAAAAAACGACTGAAAAAAACTGAAGAAAAACGGATGAAAAAAACTGAAAAAAAAGAACTGAGAAAAAAAGACTGAAAAAACTGAAGAAAAACTTAGAAAAAAACTGTGAAAAAAACTGTGAAAAAAAGAACTGAGAAAAAAAACTGAAGAAAAAACTGAGCGGAAAACTGAGCAGAAAAACTGAGAAAAAAACTATTTAAAATATACTGAAGAAAAACGGCGTAAAAAAACTGAGCAGAAAAATTGAGAAAAAACGACTCAAAAAACTGAAGAAACACTTAGAAAAAAACTGTGAAAAAAACTGTGAAAAAAAGAACTGAGAAAAAAAACTGAAGAAAAAACTGAGCAGAAAAACTGAGCTGAAAAACTGAGAAAAAAACTATTTAAAAAATACTGAAGAAAAACGGAGTAAAAAAACTGAGAAGAAAAATTGAGTAAAAACGACTGAAAAAACTGAAGAAAAACTTAGAAAAAAACTGTGAAAAAAACTGTGAAAAAAAGAACTGTGTAAAAAAACTGAAGAAAAAACTGAGCAGAAAAACTGAGAAAAAAACTGAAAAAAACTGTGAAAAAAAGAACTGAGAAAAAAAAACTGAAGAAAAAACTGAGCAGAAAAACTGAGCAGAAAAACTGAGAAAAAAACTATTTAAAATATACTGAAGAAAAACGGAGGAAAAAAACTGAGAAGAAAAATTGAGAAAAAACGACTGAAAAAACTGAAGAAAAACTTAGAAAAAAACTGTGAAAAAAACTGTGATAAAAAGAACTGAGAAAAAAAACTGAAGAAAAAACTGAGCAGAAAAACTGAGCAGAAAAACTGAGAAAAAAAACTATTTAAAAAAACTGAAGAAAAACGGAGTAAAAAAACTGAGAAGAAAAATTGAGAAAAAACGACTGAAAAAACTGAAGAAAAACTTAGAAAATAACTGTGAAAAAAACTGTGAAAAAAAGAACTGAGAAAAAAAACTGAAGAAAAAACTGAGCAGAAAAACTGAGCAGAAAAACTGAGAAAAAAACTATTTAAAAAATACAGAAGAAAAACGGAGTAAAAAAACTGAGAAGAAAAATTGAGAAAAAACGACTGAAAAAACTGAAGAAAAAAAAGAACGGAGAAAAAAAACTGAAGAAAAATTTAGAAAAAAACTGTGCACAAAACTGTGAAAAAAAAGAACTGAGAAAAAAAACTGAAGAAAAAACTGAGCAGAAAAACTGAGCAGAAAAACTGAGAAAAAACCTATTTAAAAAATACAGAAGAAAAACGGAGTAAAAAAACTGAGAAGAAAAATTGAGAAAAAACGACTGAAAAAACTGAAGAAAAAAAAGAACGGAGAAAAAAAACTGAAGAAAAATTTAGAAAAAAACTGTGCACAAAACTGTGAAAAAAAAGAACTGAGAAAAAAAACTGAAGAAAAACTGAGCAGAAAAACTGAGCAGAAAAACTGAGCAGAAAAACTGAGAAAAAAAACTGAAGAAAAATTTAGAAAAAAACTGCACAAAACTGTGGAAAAAAAGAACTGAGGGAAAAAAACTGAGAAAAAACTGAGCAGAAAAACTGAGCAGAAAAACTGAGAAAAAAACTATTAAAAAAAACTGAAGAAAAACGGAGGAAAAAAACTGAGAAGAAAAATTGAGAAAATACGACTGAAAAAACTGAAGAAAAACTTAGAAAAAAACTGTCAAAAAAAACTGTGATAAAAAGAACTGAGAACAAAAACTGAAGAAAAAACTGAGCAGAAAAACTGAGCAGAAAAACTGAGAAAAAAAACTATTTAAAAAAACTGAAGAAAAACGGAGTAAAAAAACTGAGAAGAAAAATTGAGAAAAAACGACTGAAAAAAATGAAGAAAAACTTAGAAAATAACTGTGAAAAAAACTGTGAAAAAAAGAACTGAGAAAAAAAACTGAAGAAAAAACTGAGCAGAAAAACTGAGCAGAAAAACTGAGAAAAAAACTATTTAAAAAATACAGAAGAAAAACGGAGTAAAAAAACTGAGAAGAAAAATTGAGAAAAAACGACTGAAAAAACTGAAGAAAAAAAAGAACGGAGAAAAAAAACTGAAGAAAAATTTAGAAAAAAACTGTGCACAAAACTGTGAAAAAAAAGAACTGAGAAAAAAAACTGAAGAAAAACTGAGCAGAAAAACTGAGAATAAAACTATTAAAAAAATACTGAAGAAAAACGGAGTAAAAAAACTGAGAAGAAAAATTGAGAAAAACGAGTGAAAAAACTGAAGAAAAGAAAAGAACGGAGAAAAAAAACTGAAGAAAAATTTAGAAAAAAATTGTGCACAAAACTGTGGAAAAAAAGAACTGAGGGAAAAAAACTGAGAAAAAACTGAGCAGAAAAACTGAGCAGAAAAACTGAGAAAGAAACTATTAAAAAAAATTAAGAAAAACGGAGGAAAAAAACTGAGAAGAAAAATTGAGAAAAAACGACTGAAAAAACTGAAGAAAAACTTAGAAAAAAACTGTCAAAAAAAACTGTGAAAAAAAGAACTGAGAAAAAAAACTGAAGAAAAAACTGAGCAGAAAAACTGAGAAAAAAACTATTAAAAAAATACTGAAGAAAAACGGAGTAAAAAAACTGAGAATAAAAATTGAGAAAAAACGACTGAAAAAACTGAAGAAAAACTTAGAAAAAAACTGTGAAAAAAAGAACTGAGAAAAAAAACTGATGAAAAAACTGAGCAGAAAAACTGAGCAGAAAAACTGAGAAAAAAACTATGAAAAAAATACTGAAGAAAAACGGAGTACAAAAACTGAGAAGAAAAATTGAGAAAAAACGACTGAAAAAAACTGAAGAAAAACGGATGAAAAAAACTGAACAAAAAGAACTGAGAAAAAAAGACTGAAAAAACTGAAGAAAAACTTAGAAAAAAACTGTGAAACAAACTGTGAAAAAAAGAACTGAGAAAAAAAACTGAAGAAAAAACTGAGCAGAAAAACTGAGCAGAAAAACTGACAAAAAAACTATTTAAAAATACTGAAGAAAAACGGAGTAAAAAAACTGAGAAGAAAAATTGAGAAAAAACGACTGAAAAAACTGAAGAAAAACTTAGAAAAAAACTGTGAAAAAAACTGTGAAAAAAAGAACTGAGAAAAAAAACTGAAGAAAAAACTGAGCGGAAAACTGAGCAGAAAAACTGATAAAAAAACTATTTAAAATATACTGAAGAAAAACGGCGTAAAAAAACTGAGAAGAAAAATTGAGAAAAAACGACTGAAAAAACTGAAGAAACACTTAGAAAAAAACTGTGAAAAAAACTGTGAAAAAAAGAACTGAGAAAAAAAACTGAAGAAAAAACTGAGCAGAAAAACTGAGCAGAAAAACTGAGAAAAAAACTATTTAAAAAATACTGAAGAAAAACGGAGTAAAAAAACTGAGAAGAAAAATTGAGTAAAAACGACTGAAAAAACTGAAGAAAAACTTAGAAAAAAACTGTGAAAAAAAGAACTGTGTAAAAAAACTGAAGAAAAAACTGAGCAGAAAAACTGAGAAAAAAACTGAAAAAAACTGTGAAAAAAAGAACTGTGTAAAAAAACTGAAGAAAAAACTGAGCAGAAAAACTGAGCAGAAAAACTGAGAAAAAAACTATTTAAAATATACTGAAGAAAAACGGAGTAAAAAAACTGAGAAGAAAAATTGAGAAAAAACGACTGAAAAAACTGAAGAAACACTTAGAAAATAACTGTGCACAATACTGTGATAAATAAGAAATGAGAAAAAAAATTGAGAAAAAACTGAGCAGAAAAATTGATCAGAAAAACTGAGAAAAAAAACTATTTAAAAAAACTGAAGAAAAACGGAGGAAAAAAACTGAGAAGAAAAATTGAGAAAAAACGACTGAAAAAACTGAAGAAAAACTTAGAAAAAAACTGTGAAAAAAACTGTGATAAAAAGAACTGAGAAAAAAAACTGAAGAAAAAACTGAGCAGAAAAACTGAGCAGAAAAACTGAGAAAAAAAACTATTTAAAAAAACTGAAGAAAAACGGAGTAAAAAAACTGAGAAGAAAAATTGAGAAAAAACGACTGAAAAAACTGAAGAAAAACTTAGAAAATAACTGTGAAAAAAACTGTGAAAAAAAGAACTGAGAAAAAAAACTGAAGAAAAAACTGAGCAGAAAGACTGAGCAGAAAAACTGAGAAAAAAACTATTTAAAAAATACAGAAGAAAAACGGAGTAAAAAAACTGAGAAGAAAAATTGAGAAAAAACGACTGAAAAAACTGAAGAAAAAAAAGAACGGAGAAAAAAAACTGAAGAAAAATTTAGAAAAAAACTGTGCACAAAACTGTGAAAAAAAAGAACTGAGAAAAAAAACTGAAGAAAAACTGAGCAGAAAAACTGAGCAGAAAAACTGAGAAAAAAAACTGAAGAAAAATTTAGAAAAAAACTGCACAAAACTGTGGAAAAAAAGAACTGAGGGAAAAAAACTGAGAAAAAACTGAGCAGAAAAACTGAGCAGAAAAACTGAGAAAAAAACTATTAAAAAAAACTGAAGAAAAACGGAGGAAAAAAACTGAGAAGAAAAATTGAGAAAATACGACTGAAAAAACTGAAGAAAAACTTAGAAAAAAACTGTCAAAAAAAACTGTGAAAAAAAGAACTGAGAAAAAAAACTGAAGAAAAAACTGAGCAGAAAAACTGAGCAGAAAAACTGAGAAAAAAACTATTAAAAAAATACTGAAGAAAAACGGAGTAAAAAAACTGAGAAGAAAAATTGAGAAAAAACGACTGAAAAAACTGAAGAAAAACTTAGAAAAAAACTGTGAAAAAAACTGTGAAAAAAAAGAACTGAGAAAAAAAACTGAAGAAAAACTTAGAAAAGATCTGTGCACAGAACTGTGAAAAAAAAGAATTGAGAAAAAAAACTGAGAAAAAACTGAGCAGAAAAACTGATCAGAAAAACTGAGAAAAAAAACTATTTAAAAAAACTGAAGAAAAACGGAAAAAAAACTGAGAAGGAAAATTGAGAAAAAACGACTGAAAAAACTGAAGAAAAACTTAGAAAAAAACTGTGAAAAAAAAGAACTGAGAAAAAAAACTGAAGAAAAATTTAGAAAAAAACTGTGCACAAAACTGTGGAAAAAAAGAACTGAGGGAAAAAAACTGAGAAAAAACTGAGCAGAAAAACTGAGCAGAAAAACTGAGAAAGAAACTATTAAAAAAAACTGAAGAAAAACGGAGGAAAAAAACTGAGAAGAAAAATTGAGAAAAAACGACTGAAAAAACTGAAGAAAAACTTAGAAAAAAACTGTCAAAAAAAACTGTGAAAAAAAGAACTGAGAAAAAAAACTGAAGAAAAAACTGAGCAGAAAAACTGAGAAAAAACTATTAAAAAAATACTGAAGAAAAACGGAGTAAAAAAACTGAGAATAAAAATTGAGAAAAAACGACTGAAAAAACTGAAGAAAAACTTAGAAAAAAACTGTGAAAAAAAAGAACTGAGAAAAAAAACTGATGAAAAAACTGAGCAGAAAAAATGAGCAGAAAAACTGAGAAAAAAACTATGAAAAAAATACTGAAGAAAAACGGAGTACAAAAACTGAGAAGAAAAATTGAGAAAAAACGACTGAAAAAAACTGAAGAAAAACGGATGAAAAAAACTGAAAAAAAAGAACTGAGAAAAAAAACTGAAGAAAAACGGATGAAAAAAACTGAGAAGAAAAACTGAGAAAAAAAGACTGAAAAAACTGAAGAAAAACTTAGAAAAAAACTGTGAAAAAAACTGTGAAAAAAAGAACTGTGTAAAAAAACTGAAGAAAAAACTGAGCAGAAAAACTGAGAAAAAAACTGAAAAAAACTATGAAAAAAAGAACTGAGAAAAAAAAACTGAAGAAAAAACTGAGCAGAAAAACTGAGCAGAAAAACTGAGAAAAAAACTATTTAAAATATACTGAAGAAAAACGGAGTAAAAAAACTGAGAAGAAAAATTGAGAAAAAACGACTGAAAAAACTGAAGAAACACTTAGAAAAAAACTGTGCACAAAACTGTGATAAAAAAGAAATGAGAAAAAAAACTGAGAAAAAACTGAGCAGAAAAACTGATCAGAAAAACTGAGAAAAAAAACTATTTAAAAATCTGAAGAAAAACGGAGGAAAAAAACTGAGAAGAAAAATTGAGAAAAAACGACTGAAAAAACTGAAGAAAAACTTAGAAAAAAACTGTGAAAAAATCTGTGATAAAAAGAACTGAGAAAAAAAACTGAAGAAAAAACTGAGCAGAAAAACTGAGCAGAAAAACTGAGAAAAAAAACTATTTAAAAAAACTGAAGAAAAACGGAGTAAAAAAACTGAGAAGAAAAATTGAGAAAAAACGACTGAAAAAACTGAAGAAAAACTTAGAAAATAACTGTGAAAAAAACTGTGAAAAAAAGAACTGAGAAAAAAAACTGAAGAAAAAACTGAGCAGAAAAACTGAGCAGAAAAACTGAGAAAAAAACTATTTAAAAAATACTGAAGAAAAACGGAGTAAAAAAACTGAGAAGAAAAATTGAGAAAAAACGACTGAAAAAACTGAAGAAAAAAAAGAACGGAGAAAAAAAACTGAAGAAAAATTTAGAAAAAAACTGTGCACAAAACTGTGAAAAAAAAGAACTGAGAAAAAAAACTGAAGAAAAACTGAGCAGAAAAACTGAGCAGAAAAACTGAGAAAAAAACTGAAAAAAATACTGAAGAAAAACGGAGTAAAAAAACTGAAGAAAAATTGAGAAAAAACGACGGAAAAAACTGAAGAAAAACTTAGAAAAAAACTGTGATAAAAAAGAACTGAGAAAAAAAACTGAAGAAAAATTTAGAAAAAAACTGTGCACAAAACTGTGGAAAAAAAGAACTGAGGGAAAAAACTGAGAAAAAACTGAGCAGAAAAACTGAGCAGAAAAACTGAGAAAGAAACTATTAAAAAAAACTGAAGAAAAACGGAGAAAAAAAACTGAAGAAAAATTTAGAAAAAACGATTGAAAAAACTGAAGAAAAACTTAGGAAAAAACTGTGAAAAAAACTGTGAAAAAAAGAACTGAGAAAAAAAACTGAAGAAAAAACTGAGCAGAAAAACTGAGCAGAAAAACTGAGAAAAAAACTATTTAAAAAATACTGAAGAAAAACGGAGTAAAAAAATTGAGAAGAAAAATTGAGAAAAAACGACTGAAAAAACTGAAGAAAAACTTAGAAAAAAACTGTGAAAAAAACTGTGATAAAAAGAACTGAGAAAAAAAACTGAAGAAAAAACTGAGCAGAAAAACTGAGAAAAAACTATTAAAAAAATACTGAAGAAAAACGGACTAACAAAACTGAGAATAAAAATTGAGAAAAAACGACTGAAAAAACTGAAGAAAAACTTAGAAAAAAACTTTTATTCTCAGTTTTTTTACTCCGTTTTTCTTCAGTATTTTTTTAAAAGTTTTTTCTCAGTTTTTCTGCTCAGTTTTTTCCTCAGTTTTTTTTCTCAGTTCTTTTTTTCACAGTTTTTTTTGACAGTTTTTTTCTAAGTTTTTCTTCAGTTTTTTTTCTCAGTTCTTTTTTTTCACAGTTTTTTTCTAAGTTTTTCTTCAGTTTTTTCAGTCGTTTTTTCTCAATTTTCCTTCTCAGTTTTTTTCCTCCGTTTTTCTTCAGTTTTTTTAAATAGTTTTTTTTCTCAGTTTTTCTGATCAGTTTTTCTGCTCAGTTTTTTCTCAGTTTTTTTCTCAATTCTTTTTTTTCACAGTTCTGTGCACAGATTTTTTCTAAGTTTTTCTTCAGTTTTTTTTCTCAGTTCTTTTTTTTCACAGTTTTTTTCACAGTTTTTTTCTAAATTTTTCTTCAGTTTTTTTTCTCAGTTCTTTTTTTTCACAGTTTTTTTCTAAGTTTTTCTTCAGTTTTTTCAGTCGTTTTTTCTCAATTTTCCTCCTCAGTTTTTTTCCTCCGTTTTTCTTCAGTTTTTTTAAATAGTTTTTTTTCTCAGTTTTTCTGATCAGTTTTTCTGCTCAGTTTTTTCTCAGTTTTTTTTTTCAGTTCTTTTTTTTCACAGTTTTGTGCACAGTTTTTTTCCAAGTTTTTCTTCAGTTTTTTTTCTCAGTTCTTTTTTTTCACAGTTTTTTTCACAGTTTTTTTCTAAGTTTTTCTTCAGTTTTTTCAGTCTTTTTTTCTCAGTTTTGCTTCTTAGTTTTTATCCTCCGTTTTTCTTCAGTTTTTTTTAATAGTTTTTTTTCTCAGTTATTCTGCTCAGTTTTTCTGCTGTTTTTTCTCAGTTTTTTTTCTCAGTTCTTTTTTTTCTCAGTTTTGTGCAGTTTTTTCCTAAATTTTTCTTCAATTTGTTCAGTCTTTTTTTCTCAGTTTTTCTTCTCAGTTTTTTTCCTCCGTTTTTCTTCAGTTTTTTTGAATAGTTTTTTTTCTCAGTTATTCTGCTCAGTTTTTCTGCTCAGTTTTTTCTCAGTTTTTTTTCTCAGTTCTTTTTTTTCACAGTTTTGTGCAGTTTTTTCTAAGTTTTTCTTCAGTTTTTTTTCTCTGTTCTTTTTTTTCACAGATTTTTTCACAGTTTTTTTTCTAAGTTTTTCTTCAGTTTCTTCAATCTTTTTTTCTCAGTTTTTCTTCTCAGTTTTATTCCTCCGTTTTTCTTCAGTTTTTTTTAATAGTTTTTTTTCTCAGTTATTCTGCTAAGTTTTTCTGCTCAGTTTTTTCTCAGTTTTTTTTCTCAGTTCTTTTTTTTCACAGTTTTGTGCACAGTTTTTTTCCAAGTTTTTCTTCAGTTTTTTTCTCAGTTCTTTTTTTTCACAGTTTTTTTCACAGTTTTTTTTCGAAGTTTTTCTTCAGTTTTTTCAGTCTTTTTTTCTCAGTTTTGCTTCTCAGTTTTTTCCTCCGTTTTTCTTCAGTTTTTTTTAATAGTTTTTTTTCTCAGTTATTCTGCTCAGTTTTTCTGCTGTTTTTTCTCAGTTTTTTTTCTCAGTTCTTTTTTTTCTCAGTTTTGTGCAGTTTTTTCCTAAATTTTTCTTCAATTTGTTCAGTCTTTTTTTCTCAGTTTTTCTTCTCAGTTTTTTTCCTCCGTTTTTCTTCAGTTTTTTTGAATAGTTTTTTTTCTCAGTTATTCTGCTCAGTTTTTCTGCTCAGTTTTTTCTCAGTTTTTTTTCTCAGTTCTTTTTTTTCACAGTTTTGTTCAGTTTTTTTCTAATTTTTCTTCAGTTTTTTTTCTCTGTTCTTTTTTTTCACAGTTTTTTTCACAGTTTTTTTTCTAAGTTTTTCTTCAGTTTTTTCAGTCTTTTTTTCTCAGGTTTTCTTCTCAGTTTTATTCCTCCGTTTTTCTTCAGTATTTTTTAATAGTTTTTTTTCTCAGTTATTCTGCTCAGTTTTTCTGCTGTTTTTTCTCAGTTTTTTTTCTCAGTTCTTTTTTTTCACAGTTTTGTGCAGTTTTTTTCTAAGTTTTTCTCCAGTTTCTTCAGTCTTTTTTTCTCAGTTTTTCTTCTCAGTTTTTTTCCTCCGTTTTTCTTCAGTTTTTTTTTAATAGTTTTTTTTCTCAGTTATTCTGCTAAGTTTTTCTCATCAGTTTTTTCTCAGTTTTTTTTTCAGTTCTTTTTTTTCACAGTTTTGTGCACAGTTTTTTTCCAAGTTTTTCTTCAGTTTTTTTTCTCAGTTCTCTTTTTTCACAGTTTTTTTCACAGTTTTTTTTCTAAGTTTTTCTTCAGTTTTTTCAGTCTTTTTTTCTCAGTTTTGCTTCTCAGTTTTTTCCTCCGTTTTTCTTCAGTTTTTTTTAATAGTTTTTTTTCTCAGTTATTCTGCTCAGTTTTTCTGCTGTTTTTTCTCAGTTTTTTTTCTCAGTTCTTTTTTTTCTCAGTTTTGTGCAGTTTTTTCCTAAATTTTTCTTCAATTTGTTCAGTCTTTTTTTCTCAGTTTTTCTTCTCAGTTTTTTTCCTCCGTTTTTCTTCAGTTTTTTTGAATAGTTTTTTTTCTCAGTTATTCTGCTCAGTTTTTCTGCTCAGTTTTTTCTCAGTTTTTTTCTCAGTTCTTTTTTTTCACAGTTTTGTGCAGTTTTTTCTAAGTTTTTCTTCAGTTTTTTTTCTCAGTTCTTTTTTTTCACAGTTTTTTTCACAGTTTTTTTTCGAAGTTTTTCTTCAGTTTGTTCAGTCTTTTTTTCTCAGTTTTTCTTCTCAGTTTTTTTCCTCCGTTTTTCTTCAGTTTTTTTGAATAGTTTTTTTTCTCAGTTATTCTGCTCAGTTTTTCTGCTCAGTTTTTTCTCAGTTTTTTTTCTCAGTTCTTTTTTTTCACAGTTTTGTGCAGTTTTTTTCTAAGTTTTTCTTCAGTTTTTTTTTCTCAGTTCTTTTTTTTCACAGTTTTTTTCACAGTTTTTTTTCTGTTTTTCTTCAGTTTTTTCAGTCTTTTTTTCTCAGTTTTTCTTCTCAGATTTATTCCTCCGTTTTTCTTCAGTTTTTTTTAATAGTTTTTTTTCTCAGTTATTCTGCTCAGTTTTTCTGCTCAGTTTTTTCTCAGATTTTTTCTCAGTTCTTTTTTTTCTCAGTTTTGTGCAGTTTTTTCCTAAGTTTTTCTTCAGTTTTTTCAGTCTTTTTTTCTCAGGTTTTCTTCTCAGTTTTATTCCTCCGTTTTTTTCAGTTTTATTTAATATTTTTTTTTCTCAGTTATTCTGCTCAGTTTTTCTGCTGTTTTTTCTCAGTTTTTTTTCTCAGTTCTTATTTTTCACAGTTTTGTGCAGTTTTTTTCTAAGTTTTTCTCCAGTTTCTTCAGTCTTTTTTTCTCAGTTTTTCTTCTCAGTTTTTTTCCTCCGTTTTTCTTCAGTTTTTTTTTAATAGTTTTTTTTCTCAGTTATTCTGCTAAGTTTTTCTCATCAGTTTTTTCTCAGTTTTTTTTTCAGTTCTTTTTTTTCACAGTTTTGTGCACAGTTTTTTTCCAAGTTTTTCTTCAGTTTTTTTTCTCAGTTCTCTTTTTTCACAGTTTTTTTCACAGTTTTTTTTCTAAGTTTTTCTTCAGTTTTTTCAGTCTTTTTTTCTCAGTTTTGCTTCTCAGTTTTTTCCTCCGTTTTTCTTCAGTTTTTTTTAATAGTTTTTTTTCTCAGTTATTCTGCTCAGTTTTTCTGCTGTTTTTTCTCAGTTTTTTTTCTCAGTTCTTTTTTTTCTCAGTTTTGTGCAGTTTTTTCCTAAATTTTTCTTCAATTTGTTCAGTCTTTTTTTCTCAGTTTTTCTTCTCAGTTTTTTTCCTCCGTTTTTCTTCAGTTTTTTTGAATAGTTTTTTTTCTCAGTTATTCTGCTCAGTTTTTCTGCTCAGTTTTTTCTCAGTTTTTTTCTCAGTTCTTTTTTTTCACAGTTTTGTGCAGTTTTTTCTAAGTTTTTCTTCAGTTTTTTTTCTCTGTTCTTTTTTTTCACAGATTTTTTCACAGCTTTTTTTCTAAGTTTTTCTTCAGTTTCTTCAATCTTTTTTTCTCAGTTTTTCTTCTCAGTTTTTTTCCTCCGTTTTTCTTCAGTTTTTTTTAATAGTTTTTTTTCTCAGTTATTCTGCTAAGTTTTTCTGCTCAGTTTTTTCTTAGTTTTTTTTCTCAGTTCTTTTTTTTCACAGTTTTGTGCACAGTTTTTTTCCAAGTTTTTCTTCAGTTTTTTTTCTCAGTTCTTTTTTTTCACAGTTTTTTTCACAGTTTTTTTTCGAAGTTTTTCTTCAGTTTGTTCAGTCTTTTTTTCTCAGTTTTTCTTCTCAGTTTTTTTCCTCCGTTTTTCTTCAGTTTTTTTGAATAGTTTTTTTTCTCAGTTATTCTGCTCAGTTTTTCTGCTCAGTTTTTTCTCAGTTTTTTTTCTCAGTTCTTTTTTTTCACAGTTTTGTGCAGTTTTTTTCTAAGTTTTTCTTCAGTTTTTTTTTCTCAGTTCTTTTTTTTCACAGTTTTTTTCACAGTTTTTTTTCTGTTTTTCTTCAGTTTTTTCAGTCTTTTTTTCTCAGTTTTTCTTCTCAGATTTATTCCTCCGTTTTTCTTCAGTTTTTTTTAATAGTTTTTTTTCTCAGTTATTCTGCTCAGTTTTTCTGCTCAGTTTTTTCTCAGATTTTTTCTCAGTTCTTTTTTTTCTCAGTTTTGTGCAGTTTTTTCCTAAGTTTTTCTTCAGTTTTTTCAGTCTTTTTTTCTCAGGTTTTCTTCTCAGTTTTATTCCTCCGTTTTTTTCAGTTTTATTTAATATTTTTTTTTCTCAGTTATTCTGCTCAGTTTTTCTGCTGTTTTTTCTCAGTTTTTTTTCTCAGTTCTTATTTTTCACAGTTTTGTGCAATTTTATTTTAAGATTTTCTTCAGTTTTTTCTGTCTTTTTTACTCAGTTTTTCGTCTCAGTTTTTTTCCTCCGTTTTTCTTCAGTTTTTTTGAATCGTTTTTTTTCTCAGTTATTCTGCTAAGTTTTTCTGATCAGTTTTTTTCTCAGTTTTTTTTTCAGTTCTTTTTTTTCACAGTTTTGTGCACAGTTTTTTTCCAAGTTTTTCTTCAGTTTTTTTTCTCAGTTCTCTTTTTTCACAGTTTTTTTCACAGTTTTTTTTCTAAGTTTTTCTTCAGTTTTTTCAGTCTTTTTTTCTCAGTTTTGCTTCTCAGTTTTTTCCTCCGTTTTTCTTCAGTTTTTTTTAATAGTTTTTTTTCTCAGTTATGCTGCTCAGTTTTTCTGCTGTTTTTTCTCAGTTTTTTTTCTCAGTTCTTTTTTTTCTCAGTTTTGTGCAGTTTTTTCCTAAATTTTTCTTCAATTTGTTCAGTCTTTTTTTCTCAGTTTTTCTTCTCAGTTTTTTTCCTCCGTTTTTCTTCAGTTTTTTTGAATAGTTTTTTTTCTCAGTTATTCTGCTCAGTTTTTCTGCTCAGTTTTTTCTCAGTTTTTTTCTCAGTTCTTTTTTTTCACAGTTTTGTGCAGTTTTTTCTAAGTTTTTCTTCAGTTTTTTTTCTCTGTTCTTTTTTTTCACAGATTTTTTCACAGCTTTTTTTCTAAGTTTTTCTTCAGTTTCTTCAATCTTTTTTTCTCAGTTTTTCTTCTCAGTTTTTTTCCTCCGTTTTTCTTCAGTTTTTTTTAATAGTTTTTTTTCTCAGTTATTCTGCTAAGTTTTTCTGCTCAGTTTTTTCTTAGTTTTTTTTCTCAGTTCTTTTTTTTCACAGTTTTGTGCACAGTTTTTTTCCAAGTTTTTCTTCAGTTTTTTTTCTCAGTTCTTTTTTTTCACAGTTTTTTTCACAGTTTTTTTTCGAAGTTTTTCTTCAGTTTGTTCAGTCTTTTTTTCTCAGTTTTTCTTCTCAGTTTTTTTCCTCCGTTTTTCTTCAGTTTTTTTGAATAGTTTTTTTTCTCAGTTATTCTGCTCAGTTTTTCTGCTCAGTTTTTTCTCAGTTTTTTTTCTCAGTTCTTTTTTTTCACAGTTTTGTGCAGTTTTTTTCTAAGTTTTTCTTCAGTTTTTTTTTCTCAGTTCTTTTTTTTCACAGTTTTTTTCACAGTTTTTTTTCTGTTTTTCTTCAGTTTTTTCAGTCTTTTTTTCTCAGTTTTTCTTCTCAGATTTATTCCTCCGTTTTTCTTCAGTTTTTTTTAATAGTTTTTTTTCTCAGTTATTCTGCTCAGTTTTTCTGCTCAGTTTTTTCTCAGATTTTTTCTCAGTTCTTTTTTTTCTCAGTTTTGTGCAGTTTTTTCCTAAGTTTTTCTTCAGTTTTTTCAGTCTTTTTTTCTCAGGTTTTCTTCTCAGTTTTATTCCTCCGTTTTTTTCAGTTTTATTTAATATTTTTTTTTCTCAGTTATTCTGCTCAGTTTTTCTGCTGTTTTTTCTCAGTTTTTTTTCTCAGTTCTTATTTTTCACAGTTTTGTGCAATTTTATTTTAAGATTTTCTTCAGTTTTTTCTGTCTTTTTTACTCAGTTTTTCGTCTCAGTTTTTTTCCTCCGTTTTTCTTCAGTTTTTTTGAATAGTTTTTTTTCTCAGTTATTCTGCTCAGTTTTTCTGCTGTTTTTTCTCAGTTTTTTTTGTCAGTTCTTTTTTTTCACAGTTTTGTGCACAGTTTTTTTCCAAGTTTTTCTTCAGTTTTTTTCTCAGTTCTTTTTTTTCACAGTTTTTTTCACAGTTTTTTTTCGAAGTTTTTCTTCAGTTTTTTCAGTCTTTTTTTCTCAGTTTTGCTTCTCAGTTTTTTCCTCCGTTTTTCTTCAGTTTTTTTTAATAGTTTTTTTTCTCAGTTATTCTGCTCAGTTTTTCTGCTGTTTTTTCTCAGTTTTTTTTCTCAGTTCTTTTTTTTCTCAGTTTTGTGCAGTTTTTTCCTAAATTTTTCTTCAATTTGTTCAGTCTTTTTTTCTCAGTTTTTCTTCTCAGTTTTTTTCCTCCGTTTTTCTTCAGTTTTTTTGAATAGTTTTTTTTCTCAGTTATTCTGCTCAGTTTTTCTGCTCAGTTTTTTCTCAGTTTTTTTTCTCAGTTCTTTTTTTTCACAGTTTTGTTCAGTTTTTTTCTAATTTTTCTTCAGTTTTTTTTCTCTGTTCTTTTTTTTCACAGTTTTTTTCACAGTTTTTTTTCTAAGTTTTTCTTCAGTTTTTTCAGTCTTTTTTTCTCAGGTTTTCTTCTCAGTTTTATTCCTCCGTTTTTCTTCAGTATTTTTTAATAGTTTTTTTTCTCAGTTATTCTGCTCAGTTTTTCTGCTGTTTTTTCTCAGTTTTTTTTCTCAGTTCTTTTTTTTCACAGTTTTGTGCAGTTTTTTTCTAAGTTTTTCTTCAGTTTCTTCAGTCTTTTTTTCTCAGTTTTTCTTCTCAGTTTTTTTCCTCCGTTTTTCTTCAGTTTTTTTTTAATAGTTTTTTTTCTCAGTTATTCTGCTAAGTTTTTCTGATCAGTGTTTTCTCAGTTTTTTTTTCAGTTCTTTTTTTTCACAGTTTTGTGCACAGTTTTTTTCCAAGTTTTTCTTCAGTTTTTTTTCTCAGTTCTCTTTTTTCACAGTTTTTTTCACAGTTTTTTTTCTAAGTTTTTCTTCAGTTTTTTCAGTCTTTTTTTCTCAGTTTTGCTTCTCAGTTTTTTCCTCCGTTTTTCTTCAGTTTTTTTTAATAGTTTTTTTTCTCAGTTATTCTGCTCAGTTTTTCTGCTGTTTTTTCTCAGTTTTTTTTCTCAGTTCTTTTTTTTCTCAGTTTTGTGCAGTTTTTTCCTAAATTTTTCTTCAATTTGTTCAGTCTTTTTTTCTCAGTTTTTCTTCTCAGTTTTTTTCCTCCGTTTTTCTTCAGTTTTTTTGAATAGTTTTTTTTCTCAGTTATTCTGCTCAGTTTTTCTGCTCAGTTTTTTCTCAGTTTTTTTTCTCAGTTCTTTTTTTTCACAGTTTTGTGCAGTTTTTTTCTAAGTTTTTCTTCAGTTTTTTTTCTCTGTTCTTTTTTTTCACAGATTTTTTCACAGCTTTTTTTCTAAGTTTTTCTTCAGTTTCTTCAATCTTTTTTTCTCAGTTTTTCTTCTCAGTTTTTTTCCTCCGTTTTTCTTCAGTTTTTTTGAATAGTTTTTTTTCTCAGTTATTCTGCTAAGTTTTTCTGCTCAGTTTTTTCTTAGTTTTTTTTCTCAGTTCTTTTTTTTCACAGTTTTGTGCACAGTTTTTTTCCAAGTTTTTCTTCAGTTTTTTTTCTCAGTTCTTTTTTTTCACAGTTTTTTTCACAGTTTTTTTTCGAAGTTTTTCTTCAGTTTTTTCAGTCTTTTTTTCTCAGTTTTGCTTCTCAGTTTTTTCCTCCGTTTCCTTCAGTTTTTTTTAATAGTTTTTTTTCTCAGTTATTCTGCTCAGTTTTTCTGCTGTTTTTTCTCAGTTTTTTTTCTCAGTTCTTTTTTTTCTCAGTTTTGTGCAGTTTTTTCCTAAATTTTTCTTCAATTTGTTCAGTCTTTTTTTCTCAGTTTTTCTTCTCAGTTTTTTTCCTCCGTTTTTCTTCAGTTTTTTTGAATAGTTTTTTTTCTCAGTTATTCTGCTCAGTTTTTCTGCTCAGTTTTTTCTCAGTTTTTTTTCTCAGTTCTTTTTTTTCACAGTTTTGTGCAGTTTTTTTCTAAGTTTTTCTTCAGTTTTTTTTCTCTGTTCTTTTTTTTCACAGATTTTTTCACAGCTTTTTTTCTAAGTTTTTCTTCAGTTTCTTCAATCTTTTTTTCTCAGTTTTTCTTCTCAGTTTTTTTCCTCCGTTTTTCTTCAGTTTTTTTGAATAGTTTTTTTTCTCAGTTATTCTGCTAAGTTTTTCTGCTCAGTTTTTTCTTAGTTTTTTTTCTCAGTTCTTTTTTTTCACAGTTTTGTGCACAGTTTTTTTCCAAGTTTTTCTTCAGTTTTTTTTCTCAGTTCTTTTTTTTCACAGTTTTTTTCACAGTTTTTTTTCGAAGTTTTTCTTCAGTTTTTTCAGTCTTTTTTTCTCAGTTTTGCTTCTCAGTTTTTTCCTCCGTTTCCTTCAGTTTTTTTTAATAGTTTTTTTTCTCAGTTATTCTGCTCAGTTTTTCTGCTGTTTTTTCTCAGTTTTTTTTCTCAGTTCTTTTTTTTCTCAGTTTTGTGCAGTTTTTTCCTAAATTTTTCTTCAATTTGTTCAGTCTTTTTTTCTCAGTTTTTCTTCTCAGTTTTTTTCCTCCGTTTTTCTTCAGTTTTTTTGAATAGTTTTTTTTCTCAGTTATTCTGCTCAGTTTTTCTGCTCAGTTTTTTCTCAGTTTTTTTTCTCAGTTCTTTTTTTTCACAGTTTTGTGCAGTTTTTTTCTAAGTTTTTCTTCAGTTATTTTTTCTCAGTTCTTTTTTTTCACAGTTTTTTTCACAGTTTTTTTTCTGTTTTTCTTCAGTTTTTTCAGTCTTTTTTTCTCAGTTTTTCTTCTCAGATTTATTCCTCCGTTTTTCTTCAGTTTTTTTTAATAGTTTTTTTTCTCAGTTATTCTGCTCAGTTTTTCTGCTCAGTTTTTTCTCAGATTTTTTCTCAGTTCTTTTTTTTCTCAGTTTTGTGCAGTTTTTTCCTAAGTTTTTCTTCAGTTTTTTCAGTCTTTTTTTCGCAGGTTTTCTTCTCAGTTTTATTCCTCCGTTTTTTTCAGTTTTATTTAATATTTTTTTTTCTCAGTTATTCTGCTCAGTTTTTCTGCTGTTTTTTCTCAGTTTTTTTTCTCAGTTCTTATTTTTCACAGTTTTGTGCAATTTTATTTTAAGATTTTCTTCAGTTTTTTCTGTCTTTTTTACTCAGTTTTTCGTCTCAGTTTTTTCCTCCGTTTTTCTTCAGTTTTTTTGAATAGTTTTTTTTCTCAGTTATTCTGCTCAGTTTTTCTGCTGTTTTTTCTCAGTTTTTTTTGTCAGTTCTTTTTTTTCACAGTTTTGTGCAGTTTTTTTTCTAAGTTTTTCTTCAGTTTGTTCAGTCTTTTTTTCTCAGTTTTTCTTCTCAGTTTTTTCCCTCCGTTTTTCTTCAGTTTTTTTGAATATTTTTTTTTCTCAGTTATTCTGCTCAGTTTTTCTGCTCAGTTTTTTCTCAGTTTTTTTTCTCAGTTCTTTTTTTTCACAGTTTTGTGCAGTTTTTTTCTAAGTTTTTCTTCAGTTTCTTCAGTCTTTTTTTCTCAGTTTTTCTTCTCAGTTTTTTTACTGTGTTTTTCTTCAGTATTTTTTTCATAGTTTTTTTCTCTGTTTTTCTGCTCAGTTTTTCTGCTCAGTTTTTTCTCAGTTTTTTTTCTCAGTTCTTTTTTTTCACAGTTTTGTGCACAGTTTTTTTCCAAGTTTTTCTTCAGTTTTTTTTCTCATTTCTTTTTTTTCACAGTTTTTTTCCGTTTTTTTTCTAAGTTTTTCTTCAGTTTTTTCAGTCTTTTTTTCTCAGTTTTGCTTCTCAGTTTTTTCCTCCGTTTTTCTTCAGTTTTTTTTAATAGTTTTTTTTCTCAGTTATTCTGCTCAGTTTTTCTGCTGGTTTTTCTCAGTTTTTTTTCTCAGATCTTTTTTTTCTCAGTTTTGTGCAGTTTTTTCCTAAATTTTTCTTCAATTTGTTCAGTCTTTTTTTCTCAGTTTTTCTTCTCAGTTTTTTTCCTCCGTTTTTCTTCAGTTTTTTTGAATAGTTTTTTTTCTCAGTTATTCTGCTCAGTTTTTCTGCTCAGTTTTTTCTCAGTTTTTTTTCTCAGTTCTTTTTTTTCACAGTTTTGTGCAGTTTTTTCTAAGTTTTTCTTCAGTTTTTTTTCTCTGTTCTTTTTTTTCACAGATTTTTTCACAGTTTTTTTTCTAAGTTTTTCTTCAGTTTCTTCAGTCTTTTTTTCTCAGTTTTTCTTCTCAGTTTTTTTCCTCCGTTTTTTTCAGTTTTATTTAATATTTTTTTTTCTCAGTTATTCTGCTCAGTTTTTCTGCTGTTTTTTCTCAGTTTTTTTTCTCAGTTCTTATTTTTCACAGTTTTGTGCAATTTTATTTTAAGATTTTCTTCAGTTTTTTCTGTCTTTTTTACTCAGTTTTTCGTCTCAGTTTTTTTCCTCCGTTTTTCTTCAGTTTTTTTGAATAGTTTTTTTTCTCAGTTATTCTGCTCAGTTTTTCTGCTGTTTTTTCTCAGTTTTTTTTGTCAGTTCTTTTTTTTCACAGTTTTGTGCACAGTTTTTTTCCAAGTTTTTCTTCAGTTTTTTTCTCAGTTCTTTTTTTTCACAGTTTTTTTCACAGTTTTTTTTCGAAGTTTTTCTTCAGTTTTTTCAGTCTTTTTTTCTCAGTTTTGCTTCTCAGTTTTTTCCTCCGTTTTTCTTCAGTTTTTTTTAATAGTTTTTTTTCTCAGTTATTCTGCTCAGTTTTTCTGCTGTTTTTTCTCAGTTTTTTTTCTCAGTTCTTTTTTTTCTCAGTTTTGTGCAGTTTTTTCCTAAATTTTTCTTCAATTTGTTCAGTCTTTTTTTCTCAGTTTTTCTTCTCAGTTTTTTTCCTCCGTTTTTCTTCAGTTTTTTTGAATAGTTTTTTTTCTCAGTTATTCTGCTCAGTTTTTCTGCTCAGTTTTTTCTCAGTTTTTTTTCTCAGTTCTTTTTTTTCACAGTTTTGTTCAGTTTTTTTCTAATTTTTCTTCAGTTTTTTTTCTCTGTTCTTTTTTTTCACAGTTTTTTTCACAGTTTTTTTTCTAAGTTTTTCTTCAGTTTTTTCAGTCTTTTTTTCTCAGGTTTTCTTCTCAGTTTTATTCCTCTGTTTTTCTTCAGTATTTTTTAATAGTTTTTTTTCTCAGTTATTCTGCTAAGTTTTTCTGATCAGTGTTTTCTCAGTTTTTTTTTCAGTTCTTTTTTTTCACAGTTTTGTGCACAGTTTTTTTCCAAGTTTTTCTTCAGTTTTTTTTCTCAGTTCTCTTTTTTCACAGTTTTTTTCACAGTTTTTTTTCTAAGTTTTTCTTCAGTTTTTTCAGTCTTTTTTTCTCAATTTTGCTTCTCAGTTTTTTCCTCCGTTTTTCTTCAGTTTTTTTTAATAGTTTTTTTTCTCAGTTATTCTGCTCAGTTTTTCTGCTGTTTTTTCTCAGTTTTTTTTCTCAGTTCTTTTTTTTCTCAGTTTTGTGCAGTTTTTTCCTAAATTTTTCTTCAATTTGTTCAGTCTTTTTTTCTCAGTTTTTCTTCTCAGTTTTTTTCCTCCGTTTTTCTTCAGTTTTTTTGAATAGTTTTTTTTCTCAGTTATTCTGCTCAGTTTTTCTGCTCAGTTTTTTCTCAGTTTTTTTTCTCAGTTCTTTTTTTTCACAGTTTTGTGCAGTTTTTTTCTAAGTTTTTCTTCAGTTTTTTTTCTCTGTTCTTTTTTTTCACAGATTTTTTCACAGCTTTTTTTCTAAGTTTTTCTTCAGTTTCTTCAATCTTTTTTTCTCAGTTTTTCTTCTCAGTTTTTTTCCTCCGTTTTTCTTCAGTTTTTTTGAATAGTTTTTTTTCTCAGTTATTCTGCTAAGTTTTTCTGCTCAGTTTTTTCTTAGTTTTTTTTCTCAGTTCTTTTTTTTCACAGTTTTGTGCACAGTTTTTTTCCAAGTTTTTCTTCAGTTTTTTTTCTCAGTTCTTTTTTTTCACAGTTTTTTTCACAGTTTTTTTTCGAAGTTTTTCTTCAGTTTTTTCAGTCTTTTTTTCTCAGTTTTGCTTCTCAGTTTTTTCCTCCGTTTCCTTCAGTTTTTTTTAATAGTTTTTTTTCTCAGTTATTCTGCTCAGTTTTTCTGCTGTTTTTTCTCAGTTTTTTTTCTCAGTTCTTTTTTTTCTCAGTTTTGTGCAGTTTTTTCCTAAATTTTTCTTCAATTTGTTCAGTCTTTTTTTCTCAGTTTTTCTTCTCAGTTTTTTTCCTCCGTTTTTCTTCAGTTTTTTTGAATAGTTTTTTTTCTCAGTTATTCTGCTCAGTTTTTCTGCTCAGTTTTTTCTCAGTTTTTTTTCTCAGTTCTTTTTTTTCACAGTTTTGTTCAGTTTTTTTCTAATTTTTCTTCAGTTTTTTTTCTCTGTTCTTTTTTTTCACAGTTTTTTTCACAGTTTTTTTTCTAAGTTTTTCTTCAGTTTTTTCAGTCTTTTTTTCTCAGGTTTTCTTCTCAGTTTTATTCCTCCGTTTTTCTTCAGTATTTTTTAATAGTTTTTTTTCTCAGTTATTCTGCTCAGTTTTTCTGCTGTTTTTTCTCAGTTTTTTTTCTCAGTTCTTTTTTTTCACAGTTTTGTGCAGTTTTTTTCTAAGTTTTTCTTCAGTTTCTTCAGTCTTTTTTTCTCAGTTTTTCTTCTCAGTTTTTTTCCTCCGTTTTTCTTCAGTTTTTTTTTAATAGTTTTTTTTCTCAGTTATTCTGCTAAGTTTTTCTGATCAGTGTTTTCTCAGTTTTTTTTCAGTTCTTTTTTTTCACAGTTTTGTGCACAGTTTTTTTCCAAGTTTTTCTTCAGTTTTTTTTCTCAGTTCTCTTTTTTACAGTTTTTTTCACAGTTTTTTTTCTAAGTTTTTCTTCAGTTTTTTCAGTCTTTTTTTCTCAGTTTTGCTTCTCAGTTTTTTCCTCCGTTTTTCTTCAGTTTTTTTTAATAGTTTTTTTTCTCAGTTATTCTGCTCAGTTTTTCTGCTGTTTTTTCTCAGTTTTTTTTCTCAGTTCTTTTTTTTCTCAGTTTTGTGCAGTTTTTTCCTAAATTTTTCTTCAATTTGTTCAGTCTTTTTTTCTCAGTTTTTCTTCTCAGTTTTTTTCCTCCGTTTTTCTTCAGTTTTTTTGAATAGTTTTTTTTCTCAGTTATTCTGCTCAGTTTTTCTGCTCAGTTTTTTCTCAGTTTTTTTTCTCAGTTCTTTTTTTTCACAGTTTTGTGCAGTTTTTTTCTAAGTTTTTCTTCAGTTTTTTTTCTCTGTTCTTTTTTTTCACAGATTTTTTCACAGCTTTTTTTCTAAGTTTTTCTTCAGTTTCTTCAATCTTTTTTTCTCAGTTTTTCTTCTCAGTTTTTTTCCTCCGTTTTTCTTCAGTTTTTTTGAATAGTTTTTTTTCTCAGTTATTCTGCTAAGTTTTTCTGCTCAGTTTTTTCTTAGTTTTTTTTCTCAGTTCTTTTTTTTCACAGTTTTGTGCACAGTTTTTTTCCAAGTTTTTCTTCAGTTTTTTTTCTCAGTTCTTTTTTTTCACAGTTTTTTTCACAGTTTTTTTTCGAAGTTTTTCTTCAGTTTTTTCAGTCTTTTTTTCTCAGTTTTGCTTCTCAGTTTTTTCCTCCGTTTCCTTCAGTTTTTTTTAATAGTTTTTTTTCTCAGTTATTCTGCTCAGTTTTTCTGCTGTTTTTTCTCAGTTTTTTTTCTCAGTTCTTTTTTTTCTCAGTTTTGTGCAGTTTTTTCCTAAATTTTTCTTCAATTTGTTCAGTCTTTTTTTCTCAGTTTTTCTTCTCAGTTTTTTTCCTCCGTTTTTCTTCAGTTTTTTTGAATAGTTTTTTTTCTCAGTTATTCTGCTCAGTTTTTCTGCTCAGTTTTTTCTCAGTTTTTTTTCTCAGTTCTTTTTTTTCACAGTTTTGTGCAGTTTTTTTCTAAGTTTTTCTTCAGTTTTTTTTTCTCAGTTCTTTTTTTTCACAGTTTTTTTCACAGTTTTTTTTCTGTTTTTCTTCAGTTTTTTCAGTCTTTTTTTCTCAGTTTTTCTTCTCAGATTTATTCCTCCGTTTTTCTTCAGTTTTTTTTAATAGTTTTTTTTCTCAGTTATTCTGCTCAGTTTTTCTGCTCAGTTTTTTCTCAGATTTTTTCTCAGTTCTTTTTTTTCTCAGTTTTGTGCAGTTTTTTCCTAAGTTTTTCTTCAGTTTTTTCAGTCTTTTTTTCTCAGGTTTTCTTCTCAGTTTTATTCCTCCGTTTTTTTCAGTTTTATTTAATATTTTTTTTTCTCAGTTATTCTGCTCAGTTTTTCTGCTGTTTTTTCTCAGTTTTTTTTCTCAGTTCTTATTTTTCACAGTTTTGTGCAATTTTATTTTAAGATTTTCTTCAGTTTTTTCTGTCTTTTTTACTCAGTTTTTCGTCTCAGTTTTTTCCTCCGTTTTTCTTCAGTTTTTTTGAATAGTTTTTTTTCTCAGTTATTCTGCTTAGTTTTTCTGCTGTTTTTTCTCAGTTTTTTTTGTCAGTTCTTTTTTTTCACAGTTTTGTGCAGTTTTTTTTCTAAGTTTTTCTTCAGTTTGTTCAGTCTTTTTTTCTCAGTTTTTCTTCTCAGTTTTTTCCCTCCGTTTTTCTTCAGTTTTTTTGAATATTTTTTTTTCTCAGTTATTCTGCTCGGTTTTTCTGCTCAGTTTTTTCTCAGTTTTTTTTCTCAGTTCTTTTTTTTCACAGTTTTGTGCAGTTTTTTTCTAAGTTTTTCTTCAGTTTCTTCAGTCTTTTTTTCTCAGTTTTTCTTCTCAGTTTTTTTACTGTGTTTTTCTTCAGTATTTTTTTCATAGTTTTTTTCTCTGTTTTTCTGCTCAGTTTTTCTGCTCAGTTTTTTCTTAGTTTTTTTTCTCAGTTCTTTTTTTTCACAGTTTTGTGCACAGTTTTTTTCCAAGTTTTTCTTCAGTTTTTTTTCTCAGTTCTTTTTTTTCACAGTTTTTTTCACAGTTTTTTTTCGAAGTTTTTCTTCAGTTTTTTCAGTCTTTTTTTCTCAGTTTTGCTTCTCAGTTTTTTCCTCCGTTTCCTTCAGTTTTTTTTAATAGTTTTTTTTCTCAGTTATTCTGCTCAGTTTTTCTGCTGTTTTTTCTCAGTTTTTTTTCTCAGTTCTTTTTTTTCTCAGTTTTGTGCAGTTTTTTCCTAAATTTTTCTTCAATTTGTTCAGTCTTTTTTTCTCAGTTTTTCTTCTCAGTTTTTTTCCTCCGTTTTTCTTCAGTTTTTTTGAATAGTTTTTTTTCTCAGTTATTCTGCTCAGTTTTTCTGCTCAGTTTTTTCTCAGTTTTTTTTCTCAGTTCTTTTTTTTCACAGTTTTGTTCAGTTTTTTTCTAATTTTTCTTCAGTTTTTTTTCTCTGTTCTTTTTTTTCACAGTTTTTTTCACAGTTTTTTTTCTAAGTTTTTCTTCAGTTTTTTCAGTCTTTTTTTCTCAGGTTTTCTTCTCAGTTTTATTCCTCCGTTTTTCTTCAGTATTTTTTAATAGTTTTTTTTCTCAGTTATTCTGCTCAGTTTTTCTGCTGTTTTTTCTCAGTTTTTTTTCTCAGTTCTTTTTTTTCACAGTTTTGTGCAGTTTTTTTCTAAGTTTTTCTTCAGTTTCTTCAGTCTTTTTTTCTCAGTTTTTCTTCTCAGTTTTTTTCCTCCGTTTTTCTTCAGTTTTTTTTTAATAGTTTTTTTTCTCAGTTATTCTGCTAAGTTTTTCTGATCAGTGTTTTCTCAGTTTTTTTTTCAGTTCTTTTTTTTCACAGTTTTGTGCACAGTTTTTTTCCAAGTTTTTCTTCAGTTTTTTTTCTCAGTTCTCTTTTTTACAGTTTTTTTCACAGTTTTTTTTCTAAGTTTTTCTTCAGTTTTTTCAGTCTTTTTTTCTCAGTTTTGCTTCTCAGTTTTTTCCTCCGTTTTTCTTCAGTTTTTTTTAATAGTTTTTTTTCTCAGTTATTCTGCTCAGTTTTTCTGCTGTTTTTTCTCAGTTTTTTTTCTCAGTTCTTTTTTTTCTCAGTTTTGTGCAGTTTTTTCCTAAATTTTTCTTCAATTTGTTCAGTCTTTTTTTCTCAGTTTTTCTTCTCAGTTTTTTTCCTCCGTTTTTCTTCAGTTTTTTTGAATAGTTTTTTTTCTCAGTTATTCTGCTCAGTTTTTCTGCTCAGTTTTTTCTCAGTTTTTTTTCTCAGTTCTTTTTTTTCACAGTTTTGTGCAGTTTTTTTCTAAGTTTTTCTTCAGTTTTTTTTCTCTGTTCTTTTTTTTCACAGATTTTTTCACAGCTTTTTTTCTAAGTTTTTCTTCAGTTTCTTCAATCTTTTTTTCTCAGTTTTTCTTCTCAGTTTTTTTCCTCCGTTTTTCTTCAGTTTTTTTGAATAGTTTTTTTTCTCAGTTATTCTGCTAAGTTTTTCTGCTCAGTTTTTTCTTAGTTTTTTTTCTCAGTTCTTTTTTTTCACAGTTTTGTGCACAGTTTTTTTCCAAGTTTTTCTTCAGTTTTTTTTCTCAGTTCTTTTTTTTCACAGTTTTTTTCACAGTTTTTTTTCGAAGTTTTTCTTCAGTTTTTTCAGTCTTTTTTTCTCAGTTTTGCTTCTCAGTTTTTTCCTCCGTTTCCTTCAGTTTTTTTTAATAGTTTTTTTTCTCAGTTATTCTGCTCAGTTTTTCTGCTGTTTTTTCTCAGTTTTTTTTCTCAGTTCTTTTTTTTCTCAGTTTTGTGCAGTTTTTTCCTAAATTTTTCTTCAATTTGTTCAGTCTTTTTTTCTCAGTTTTTCTTCTCAGTTTTTTTCCTCCGTTTTTCTTCAGTTTTTTTGAATAGTTTTTTTTCTCAGTTATTCTGCTCAGTTTTTCTGCTCAGTTTTTTCTCAGTTTTTTTTCTCAGTTCTTTTTTTTCACAGTTTTGTGCAGTTTTTTTCTAAGTTTTTCTTCAGTTTTTTTTTCTCAGTTCTTTTTTTTCACAGTTTTTTTCACAGTTTTTTTTCTGTTTTTCTTCAGTTTTTTCAGTCTTTTTTTCTCAGTTTTTCTTCTCAGATTTATTCCTCCGTTTTTCTTCAGTTTTTTTTAATAGTTTTTTTTCTCAGTTATTCTGCTCAGTTTTTCTGCTCAGTTTTTTCTCAGATTTTTTCTCAGTTCTTTTTTTTCTCAGTTTTGTGCAGTTTTTTCCTAAGTTTTTCTTCAGTTTTTTCAGTCTTTTTTTCTCAGGTTTTCTTCTCAGTTTTATTCCTCCGTTTTTTTCAGTTTTATTTAATATTTTTTTTTCTCAGTTATTCTGCTCAGTTTTTCTGCTGTTTTTTCTCAGTTTTTTTTCTCAGTTCTTATTTTTCACAGTTTTGTGCAATTTTATTTTAAGATTTTCTTCAGTTTTTTCTGTCTTTTTTACTCAGTTTTTCGTCTCAGTTTTTTCCTCCGTTTTTCTTCAGTTTTTTTGAATAGTTTTTTTTCTCAGTTATTCTGCTCAGTTTTTCTGCTGTTTTTTCTCAGTTTTTTTTGTCAGTTCTTTTTTTTCACAGTTTTGTGCAGTTTTTTTTCTAAGTTTTTCTTCAGTTTGTTCAGTCTTTTTTTCTCAGTTTTTCTTCTCAGTTTTTTCCCTCCGTTTTTCTTCAGTTTTTTTGAATATTTTTTTTTCTCAGTTATTCTGCTCGGTTTTTCTGCTCAGTTTTTTCTCAGTTTTTTTTCTCAGTTCTTTTTTTTCACAGTTTTGTGCAGTTTTTTTCTAAGTTTTTCTTCAGTTTCTTCAGTCTTTTTTTCTCAGTTTTTCTTCTCAGTTTTTTTACTGTGTTTTTCTTCAGTATTTTTTTCATAGTTTTTTTCTCTGTTTTTCTGCTCAGTTTTTCTGCTCAGTTTTTTCTCAGTTTTTTTTCTCAGTTCTTTTTTTTCACAGTTTTGTGCACAGTTTTTTTCCAAGTTTTTCTTCAGTTTTTTTCTCATTTCTTTTTTTTCACAGTTTTTTTCCGTTTTTTTTCTAAGTTTTTCTTCAGTTTTTTCAGTCTTTTTTTCTCAGTTTTGCTTCTCAGTTTTTTCCTCCGTTTTTCTTCAGTTTTTTTTAATAGTTTTTTTTCTCAGTTATTCTGCTCAGTTTTTCTGCTGGTTTTTCTCAGTTTTTTTTCTCAGATCTTTTTTTTCTCAGTTTTGTGCAGTTTTTTCCTAAATTTTTCTTCAATTTGTTCAGTCTTTTTTTCTCAGTTTTTCTTCTCAGTTTTTTTCCTCCGTTTTTCTTCAGTTTTTTTGAATAGTTTTTTTTCTCAGTTATTCTGCTCAGTTTTTCTGCTCAGTTTTTTCTCAGTTTTTTTTCTCAGTTCTTTTTTTTCACAGTTTTGTGCAGTTTTTTCTAAGTTTTTCTTCAGTTTTTTTTCTCTGTTCTTTTTTTTCACAGATTTTTTCACAGTTTTTTTTCTAAGTTTTTCTTCAGTTTCTTCAGTCTTTTTTTCTCAGTTTTTCTTCTCAGTTTTTTTCCTCCGTTTTTTTCAGTTTTATTTAATATTTTTTTTTCTCAGTTATTCTGCTCAGTTTTTCTGCTGTTTTTTCTCAGTTTTTTTTCTCAGTTCTTATTTTTCACAGTTTTGTGCAATTTTATTTTAAGATTTTCTTCAGTTTTTTCTGTCTTTTTTACTCAGTTTTTCGTCTCAGTTTTTTTCCTCCGTTTTTCTTCAGTTTTTTTGAATAGTTTTTTTTCTCAGTTATTCTGCTCAGTTTTTCTGCTGTTTTTTCTCAGTTTTTTTTGTCAGTTCTTTTTTTTCACAGTTTTGTGCACAGTTTTTTTCCAAGTTTTTCTTCAGTTTTTTTCTCAGTTCTTTTTTTTCACAGTTTTTTTCACAGTTTTTTTTCGAAGTTTTTCTTCAGTTTTTTCAGTCTTTTTTTCTCAGTTTTGCTTCTCAGTTTTTTCCTCCGTTTTTCTTCAGTTTTTTTTAATAGTTTTTTTTCTCAGTTATTCTGCTCAGTTTTTCTGCTGTTTTTTCTCAGTTTTTTTTCTCAGTTCTTTTTTTTCTCAGTTTTGTGCAGTTTTTTCCTAAATTTTTCTTCAATTTGTTCAGTCTTTTTTTCTCAGTTTTTCTTCTCAGTTTTTTTCCTCCGTTTTTCTTCAGTTTTTTTGAATAGTTTTTTTTCTCAGTTATTCTGCTCAGTTTTTCTGCTCAGTTTTTTCTCAGTTTTTTTTCTCAGTTCTTTTTTTTCACAGTTTTGTTCAGTTTTTTTCTAATTTTTCTTCAGTTTTTTTTCTCTGTTCTTTTTTTTCTCAGTTTTTCTTCTCAGTTTTTTTTCTAAGTTTTTCTTCAGTTTTTTCAGTCTTTTTTTCTCAGGTTTTCTTCTCAGTTTTATTCCTCCGTTTTTCTTCAGTATTTTTTAATAGTTTTTTTTCTCAGTTATTCTGCTCAGTTTTTCTGCTGTTTTTTCTCAGTTTTTTTTCTCAGTTCTTTTTTTTCACAGTTTTGTGCAGTTTTTTTCTAAGTTTTTCTTCAGTTTCTTCAGTCTTTTTTTCTCAGTTTTTCTTCTCAGTTTTTTTCCTCCGTTTTTCTTCAGTTTTTTTTTAATAGTTTTTTTTCTCAGTTATTCTGCTAAGTTTTTCTGATCAGTGTTTTCTCAGTTTTTTTTTCAGTTCTTTTTTTTCACAGTTTTGTGCACAGTTTTTTTCCAAGTTTTTCTTCAGTTTTTTTTCTCAGTTCTCTTTTTTCACAGTTTTTTTCACAGTTTTTTTTCTAAGTTTTTCTTCAGTTTTTTCAGTCTTTTTTTCTCAGTTTTGCTTCTCAGTTTTTTCCTCCGTTTTTCTTCAGTTTTTTTTAATAGTTTTTTTTCTCAGTTATTCTGCTCAGTTTTTCTGCTGTTTTTTCTCAGTTTTTTTTCTCAGTTCTTTTTTTTCTCAGTTTTGTGCAGTTTTTTCCTAAATTTTTCTTCAATTTGTTCAGTCTTTTTTTCTCAGTTTTTCTTCTCAGTTTTTTTCCTCCGTTTTTCTTCAGTTTTTTTGAATAGTTTTTTTTCTCAGTTATTCTGCTCAGTTTTTCTGCTCAGTTTTTTCTCAGTTTTTTTTCTCAGTTCTTTTTTTTCACAGTTTTGTGCAGTTTTTTTCTAAGTTTTTCTTCAGTTTTTTTTCTCTGTTCTTTTTTTTCACAGATTTTTTCACAGCTTTTTTTCTAAGTTTTTCTTCAGTTTCTTCAATCTTTTTTTCTCAGTTTTTCTTCTCAGTTTTTTTCCTCCGTTTTTCTTCAGTTTTTTTGAATAGTTTTTTTTCTCAGTTATTCTGCTAAGTTTTTCTGCTCAGTTTTTTCTTAGTTTTTTTTCTCAGTTCTTTTTTTTCACAGTTTTGTGCACAGTTTTTTTCCAAGTTTTTCTTCAGTTTTTTTTCTCAGTTCTTTTTTTTCACAGTTTTTTTCACAGTTTTTTTTCGAAGTTTTTCTTCAGTTTTTTCAGTCTTTTTTTCTCAGTTTTGCTTCTCAGTTTTTTCCTCCGTTTCCTTCAGTTTTTTTTAATAGTTTTTTTTCTCAGTTATTCTGCTCAGTTTTTCTGCTGTTTTTTCTCAGTTTTTTTTCTCAGTTCTTTTTTTTCTCAGTTTTGTGCAGTTTTTTCCTAAATTTTTCTTCAATTTGTTCAGTCTTTTTTTCTCAGTTTTTCTTCTCAGTTTTTTTCCTCCGTTTTTCTTCAGTTTTTTTGAATAGTTTTTTTTCTCAGTTATTCTGCTCAGTTTTTCTGCTCAGTTTTTTCTCAGTTTTTTTTCTCAGTTCTTTTTTTTCACAGTTTTGTGCAGTTTTTTTCTAAGTTTTTCTTCAGTTTTTTTTTCTCAGTTCTTTTTTTTCACAGTTTTTTTCACAGTTTTTTTTCTGTTTTTCTTCAGTTTTTTCAGTCTTTTTTTCTCAGTTTTTCTTCTCAGATTTATTCCTCCGTTTTTCTTCAGTTTTTTTTAATAGTTTTTTTTCTCAGTTATTCTGCTCAGTTTTTCTGCTCAGTTTTTTCTCAGATTTTTTCTCAGTTCTTTTTTTTCTCAGTTTTGTGCAGTTTTTTCCTAAGTTTTTCTTCAGTTTTTTCAGTCTTTTTTTCTCAGGTTTTCTTCTCAGTTTTATTCCTCCGTTTTTTTCAGTTTTATTTAATATTTTTTTTTCTCAGTTATTCTGCTCAGTTTTTCTGCTGTTTTTTCTCAGTTTTTTTTCTCAGTTCTTATTTTTCACAGTTTTGTGCAATTTTATTTTAAGATTTTCTTCAGTTTTTTCTGTCTTTTTTACTCAGTTTTTCGTCTCAGTTTTTTCCTCCGTTTTTCTTCAGTTTTTTTGAATAGTTTTTTTTCTCAGTTATTCTGCTCAGTTTTTCTGCTGTTTTTTCTCAGTTTTTTTGTCAGTTCTTTTTTTTCACAGTTTTGTGCAGTTTTTTTTCTAAGTTTTTCTTCAGTTTGTTCAGTCTTTTTTTCTCAGTTTTTCTTCTCAGTTTTTTCCCTCCGTTTTTCTTCAGTTTTTTTGAATATTTTTTTTTCTCAGTTATTCTGCTCAGTTTTTCTGCTCAGTTTTTTCTCAGTTTTTTTTCTCAGTTCTTTTTTTTCACAGTTTTGTGCAGTTTTTTTCTAAGTTTTTCTTCAGTTTTTTTTTCTGTTCTTTTTTTTCACAGTTTTTTTCACAGTTTTTTTTCTAAGTATTTCTTCAGTTTTTTCAGTCTTTTTATCTCAGGTTTTCTTCTCAGTTTTATTCCTCCGTTTTTCTTCAGTTTTATTTAATAGTTTTTTTCTCAGTTATTCTGCTCAGTTTTTCTGCTGTTTTTTCTCAGTTTTTTTTCTCAGTTCTTATTTTTCACAGTTTTGTGCAATTTTATTGTAAGATTTTCTTCAGTTTTTTCAGTCTTTTTTTCTCAGTTTTTCTTCTCAGTTTTTTTCCTCCGTTTTTCTTCAGTTTTTTTGAATAGTTTTTTTTCTCAGTTATACTGCTCAGTTTTTCTGCTGTTTTTTCTCAGTTTTTTTTCTCAGTTCTTTTTTTTCACAGTTTTGTGCAGTTTTTTTCTAAGTTTTTCTTCAGTTTCTTCAGTCTTTTTTTCTCAGTTTTTCTTCTCAGTTTTTTTACTGTGTTTTTCTTCAGTATTTTTTTCATAGTTTTTTTCTCTGTTTTTCTGCTCAGTTTTTCTGCTCAGTTTTTTCTCAGTTTTTTTTCTCAGTTCTTTTTTTTCACAGTTTTGTGCACAGTTTTTTTCCAAGTTTTTCTTCAGTTTTTTTTCTCATTTCTTTTTTTTCACAGTTTTTTTCCGTTTTTTTTCTAAGTTTTTCTTCAGTTTTTTCAGTCTTTTTTTCTCAGTTTTTCTTCTCAGTTTTTTCCTGCGTTTTTCTTCAGTTTTTTTTAATAGTTTTTTTTTTCAGTTATTCTGCTCAGTTTTTCTGCTGTTTTTTCACAGTTTTTTTTCTCAGTTCTTTTTTTTCTCAGTTTTGTGCAGTTTTTTCCTAAGTTTTTCTTCAGTTTTTTCAGTCTTTTTTTCTCAGTTTTGCTTCTCAGTTTTTTCCTCCGTTTTTCTTCAGTTTTTTTTAATAGTTTTTTTTCTCAGTTATTCTGCTCAGTTTTTCTGCTGGTTTTTCTCAGTTTTTTTTCTCAGATCTTTTTTTTCTCAGTTTTGTGCAGTTTTTTCCTAAATTTTTCTTCAATTTGTTCAGTCTTTTTTTCTCAGTTTTTCTTCTCAGTTTTTTTCCTCCGTTTTTCTTCAGTTTTTTTGAATAGTTTTTTTTCTCAGTTATTCTGCTCAGTTTTTCTGCTCAGTTTTTTCTCAGTTTTTTTTCTCAGTTCTTTTTTTTCACAGTTTTGTGCAGTTTTTTCTAAGTTTTTCTTCAGTTTTTTTTCTCTGTTCTTTTTTTTCACAGATTTTTTCACAGTTTTTTTTCTAAGTTTTTCTTCAGTTTCTTCAGTCTTTTTTTCTCAGTTTTTCTTCTCAGTTTTTTTCCTCCGTTTTTCTTCAGTTTTTTTGAATAGTTTTTTTTCTCAGTTTTTCTGCTAAGTTTTTCTGCTCAGTTTTTTCTCAGTTTTTTTTCTCAGTTCTTTTTTTTCACAGTTTTGTGCACAGTTTTTTTTCCAAGTTTTTCTTCAGTTTTTTTTCTCAGTTCTTTTTTTTCACAGTTTTTTTCACAGTTTTTTTTCTAAGTTTTTCTTCAGTTTTTTCAGTCTTTTTTTCTCAGTTTTTCTTCTCAGTTTTTTCCTCCGTTTTTCTTCAGTTTTTCTAATATTTTTTTTTCTCAGTTATTCTGCTCAGTTTTTCTGCTTTTTTTCTCAGTTTTTTTTCTCAGTTCTTTTTTTTCTCAGTTTTGTGCAGTTTTTTCCTAAGTTTTTCTTCAGTTTGTTCAGTCTTTTTTTCTCAGTTTTTCTTCTCAGTTTTTTTCCTCCGTTTTTCTTCAGTTTTTTTAAAGTTTTTTTTCTCAGTTATTCTGCTAAGTTTTTCTGCTCAGTTTTTTCTCAGTTTTTTTTCTCAGTTCTTTTTTTTCTCAGTTTTGTGCAGTTTTTTCCTAAGTTTTTCTTCAGTTTGTTCAGTCTTTTTTTCTCAGTTTTTCTTCTCAGTTTTTTCCTCCGTTTTTCTTCAGTTTTTTTTAATATTTTTTTTCTCAGTTATTCTGCTCAGTTTTTCTGTTGTTTTTTTCTCAGTTTTTTTTCTCAGTTCTTTTTTTTCTCAGTTTTGTGCAGTTTTTTCCTAAATTTTTCTTCAGTTTGTTCGGTCTTTTTTTCTCAGTTTTTCTTCTCAGTTTTTTCCTCCGTTTTTCTTCAGTTTTTTTAATAGTTTTTTTTCTCAGTTATTCTGCTCAGTTTTTCTGCTCAGTTTTTTCTCAGTTTTTTTTCTCAGTTCTTTTTTTTCACAGTTTTGTTCAGTTTTTTCCTAAGTTTTTCTTCAGTTTGTTCAGTCTTTTTTTCTCAGTTTTTCTTCTCAGTTTTTTTCCTCCGTTTTTCTTCAGTTTTTTTGAATAGTTTTTTTTCTCAGTTATTCTGCTCACTTTTTCTGCTCAGTTTTTCTTCAGTTTTTTTTCTCTGTACTTTTTTTCACAGATTTTTTCACAGCTTTTTTTCTAAGTTTTTCTTCAGTTTCTTCAATCTTTTTTTCTCAGTTTTTCTTCTCAGTTTTTTTCCTCCGTTTTTCTTCAGTTTTTTTTAATAGTTTTTTTTCTCAGTTATTCTGCTAAGTTTTTCTGCTCAGTTTTTTCTTAGTTTTTTTTCTCAGTTCTTTTTTTTCACAGTTTTGTGCACAGTTTTTTTCCAAGTTTTTCTTCAGTTTTTTTTCTCAGTTCTTTTTTTTCACAGTTTTTTTCACAGTTTTTTTTCGAAGTTTTTCTTCAGTTTTTTCAGTCTTTTTTTCTCAGTTTTGCTTCTCAGTTTTTTCCTCCGTTTCCTTCAGTTTTTTTTAATAGTTTTTTTTCTTAGTTATTCTGCTCAGTTTTTCTGCTGTTTTTTCTCAGTTTTTTTTCTCAGTTCTTTTTTTTCTCAGTTTTGTGCAGTTTTTTCCTAAATTTTTCTTCAATTTGTTCAGTCTTTTTTTCTCAGTTTTTCTTCTCAGTTTTTTTCCTCCGTTTTTCTTCAGTTTTTTTGAATAGTTTTTTTTCTCAGTTATTCTGCTCAGTTTTTCTGCTCAGTTTTTTCTCAGTTTTTTTTCTCAGTTCTTTTTTTTCACAATTTTGTGCAGTTTTTTTCTAAGTTTTTCTTCAGTTTTTTTTTCTCAGTTCTTTTTTTTCACAGTTTTTTTCACAGTTTTTTTTCTGTTTTTCTTCAGTTTTTTCAGTCTTTTTTTCTCAGTTTTTCTTCTCAGATTTATTCCTCCGTTTTTCTTCAGTTTTTTTTAATAGTTTTTTTTCTCAGTTATTCTGCTCAGTTTTTCTGCTCAGTTTTTTCTCAGATTTTTTCTCAGTTCTTTTTTTTCTCAGTTTTGTGCAGTTTTTTCCTAAGTTTTTCTTCAGTTTTTTCAGTCTTTTTTTCTCAGGTTTTCTTCTCAGTTTTATTCCTCCGTTTTTTTCAGTTTTATTTAATATTTTTTTTTCTCAGTTATTCTGCTCAGTTTTTCTGCTGTTTTTTCTCAGTTTTTTTTCTCAGTTCTTATTTTTCACAGTTTTGTGCAATTTTATTTTAAGATTTTCTTCAGTTTTTTCTGTCTTTTTTACTCAGTTTTTCGTCTCAGTATTTTTCCTCCGTTTTTCTTCAGTTTTTTTGAATAGTTTTTTTTCTCAGTTATTCTGCTCAGTTTTTCTGCTGTTTTTTCTCAGTTTTTTTTGTCAGTTCTTTTTTTTCACAGTTTTGTGCAGTTTTTTTTCTAAGTTTTTCTTCAGTTTGTTCAGTCTTTTTTTCTCAGTTTTTCTTCTCAGTTTTTTCCCTCCGTTTTTCTTCAGTTTTTTTGAATATTTTTTTTTCTCAGTTATTCTGCTCAGTTTTTCTGCTCAGTTTTTTCTCAGTTTTTTTTCTCAGTTCTTTTTTTTCACAGTTTTGTGCAGTTTTTTTCTAAGTTTTTCTTCAGTTTTTTTTTCTGTTCTTTCTTTTCACAGTTTTTTTCACAGTTTTTTTTCTAAGTATTTCTTCAGTTTTTTCAGTCTTTTTTTCTCAGGTTTTCTTCTCAGTTTTATTCCTCCGTTTTTCTTCAGTTTTATTTAATAGTTTTTTTCTCAGTTATTCTGCTCAGTTTTTCTGCTGTTTTTTCTCAGTTTTTTTTCTCAGTTCTTATTTTTCACAGTTTTGTGCAATTTTATTGTAAGATTTTCTTCAGTTTTTTCAGTCTTTTTTTCTCAGTTTTTCTTCTCAGTTTTTTCCTCCGTTTTTCTTCAGTTTTTTTAATAGTTTTTTTTCTCAGTTATTCTGCTCAGTTTTTCTGCTCAGTTTTTTCTCAGTTTTTTTTCTCAGTTCTTTTTTTTCTCAGTTTTGTGCAGTTTTTTCCTAAGTTTTTCTTCAGTTTGTTCAGTCTTTTTTCTCAGTTTTTCTTCTCAGTTTTTTCCTCCGTTTTTCTTCAGTTTTTTTTAATAGTTTTTTTTCTCAGTTATTCTGCTCAGATTTTCTGCTGTTTTTTCTCAGTTTTTTTTCTCATTTCTTTTTTTTCACAGTTTTGTGCAATTTTATTTTAAGTTTTTCTTCAGTTTTTTCAGTCTTTTTTTCTCAGGTTTTCTTCTCAGTTTTATTCCTCCGTTTTTCTTCAGTATTTTTTAATAGTTTTTTTTCTCAGTTATTCTGCTCAGTTTTTCTGCTGTTTTTTCTCAGTTTTTTTTCTCAGTTCTTTTTTTTCACAGTTTTGTGCACAGTTTTTTTCCAAGTTTTTCTTCAGTTTTTTTTCTCAGTTCTTTTTTTTCACAGTTTTTTTCACAGTTTTTTTTCTAAGTTTTTCTTCAGTTTTTTCAGTCTTTTTTTCTCAGTTTTGCTTCTCAGTTTTTTCCTCCGTTTTTCTTCAGTTTTTTTTAATAGTTTTTTTTCTCAGTTATTCTGCTCAGTTTTTCTGCTGTTTTTTCTCAGTTTTTTTTCTCAGTTCTTTTTTTTCTCAGTTTTGTGCAGTTTTTTCCTAAATTTTTCTTCAATTTGTTCAGTCTTTTTTTCTCAGTTTTTCTTCTCAGTTTTTTTCCTCCGTTTTTCTTCAGTTTTTTTGAATAGTTTTTTTTCTCAGTTATTCTGCTCAGTTTTTCTGCTCAGTTTTTTCTCAGTTTTTTTTCTCAGTTCTTTTTTTTCACAGTTTTGTGCAGTTTTTTCTAAGTTTTTCTTCAGTTTTTTTTGTCTGTTCTTTTTTTTCACAGATTTTTTCAGTTTTTTTTCTAAGTTTTTCTTCAGTTTCTTCAATCTTTTTTTCTCAGTTTTTCTTCTCAGTTTTTTCTCCGTTTTTCTTCAGTTTTTTTGAATAGTTTTTTTTCTCAGTTATTCTGCTCAGTTTTTCTGCTCAGTTCTTTCTCAGTTTTTTTTCTCAGTTCTTTTTTTTCACAGTTTTGTTCAGTTTTTTTCTAAGTTTTTCTTCAGTTTTTTTTCTCTGTTCTTTTTTTTCACAGTTTTTTTCACAGTTTTTTTTCTAAGTTTTTCTTCAGTTTTTTCAGTCTTTTTTTCTCAGTTTTTCTTCTCAGTTTTTTCCTCCGTTTTTCTTCAGTTTTTTTAATAGTTTTTTTTCTCAGTTATTCTGCTCAGTTTTTCTGCTGTTTTTTCTCAGTTTTTTTTCTCAGTTCTTTTTTTTCTCAGTTTTGTGCAGTTTTTTCCTAAATTTTTCTTCAGTTTGTTCGGTCTTTTTTTCTCAGTTTTTCTTCTCAGTTTTTTTCCTCCGTTTTTCTTCAGTTTTTTTGAATAGTTTTTTTTCTCAGTTATTCTGCTCACTTTTTCTGCTCAGTTTTTTCTCAGTTTTTTTTCTCATTTCTTTTTTTTCACAGTTTTGTGCAATTTTATTTTAAGTTTTTCTTCAGTTTTTTCAGTCTTTTTTTCTCAGGTTTTCTTCTCAGTTTTATTCCTCCGTTTTTCTTCAGTATTTTTTAATAGTTTTTTTTCTCAGTTATTCTGCTCAGTTTTTCTGCTGTTTTTTCTCAGTTTTTTTTCTCAGTTCTTTTTTTTCTCAGTTTTGTGCAGTTTTTTCCTAAATTTTTCTTCAATTTGTTCAGTCTTTTTTTCTCAGTTTTTCTTCTCAGTTTTTTTCCTCCGTTTTTCTTCAGTTTTTTTGAATAGTTTTTTTTCTCAGTTATTCTGCTCAGTTTTTCTGCTCAGTTTTTTCTCAGTTTTTTTTCTCAGTTCTTTTTTTTCACAGTTTTGTGCAGTTTTTTTCTAAGTTTTTCTTCAGTTTTTTTTCTCTGTTCTTTTTTTTCACAGTTTTTTTCACAGTTTTTTTTCTAAGTTTTTCTTCAGTTTTTTCAGTCTTTTTTTCTCAGGTTTTCTTCTCAGTTTTATTCCTCCGTTTTTCTTCAGTATTTTTTAATAGTTTTTTTTCTCAGTTATTCTGCTCAGTTTTTCTGCTGTTTTTTTCTCAGTTTTTTTTCTCAGTTCTTTTTTTTCACAGTTTTGTGCAGTTTTTTCCTAAGTTTTTCTTCAGTTTGTTCAGTCTTTTTTTCTCAGTTTTTCTTCTCAGTTTTTTTCCTCCGTTTTTCTTCAGTTTTTTTTAATAGTTTTTTTTCTCAGTTATTCTGCTCAGTTTTTCTGCTCAGATTTTTCTCAGTTTTTTTTCTCAGTTCTTTTTTTTCTCAGTTTTGTGCAGTTTTTTCCTAAGTTTTTCTTCAGTTTGTTCAGTCTTTTTTTCTCAGTTTTTCTTCTCAGTTTTTTTCCTCCGTTTTTCTTCAGTTTTTTTAAAGTTTTTTTTCTCAGTTATTCTGCTAAGTTTTTCTGCTCAGTTTTTTCTCAGTTTTTTTTCTCAGTTCTTTTTTTTCTCAGTTTTGTGCAGTTTTTTCCTAAGTTTTTCTTCAGTTTGTTCAGTCTTTTTTTCTCAGTTTTTCTTCTCAGTTTTTTCCTCCGTTTTTCTTCAGTTTTTTTTAATATTTTTTTTTCTCAGTTATTCTGCTCAGTTTTTCTGTTGTTTTTTTCTCAGTTTTTTTTCTCAGTTCTTTTTTTTCTCAGTTTTGTGCAGTTTTTTCCTAAATTTTTCTTCAGTTTGTTCGGTCTTTTTTTCTCAGTTTTTCTTCTCAGTTTTTTCCTCCGTTTTTCTTCAGTTTTTTTAATAGTTTTTTTTCTCAGTTATTCTGCTCACTTTTTCTGCTCAGTTTTTTCTCAGTTTTTTTTCTCAGTTCTTTTTTTTCACAGTTTTGTTCAGTTTTTTCCTAAGTTTTTCTTCAGTTTGTTCAGTCTTTTTTTCTCAGTTTTTCTTCTCAGTTTTTTTCCTCCGTTTTTCTTCAGTTTTTTTTAATAGTTTTTTTTCTCAGTTATTCTGCTCAGTTTTTCTGTTGTTTTTTCTCAGTTTTTTTTCTCAGTTCTTTTTTTTCTCAGTTTTGTGCAGTTTTTTCCTAAATTTTTCTTCAGTTTGTTCGGTCTTTTTTTCTCAGTTTTTCTTCTCAGTTTTTTTCCTCCGTTTTTCTTCAGTTTTTTTGAATAGTTTTTTTTCTCAGTTATTCTGCTCACTTTTTCTGCTCAGTTTTTTCTCAGTTTTTTTTCTCAGTTCTTTTTTTTCACAGTTTTGTTCAGTTTTTTTCTAAGTTTTTCTTCAGTTTTTTTTCTCTGTTCTTTTTTTTCACAGTTTTTTTCACAGTTTTTTTTCTAAGTTTTTCTTCAGTTTTTTCAGTCTTTTTTTCTCAGGTTTTCTTCTCAGTTTTATTCCTCCGTTTTTCTTCAGTATTTTTTAATAGTTTTTTTTCTCAGTTATTCTGCTCAGTTTTTCTGCTGTTTTTTCTCAGTTTTTTTTCTCAGTTCTTTTTTTTCACAGTTTTGTGCAGTTTTTTTCTAAGTTTTTCTTCAGTTTCTTCAGTCTTTTTTTCTCAGTTTTTCTTCTCAGTTTTTTTCCTCCGTTTTTCTTCAGTTTTTTTTAATAGTTTTTTTTCTCAGTTATTCTGCTCAGTTTTTCTGCTCAGATTTTTCTCAGTTTTTTTTCTCAGTTCTTTTTTTTCTCAGTTTTGTGCAGTTTTTTCCTAAGTTTTTCTTCAGTTTGTTCAGTCTTTTTTTCTCAGTTTTTCTTCTCAGTTTTTTTCCTCCGTTTTTCTTCAGTTTTTTTAAAGTTTTTTTTCTCAGTTATTCTGCTAAGTTTTTCTGCTCAGTTTTTTCTCAGTTTTTTTTCTCAGTTCTTTTTTTTCTCAGTTTTGTGCAGTTTTTTCCTAAGTTTTTCTTCAGTTTGTTCAGTCTTTTTTTCTCAGGTTTTCTTCTCAGTTTTATTCCTCCGTTTTTCTTCAGTTTTATTTAATAGTTTTTTTCTCAGTTATTCTGCTCAGTTTTTCTGCTGTTTTTTCTCAGTTTTTTTTCTCAGTTCTTATTTTTCACAGTTTTGTGCAATTTTATTGTAAGATTTTCTTCAGTTTTTT
Organism: Pristiophorus japonicus; assembly: GCF_044704955.1. Classification (NCBI taxonomy): domain Eukaryota; kingdom Metazoa; phylum Chordata; class Chondrichthyes; family Pristiophoridae; genus Pristiophorus; species Pristiophorus japonicus. Next base: position 370,200 of record NW_027252177.1, on the reverse strand, counting down.
CAGTCTTTTTTTCTCAGTTTTTCTTCTCAGTTTTTTCCTCCGTTTTTCTTCAGTTTTTTTAATAGTTTTTTTTCTCAGTTATTCTGCTCAGTTTTTCTGCTCAGTTTTTTCTCAGTTTTTTTTCTCAGTTCTTTTTTTTCTCAGTTTTGTGCAGTTTTTTCCTAAGTTTTTCTTCAGTTTGTTCAGTCTTTTTTCTCAGTTTTTCTTCTCAGTTTTTTCCTCCGTTTTTCTTCAGTTTTTTTTAATAGTTTTTTTTCTCAGTTATTCTGCTCAGATTTTCTGCTGTTTTTTCTCAGTTTTTTTTCTCATTTCTTTTTTTTCACAGTTTTGTGCAATTTTATTTTAAGTTTTTCTTCAGTTTTTTCAGTCTTTTTTTCTCAGGTTTTCTTCTCAGTTTTATTCCTCCGTTTTTCTTCAGTATTTTTTAATAGTTTTTTTTCTCAGTTATTCTGCTCAGTTTTTCTGCTGTTTTTTCTCAGTTTTTTTTCTCAGTTCTTTTTTTTCACAGTTTTGTGCACAGTTTTTTTCCAAGTTTTTCTTCAGTTTTTTTTCTCAGTTCTTTTTTTTCACAGTTTTTTTCACAGTTTTTTTTCTAAGTTTTTCTTCAGTTTTTTCAGTCTTTTTTTCTCAGTTTTGCTTCTCAGTTTTTTCCTCCGTTTTTCTTCAGTTTTTTTTAATAGTTTTTTTTCTCAGTTATTCTGCTCAGTTTTTCTGCTGTTTTTTCTCAGTTTTTTTTCTCAGTTCTTTTTTTTCTCAGTTTTGTGCAGTTTTTTCCTAAATTTTTCTTCAATTTGTTCAGTCTTTTTTTCTCAGTTTTTCTTCTCAGTTTTTTTCCTCCGTTTTTCTTCAGTTTTTTTGAATAGTTTTTTTTCTCAGTTATTCTGCTCAGTTTTTCTGCTCAGTTTTTTCTCAGTTTTTTTTCTCAGTTCTTTTTTTTCACAGTTTTGTGCAGTTTTTTCTAAGTTTTTCTTCAGTTTTTTTTGTCTGTTCTTTTTTTTCACAGATTTTTTCAGTTTTTTTTCTAAGTTTTTCTTCAGTTTCTTCAATCTTTTTTTCTCAGTTTTTCTTCTCAGTTTTTTCTCCGTTTTTCTTCAGTTTTTTTGAATAGTTTTTTTTCTCAGTTATTCTGCTCAGTTTTTCTGCTCAGTTCTTTCTCAGTTTTTTTTCTCAGTTCTTTTTTTTCACAGTTTTGTTCAGTTTTTTTCTAAGTTTTTCTTCAGTTTTTTTTCTCTGTTCTTTTTTTTCACAGTTTTTTTCACAGTTTTTTTTCTAAGTTTTTCTTCAGTTTTTTCAGTCTTTTTTTCTCAGTTTTTCTTCTCAGTTTTTTCCTCCGTTTTTCTTCAGTTTTTTTAATAGTTTTTTTTCTCAGTTATTCTGCTCAGTTTTTCTGCTGTTTTTTCTCAGTTTTTTTTCTCAGTTCTTTTTTTTCTCAGTTTTGTGCAGTTTTTTCCTAAATTTTTCTTCAGTTTGTTCGGTCTTTTTTTCTCAGTTTTTCTTCTCAGTTTTTTTCCTCCGTTTTTCTTCAGTTTTTTTGAATAGTTTTTTTTCTCAGTTATTCTGCTCACTTTTTCTGCTCAGTTTTTTCTCAGTTTTTTTTCTCATTTCTTTTTTTTCACAGTTTTGTGCAATTTTATTTTAAGTTTTTCTTCAGTTTTTTCAGTCTTTTTTTCTCAGGTTTTCTTCTCAGTTTTATTCCTCCGTTTTTCTTCAGTATTTTTTAATAGTTTTTTTTCTCAGTTATTCTGCTCAGTTTTTCTGCTGTTTTTTCTCAGTTTTTTTTCTCAGTTCTTTTTTTTCTCAGTTTTGTGCAGTTTTTTCCTAAATTTTTCTTCAATTTGTTCAGTCTTTTTTTCTCAGTTTTTCTTCTCAGTTTTTTTCCTCCGTTTTTCTTCAGTTTTTTTGAATAGTTTTTTTTCTCAGTTATTCTGCTCAGTTTTTCTGCTCAGTTTTTTCTCAGTTTTTTTTCTCAGTTCTTTTTTTTCACAGTTTTGTGCAGTTTTTTTCTAAGTTTTTCTTCAGTTTTTTTTCTCTGTTCTTTTTTTTCACAGTTTTTTTCACAGTTTTTTTTCTAAGTTTTTCTTCAGTTTTTTCAGTCTTTTTTTCTCAGGTTTTCTTCTCAGTTTTATTCCTCCGTTTTTCTTCAGTATTTTTTAATAGTTTTTTTTCTCAGTTATTCTGCTCAGTTTTTCTGCTGTTTTTTTCTCAGTTTTTTTTCTCAGTTCTTTTTTTTCACAGTTTTGTGCAGTTTTTTCCTAAGTTTTTCTTCAGTTTGTTCAGTCTTTTTTTCTCAGTTTTTCTTCTCAGTTTTTTTCCTCCGTTTTTCTTCAGTTTTTTTTAATAGTTTTTTTTCTCAGTTATTCTGCTCAGTTTTTCTGCTCAGATTTTTCTCAGTTTTTTTTCTCAGTTCTTTTTTTTCTCAGTTTTGTGCAGTTTTTTCCTAAGTTTTTCTTCAGTTTGTTCAGTCTTTTTTTCTCAGTTTTTCTTCTCAGTTTTTTTCCTCCGTTTTTCTTCAGTTTTTTTAAAGTTTTTTTTCTCAGTTATTCTGCTAAGTTTTTCTGCTCAGTTTTTTCTCAGTTTTTTTTCTCAGTTCTTTTTTTTCTCAGTTTTGTGCAGTTTTTTCCTAAGTTTTTCTTCAGTTTGTTCAGTCTTTTTTTCTCAGTTTTTCTTCTCAGTTTTTTCCTCCGTTTTTCTTCAGTTTTTTTTAATATTTTTTTTTCTCAGTTATTCTGCTCAGTTTTTCTGTTGTTTTTTTCTCAGTTTTTTTTCTCAGTTCTTTTTTTTCTCAGTTTTGTGCAGTTTTTTCCTAAATTTTTCTTCAGTTTGTTCGGTCTTTTTTTCTCAGTTTTTCTTCTCAGTTTTTTCCTCCGTTTTTCTTCAGTTTTTTTAATAGTTTTTTTTCTCAGTTATTCTGCTCACTTTTTCTGCTCAGTTTTTTCTCAGTTTTTTTTCTCAGTTCTTTTTTTTCACAGTTTTGTTCAGTTTTTTCCTAAGTTTTTCTTCAGTTTGTTCAGTCTTTTTTTCTCAGTTTTTCTTCTCAGTTTTTTTCCTCCGTTTTTCTTCAGTTTTTTTTAATAGTTTTTTTTCTCAGTTATTCTGCTCAGTTTTTCTGTTGTTTTTTCTCAGTTTTTTTTCTCAGTTCTTTTTTTTCTCAGTTTTGTGCAGTTTTTTCCTAAATTTTTCTTCAGTTTGTTCGGTCTTTTTTTCTCAGTTTTTCTTCTCAGTTTTTTTCCTCCGTTTTTCTTCAGTTTTTTTGAATAGTTTTTTTTCTCAGTTATTCTGCTCACTTTTTCTGCTCAGTTTTTTCTCAGTTTTTTTTCTCAGTTCTTTTTTTTCACAGTTTTGTTCAGTTTTTTTCTAAGTTTTTCTTCAGTTTTTTTTCTCTGTTCTTTTTTTTCACAGTTTTTTTCACAGTTTTTTTTCTAAGTTTTTCTTCAGTTTTTTCAGTCTTTTTTTCTCAGGTTTTCTTCTCAGTTTTATTCCTCCGTTTTTCTTCAGTATTTTTTAATAGTTTTTTTTCTCAGTTATTCTGCTCAGTTTTTCTGCTGTTTTTTCTCAGTTTTTTTTCTCAGTTCTTTTTTTTCACAGTTTTGTGCAGTTTTTTTCTAAGTTTTTCTTCAGTTTCTTCAGTCTTTTTTTCTCAGTTTTTCTTCTCAGTTTTTTTCCTCCGTTTTTCTTCAGTTTTTTTTAATAGTTTTTTTTCTCAGTTATTCTGCTCAGTTTTTCTGCTCAGATTTTTCTCAGTTTTTTTTCTCAGTTCTTTTTTTTCTCAGTTTTGTGCAGTTTTTTCCTAAGTTTTTCTTCAGTTTGTTCAGTCTTTTTTTCTCAGTTTTTCTTCTCAGTTTTTTTCCTCCGTTTTTCTTCAGTTTTTTTAAAGTTTTTTTTCTCAGTTATTCTGCTAAGTTTTTCTGCTCAGTTTTTTCTCAGTTTTTTTTCTCAGTTCTTTTTTTTCTCAGTTTTGTGCAGTTTTTTCCTAAGTTTTTCTTCAGTTTGTTCAGTCTTTTTTTCTCAGTTTTTCTTCTCAGTTTTTTCCTCCGTTTTTCTTCAGTTTTTTTTAATATTTTTTTTTCTCAGTTATTCTGCTCAGTTTTTCTGTTGTTTTTTTCTCAGTTTTTTTTCTCAGTTCTTTTTTTTCTCAGTTTTGTGCAGTTTTTTCCTAAATTTTTCTTCAGTTTGTTCGGTCTTTTTTTCTCAGTTTTTCTTCTCAGTTTTTTCCTCCGTTTTTCTTCAGTTTTTTTAATAGTTTTTTTTCTCAGTTATTCTGCTCACTTTTTCTGCTCAGTTTTTTCTCAGTTTTTTTTCTCAGTTCTTTTTTTTCACAGTTTTGTTCAGTTTTTTCCTAAGTTTTTCTTCAGTTTGTTCAGTCTTTTTTTCTCAGTTTTTCTTCTCAGTTTTTTTCCTCCGTTTTTCTTCAGTTTTTTTTAATAGTTTTTTTTCTCAGTTATTCTGCTCAGTTTTTCTGTTGTTTTTTCTCAGTTTTTTTTCTCAGTTCTTTTTTTTCTCAGTTTTGTGCAGTTTTTTCCTAAATTTTTCTTCAGTTTGTTCGGTCTTTTTTTCTCAGTTTTTCTTCTCAGTTTTTTTCCTCCGTTTTTCTTCAGTTTTTTTGAATAGTTTTTTTTCTCAGTTATTCTGCTCACTTTTTCTGCTCAGTTTTTTCTCAGTTTTTTTTCTCAGTTCTTTTTTTTCACAGTTTTGTTCAGTTTTTTTCTAAGTTTTTCTTCAGTTTTTTTTCTCTGTTCTTTTTTTTCACAGTTTTTTTCACAGTTTTTTTTCTAAGTTTTTCTTCAGTTTTTTCAGTCTTTTTTTCTCAGGTTTTCTTCTCAGTTTTATTCCTCCGTTTTTCTTCAGTATTTTTTAATAGTTTTTTTTCTCAGTTATTCTGCTCAGTTTTTCTGCTGTTTTTTCTCAGTTTTTTTTCTCAGTTCTTTTTTTTCACAGTTTTGTGCAGTTTTTTTCTAAGTTTTTCTTCAGTTTCTTCAGTCTTTTTTTCTCAGTTTTTCTTCTCAGTTTTTTTCCTCCGTTTTTCTTCAGTTTTTTTTAATAGTTTTTTTTCTCAGTTATTCTGCTAAGTTTTTCTGATCAGTTTTTTCTCAGTTTTTTTTTTCAGTTCTTTTTTTTCACAGTTTTGTGCACAGTTTTTTTCCAAGTTTTTCTTCAGTTTTTTTTCTCAGTTCTTTTTTTTCACAGTTTTTTTCACAGTATTTTTTCTAAGTTTTTCTTCAGTTTTTTCAGTCTTTTATTCTCAGTTTTGCTTCTCAGTTTTTTCCTCCGTTTTTCTTCAGTTTTTTTTAATAGTTTTTTTTCTCAGTTATTCTGCTCAGTTTTTCTGCTGTTTTTTCTCAGTTTTTTTTCTCAGTTCTTTTTTTTCTCAGTTTTGTGCAGTTTTTTCCTAAATTTTTCTTCAATTTGTTCAGTCTTTTTTTCTCAGTTTTTCTTCTCAGTTTTTTTCCTCCGTTTTTCTTCAGTTTTTTTGAATAGTTTTTTTTCTCAGTTATTCTGCTCAGTTTTTCTGCTCAGTTTTTTCTCAGTTTTTTTTCTCAGTTCTTTTTTTTCACAGTTTTGTGCAGTTTTTTCTAAGTTTTTCTTCACTTTTTTTTGTCTGTTCTTTTTTTTCACAGATTTTTTCACAGTTTTTTTTCTAAGTTTTTCTTCAGTTTCTTCAATCTTTTTTTCTCAGTTTTTCTTCTCAGTTTTTTTCCTCCGTTTTTCTTCAGTTTTTTTGAATAGTTTTTTTTCTCAGTTATTCTGCTCAGTTTTTCTACTCAGTTCTTTCTCAGTTTTTTTTCTCAGTTCTTTTTTTTCACAGTTTTGTTCAGTTTTTTTCTAAGTTTTTCTTCAGTTTTTTTTCTCTGTTCTTTTTTTTCACATTTTTTTTCACAGTTTTTTTTCTAAGTTTTTCTTCAGTTTTTTCAGTCTTTTTTTCTCAGTTTTTCTTCTCAGTTTTTTCCTCCGTTTTTCTTCAGTTTTTTTAATAGTTTTTTTTCTCAGTTATTCTGCTCAGTTTTTCTGCTGTTTTTTCTCAGTTTTTTTTCTCAGTTCTTTTTTTTCTCAGTTTTGTGCAGTTTTTTCCTAAGTTTTTCTTCAGTTTGTTCAGTCTTTTTTTCTCAGTTTTTCTTCTCAGTTTTTTTCCTCCGTTTTTCTTCAGTTTTTTTTAATAGTTTTTTTTCTCAGTTATTCTGCTCAGTTTTTCTGCTCAGTTTTTTCTCAGTTTTTTTTCTCAGTTCTTTTTTTTCTCAGTTTTGTGCAGTTTTTTCCTAAGTTTTTCTTCAGTTTGTTCGGTCTTTTTTTCTCAGTTTTTCTTCTCAGTTTTTTTCCTCCGTTTTTCTTCAGTTTTTTTGAATAGTTTTTTTTCTCAGTTATTCTGCTCACTTTTCTGCTCAGTTTTTTCTCAGTTTTTTTTCTCAGTTCTTTTTTTTCACAGTTTTGTTCAGTTTTTTCCTAAGTTTTTCTTCAGATTGTTCAGTCTTTTTTCTCAGTTTTTCTTCTCAGTTTTTTCCTCCGTTTTTCTTCAGTTTTTTTTAATAGTTTTTTTTCTCAGTTATTCTGCTCAGATTTTCTGCTGTTTTTTCTCAGTTTTTTTTCTCATTTCTTTTTTTTCACAGTTTTGTGCAATTTTATTTTAAGTTTTTCTTCAGTTTTTTCAGTCTTTTTTTCTCAGGTTTTCTTCTCAGTTTTATTCCTCCGTTTTTCTTCAGTATTTTTTAATAGTTTTTTTTCTCAGTATTTCTGCTCAGTTTTTCTGCTGTTTTTTCTCAGTTTTTTTTCTCAGTTCTTTTTTTTCACAGTTTTGTGCAGTTTTTTTCTAAGTTTTTCTTCAGTTTTTTTTCTCTGTTCTTTTTTTTCACAGATTTTTTCACAGTTTTTTTTCTAAGTTTTTCTTCAGTTTCTTCAATCTTTTTTTCTCAGTTTTCCTTCTCAGTTTTTTTCCTCCGTTTTTCTTCAGTTTTTTTTAATAGTTTTTTTTCTCAGTTATTCTGCTAAGTTTTTCTGCTCAGTTTTTTCTCAGTTTTTTTTCTCAGTTCTTTTTTTTCACAGTTTTGTGCACAGTTTTTTTCCAAGTTTTTCTTCAGTTTTTTTTCTCAGTTCTTTTTTTTCACAGTTTTTTTCACAGTTTTTTTTCGAAGTTTTTCTTCAGTTTTTTCAGTCTTTTTTTCTCAGTTTTGCTTCTCAGTTTTTTCCTCCGTTTTTCTTCAGTTTTTTTTAATAGTTTTTTTTCTCAGTTATTCTGCTCAGTTTTTCTGCTGTTTTTTCTCAGTTTTTTTTCTCAGTTCTTTTTTTCTCAGTTTTGTGCAGTTTTTTCCTAAATTTTTCTTCAATTTGTTCAGTCTTTTTTTCTCAGTTTTTCTTCTCAGTTTTTTTCCTCCGTTTTTCTTCAGTTTTTTTGAATAGTTTTTTTTCTCAGTTATTCTGCTCAGTTTTTCTGCTCAGTTTTTTCTCAGTTTTTTTTCTCAGTTCTTTTTTTTCACAGTTTTGTGCAGTTTTTTTCTAAGTTTTTCTTCAGTTTTTTTTCTCTGTTCTTTTTTTTCACAGTTTTTTTCACAGTTTTTTTTCTAAGTTTTTCTTCAGTTTTTTCAGTCTTTTTTTCTCAGGTTTTCTTCTCAGTTTTATTCCTCCGTTTTTCTTCAGTATTTTTTAATAGTTTTTTTTCTCAGTTATTCTGCTCAGTTTTTCTGCTGTTTTTTCTCAGTTTTTTTTCTCAGTTCTTTTTTTTCACAGTTTTGTGCAGTTTTTTTCTAAGTTTTTCTTCAGTTTCTTCAGTCTTTTTTTCTCAGTTTTTCTTCTCAGTTTTTTTCCTCCGTTTTTCTTCAGTTTTTTTTTAATAGTTTTTTTTCTCAGTTATTCTGCTAAGTTTTTCTGATCAGTTTTTTCTCAGTTTTTTTTTTCAGTTCTTTTTTTTCACAGTTTTGTGCACAGTTTTTTTCCAAGTTTTTCTTCAGTTTTTTTTCTCAGTTCTTTTTTTTCACAGTTTTTTTCACAGTTTTTTTTCTAAGTTTTTCTTCAGTTTTTTCAGTCTTTTTTTCTCAGTTTTGCTTCTCAGTTTTTTCCTCCGTTTTTCTTCAGTTTTTTTTAATAGTTTTTTTTCTCAGTTATTCTGCTCAGTTTTTCTGCTGTTTTTTCTCAGTTTTTTTTCTCAGTTCTTTTTTTTCTCAGTTTTGTGCAGTTTTTTCCTAAATTTTTCTTCAATTTGTTCAGTCTTTTTTTCTCAGTTTTTCTTAGTTTTTTTCCTCCGTTTTTCTTCAGTTTTTTTGAATAGTTTTTTTTCTCAGTTATTCTGCTCAGTTTTTCTGCTCAGTTTTTTCTCAGTTTTTTTTCTCAGTTCTTTTTTTTCACAGTTTTGTGCAGTTTTTTTCTAAGTTTTTCTTCAGTTTTTTTTTCTCAGTTCTTTTTTTTCACAGTTTTTTTCACAGTTTTTTTTCTGTTTTTCTTCAGTTTTTTCAGTCTTTTTTTCTCAGGTTTTCTTCTCAGTTTTATTCCTCCGTTTTTCTTCAGTTTTATTTAATATTTTTTTTTCTCAGTTATTCTGCTCAGTTTTTCTGCTGTTTTTTCTCAGTTTTTTTTCTCAGTTCTTATTTTTCACAGTTTTGTGCAATTTTATTTTAAGATTTTCTTCAGTTTCTTCAGTCTTTTTTTCTCAGTTTTTCTTCTCAGTTTTTTCCTCCATTTTTCCTTAGTTTTTTTTAATAGTTTTTTTTCTCAGTTATTCTGCTCAGTTATTCTGCTCAGTTTTTTCTCAGTTTTTTTCTCAGTTCTTTTTTTTCACAGTTTTGTGCAGTTTTTTTCTAAGTTTTTCTTCAGTTTTTTTTTCTCAGTTCTTTTTTTTCACAGTTTTTTTCACAGTTTTTTTTCTGTTTTTCTTCAGTTTTTTCAGTCTTTTTTTCTCAGTTTTTCTTCTCAGTTTTTATCCTCCGTTTTTCTTCAGTTTTTTTTAATAGTTTTTTTTCTCAGTTATTCTGCTCAGTTTTTCTGCTCAGTTTTTTCTCAGTTTTTTTTCTCAGTTCTTTTTTTTCACAGTTTTGTTCAGTTTTTTTCTAAGTTTTTCTTCAGTTTCTTCAGTCTTTTTTTCTCAGTTTTTCTTCTCGGTTTTTTTCCTCCGTTTTTCTTCAGTTTTTTTAAAGTTTTTTTTCTCAGTTATTCTGCTAAGTTTTTCTGCTCAGTTTTTTCTCAGTTTTTTTTCTCAGTTCTTTTTTTTCACTGTTTTGTGCAGTTTTTTTCTAAGTTTTTCTTCAGTTTTTATTCTCTGTTCTTTTTTTTCACAGTTTTTTTCACAGTTTTTTTTCTAAGTTTTTCTTCAGTTTGTTCAGTCTTTTTTTCTCAGTTTTTCTTCTCAGTTTTTTTCCTCCGTTTTTCTTCAGTTTTTTTAAATATTTTTTTTTCTCAGTTATTCTGCTCAGTTTTTCTGTTGTTTTTTCTCAGTTTTTTTTCTCAGTTCTTTTTTTTCTCAGTTTTGTGCAGTTTTTTCCTAAATTTTTCTTCAGTTTGTTCGGTCTTTTTTTCTCAGTTTTTCTTCTCAGTTTTTTTCCTCCGTTTTTCTTCAGTTTTTTTGAATAGTTTTTTTTCTCAGTTATTCTGCTCAGTTTTTCTGCTCAGTTTTTTCTCAGTTTTTTTTCTCAGTTCTTTTTTTTCACAGTTTTGTTCAGTTTTTTTCTAAGTTTTTCTTCAGTTTTTTTTCTCTGTTCTTTTTTTTCACAGATTTTTTCACAGTTTTTTTTCTAAGTTTTTCTTCAGTTTCTTCAGTCTTTTTTTCTCAGTTATTCTGCTCAGTTTTTCTGCTGTTTTTTCTCAGTTTTTTTTCTCAGTTCTTTTTTTTCTCAGTTTTGTGCAGTTTTTTCCTAAATTTTTCTTCAATTTGTTCAGTCTTTTTTTCTCAGTTTTTCTTCTCAGTTTTTTTCCTCCGTTTTTCTTCAGTTTTTTTTAATAGTTTTTTTTCTCAGTTATTCTGCTAAGTTTTTCTGCTCAGTTTTTTCTCAGTTTTTTTTCTCAGTTCTTTTTTTTCACAGTTTTGTGCACAGTTTTTTTCCAAGTTTTTCTTCAGTTTTTTTTCTCAGTTCTTTTTTTTCACAGTTTTTTTCACAGTTTTTTTTCTAAGTTTTTCTTCAGTTTTTTCAGTCTTTTTTTCTCAGTTTTGATTCTTAGTTTTTTCCTCCGTTTTTCTTCAGTTTTTTTTAATAGTTTTTTTTCTCAGTTATTCTGCTCAGTTTTTCTGCTGTTTTTTCTCTTTTTTTTCTCAGTTCTTTTTTTTCTCAGTTTTGTGCAGTTTTTTCCTAAGTTTTTCTTCAATTTGTTCAGTCTTTTTTTCTCAGTTTTTCTTCTCAGTTTTTTTCCTCCGTTTTTCTTCAGTTTTTTTGAATAGTTTTTTTTCTCAGTTATTCTGCTCAGTTTTTCTGCTCAGTTTTTTCTCAGTTTTTTTTCTCAGTTCTTTTTTTTCACAGTTTTGTGCAGTTTTTTCTAAGTTTTTCTTCAGTTTTTTTTCTCTGTTCTTTTTTTTCACAGATTTTTTCACAGTTTTTTTTCTAAGTTTTTCTTCAGTTTCTTCAGTCTTTTTTTCTCAGTTTTTCTTCTCAGTTTTTTTCCTCCGTTTTTCTTCAGTTTTTTTTAATAGTTTTTTTTCTCAGTTATTCTGCTAAGTTTTTCTGCTCAGTTTTTTCTCAGTTTTTTTTCTCAGTTCTTTTTTTTCACAGTTTTGTGCACAGTTTTTTTCCAAGTTTTTCTTCAGTTTTTTTTCGCAGTTCTTTTTTTTCACAGTTTTTTTTCTAAGTTTTTCTTCAGTTTTTTCAGTCTTTTTTTCTCAGTTTTTCTTCTCAGTTTTTTCCTCCGTTTTTCTTCAGTTTTTTTAATAGTTTTTTTTCTCAGTTATTCTGCTCAGTTTTTCTGCTGTTTTTTCTCAGTTTTTTTTCTCAGTTCTTTTTTTTCTCAATTTTGTGCAGTTTTTTCCTAAATTTTTCTTCAGTTTGTTCGGTCTTTTTTTCTCAGTTTTTCTTCTCAGTTTTTTTCCTCCTTTTTTCTTCAGTTTTTTTGAATAGTTTTTTTTCTCAGTTATTCTGCTCAGTTTTTCTGCTGAGTTTTTTCTCAGTTTTTTTTCTCAGTTCTTTTTTTTCACAGTTTTGTTCAGTTTTTTTCTAAGTTTTTCTTCAGTTTTTTTTCTCTGTTCTTTTTTTTCACAGTTTTTTTCACAGTTTTTTTTCTAAGTTTTTCTTCAGTTTTTTCAGTCTTTTTTTCTCAGGTTTTCTTCTCAGTTTTATTCCTCCGTTTTTCTTCAGTATTTTTTAATAGTTTTTTTTCTCAGTTATTCTGCTCAGTTTTTCTGTTGTTTTTTCTCAGTTTTTTTTCTCAGTTCTTTTTTTTCACAGTTTTGTGCACAGTTTCTTTCCAAGTTTTTCTTCAGTTTTTTTTTCTCAGTTCTTTTTTTTCACAGTTTTTTTTCGAAGTTTTTCTTCAGTTTTTTCAGTCTTTTTTTTCTCAGTTTTGCTTCTCAGTTTTTTCCTCCGTTTTTCTTCAGTTTTTTTTAATAGTTTTTTTTCTCAGTTATTCTGCTCAGTTTTTCTGCTGTTTTTTCTCAGTTTTTTTTCTCAGTTCTTTTTTTTCTCAGTTTTGTGCAGTTTTTCCTAAATTTTTCTTCAATTTGTTCAGTCTTTTTTTCTCCGTTTTTCTTCAGTTTTTTTGAATAGTTTTTTTTCTCAGTTATTCTGCTCAGATTTTCTGCTGTTTTTTCTCAGTTTTTTTTCTCATTTCTTTTTTTTCACAGTTTTGTGCAATTTTATTTTAAGTTTTTCTTCAGTTTTTTCAGTCTTTTTTTCTCAGGTTTTCTTCTCAGTTTTATTCCTCCGTTTTTCTTCAGTATTTTTTAATAGTTTTTTTTCTCAGTTATTCTGCTCAGTTTTTCTGCTGTTTTTTCTCAGTTTTTTTTCTCAGTTCTTTTTTTTCACAGTTTTGTGCAGTTTTTTTCTAAGTTTTTCTTCAGTTTCTTCAGTCTTTTTTTCTCAGTTTTTCTTCTCAGTTTTTTTCCTCCGTTTTTCTTCAGTTTTTTTTAATAGTTTTTTTTCTCAGTTATTCTGCTAAGTTTTTCTGATCAGTTTTTTCTCAGTTTTTTTTCTCAGTTCTTTTTTTTCACAGTTTTGTGCACAGTTTTTTTCCAAGTTTTTCTTCAGTTTTTTTTCTCAGTTCTTTTTTTTCACAGTTTTTTTTCGAAGTTTTTCTTCAGTTTTTTCAGTCTTTTTTTCTCAGTTTTGCTTCTCAGTTTTTTCCTCCGTTTTTCTTCAGTTTTTTTTAATAGTTTTTTTACTCAGTTATTCTGCTCAGTTTTTCTGCTGTTTTTTCTCAGTTTTTTTTCTCAGTTCTTTTTTTTCTCAGTTTTGTGCAGTTTTTTCCTAAATTTTTCTTCAATTTGTTCAGTCTTTTTTTCTCAGTTTTTCTTCTCAGTTTTTTTCCTCCGTTTTTCTTCAGTTTTTTTGAATAGTTTTTTTTCGCAGTTATTCTGCTCAGTTTTTCTGCTCAGTTTTTTCTCAGTTTTTTTTCTCAGTTCTTTTTTTTCACAGTTTTGTGCAATTTTTTCTAAGTTTTTCTTCAGTTTTTTTTCTCTGTTCTTTTTTTTCACAGATTTTTTCACAGTTTTTTTTCTAAGTTTTTCTTCAGTTTCTTCAGTCTTTTTTTCTCAGTTTTTCTTCTCAGTTTTTTTCCTCCGTTTTTCTTCAGTTTTTTTTAATAGTTTTTTTTCTCAGTTATTCTGCTAAGTTTTTCTGCTCAGTTTTGTCTCAGTTTTTTTTCTCAGTTCTTTTTTTTCACAGTTTTGTGCACAGTTTTTTTCCAAGTTTTTCTTCAGTTTTTTTTCTCAGTTCTTTTTTTTCACAGTTTTTTTCACAGTTTTTTTTCTAAGTTTTTCTTCAGTTTTTTCAGTCTTTTTTTCTCAGTTTTGATTCTCAGTTTTTTCCTCCGTTTTTCTTCAGTTTTTTTTAATAGTTTTTTTTCTCAGTTATTCTGCTCAGTTTTTCTGCTGTTTTTTCTCAGTTTTTTTTCTCAGTTCTTTTTTTTCTCAGTTTTGTGCAGTTTTTTCCTAAATTTTTCTTCAATTTGTTCAGTCTTTTTTTCTCAGTTTTTCTTCAGTTTTTTTCCTCCGTTTTTCTTCAGTTTTTTTGAATAGTTTTTTTTCTCAGTTATTCTGCTCAGTTTTTCTGCTCAGTTTTTTCTCAGTTTTTTTTCTCAGTTCTTTTTTTTCACAGTTTTGTGCAGTTTTTTCTAAGTTTTTCTTCAGTTTTTTTTCTCTGTTCTTTTTTTTCACAGATTTTTTCACAGTTTTTTTTCTAAGTTTTTCTTCAGTTTCTTCAGTCTTTTTTTCTCAGTTTTTCTTCTCAGTTTTTTTCCTCCGTTTTTCTTCAGTTTTTTTTAATAGTTTTTTTTCTCAGTTATTCTGCTAAGTTTTTCTGCTCAGTTTTTTCTCAGTTTTTTTTCTCAGTTCTTTTTTTTCACAGTTTTGTGCACAGTTTTTTTCCAAGTTTTTCTTCAGTTTTTTTTCTCAGTTCTTTTTTTTCACAGTTTTTTTCACAGTTTTTTTTCTAAGTTTTTCTTCAGTTTTTTCAGTCTTTTTTTCTCAGTTTTTCTTCTCAGTTTTTTCCTCCGTTTTTCTTCAGTTTTTTTAATAGTTTTTTTTCTCAGTTATTCTGCTAAGTTTTTCTGCTGTTTTTTCTCAGTTTTTTTTCTCAGTTCTTTTTTTTCTCAGTTTTGTGCAGTTTTTCCTAAATTTTTCTTCAATTTGTTCAGTCTTTTTTTCTCCGTTTTTCTTCAGTTTTTTTGAATAGTTTTTTTTCTCAGTTATTCTGCTCAGATTTTCTGCTGTTTTTTCTCAGTTTTTTTTCTCATTTCTTTTTTTTCACAGTTTTGTGCAATTTTATTTTAAGTTTTTCTTCAGTTTTTTCAGTCTTTTTTTCTCAGGTTTTCTTCTCAGTTTTATTCCTCCGTTTTTCTTCAGTATTTTTTAATAGTTTTTTTTCTCAGTTATTCTGCTCAGTTTTTCTGCTGTTTTTTCTCAGTTTTTTTTCTCAGTTCTTTTTTTTCACAGTTTTGTGCAGTTTTTTTCTAAGTTTTTCTTCAGTTTCTTCAGTCTTTTTTTCTCAGTTTTTCTTCTCAGTTTTTTTCCTCCGTTTTTCTTCAGTTTTTTTTAATAGTTTTTTTTCTCAGTTATTCTGCTAAGTTTTTCTGATCAGTTTTTTCTCAGTTTTTTTTCTCAGTTCTTTTTTTTCACAGTTTTGTGCACAGTTTTTTTCCAAGTTTTTCTTCAGTTTTTTTTCTCAGTTCTTTTTTTTCACAGTTTTTTTTCGAAGTTTTTCTTCAGTTTTTTCAGTCTTTTTTTCTCAGTTTTGCTTCTCAGTTTTTTCCTCCGTTTTTCTTCAGTTTTTTTTAATAGTTTTTTTACTCAGTTATTCTGCTCAGTTTTTCTGCTGTTTTTTCTCAGTTTTTTTTCTCAGTTCTTTTTTTTCTCAGTTTTGTGCAGTTTTTTCCTAAATTTTTCTTCAATTTGTTCAGTCTTTTTTTCTCAGTTTTTCTTCTCAGTTTTTTTCCTCCGTTTTTCTTCAGTTTTTTTGAATAGTTTTTTTTCGCAGTTATTCTGCTCAGTTTTTCTGCTCAGTTTTTTCTCAGTTTTTTTTCTCAGTTCTTTTTTTTCACAGTTTTGTGCAATTTTTTCTAAGTTTTTCTTCAGTTTTTTTTCTCTGTTCTTTTTTTTCACAGATTTTTTCACAGTTTTTTTTCTAAGTTTTTCTTCAGTTTCTTCAGTCTTTTTTTCTCAGTTTTTCTTCTCAGTTTTTTTCCTCCGTTTTTCTTCAGTTTTTTTTAATAGTTTTTTTTCTCAGTTATTCTGCTAAGTTTTTCTGCTCAGTTTTGTCTCAGTTTTTTTTCTCAGTTCTTTTTTTTCACAGTTTTGTGCACAGTTTTTTTCCAAGTTTTTCTTCAGTTTTTTTTCTCAGTTCTTTTTTTTCACAGTTTTTTTCACAGTTTTTTTTCTAAGTTTTTCTTCAGTTTTTTCAGTCTTTTTTTCTCAGTTTTGATTCTCAGTTTTTTCCTCCGTTTTTCTTCAGTTTTTTTTAATAGTTTTTTTTCTCAGTTATTCTGCTCAGTTTTTCTGCTGTTTTTTCTCAGTTTTTTTTCTCAGTTCTTTTTTTTCTCAGTTTTGTGCAGTTTTTTCCTAAATTTTTCTTCAATTTGTTCAGTCTTTTTTTCTCAGTTTTTCTTCAGTTTTTTTCCTCCGTTTTTCTTCAGTTTTTTTGAATAGTTTTTTTTCTCAGTTATTCTGCTCAGTTTTTCTGCTCAGTTTTTTCTCAGTTTTTTTTCTCAGTTCTTTTTTTTCACAGTTTTGTGCAGTTTTTTCTAAGTTTTTCTTCAGTTTTTTTTCTCTGTTCTTTTTTTTCACAGATTTTTTCACAGTTTTTTTTCTAAGTTTTTCTTCAGTTTCTTCAGTCTTTTTTTCTCAGTTTTTCTTCTCAGTTTTTTTCCTCCGTTTTTCTTCAGTTTTTTTTAATAGTTTTTTTTCTCAGTTATTCTGCTAAGTTTTTCTGCTCAGTTTTTTCTCAGTTTTTTTTCTCAGTTCTTTTTTTTCACAGTTTTGTGCACAGTTTTTTTCCAAGTTTTTCTTCAGTTTTTTTTCTCAGTTCTTTTTTTTCACAGTTTTTTTCACAGTTTTTTTTCTAAGTTTTTCTTCAGTTTTTTCAGTCTTTTTTTCTCAGTTTTTCTTCTCAGTTTTTTCCTCCGTTTTTCTTCAGTTTTTTTAATAGTTTTTTTTCTCAGTTATTCTGCTCAGTTTTTCTGCTGTTTTTTCTCAGTTTTTTTTCTCAGTTCTTTTTTTTCTCAGTTTTGTGCAGTTTTTTCCTAAGTTTTTCTTCAGTTTGTTCAGTCTTTTTTTCTCAGTTTTTCTTCTCAGTTTTTTTCCTCCGTTTTTCTTCAGTTTTTTTTAATAGTTTTTTTTCTCAGTTATTCTGCTCAGTTTTTCTGCTCAGTTTTTTCTCAGTTTTTTTTCTCAGTTCTTTTTTTCTCAGTTTTGTGCAGTTTTTTCCTAAGTTTTTCTTCAGTTTGTTCAGTCTTTTTTTCTCAGTTTTTCTTCTCAGTTTTTTCCTCCGTTTTTCTTCAGTTTTTTTTAATAGTTTTTTTTCTCAGTTATTCTGCTCAGTTTTTCTGTTGTTTTTTCTCAGTTTTTTTTCTCAGTTCTTTTTTTTCTCAGTTTTGTGCAGTTTTTTCCTAAATTTTTCTTCAGTTTGTTCGGTCTTTTTTTCTCAGTTTTTCTTCTCAGTTTTTTTCCTCCTTTTTTCTTCAGTTTTTTTGAATAGTTTTTTTTCTCAGTTATTCTGCTCAGTTTTTCTGCTGAGTTTTTTCTCAGTTTTTTTTCTCAGTTCTTTTTTTTCACAGTTTTGTTCAGTTTTTTTCTAAGTTTTTCTTCAGTTTTTTTTCTCTGTTCTTTTTTTTCACAGTTTTTTTCACAGTTTTTTTTCTAAGTTTTTCTTCAGTTTTTTCAGTCTTTTTTTCTCAGGTTTTCTTCTCAGTTTTATTCCTCCGTTTTTCTTCAGTATTTTTTAATAGTTTTTTTTCTCAGTTATTCTGCTCAGTTTTTCTGTTGTTTTTTCTCAGTTTTTTTTCTCAGTTCTTTTTTTTCACAGTTTTGTGCACAGTTTCTTTCCAAGTTTTTCTTCAGTTTTTTTTTCTCAGTTCTTTTTTTTCACAGTTTTTTTTCGAAGTTTTTCTTCAGTTTTTTCAGTCTTTTTTTTCTCAGTTTTGCTTCTCAGTTTTTTCCTCCGTTTTTCTTCAGTTTTTTTTAATAGATTTTTTTCTCAGTTATTCTGCTCAGTTTTTCTGCTGTTTTTTCTCAGTTTTTTTTCTCAGTTCTTTTTTTTCTCAGTTTTGTGCAGTTTTTCCTAAATTTTTCTTCAATTTGTTCAGTCTTTTTTTCTCCGTTTTTCTTCAGTTTTTTTGAATAGTTTTTTTTCTCAGTTATTATGCTCAGATTTTCTGCTGTTTTTTCTCAGTTTTTTTTCTCATTTCTTTTTTTTCACAGTTTTGTGCAATTTTATTTTAAGTTTTTCTTCAGTTTTTTCAGTCTTTTTTTCTCAGGTTTTCTTCTCAGTTTTATTCCTCCGTTTTTCTTCAGTATTTTTTAATAGTTTTTTTTCTCAGTTATTCTGCTCAGTTTTTCTGCTGTTTTTTCTCAGTTTTTTTTCTCAGTTCTTTTTTTTCACAGTTTTGTGCAGTTTTTTTCTAAGTTTTTCTTCAGTTTCTTCAGTCTTTTTTTCTCAGTTTTTCTTCTCAGTTTTTTTCCTCCGTTTTTCTTCAGTTTTTTTTAATAGTTTTTTTTCTCAGTTATTCTGCTAAGTTTTTCTGATCAGTTTTTTCTCAGTTTTTTTTCCCAGTTCTTTTTTTTCACAGTTTTTTTCACAGTTTTTTTTCTGTTTTTCTTCAGTTTTTTCAGTCTTTTTTTTCTCAGTTTTTCTTCTCAGATTTATTCCTCCGTTTTTCTTCAGTTTTTTTTAATAGTTTTTTTTCTCAGTTATTCTGCTCAGTTTTTCTGCTGTTTTTTCTCAGTTTTTTTTCTCAGTTCTTATTTTTCACAGTTTTGTGCAATTTTATTTTAAGATTTTCTTCAGTTTTTTCAGTCTTTTTTTCTCAGTTTTTCTTCTCAGTATTTTTCCTCCGTTTTTCTCCAGTTTTTTTGAATAGTTTTTTTTCTCAGTTATTCTGCTCAGTTTTTCTGCTGTTTTTTCTCAGTTTTTTTTCTCAGTTCTTTTTTTTCACAGTTTTGTGCAATTTTATTTTAAGATTTTCTTCAGTTTCTTCAGTCTTTTTTTCTCAGTTTTTCTTCTCAGTTTTTTTCCTCCGTTTTTCTTCAGTTTTTTTTAATAGTTTTTTTTCTCAGTTATTCTGCTAAGTTTTTCTGATCAGTTTTTTCTCAGTTTTTTTTCTCAGTTCTTTTTTTTCACAGTTTTGTGCAGTTTTTTTCTACAGTTTTTCTTCAGTTTTTTTTTCTCAGTTCTTTTTTTTCACAGTTTTTTTCAGTTTTTTTTCTAAGTTTTTCTTCAGTTTTTTCAGTCTTTTTTTCTCAGTTTTTCTTCTCAGTTTTTTCCTGCGTTTTTCTTCAGTTTTTTTGAATAGTTTTTTTTCTCAGTTATTCTGCTCAGTTTTTCTGCTGTTTTTTCTCAGTTTTTTTTCTCAGTTCTTTTTTTTCTCAGTTTTGTGCAGTTTTTTCCTAAGTTTTTCTTCAGTTTGTTCAATCTTTTTTTCTCAGTTTTTCTTCTCAGTTTTTTTCCTCCGTTTTTCTTCAGTTTTTTTGAATAGTTTTTTTTCTCAGTTATTCTGCTCAGTTTTTCTGCTCAGTTTTTTCTCAGTTTTTTTTCTCAGTTCTTTTTTTTCACAGTTTTGTGCAGTTTTTTCTAAGTTTTTCTTCAGTTTTTTTTCTCTGTTCTTTTTTTTCACAGATTTTTCACAGTTTTTTTTCTAAGTTTTTCTTCAGTTTCTTCAATATTTTTTTCTCAGTTTTTCTTCTCAGTTTTTTTCCTCCGTTTTTCTTCAGTTTTTTTTAATAGTTTTTTTTCTCAGTTATTCTGCTAAGTTTTTCTGCTCAGTTTTTTCTCAGTTTTTTTTCTCAGTTCTTTTTTTTCACAGTTTTGTGCACAGTTTTTTTCCAAGTTTTTCTTCAGTTTTTTTTCTCAGTTCTTTTTTTTCACAGTTTTTTTCACAGTTTTTTTTCGAAGTTTTTCTTCAGTTTTTTCAGTCTTTTTTTCTCAGTTTTGCTTCTCAGTTTTTTCCTCCGTTTTTCTTCAGTTTTTTTTAATAGTTTTTTTTCTCAGTTATTCTGCTCAGTTTTTCTGTTGTTTTTTCTCAGTTTTTTTTCTCAGTTCTTTTTTTTCTCAGTTTTGTGCAGTTTTTTCCTAAATTTTTCTTCAATTTGTTCAGTCTTTTTTTCTCAGTTTTTCTTCTCAGTTTTTTTCCTCCGTTTTTCTTCAGTTTTTTTGAATAGTTTTTTTTCTCAGTTATTCTGCTCAGTTTTTCTGCTCAGTTTTTTCTTCAGTTTTTTTTCTCTGTTCTTTTTTTTCACAGTTTTTTTCACAGTTTTTTTTCTAAGTTTTTCTTCAGTTTTTTCAGTCTTTTTTTCTCAGGTTTTCTTCTCAGTTTTATTCCTCCGTTTTTCTTCAGTATTTTTTAATAGTTTTTTTTCTCAGTTATTCTGCTCAGTTTTTCTGCTGTTTTTTCTCAGTTTTTTTTCTCAGTTCTTTTTTTTCACAGTTTTGTGCAGTTTTTTTCTAAGTTTTTCTTCAGTTTCTTCAGTCTTTTTTTCTCAGTTTTTCTTCTCAGTTTTTTTCCTCCGTTTTTCTTCAGTTTTTTTTTAATATTTTTTTTTCTCAGTTATTCTGCTAAGTTTTTCTGATCAGTTTTTTCTCAGTTTTTTTTTTCAGTTCTTTTTTTTCACAGTTTTGTGCACAGTTTTTTTCCAAGTTTTTCTTCAGTTTTTTTTCTCAGTTCTTTTTTTTCACAGTTTTTTTCACAGTTTTTTTTCTAAGTTTTTCTTCAGTTTTTTCAGTCTTTTTTTCTCAGTTTTGCTTCTCAGTTTTTTCCTCCGTTTTTCTTCAGTTTTTTTTAATAGTTTTTTTTCTCAGTTATTCTGCTCAGTTTTTCTGCTGTTTTTTCTCAGTTTTTTTTCTCAGTTCTTTTTTTTCTCAGTTTTGTGCAGTTTTTTCCTAAATTTTTCTTCAATTTGTTCAGTCTTTTTTTCTCAGTTTTTCTTCTCAGTTTTTTTCCTCCGTTTTTCTTCAGTTTTTTTGAATAGTTTTTTTTCGCAGTTATTCTGCTCAGTTTTTCTGCTCAGTTTTTTCTCAGTTTTTTTTCTCAGTTCTTTTTTTTCACAGTTTTGTGCAATTTTTTCTAAGTTTTTCTTCAGTTTTTTTTCTCTGTTCTTTTTTTTCACAGATTTTTTCACAGTTTTTTTTCTAAGTTTTTCTTCAGTTTCTTCAGTCTTTTTTTCTCAGTTTTTCTTCTCAGTTTTTTTCCTCCGTTTTTCTTCAGTTTTTTTTAATAGTTTTTTTTCTCAGTTATTCTGCTAAGTTTTTCTGCTCAGTTTTGTCTCAGTTTTTTTTCTCAGTTCTTTTTTTTCACAGTTTTGTGCACAGTTTTTTTCCAAGTTTTTCTTCAGTTTTTTTTCTCAGTTCTTTTTTTTCACAGTTTTTTTCACAGTTTTTTTTCTAAGTTTTTCTTCAGTTTTTTCAGTCTTTTTTTCTCAGTTTTGATTCTCAGTTTTTTCCTCCGTTTTTCTTCAGTTTTTTTTAATAGTTTTTTTTCTCAGTTATTCTGCTCAGTTTTTCTGCTGTTTTTTCTCAGTTTTTTTTCTCAGTTCTTTTTTTTCTCAGTTTTGTGCAGTTTTTTCCTAAATTTTTCTTCAATTTGTTCAGTCTTTTTTTCTCAGTTTTTCTTCAGTTTTTTTCCTCCGTTTTTCTTCAGTTTTTTTGAATAGTTTTTTTTCTCAGTTATTCTGCTCAGTTTTTCTGCTCAGTTTTTTCTCAGTTTTTTTTCTCAGTTCTTTTTTTTCACAGTTTTGTGCAGTTTTTTCTAAGTTTTTCTTCAGTTTTTTTTCTCTGTTCTTTTTTTTCACAGATTTTTTCACAGTTTTTTTTCTAAGTTTTTCTTCAGTTTCTTCAGTCTTTTTTTCTCAGTTTTTCTTCTCAGTTTTTTTCCTCCGTTTTTCTTCAGTTTTTTTTAATAGTTTTTTTTCTCAGTTATTCTGCTAAGTTTTTCTGCTCAGTTTTTTCTCAGTTTTTTTTCTCAGTTCTTTTTTTTCACAGTTTTGTGCACAGTTTTTTTCCAAGTTTTTCTTCAGTTTTTTTTCTCAGTTCTTTTTTTTCACAGTTTTTTTCACAGTTTTTTTTCTAAGTTTTTCTTCAGTTTTTTCAGTCTTTTTTTCTCAGTTTTTCTTCTCAGTTTTTTCCTCCGTTTTTCTTCAGTTTTTTTAATAGTTTTTTTTCTCAGTTATTCTGCTCAGTTTTTCTGCTGTTTTTTCTCAGTTTTTTTTCTCAGTTCTTTTTTTTCTCAGTTTTGTGCAGTTTTTTCCTAAGTTTTTCTTCAGTTTGTTCAGTCTTTTTTTCTCAGTTTTTCTTCTCAGTTTTTTTCCTCCGTTTTTCTTCAGTTTTTTTTAATAGTTTTTTTTCTCAGTTATTCTGCTCAGTTTTTCTGCTCAGTTTTTTCTCAGTTTTTTTTCTCAGTTCTTTTTTTCTCAGTTTTGTGCAGTTTTTTCCTAAGTTTTTCTTCAGTTTGTTCAGTCTTTTTTTCTCAGTTTTTCTTCTCAGTTTTTTCCTCCGTTTTTCTTCAGTTTTTTTTAATAGTTTTTTTTCTCAGTTATTCTGCTCAGTTTTTCTGTTGTTTTTTCTCAGTTTTTTTTCTCAGTTCTTTTTTTTCTCAGTTTTGTGCAGTTTTTTCCTAAATTTTTCTTCAGTTTGTTCGGTCTTTTTTTCTCAGTTTTTCTTCTCAGTTTTTTTCCTCCTTTTTTCTTCAGTTTTTTTGAATAGTTTTTTTTCTCAGTTATTCTGCTCAGTTTTTCTGCTGAGTTTTTTCTCAGTTTTTTTTCTCAGTTCTTTTTTTTCACAGTTTTGTTCAGTTTTTTTCTAAGTTTTTCTTCAGTTTTTTTTCTCTGTTCTTTTTTTTCACAGTTTTTTTCACAGTTTTTTTTCTAAGTTTTTCTTCAGTTTTTTCAGTCTTTTTTTCTCAGGTTTTCTTCTCAGTTTTATTCCTCCGTTTTTCTTCAGTATTTTTTAATAGTTTTTTTTCTCAGTTATTCTGCTCAGTTTTTCTGTTGTTTTTTCTCAGTTTTTTTTCTCAGTTCTTTTTTTTCACAGTTTTGTGCACAGTTTCTTTCCAAGTTTTTCTTCAGTTTTTTTTTCTCAGTTCTTTTTTTTCACAGTTTTTTTTCGAAGTTTTTCTTCAGTTTTTTCAGTCTTTTTTTTCTCAGTTTTGCTTCTCAGTTTTTTCCTCCGTTTTTCTTCAGTTTTTTTTAATAGATTTTTTTCTCAGTTATTCTGCTCAGTTTTTCTGCTGTTTTTTCTCAGTTTTTTTTCTCAGTTCTTTTTTTTCTCAGTTTTGTGCAGTTTTTCCTAAATTTTTCTTCAATTTGTTCAGTCTTTTTTTCTCCGTTTTTCTTCAGTTTTTTTGAATAGTTTTTTTTCTCAGTTATTATGCTCAGATTTTCTGCTGTTTTTTCTCAGTTTTTTTTCTCATTTCTTTTTTTTCACAGTTTTGTGCAATTTTATTTTAAGTTTTTCTTCAGTTTTTTCAGTCTTTTTTTCTCAGGTTTTCTTCTCAGTTTTATTCCTCCGTTTTTCTTCAGTATTTTTTAATAGTTTTTTTTCTCAGTTATTCTGCTCAGTTTTTCTGCTGTTTTTTCTCAGTTTTTTTTCTCAGTTCTTTTTTTTCACAGTTTTGTGCAGTTTTTTTCTAAGTTTTTCTTCAGTTTCTTCAGTCTTTTTTTCTCAGTTTTTCTTCTCAGTTTTTTTCCTCCGTTTTTCTTCAGTTTTTTTTAATAGTTTTTTTTCTCAGTTATTCTGCTAAGTTTTTCTGATCAGTTTTTTCTCAGTTTTTTTTCCCAGTTCTTTTTTTTCACAGTTTTTTTCACAGTTTTTTTTCTGTTTTTCTTCAGTTTTTTCAGTCTTTTTTTTCTCAGTTTTTCTTCTCAGATTTATTCCTCCGTTTTTCTTCAGTTTTTTTTAATAGTTTTTTTTCTCAGTTATTCTGCTCAGTTTTTCTGCTGTTTTTTCTCAGTTTTTTTTCTCAGTTCTTATTTTTCACAGTTTTGTGCAATTTTATTTTAAGATTTTCTTCAGTTTTTTCAGTCTTTTTTTCTCAGTTTTTCTTCTCAGTATTTTTCCTCCGTTTTTCTCCAGTTTTTTTGAATAGTTTTTTTTCTCAGTTATTCTGCTCAGTTTTTCTGCTGTTTTTTCTCAGTTTTTTTTCTCAGTTCTTTTTTTTCACAGTTTTGTGCAATTTTATTTTAAGATTTTCTTCAGTTTCTTCAGTCTTTTTTTCTCAGTTTTTCTTCTCAGTTTTTTTCCTCCGTTTTTCTTCAGTTTTTTTTAATAGTTTTTTTTCTCAGTTATTCTGCTAAGTTTTTCTGATCAGTTTTTTCTCAGTTTTTTTTCTCAGTTCTTTTTTTTCACAGTTTTGTGCAGTTTTTTTCTACAGTTTTTCTTCAGTTTTTTTTTCTCAGTTCTTTTTTTTCACAGTTTTTTTCAGTTTTTTTTCTAAGTTTTTCTTCAGTTTTTTCAGTCTTTTTTTCTCAGTTTTTCTTCTCAGTTTTTTCCTGCGTTTTTCTTCAGTTTTTTTGAATAGTTTTTTTTCTCAGTTATTCTGCTCAGTTTTTCTGCTGTTTTTTCTCAGTTTTTTTTCTCAGTTCTTTTTTTTCTCAGTTTTGTGCAGTTTTTTCCTAAGTTTTTCTTCAGTTTGTTCAATCTTTTTTTCTCAGTTTTTCTTCTCAGTTTTTTTCCTCCGTTTTTCTTCAGTTTTTTTGAATAGTTTTTTTTCTCAGTTATTCTGCTCAGTTTTTCTGCTCAGTTTTTTCTCAGTTTTTTTTCTCAGTTCTTTTTTTTCACAGTTTTGTGCAGTTTTTTCTAAGTTTTTCTTCAGTTTTTTTTCTCTGTTCTTTTTTTTCACAGATTTTTCACAGTTTTTTTTCTAAGTTTTTCTTCAGTTTCTTCAATATTTTTTTCTCAGTTTTTCTTCTCAGTTTTTTTCCTCCGTTTTTCTTCAGTTTTTTTTAATAGTTTTTTTTCTCAGTTATTCTGCTAAGTTTTTCTGCTCAGTTTTTTCTCAGTTTTTTTTCTCAGTTCTTTTTTTTCACAGTTTTGTGCACAGTTTTTTTCCAAGTTTTTCTTCAGTTTTTTTTCTCAGTTCTTTTTTTTCACAGTTTTTTTCACAGTTTTTTTTCGAAGTTTTTCTTCAGTTTTTTCAGTCTTTTTTTCTCAGTTTTGCTTCTCAGTTTTTTCCTCCGTTTTTCTTCAGTTTTTTTTAATAGTTTTTTTTCTCAGTTATTCTGCTCAGTTTTTCTGTTGTTTTTTCTCAGTTTTTTTTCTCAGTTCTTTTTTTTCTCAGTTTTGTGCAGTTTTTTCCTAAATTTTTCTTCAATTTGTTCAGTCTTTTTTTCTCAGTTTTTCTTCTCAGTTTTTTTCCTCCGTTTTTCTTCAGTTTTTTTGAATAGTTTTTTTTCTCAGTTATTCTGCTCAGTTTTTCTGCTCAGTTTTTTCTTCAGTTTTTTTTCTCTGTTCTTTTTTTTCACAGTTTTTTTCACAGTTTTTTTTCTAAGTTTTTCTTCAGTTTTTTCAGTCTTTTTTTCTCAGGTTTTCTTCTCAGTTTTATTCCTCCGTTTTTCTTCAGTATTTTTTAATAGTTTTTTTTCTCAGTTATTCTGCTCAGTTTTTCTGCTGTTTTTTCTCAGTTTTTTTTCTCAGTTCTTTTTTTTCACAGTTTTGTGCAGTTTTTTTCTAAGTTTTTCTTCAGTTTCTTCAGTCTTTTTTTCTCAGTTTTTCTTCTCAGTTTTTTTCCTCCGTTTTTCTTCAGTTTTTTTTTAATATTTTTTTTTCTCAGTTATTCTGCTAAGTTTTTCTGATCAGTTTTTTCTCAGTTTTTTTTTTCAGTTCTTTTTTTTCACAGTTTTGTGCACAGTTTTTTTCCAAGTTTTTCTTCAGTTTTTTTTCTCAGTTCTTTTTTTTCACAGTTTTTTTCACAGTTTTTTTTCTAAGTTTTTCTTCAGTTTTTTCAGTCTTTTTTTCTCAGTTTTGCTTCTCAGTTTTTTCCTCCGTTTTTCTTCAGTTTTTTTTAATAGTTTTTTTTCTCAGTTATTCTGCTCAGTTTTTCTGCTGTTTTTTCTCAGTTTTTTTTCTCAGTTCTTTTTTTTCTCAGTTTTGTGCAGTTTTTTCCTAAATTTTTCTTCAATTTGTTCAGTCTTTTTTTCTCAGTTTTTCTTCTCAGTTTTTTTCCTCCGTTTTTCTTCAGTTTTTTTGAATAGTTTTTTTTCTCAGTTATTCTGCTCAGTTTTTCTGCTGTTTTTTCTCAGTTTTTTTTGTCAGTTCTTTTTTTTCACAGTTTTGTGCAGTTTTTTCTAAGTTTTTCTTCAGTTTTTTTTCTCTGTTCTTTTTTTTCACAGATTTTTTCACAGTTTTTTTTCTAAGTTTTTCTTCAGTTTCTTCAATCTTTTTTTCTCAGTTTTTCTTCTCAGTTTTTTTCCTCCGTTTTTCTTCAGTTTCTTTAATAGTTTTTTTTCTCAGTTATTCTGCTAAGTTTTTCTGCTCAGTTTTTTCTCAGTTTTTTTCTCAGTTCTTTTTTTTCACAGTTTTGTGCACAGTTTTTTTCCAAGTTTTTCTTCAGTTTTTTTTCTCAGTTCTTTTTTTTCACAGTTTTTTTCGCAGTTTTTTTTCGAAGTTTTTCTTCAGTTTTTTCAGTCTTTTTTTCTCAGTTTTGCTTCTCAGTTTTTTCCTCCGTTTTTCTTCAGTTTTTTTTAATAGTTTTTTTTCTCAGTTATTCTGCTCAGTTTTTCTGCTGGTTTTTCTCAGTTTTTTTTCTCAGATCTTTTTTTTCTCAGTTTTGTGCAGTTTTTTCCTAAATTTTTCTTCAATTTGTTCAGTCTTTTTTTCTCAGTTTTTCTTCTCAGTTTTTTTCCTCCGTTTTTCTTCAGTTTTTTTGAATAGTTTTTTTTCTCAGTTATTCTGCTCAGTTTTTCTGCTCAGTTTTTTCTCAGTTCTTTTTTTTCACAGTTTTGTGCAGTTTTTTTCTAAGTTTTTCTTCAGTTTTTTTTTCTCAGTTCTTTTTTTTCACAGTTTTTTTCACAGATTTTTTTCTGTTTTTCTTCAGTTTTTTCAGTCTTTTTTTCTCAGTTTTTCTTCTCAGATTTATTCCTCCGTTTTTCTTCAGTTTTTTTTAATAGTTTTTTTTCTCAGTTATTCTGCTCAGTTTTTCTGCTCAGTTTTTTCTCAGATTTTTTCTCAGTTCTTTTTTTCCTCAGTTTTGTGCAGTTTTTTCCTAAGTTTTTCTTCAGTTTTTTCAGTCTTTTTTTCTCAGGTTTTCTTCTCAGTTTTATTCCTCCGTTTATCTTCAGTTTTATTTAATATTTTTTTTTCTCAGTTATTCTGCTCAGTTTTTCTGCTGTTTTTTCTCAGTTTTTTTTCTCAGTTCTTATTTTTCACAGTTTTGTGCAATTTTATTTTAAGATTTTCTTCAGTTTCTTCAGTCTTTTTTTCTCAGTTTTTCTTCTCAGTTTTTTCCTCCATTTTTCATTAGTTTTTTTTAATAGTTTTTTTTCTCAGTTATTCTGCTCAGTTATACTGCTCAGTTTTTTCTCAGTTTTTTTCTCAGTTCTTTTTTTTCACAGTTTTGTGCAGTTTTTTTCTAAGTTTTTCTTCAGTTTTTTTTTCTCAGTTCTTTTTTTTCAGTTTTTTTCACAGTTTTTTTTCTGTTTTTCTTCAGTTTTTTCAGTCTTTTTTTCTCAGTTTTTCTTCTCAGTTTTTTTCCTCCGTTTTTCTTCAGTTTTTTTAATAGTTTTTTTTCTCAGTTATTCTGCTCAGTTTTTCTGCTCAGTTTTTTCTCAGTTTTTTTTCTCTGTTCTTTTTTTTCACAGTTTTGTTCAGTTTTTTTCTAAGTTTTTCTTCAGTTTCTTCAGTCTTTTTTTCTCAGTTTTTCTTCTCGGTTTTTTTCCTCCGTTTTTCTTCAGTTTTTTTAAAGTTTTTTTTCTCAGTTATTCTGCTAAGTTTTTCTGCTAAGTTTTTTCTCAGTTTTTTTTCTCAGTTCTTTTTTTTCACAGTTTTGTGCAGTTTTTTTCTAAGTTTTTCTTCAGTTTTTATTCTCTGTTCTTTTTTTTCACAGTTTTTTTCACAGTTTTTTTTCTAAGTTTTTCTTCAGTTTGTTCAGTCTTTTTTTCTCAGTTTTTCTTCTCAGTTTTTTTCCTCCGTTTTTCTTCAGTTTTTTTGAATAGTTTTTTTTCTCAGTTATTCTGCTCAGTTTTTCTGCTGTTTTTTCTCAGTTTTTTTTCTCAGTTCTTTTTTTTCTCAGTTTTGTGCAGTTTTTTCCTAAGTTTTTCTTCAGTTTGTTCAATCTTTTTTTCTCAGTTTTTCTTCTCAGTTTTTTTCCTCCGTTTTTCTTCAGTTTTTTTGAATAGTTTTTTTTCTCAGTTATTCTGCTCAGATTTTCTGCTCAGTTTTTTCTCAGTTTTTTTTCTCAGTTCTTTTTTTTCACAGTTTTGTGCAGTTTTTTCTAAGTTTTTCTTCAGTTTTTTTTCTCTGTTCTTTTTTTTCACAGATTTTTCACAGTTTTTTTTCTAAGTTTTTCTTCAGTTTCTTCAATATTTTTTTCTCAGTTTTTCTTCTCAGTTTTTTTCCTCCGTTTTTCTTCAGTTTTTTTTAATAGTTTTTTTTCTCAGTTATTCTGCTAAGTTTTTCTGCTCAGTTTTTTCTCAGTTTTTTTTCTCAGTTCTTTTTTTTCACAGTTTTGTGCACAGTTTTTTTCCAAGTTTTTCTTCAGTTTTTTTTCTCAGTTCTTTTTTTTCACAGTTTTTTTCACAGTTTTTTTTCGAAGTTTTTCTTCAGTTTTTTCAGTCTTTTTTTCTCAGTTTTGCTTCTCAGTTTTTTCCTCCGTTTTTCTTCAGTTTTTTTTAATAGTTTTTTTTCTCAGTTATTCTGCTCAGTTTTTCTGCTGTTTTTTCTCAGTTTTTTTTCTCAGTTCTTTTTTTTCTCAGTTTTGTGCAGTTTTTTCCTAAATTTTTCTTCAATTTGTTCAGTCTTTTTTTCTCAGTTTTTCTTCTCAGTTTTTTTCCTCCGTTTTTCTTCAGTTTTTTTGAATAGTTTTTTTTCTCAGTTATTCTGCTCAGTTTTTCTGCTCAGTTTTTTCTCAGTTTTTTTTCTCAGTTCTTTTTTTTCACAGTTTTGTGCAGTTTTTTTCTAAGTTTTTCTTCAGTTTTTTTTCTCTGTTCTTTTTTTTCACAGTTTTTTTCACAGTTTTTTTTCTAAGTTTTTCTTCAGTTTTTTCAGTCTTTTTTTCTCAGGTTTTCTTCTCAGTTTTATTCCTCTGTTTTTCTTCAGTATTTTTTAATAGTTTTTTTTCTCAGTTATTCTGCTCAGTTTTTCTGCTGTTTTTTCTCAGTTTTTTTTCTCAGTTCTTTTTTTTCACAGTTTTGTGCAGTTTTTTTCTAAGTTTTTCTTCAGTTTCTTCAGTCTTTTTTTCTCAGTTTTTCTTCTCAGTTTTTTTCCTCCGTTTTTCTTCAGTTTTTTTTTAATATTTTTTTTTCTCAGTTATTCTGCTAAGTTTTTCTGATCAGTTTTTTCTCAGTTTTTTTTTTCAGTTCTTTTTTTTCACAGTTTTGTGCACAGTTTTTTTCCAAGTTTTTCTTCAGTTTTTTTTCTCAGTTCTTTTTTTTCACAGTTTTTTTCACAGTTTTTTTTCTAAGTTTTTCTTCAGTTTTTTCAGTCTTTTTTTCTCAGTTTTGCTTCTCAGTTTTTTCCTCCGTTTTTCTTCAGTTTTTTTTAATAGTTTTTTTTCTCAGTTATTCTGCTCAGTTTTTCTGCTGTTTTTTCTCAGTTTTTTTTCTCAGTTCTTTTTTTTCTCAGTTTTGTGCAGTTTTTTCCTAAATTTTTCTTCAATTTGTTCAGTCTTTTTTTCTCAGTTTTTCTTCTCAGTTTTTTTCCTCCGTTTTTCTTCAGTTTTTTTGAATAGTTTTTTTTCTCAGTTATTCTGCTCAGTTTTTCTGCTGTTTTTTCTCAGTTTTTTTTGTCAGTTCTTTTTTTTCACAGTTTTGTGCAGTTTTTTCTAAGTTTTTCTTCAGTTTTTTTTCTCTGTTCTTTTTTTTCACAGATTTTTTCACAGTTTTTTTTCTAAGTTTTTCTTCAGTTTCTTCAATCTTTTTTTCTCAGTTTTTCTTCTCAGTTTTTTTCCTCCGTTTTTCTTCAGTTTTTTTAATAGTTTTTTTTCTCAGTTATTCTGCTAAGTTTTTCTGCTCAGTTTTTTCTCAGTTTTTTTTCTCAGTTCTTTTTTTTCACAGTTTTGTGCACAGTTTTTTTCCAAGTTTTTCTTCAGTTTTTTTTCTCAGTTCTTTTTTTTCACAGTTTTTTTCGCAGTTTTTTTTCGAAGTTTTTCTTCAGTTTTTTCAGTCTTTTTTTCTCAGTTTTGCTTCTCAGTTTTTTCCTCCGTTTTTCTTCAGTTTTTTTTAATAGTTTTTTTTCTCAGTTATTCTGCTCAGTTTTTCTGCTGGTTTTTCTCAGTTTTTTTTCTCAGATCTTTTTTTTCTCAGTTTTGTGCAGTTTTTTCCTAAATTTTTCTTCAATTTGTTCAGTCTTTTTTTCTCAGTTTTTCTTCTCAGTTTTTTTCCTCCGTTTTTCTTCAGTTTTTTTGAATAGTTTTTTTTCTCAGTTATTCTGCTCAGTTTTTCTGCTCAGTTTTTTCTCAGTTCTTTTTTTTCACAGTTTTGTGCAGTTTTTTTCTAAGTTTTTCTTCAGTTTTTTTTTCTCAGTTCTTTTTTTTCACAGTTTTTTTCACAGATTTTTTTCTGTTTTTCTTCAGTTTTTTCAGTCTTTTTTTCTCAGTTTTTCTTCTCAGATTTATTCCTCCGTTTTTCTTCAGTTTTTTTTAATAGTTTTTTTTCTCAGTTATTCTGCTCAGTTTTTCTGCTCAGTTTTTTCTCAGATTTTTTCTCAGTTCTTTTTTTCCTCAGTTTTGTGCAGTTTTTTCCTAAGTTTTTCTTCAGTTTTTTCAGTCTTTTTTTCTCAGGTTTTCTTCTCAGTTTTATTCCTCCGTTTATCTTCAGTTTTATTTAATATTTTTTTTTCTCAGTTATTCTGCTCAGTTTTTCTGCTGTTTTTTCTCAGTTTTTTTTCTCAGTTCTTATTTTTCACAGTTTTGTGCAATTTTATTTTAAGATTTTCTTCAGTTTCTTCAGTCTTTTTTTCTCAGTTTTTCTTCTCAGTTTTTTCCTCCATTTTTCATTAGTTTTTTTTAATAGTTTTTTTTCTCAGTTATTCTGCTCAGTTATTCTGCTCAGTTTTTTCTCAGTTTTTTTCTCAGTTCTTTTTTTTCACAGTTTTGTGCAGTTTTTTTCTAAGTTTTTCTTCAGTTTTTTTTTCTCAGTTCTTTTTTTTCAGTTTTTTTCACAGTTTTTTTTCTGTTTTTCTTCAGTTTTTTCAGTCTTTTTTTCTCAGTTTTTCTTCTCAGTTTTTTTCCTCCGTTTTTCTTCAGTTTTTTTAATAGTTTTTTTTCTCAGTTATTCTGCTCAGTTTTTCTGCTCAGTTTTTTCTCAGTTTTTTTTCTCAGTTCTTTTTTTTCACAGTTTTGTTCAGTTTTTTTCTAAGTTTTTCTTCAGTTTCTTCAGTCTTTTTTTCTCAGTTTTTCTTCTCGGTTTTTTTCCTCCGTTTTTCTTCAGTTTTTTTAAAGTTTTTTTTCTCAGTTATTCTGCTAAGTTTTTCTGCTCAGTTTTTTCTCAGTTTTTTTTCTCAGTTCTTTTTTTTCACAGTTTTGTGCAGTTTTTTTCTAAGTTTTTCTTCAGTTTTTATTCTCTGTTCTTTTTTTTCACAGTTTTTTTCACAGTTTTTTTTCTAAGTTTTTCTTCAGTTTGTTCAGTCTTTTTTTCTCAGTTTTTCTTCTCAGTTTTTTTCCTCCGTTTTTCTTCAGTTTTTTTTAATATTTTTTTTTCTCAGTTATTCTGCTCAGTTTTTCTGTTGTTTTTTCTCAGTTTTTTTTCTCAGTTCTTTTTTTTCTCAGTTTTGTGCAGTTTTTTCCTAAATTTTTCTTCAGTTTGTTCGGTCTTTTTTTCTCAGTTTTTCTTCTCAGTTTTTTTCCTCCGTTTTTCTTCAGTTTTTTTGAACAGTTTTTTTTCTCAGTTATTCTGCTCAGTTTTTCTGCTCAGTTTTTTCTCAGTTTTTTTTCTCAGTTCTTTTTTTTCACAGTTTTGTTCAGTTTTTTTCTAAGTTTTTCTTCAGTTTTTTTTCTCTGTTCTTTTTTTTCACAGATTTTTTCACAGTTTTTTTTCTAAGTTTTTCTTCAGTTTCTTCAGTCTTTTTTTCTCAGTTTTTCTTCTCAGTTTTTTTCCTCCGTTTTTCTTCAGTTTTTTTTAATAGTTTTTTTTCTCAGTTATTCTGCTAAGTTTTTCTGCTCAGTTTTTTCTCAGTTTTTTTCTCAGTTCTTTCTTTTCACAGTTTTGTGCACAGTTTTTTTCCAAGTTTTTCTTCAGTTTTTTTTCTCAGTTCTTTTTTTTCACAGTTTTTTTCACAGTTTTTTTTCGAAGTTTTTCTTCAGTTTTTTCAGTCTTTTTTTCTCAGTTTTGCTTCTCAGTTTTTTCCTCCGTTTTTCTTCAGTTTTTTTTAATAGTTTTTTTTCTCAGTTATTCTGCTCAGTTTTTCTGCTGTTTTTTCTCAGTTTTTTTTCTCAGTTCTTTTTTTTCTCAGTTTTGTGCAGTTTTTTCCTAAATTTTTCTTCAATTTGTTCAGTCTTTTTTTCTCAGTTTTTCTTCTCAGATTTTTTCCTCCGTTTTTCTTCAGTTTTTTTGAATAGTTTTTTTTCTCAGTTATTCTGCTCAGTTTTTCTGCTCAGTTTTTTCTCAGTTTTTTTTCTAAGTTTTTCTTCAGTTTCTTCAGTTTTTTTTTCTCAGTTTTTCTTCTCAGTTTTTTTCCTCCGTTTTTCTTCAGTTTTTTTTAATAGTTTTTTTTCTCAGTTATTCTGCTAAGTTTTTCTGCTCAGTTTTTTCTCAGTTTTTTTTCTCAGTTCTTTTTTTTCACAGTTTTGTGCACAGTTTTTTTCCAAGTTTTTCTTCAGTTTTTTTTCTCAGTTCTTTTTTTTCACAGTTTTTTTCACAGTTTTTTTTCAAAGTTTTTCTTCAGTTTTTTCAGTCTTTTTTTCTCAGTTTTGATTCTCAGTTTTTTCCTCCGTTTTTCTTCAGTTTTTTATAATAGTTTTTTTTCTCAGTTATTCTGCTCAGTTTTTCTGCTGTTTTTTCTCAGTTTTTTTTCTCAGTTCTTTTTTTTCTCAGTTTTGTGCAGTTTTTTCCTAAATTTTTCTTCAATTTGTTCAGTCTTTTTTTCTCAGTTTTTCTTCAGTTTTTTTCCTCCGTTTTTCTTCAGTTTTTTTGAATAGTTTTTTTTCTCAGTTATTCTGCTCAGTTTTTCTGCTCAGTTTTTTCTCAGTTTTTTTTCTCAGTTCTTTTTTTTCACAGTTTTGTGCAGTTTTTTCTAAGTTTTTCTTCAGTTTTTTTTCTCTGTTCTTTTTTTTCACAGATTTTTTCACAGTTTTTTTTCTAAGTTTTTCTTCAGTTTCTTCAGTCTTTTTTTCTCAGTTTTTCTTCTCAGTTTTTTTCCTCCGTTTTTCTTCAGTTTTTTTTAATAGTTTTTTTTCTCAGTTATTCTGCTAAGTTTTTCTGCTCAGTTTTTTCTCAGTTTTTTTTCTCAGTTCTTTTTTTTCACAGTTTTGTGCACAGTTTTTTTCCAAGTTTTTCTTCAGTTTTTTTTCTCAGTTCTTTTTTTTCACAGTTTTTTTCACAGTTTTTTTTCTAAGTTTTTCTTCAGTTTTTTCAGTCTTTTTTTCTCAGTTTTTCTTCTCAGTTTTTTCCTCCGTTTTTCTTCAGTTTTTTTAATAGTTTTTTTTCTCAGTTATTCTGCTCAGTTTTTCTGCTGTTTTTTCTCAGTTTTTTTTCTCAGTTCTTTTTTTTCTCAGTTTTGTGCAGTTTTTTCCTAAGTTTTTCTTCAGTTTGTTCAGTCTTTTTTTCTCAGTTTTTCTTCTCAGTTTTTTTCCTCCGTTTTTCTTCAGTTTTTTTTAATAGTTTTTTTTCTCAGTTATTCTGCTCAGTTTTTCTGCTGTTTTTTCTCAGTTTTTTTTCTCAGTTCTTTTTTTTCTCAGTTTTGTGCAGTTTTTTCCTAAGTTTTTCTTCAGTTTGTTCAGTCTTTTTTTCTCAGTTTTTCTTCTCAGTTTTTTTCCTCCGTTTTTCTTCAGTTTTTTTTAATAGTTTTTTTTCTCAGTTATTCTGCTCAGTTTTTCTGCTCAGTTTTTTCTCAGTTTTTTTTCTCAGTTCTTTTTTTTCTCAGTTTTGTGCAGTTTTTTCCTAAGTTTTTCTTCAGTTTGTTCAGTCTTTTTTCTCAGTTTTTCTTCTCAGTTTTTTCCTCCGTTTTTCTTCAGTTTTTTCTAATAGTTTTTTTTCTCAGTTATTCTGCTCAGTTTTTCTGTTGTTTTTTCTCAGTTTTTTTTCTCAGTTCTTTTTTTTCTCAGTTTTGTGCAGTTTTTTCCTAAATTTTTCTTCAGTTTGTTCGGACTTTTTTTCTCAGTTTTTCTTCTCAGTTTTTTTCCTCCGTTTTTCTTCAGTTTTTTTGAATAGTTTTTTTTCTCAGTTATTCTGCTCACTTTTTCTGCTCAGTTTTTTCTCAGTTTTTTTTCTCATTTCTTTTTTTTCACAGTTTTGTGCAATTTTATTTTAAGTTTTTCTTCAGTTTTTTCAGTCTTTTTTTCTCAGGTTTTCTTCTCAGTTTTATTCCTCCGTTTTTCTTCAGTATTTTTTAATAGTTTTTTTTCTCAGTTATTCTGCTCAGTTTTTCTGTTGTTTTTTCTCAGTTTTTTTTCTCAGTTCTTTTTTTTCACAGTTTTGTGCACAGTTTCTTTCCAAGTTTTTCTTCAGTTTTTTTTTCTCAGTTCTTTTTTTTCACAGTTTTTTTCGAAGTTTTTCTTCAGTTTTTTCAGTCTTTTTTTTCTCAGTTTTGCTTCTCAGTTTTTTCCTCCGTTTTTCTTCAGTTTTTTTTAATAGTTTTTTTTCTCAGTTATTCTGCTCAGTTTTTCTGCTGTTTTTTCTCAGTTTTTTTTCTCAGTTCTTTTTTTTCTCAGTTTTGTGCAGTTTTTCCTAAATTTTTCTTCAATTTGTTCAGTCTTTTTTTCTCCGTTTTTCTTCAGTTTTTTTGAATAGTTTTTTTTCTCAGTTATTCTGCTCAGATTTTCTGCTGTTTTTTCTCAGTTTTTTTTCTCATTTCTTTTTTTTCACAGTTTTGTGCAATTTTATTTTAAGTTTTTCTTCAGTTTTTTCAGTCTTTTTTTCTCAGGTTTTCTTCTCAGTTTTATTCCTCCGTTTTTCTTCAGTATTTTTTAATAGTTTTTTTTCTCAGTTATTCTGCTCAGTTTTTCTGCTGTTTTTTCTCAGTTTTTTTTCTCAGTTCTTTTTTTTCACAGTTTTGTGCAGTTTTTTTCTAAGTTTTTCTTCAGTTTCTTCAGTCTTTTTTTCTCAGTTTTTCTTCTCAGTTTTTTTCCTCCGTTTTTCTTCAGTTTTTTTTAATAGTTTTTTTTCTCAGTTATTCTGCTAAGTTTTTCTGATCAGTTTTTTCTCAGTTTTTTTTCTCAGTTCTTTTTTTTCACAGTTTTTTTCACAGTTTTTTTTCTGTTTTTCTTCAGTTTTTTCAGTCTTTTTTTCTCAGTTTTTCTTCTCAGATTTATTCCTCCGTTTTTCTTCAGTTTTTTTTAATAGTTTTTTTTCTCAGTTATTCTGCTCAGTTTTTCTGCTGTTTTTTCTCAGTTTTTTTTCTCAGTTCTTATTTTTCACAGTTTTGTGCAATTTTATTTTAAGATTTTCTTCAGTTTTTTCAGTCTTTTTTTCTCAGTTTTTCTTCTCAGTATTTTTCCTCCGTTTTTCTTCAGTTTTTTTGAATAGTTTTTTTTCTCAGTTATTCTGCTCAGTTTTTCTGCTGTTTTTTCTCAGTTTTTTTTCTCAGTTCTTTTTTTTCACAGTTTTGTGCAATTTTATTTTAAGATTTTCTTCAGTTTCTTCAGTCTTTTTTTCTCAGTTTTTCTTCTCAGTTTTTTTCCTCCGTTTTTCTTCAGTTTTTTTTAATAGTTTTTTTTCTCAGTTATTCTGCTAAGTTTTTCTGATCAGTTTTTTCTCAGTTTTTTTTCTCAGTTCTTTTTTTTCACAGTTTTGTGCAGTTTTTTTCTAAGTTTTTCTTCAGTTTTTTTTTCTCAGTTCTTTTTTTTCACAGTTTTTTTCAGTTCTTTTTCTAAGTTTTTCTTCAGTTTTTTCAGTCTTTTTTTCTCAGTTTTTCTTCTCAGTTTTTCCCTGCGTTTTTCTTCAGTTTTTTTGAATAGTTTTTTTTCTCAGTTATTCTGCTCAGTTTTTCTGCTGTTTTTTCTCAGTTTTTTTTCTCAGTTCTTTTTTTTCTCAGTTTTGTGCAGTTTTTTCCTAAGTTTTTCTTCAGTTTGTTCAGTCTTTTTTTCTCAGTTTTTCTTCTCAGTTTTTTTCCTCCGTTTTTCTTCAGTTTTTTTGAATTGTTTTTTTTCTCAGTTATTCTGCTCAGTTTTTCTGCTCGGTTTTTTCTCAGTTTTTTTTCTCAGTTCTTTTTTTTCACAGTTTTGTGCAGTTTTTTTCTAAGTTTTTCTTCTGTTTTTTTCTCTGTTCTTTTTTTCACAGTTTTTTTCACAGTTTTTTTTCTAAGTTTTTCTTCAGTTTTTTCAGTCTTTTTTTCTCAGGTTTTCTTCTCAGTTTTATTCCTCCGTTTTTCTTCAGTTTTTTTTAATAGTTTTTTTTCTCAGTTATTCTGCTCAGTTTTTCTGCTCTTTTTTCTCAGTTTTTTTTCTCAGTTCTTTTTTTTCACAGTTTTGTGCAGTTTTTTTCTAAGTTTTTCTTCAGTTTCTTCAGTCTTTTTTTCTCAGTTTATCTTCTCAGTTTTTTCCTCCATTTTTCATCAGTTTTTTTAATAGTTTTTTTTCTCAGTTATTCTGCTCAGTTATTCTGCTCAGTTTTTTCTCAGTTTTTTTTCTCAGTTCTTTTTTTTCACAGTTTTGTGCAGTTTTTTTCTAAGTTTTTCTTCAGTTTTTTTTTCTCAGTTCTTTTTTTTCACAGTTTTTTTCACAGTTTTTTTTTCTGTTTTTCTTCAGTTTTTTCAGTCTTTTTTTCTCAGTTTTTCTTCTCAGATTTATTCCTCCGTTTTTCTTCAGTTTTTTTTAATAGTTTTTTTTCTCAGTTATTCTGCTCAGTTATTCTGCTCAGTTTTTTCTCAGTTTTTTTTTTCAGTTCCTTTTTTTCACAGTTTTGTGCAGTGTTTTTCTAAGTTTTTCTTCAGTTTTTTTTCTCAGTTCTTTTTTTTCACAGTTTTTTTCACAGTTTTTTTTCTGTTTTTCTTCAGTTTTTTCAGTCTTTTTTTCTCAGTTTTTCTTCTCAGATTTATTCCTCCGTTTTTCTTCAGTTTTTTTTAATAGTTTTTTTTCTCAGTTATTCTGCTCAGTTTTTCTGCTCAGTTTTTTCTCAGTTTTTTTTCTCAGTTCTTTTTTTTCTCAGTTTTGTGCAGTTTTTTTCTAAGTTTTTCTTCAGTTTCTTCAGTCGTTTTTTCTCAGTTTTTCTTCTCAGTTTTTTCCTCCGTTTTTCATCAGTTTTTTTTAATAGTTTTTTTTCTCAGTTATTCTGCTCAGTTTTTCTGCTGTTTTTTCTCAGTTTTTTTTCTCAGTTCTTTTTTTTCACAGTTTTGTGCACAGTTTTTTTCCAAGTTTTTCTTCAGTTTTTTTTCTCATTTCTTTTTTTTCACAGTTTTTTTCAGTTTTTTTTCTAAGTTTTTCTTCAGTTTTTTCAGTCTTTTTTTCTCAGTTTTGATTCTCAGTTTTTTCCTCCGTTTTTCTTCAGTTTTTTATAATAGTTTTTTTTCTCAGTTATTCTGCTCAGTTTTTCTGCTGTTTTTTCTCAGTTTTTTTTCTCAGTTCTTTTTTTTCTCAGTTTTGTGCAGTTTTTTCCTAAATTTTTCTTCAATTTGTTCAGTCTTTTTTTCTCAGTTTTTCTTCAGTTTTTTTCCTCCGTTTTTCTTCAGTTTTTTTGAATAGTTTTTTTTCTCAGTTATTCTGCTCAGTTTTTCTGCTCAGTTTTTTCTCAGTTTTTTTTCTCAGTTCTTTTTTTTCACAGTTTTGTGCAGTTTTTTCTAAGTTTTTCTTCAGTTTTTTTTCTCTGTTCTTTTTTTTCACAGATTTTTTCACAGTTTTTTTTCTAAGTTTTTCTTCAGTTTCTTCAGTCTTTTTTTCTCAGTTTTTCTTCTCAGTTTTTTTCCTCCGTTTTTCTTCAGTTTTTTTTAATAGTTTTTTTTCTCAGTTATTCTGCTAAGTTTTTCTGCTCAGTTTTTTCTCAGTTTTTTTTCTCAGTTCTTTTTTTTCACAGTTTTGTGCACAGTTTTTTTCCAAGTTTTTCTTCAGTTTTTTTTCTCAGTTCTTTTTTTTCACAGTTTTTTTCACAGTTTTTTTTCTAAGTTTTTCTTCAGTTTTTTCAGTCTTTTTTTCTCAGTTTTTCTTCTCAGTTTTTTCCTCCGTTTTTCTTCAGTTTTTTTAATAGTTTTTTTTCTCAGTTATTCTGCTCAGTTTTTCTGCTGTTTTTTCTCAGTTTTTTTTCTCAGTTCTTTTTTTTCTCAGTTTTGTGCAGTTTTTTCCTAAGTTTTTCTTCAGTTTGTTCAGTCTTTTTTT
Organism: Pristiophorus japonicus; assembly: GCF_044704955.1. Classification (NCBI taxonomy): domain Eukaryota; kingdom Metazoa; phylum Chordata; class Chondrichthyes; family Pristiophoridae; genus Pristiophorus; species Pristiophorus japonicus. The sequence goes on along the minus strand of NW_027252177.1, from coordinate 332,775 downwards.
CTCAGTTTTTCTTCTCAGTTTTTTTCCTCCGTTTTTCTTCAGTTTTTTTTAATAGTTTTTTTTCTCAGTTATTCTGCTCAGTTTTTCTGCTGTTTTTTCTCAGTTTTTTTTCTCAGTTCTTTTTTTTCTCAGTTTTGTGCAGTTTTTTCCTAAGTTTTTCTTCAGTTTGTTCAGTCTTTTTTTCTCAGTTTTTCTTCTCAGTTTTTTTCCTCCGTTTTTCTTCAGTTTTTTTTAATAGTTTTTTTTCTCAGTTATTCTGCTCAGTTTTTCTGCTCAGTTTTTTCTCAGTTTTTTTTCTCAGTTCTTTTTTTTCTCAGTTTTGTGCAGTTTTTTCCTAAGTTTTTCTTCAGTTTGTTCAGTCTTTTTTCTCAGTTTTTCTTCTCAGTTTTTTCCTCCGTTTTTCTTCAGTTTTTTCTAATAGTTTTTTTTCTCAGTTATTCTGCTCAGTTTTTCTGTTGTTTTTTCTCAGTTTTTTTTCTCAGTTCTTTTTTTTCTCAGTTTTGTGCAGTTTTTTCCTAAATTTTTCTTCAGTTTGTTCGGACTTTTTTTCTCAGTTTTTCTTCTCAGTTTTTTTCCTCCGTTTTTCTTCAGTTTTTTTGAATAGTTTTTTTTCTCAGTTATTCTGCTCACTTTTTCTGCTCAGTTTTTTCTCAGTTTTTTTTCTCATTTCTTTTTTTTCACAGTTTTGTGCAATTTTATTTTAAGTTTTTCTTCAGTTTTTTCAGTCTTTTTTTCTCAGGTTTTCTTCTCAGTTTTATTCCTCCGTTTTTCTTCAGTATTTTTTAATAGTTTTTTTTCTCAGTTATTCTGCTCAGTTTTTCTGTTGTTTTTTCTCAGTTTTTTTTCTCAGTTCTTTTTTTTCACAGTTTTGTGCACAGTTTCTTTCCAAGTTTTTCTTCAGTTTTTTTTTCTCAGTTCTTTTTTTTCACAGTTTTTTTCGAAGTTTTTCTTCAGTTTTTTCAGTCTTTTTTTTCTCAGTTTTGCTTCTCAGTTTTTTCCTCCGTTTTTCTTCAGTTTTTTTTAATAGTTTTTTTTCTCAGTTATTCTGCTCAGTTTTTCTGCTGTTTTTTCTCAGTTTTTTTTCTCAGTTCTTTTTTTTCTCAGTTTTGTGCAGTTTTTCCTAAATTTTTCTTCAATTTGTTCAGTCTTTTTTTCTCCGTTTTTCTTCAGTTTTTTTGAATAGTTTTTTTTCTCAGTTATTCTGCTCAGATTTTCTGCTGTTTTTTCTCAGTTTTTTTTCTCATTTCTTTTTTTTCACAGTTTTGTGCAATTTTATTTTAAGTTTTTCTTCAGTTTTTTCAGTCTTTTTTTCTCAGGTTTTCTTCTCAGTTTTATTCCTCCGTTTTTCTTCAGTATTTTTTAATAGTTTTTTTTCTCAGTTATTCTGCTCAGTTTTTCTGCTGTTTTTTCTCAGTTTTTTTTCTCAGTTCTTTTTTTTCACAGTTTTGTGCAGTTTTTTTCTAAGTTTTTCTTCAGTTTCTTCAGTCTTTTTTTCTCAGTTTTTCTTCTCAGTTTTTTTCCTCCGTTTTTCTTCAGTTTTTTTTAATAGTTTTTTTTCTCAGTTATTCTGCTAAGTTTTTCTGATCAGTTTTTTCTCAGTTTTTTTTCTCAGTTCTTTTTTTTCACAGTTTTTTTCACAGTTTTTTTTCTGTTTTTCTTCAGTTTTTTCAGTCTTTTTTTCTCAGTTTTTCTTCTCAGATTTATTCCTCCGTTTTTCTTCAGTTTTTTTTAATAGTTTTTTTTCTCAGTTATTCTGCTCAGTTTTTCTGCTGTTTTTTCTCAGTTTTTTTTCTCAGTTCTTATTTTTCACAGTTTTGTGCAATTTTATTTTAAGATTTTCTTCAGTTTTTTCAGTCTTTTTTTCTCAGTTTTTCTTCTCAGTATTTTTCCTCCGTTTTTCTTCAGTTTTTTTGAATAGTTTTTTTTCTCAGTTATTCTGCTCAGTTTTTCTGCTGTTTTTTCTCAGTTTTTTTTCTCAGTTCTTTTTTTTCACAGTTTTGTGCAATTTTATTTTAAGATTTTCTTCAGTTTCTTCAGTCTTTTTTTCTCAGTTTTTCTTCTCAGTTTTTTTCCTCCGTTTTTCTTCAGTTTTTTTTAATAGTTTTTTTTCTCAGTTATTCTGCTAAGTTTTTCTGATCAGTTTTTTCTCAGTTTTTTTTCTCAGTTCTTTTTTTTCACAGTTTTGTGCAGTTTTTTTCTAAGTTTTTCTTCAGTTTTTTTTTCTCAGTTCTTTTTTTTCACAGTTTTTTTCAGTTCTTTTTCTAAGTTTTTCTTCAGTTTTTTCAGTCTTTTTTTCTCAGTTTTTCTTCTCAGTTTTTCCCTGCGTTTTTCTTCAGTTTTTTTGAATAGTTTTTTTTCTCAGTTATTCTGCTCAGTTTTTCTGCTGTTTTTTCTCAGTTTTTTTTCTCAGTTCTTTTTTTTCTCAGTTTTGTGCAGTTTTTTCCTAAGTTTTTCTTCAGTTTGTTCAGTCTTTTTTTCTCAGTTTTTCTTCTCAGTTTTTTTCCTCCGTTTTTCTTCAGTTTTTTTGAATTGTTTTTTTTCTCAGTTATTCTGCTCAGTTTTTCTGCTCGGTTTTTTCTCAGTTTTTTTTCTCAGTTCTTTTTTTTCACAGTTTTGTGCAGTTTTTTTCTAAGTTTTTCTTCTGTTTTTTTCTCTGTTCTTTTTTTCACAGTTTTTTTCACAGTTTTTTTTCTAAGTTTTTCTTCAGTTTTTTCAGTCTTTTTTTCTCAGGTTTTCTTCTCAGTTTTATTCCTCCGTTTTTCTTCAGTTTTTTTTAATAGTTTTTTTTCTCAGTTATTCTGCTCAGTTTTTCTGCTCTTTTTTCTCAGTTTTTTTTCTCAGTTCTTTTTTTTCACAGTTTTGTGCAGTTTTTTTCTAAGTTTTTCTTCAGTTTCTTCAGTCTTTTTTTCTCAGTTTATCTTCTCAGTTTTTTCCTCCATTTTTCATCAGTTTTTTTAATAGTTTTTTTTCTCAGTTATTCTGCTCAGTTATTCTGCTCAGTTTTTTCTCAGTTTTTTTTCTCAGTTCTTTTTTTTCACAGTTTTGTGCAGTTTTTTTCTAAGTTTTTCTTCAGTTTTTTTTTCTCAGTTCTTTTTTTTCACAGTTTTTTTCACAGTTTTTTTTTCTGTTTTTCTTCAGTTTTTTCAGTCTTTTTTTCTCAGTTTTTCTTCTCAGATTTATTCCTCCGTTTTTCTTCAGTTTTTTTTAATAGTTTTTTTTCTCAGTTATTCTGCTCAGTTATTCTGCTCAGTTTTTTCTCAGTTTTTTTTTTCAGTTCCTTTTTTTCACAGTTTTGTGCAGTGTTTTTCTAAGTTTTTCTTCAGTTTTTTTTCTCAGTTCTTTTTTTTCACAGTTTTTTTCACAGTTTTTTTTCTGTTTTTCTTCAGTTTTTTCAGTCTTTTTTTCTCAGTTTTTCTTCTCAGATTTATTCCTCCGTTTTTCTTCAGTTTTTTTTAATAGTTTTTTTTCTCAGTTATTCTGCTCAGTTTTTCTGCTCAGTTTTTTCTCAGTTTTTTTTCTCAGTTCTTTTTTTTCTCAGTTTTGTGCAGTTTTTTTCTAAGTTTTTCTTCAGTTTCTTCAGTCGTTTTTTCTCAGTTTTTCTTCTCAGTTTTTTCCTCCGTTTTTCATCAGTTTTTTTTAATAGTTTTTTTTCTCAGTTATTCTGCTCAGTTTTTCTGCTGTTTTTTCTCAGTTTTTTTTCTCAGTTCTTTTTTTTCACAGTTTTGTGCACAGTTTTTTTCCAAGTTTTTCTTCAGTTTTTTTTCTCATTTCTTTTTTTTCACAGTTTTTTTCAGTTTTTTTTCTAAGTTTTTCTTCAGTTTTTTCAGTCTTTTTTTCTCAGTTTTTCTTCTCAGTTTTTTCCTGCGTTTTTCTTCAGTTTTTTTGAATAGTTTTTTTTCTCAGTTATTCTGCTCAGTTTTTCTGCTCAGTTTTTTCTCAGTTTTTTTCTCAGTTCTTTTTTTTCTCAGTTTTGTGCAGTTTTTTCCTAAGTTTTTCTTCAGTTTTTTCAGTCTTTTTTACTCAGGTTTTCTTCTCAGTTTTATTCCTCCGTTTTTCTTCAGTTTTATTTAATAGTGTTTTTTCTCAGTTATTCTGCTCAGTTTTTCTGCTGTTTTTTCTCAGTTTTTTTCTCAGTTCTTATTTTTCACAGTTTTGTGCAATTTTATTTTAAGATTTTCTTCAGTTTTTTCAGTCTTTTTTTCTCAGTTTTTCTTCTCAGTTTTTTTCCTCCGTTTTTCTTCAGTTTTTTTGAATATTTTTTTTTCTCAGTTATTCTGCTCAGTTTTTCTGCTGTTTTTTCTCAGTTTTTTTTCTCAGTTCTTTTTTTTCACAGTTTTGTGCAATTTTATTTTAAGATTTTCTTCAGTTTCTTCAGTCTTTTTTTCTCAGTTTTTCTTCTCAGTTTTTTTACTGCGTTTTTCTTCAGTTTTTTTTAATAGTTTTTTTTCTCAGTTATTCTGCTAAGTTTTTCTGCTCAGTTTTTTCTCAGTTTTTTTCTCAGTTCATTTTTTTCACAGTTTTGTGCACAGTTTTTTTCCAAGTTTTTCTTCAGTTTTTTTTCTCAGTTCTTTTTTTTCACAGTTTTTTCACAGTTTTTTTTCGAAGTTTTTCTTCAGTTTTTTCAGTCTTTTTTTCTCAGTTTTGCTTCTCAGATTTTTCCTCCGTTTTTCTTCAGTTTTTTTTAATAGTTTTTTTTCTCAGTTATTCTGCTCAGTTTTTCTGCTGTTTTTTCTCAGTTTTTTTTCTCAGTTCTTTTTTTTCTCAGTTTTGTGCAGTTTTTTCCTAAATTTTTCTTCAATTTGTTCAGTCTTTTTTTCTCAGTTTTTCTTCAGTTTTTTTCCTCCGTTTTTCTTCAGTTTTTTTGAATAGTTTTTTTTCTCAGTTATTCTGCTCAGTTTTTCTGCTCAGTTTTTTCTCAGTTTTTTTTCTCAGTTCTTTTTTTTCACAGTTTTGTGCAGTTTTTTCTAAGTTTTTCTTCAGTTTTTTTTCTCTGTTCTTTTTTTTCACAGATTTTTTCACAGTTTTTTTTCTAAGTTTTTCTTCAGTTTCTTCAGTCTTTTTTTCTCAGTTTTTCTTCTCAGTTTTTTTCCTCCGTTTTTCTTCAGTTTTTTTTAATAGTTTTTTTTCTCAGTTATTCTGCTAAGTTTTTCTGCTCAGTTTTTTCTCAGTTTTTTTTCTCAGTTCTTTTTTTTCACAGTTTTGTGCACAGTTTTTTTCCAAGTTTTTCTTCAGTTTTTTTTCTCAGTTCTTTTTTTTCACAGTTTTTTTCACAGTTTTTTTTCTAAGTTTTTCTTCAGTTTTTTCAGTCTTTTTTTCTCAGTTTTTCTTCTCAGTTTTTTCCTCCGTTTTTCTTCAGTTTTTTTAATAGTTTTTTTTCTCAGTTATTCTGCTCAGTTTTTCTGCTGTTTTTTCTCAGTTTTTTTTCTCAGTTCTTTTTTTTCTCAGTTTTGTGCAGTTTTTTCCTAAGTTTTTCTTCAGTTTGTTCAGTCTTTTTTTCTCAGTTTTTCTTCTCAGTTTTTTTCCTCCGTTTTTCTTCAGTTTTTTTTAATAGTTTTTTTTCTCAGTTATTCTGCTCAGTTTTTCTGCTGAGTTTTTTCTCAGTTTTTTTTCTCAGTTCTTTTTTTTCACAGTTTTGTTCAGTTTTTTTCTAAGTTTTTCTTCAGTTTTTTTTCTCTGTTCTTTTTTTTCACAGTTTTTTTCACAGTTTTTTTTCTAAGGTTTTCTTCAGTTTTTTCAGTCTTTTTTTCTCAGGTTTTCTTCTCAGTTTTATTCCTCCGTTTTTCTTCAGTATTTTTTAATAGTTTTTTTTCTCAGTTATTCTGCTCAGTTTTTCTGTTGTTTTTTCTCAGTTTTTTTTCTCAGTTCTTTTTTTTCACAGTTTTGTGCACAGTTTCTTTCCAAGTTTTTCTTCAGTTTTTTTTTCTCAGTTCTTTTTTTTCACAGTTTTTTTCGAAGTTTTTCTTCAGTTTTTTCAGTCTTTTTTTTCTCAGTTTTGCTTCTCAGTTTTTTCCTCCGTTTTTCTTCAGTTTTTTTTAATAGTTTTTTTTCTCAGTTATTCTGCTCAGTTTTTCTGCTGTTTTTTCTCAGTTTTTTTTCTCAGTTCTTTTTTTTCTCAGTTTTGTGCAGTTTTTCCTAAATTTTTCTTCAATTTGTTCAGTCTTTTTTTCTCCGTTTTTCTTCAGTTTTTTTGAATAGTTTTTTTTCTCAGTTATTCTGCTCAGATTTTCTGCTGTTTTTTCTCACTTTTTTTTCTCATTTCTTTTTTTTCACAGTTTTGTGCAATTTTATTTTAAGTTTTTCTTCAGTTTTTTCAGTCTTTTTTTCTCAGGTTTTCTTCTCAGTTTTATTCCTCCGTTTTTCTTCAGTATTTTTTAATAGTTTTTTTTCTCAGTTATTCTGCTCAGTTTTTCTGCTGTTTTTTCTCAGTTTTTTTTCTCAGTTCTTTTTTTTCACAGTTTTGTGCAGTTTTTTTCTAAGTTTTTCTTCAGTTTCTTCAGTCTTTTTTTCTCAGTTTTTCTTCTCAGTTTTTTTCCTCCGTTTTTCTTCAGTTTTTTTTAATAGTTTTTTTTCTCAGTTATTCTGCTAAGTTTTTCTGATCAGTTTTTTCTCAGTTTTTTTTCTCAGTTCTTTTTTTTCACAGTTTTTTTCACAGTTTTTTTTCTGTTTTTCTTCAGTTTTTTCAGTCTTTTTTTCTCAGTTTTTCTTCTCAGATTTATTCCTCCGTTTTTCTTCAGTTTTTTTTAATAGTTTTTTTTCTCAGTTATTCTGCTCAGTTTTTCTGCTGTTTTTTCTCAGTTTTTTTTCTCAGTTCTTATTTTTCACAGTTTTGTGCAATTTTATTTTAAGATTTTCTTCAGTTTTTTCAGTCTTTTTTTCTCAGTTTTTCTTCTCAGTATTTTTCCTCCGTTTTTCTTCAGTTTTTTTGAATAGTTTTTTTTCTCAGTTATTCTGCTCAGTTTTTCTGATCAGTTTTTTCTCAGTTTTTTTTCTCAGTTCTTTTTTTTCACAGTTTTGTGCAGTTTTTTTCTAAGTTTTTCTTCAGTTTTTTTTTCTCAGTTCTTTTTTTTCACAGTTTTTTTCAGTTTTTTTTCTAAGTTTTTCTTCAGTTTTTTCAGTCTTTTTTTCTCAGTTTTTCTTCTCAGTTTTTTCCTGCGTTTTTCTTCAGTTTTTTTGAATAGTTTTTTTTCTCAGTTATTCTGCTCAGTTTTTCTGCTGTTTTTTCTCAGTTTTTTTTCTCAGTTCTTTTTTTTCTCAGTTTTGTGCAGTTTTTTCCTAAGTTTTTCTTCAGTTTGTTCAGTCTTTTTTTCTCAGTTTTTCTTCTCAGTTTTTTCCCTCCGTTTTTCTTCAGTTTTTTTGAATAGATTTTTTTCTCAGTTATTCTGCTCAGTTTTTCTGCTCAGTTTTTTCTCAGTTTTTTTTCTCAGTTCTTTTTTTTCACAGTTTTGTGCAGTTTTTTTCTAAGTTTTTCTTCAGTTTTTTTTCTCAGTTCTTTTTTTCCACAGTTTTTTTCACAGTTTTTTTTCTAAGTTTTTCTTCAGTTTTTTCAGTCTTTTTTTCTCAGTTTTTCTTCTCAGATTTATTCCTCCGTTTTTCTTCAGTTTTTTTTAATAGTTTTTTTCTCAGTTATTCTGCTCAGTTTTTCTGCTCTTTTTTCTCAGTTTTTTTTCTCAGTTCTTTTTTTTCACTGTTTTGTGCAGTTTTTTTCTAAGTTTTTCTTCAGTTTCTTCAGTCTTTTTTTCTCAGTTTATCTTCTCAGTTTTTTCCTCCATTTTTCATCAGTTTTTTTTAATAGTTTTTTTTCTCAGTTATTCTGCTCAGTTATTCTGCTCAGTTTTTTTTCTCAGTTCTTTTTTTTCACAGTTTTGTGCAGTTTTTTTCTAAGTTTTTCTTCAGTTTTTTTTTCTCAGTTCTTTTTTTTCACAGTTTTTTTCACAGTTTTTTTTCTGTTTTTCTTCAGTTTTTTCAGTCTTTTTTTCTCAGTTTTTCTTCTCAGATTTATTCCTCCGTTTTTCTTCAGTTTTTTTTAATAGTTTTTTTTCTCAGTTATTCTGCTCAGTTATTCTGCTCAGTTTTTTCTCAGTTTTTTTTTTCAGTTCTTTTTTTTCACAGTTTTGTGCAGTGTTTTTCTAAGTTTTTCTTCAGTTTTTTTTTCTCAGTTCTTTTTTTTCACAGTTTTTTTCACAGTTTTTTTTCTGTTTTTCTTCAGTTTTTTCAGTCTTTTTTTCTCAGTTTTTCTTCTCAGATTTATTCCTCCGTTTTTCTTCAGTTTTTTTGAATAGATTTTTTTCTCAGTTATTCTGCTCAGTTTTTCTGCTCAGTTTTTTCTCAGTTTTTTTTCTCAATTCTTTTTTTTCACAGTTTTGTGCAGTTTTTTTCTAAGTTTTTCTTCAGTTTTTTTTCTCAGTTCTTTTTTTCCACAGTTTTTTTCACAGTTTTTTTTCTAAGTTTTTCTTCAGTTTTTTCAGTCTTTTTTTCTCAGTTTTTCTTCTCAGATTTATTCCTCCGTTTTTCTTCAGTTTTTTTTAATAGTTTTTTTCTCAGTTATTCTGCTCAGTTTTTCTGCTCTTTTTTCTCAGTTTTTTTTCTCAGTTCTTTTTTTTCACTGTTTTGTGCAGTTTTTTTCTAAGTTTTTCTTCAGTTTCTTCAGTCTTTTTTTCTCAGTTTATCTTCTCAGTTTTTTCCTCCATTTTTCATCAGTTTTTTTTAATAGTTTTTTTTCTCAGTTATTCTGCTCAGTTATTCTGCTCAGTTTTTTTTCTCAGTTCTTTTTTTTCACAGTTTTGTGCAGTTTTTTTCTAAGTTTTTCTTCAGTTTTTTTTTCTCAGTTCTTTTTTTTCACAGTTTTTTTCACAGTTTTTTTTCTGTTTTTCTTCAGTTTTTTCAGTCTTTTTTTCTCAGTTTTTCTTCTCAGATTTATTCCTCCGTTTTTCTTCAGTTTTTTTTAATAGTTTTTTTTCTCAGTTATTCTGCTCAGTTATTCTGCTCAGTTTTTTCTCAGTTTTTTTTTTCAGTTCTTTTTTTTCACAGTTTTGTGCAGTGTTTTTCTAAGTTTTTCTTCAGTTTTTTTTTCTCAGTTCTTTTTTTTCACAGTTTTTTTCACAGTTTTTTTTCTGTTTTTCTTCAGTTTTTTCAGTCTTTTTTTCTCAGTTTTTCTTCTCAGATTTATTCCTCCGTTTTTCTTCAGTTTTTTTTAATAGTTTTTTTTCTCAGTTATTCTGCTCAGTTTTTCTGCTCAGTTTTTTCTCAGTTTTTTTTCTCAGTTCTTTTTTTTCTCAGTTTTGTGCAGTTTTTTTCTAAGTTTTTCTTCAGTTTCTTCAGTCGTTTTTTCTCAGTTTTTCTTCTCAGTTTTTTCCTCCGTTTTTCATCAGTTTTTTTAATAGTTTTTTTTCTCAGTTATTCTGCTCAGTTTTTCTGCTGTTTTTTCTCAGTTTTTTTTCTCAGTTCTTTTTTTTCACAGTTTTTTTCAGTTTTTTTTCTAAGTTTTTCTTCAGTTTTTTCAGTCTTTTTTTCTCAGTTTTTCTGCTCAGTTTTTTCTCAGTTTTTTTCTCAGTTCTTTTTTTTCTCAGTTTTGTGCAGTTTTTTTCTAAGTTTTTCTTCAGTTTCTTCAGTCGTTTTTTCTCAGTTTTTCTTCTCAGTTTTTTCCTCCGTTTTTCATCAGTTTTTTTTAATAGTTTTTTTTCTCAGTTATTCTGCTCAGTTTTTCTGCTGTTTTTTCTCAGTTTTTTTTCTCAGTTCTTTTTTTTCACAGTTTTTTTCAGTTTTTTTTCTAAGTTTTTCTTCAGTTTTTTCAGTCTTTTTTTCTCAGTTTTTCTTCTCAGTTTTTTCCTCCGTTTTTCATCAGTTTTTTTTAATAGTTTTTTTTCTCAGTTATTCTGCTCAGTTTTTCTGCTGTTTTTTCTCAGTTTTTTTTCTCAGTTCTTATTTTTCACAGTTTTGTGCAATTTTATTTTAAGATTTTCTTCAGTTTTTTCAGTCTTTTTTTCTCAGTTTTTCTTCTCAGTTTTTTTCCTCCGTTTTTCTTCAGTTTTTTTGAATATTTTTTTTTCTCAGTTATTCTGCTCAGTTTTTCTGCTGTTTTTTCTCAGTTTTTTTTCTCAGTTCTTTTTTTTCACAGTTTTGTGCAATTTTATTTTAAGATTTTCTTCAGTTTCTTCAGTCTTTTTTTCTCAGTTTTTCTTCTCAGTTTTTTTACTGCGTTTTTCTTCAGTATTTTTTTCATAGTTTTTTTCTCAGTTTTTCTGCTCAGTTTTTTTGCTCAGTTTTTTCTCAGTTTTTTTTCTCAGTTCTTTTTTTTCACAGTTTTGTGCACAGTTTTTTTTCCAAGTTTTTCTTCAGTTTTTTTTCTCATTTCTTTTTTTTCACAGTTTTTTTCAGTTTTTTTTCCAAGTTTTTCTTCAGTTTTTTCAGTCTTTTTTTCTCAGTTTTTCTTCTCAGTTTTTTCCTGCGTTTTTCTTCAGTTTTTTTGAATAGTTTTTTTTCTCAGTTATTCTGCTCAGTTTTTCTGCTGTTTTTTCTCAGTTTTTTTTCTCAGTTCTTTTTTTTCTCAGTTTTGTGCAGTTTTTTCCTAAGTTTTTCTTCAGTTTGTTCAGTCTTTTTTTCTCAGTTTTTCTTCTCAGTTTTTTTCCTCCGTTTTTCTTCAGTTTTTTTGAATAGTTTTTTTTCTCAGTTATTCTGCTCAGTTTTTCTGCTCGGTTTTTTCTCAGTTTTTTTTCTCAGTTCTTTTTTTTCACAGTTTTGTGCAGTTTTTTTCTAAGTTTTTCTTCAGTTTCTTCAGTCTTTTTTTCTCAGTTTATCTTCTCAGTTTTTTCCTCCATTTTTCATCAGTTTTTTTTAATAGTTTTTTTTCTCAGTTATTCTGCTCAGTTATTCTGCTCAGTTTTTTTTCTCAGTTCTTTTTTTTCACAGTTTTTTTCACAGTTTTTTTTCTGTTTTTCTTCAGTTTTTTCAGTCTTTTTTTCTCAGTTTTTCTTCTCAGATTTATTCCTCCGTTTTTCTTCAGTTTTTTTTAATAGTTTTTTTTCTCAGTTATTCTGCTCAGTTTTTCTGCTCAGTTTTTTCTCAGTTTTTTTTCTCAGTTCTTTTTTTCTCAGTTTTGTGCAGTTTTTTTCTAAGTTTTTCTTCAGTTTCTTCAGTCGTTTTTTCTCAGTTTTTCTTCTCAGTTTTTTCCTCCGTTTTTCATCAGTTTTTTTTAATAGTTTTTTTTCTCAGTTATTCTGCTCAGTTTTTCTGCTGTTTTTTCTCAGTTTTTTTTCTCAGTTCTTTTTTTTCACAGTTTTTTTCAGTTTTTTTTCTAAGTTTTTCTTCAGTTTTTTCAGTCTTTTTTTCTCAGTTTTTCTGCTCAGTTTTTTCTCAGTTTTTTTCTCAGTTCTTTTTTTTCTCAGTTTTGTGCAGTTTTTTCCTAAGTTTTTCTTCAGTTTTTTCAGTCTTTTTTACTCAGGTTTTCTTCTCAGTTTTATTCCTCCGTTTTTCTTCAGTTTTATTTAATAGTTTTTTTTCTCAGTTATTCTGCTCAGTTTTTCTGCTGTTTTTTCTCAGTTTTTTTTCTCAGTTCTTATTTTTCACAGTTTTGTGCAATTTTATTTTAAGATTTTCTTCAGTTTTTTCAGTCTTTTTTTCTCAGTTTTTCTTCTCAGTTTTTTTCCTCCGTTTTTCTTCAGTTTTTTTGAATATTTTTTTTTCTCAGTTATTCTGCTCAGTTTTTCTGCTGTTTTTTCTCAGTTTTTTTTCTCAGTTCTTTTTTTTCACAGTTTTGTGCAATTTTATTTTAAGATTTTCTTCAGTTTCTTCAGTCTTTTTTTCTCAGTTTTTCTTCTCAGTTTTTTTACTGCGTTTTTCTTCAGTATTTTTTTCATAGTTTTTTTCTCAGTTTTTCTGCTCAGTTTTTTTGCTCAGTTTTTTCTCAGTTTTTTTTCTCAGTTCTTTTTTTTCACAGTTTTGTGCACAGTTTTTTTCCAAGTTTTTCTTCAGTTTTTTTTCTCATTTCTTTTTTTTCACAGTTTTTTTCAGTTTTTTTTCCAAGTTTTTCTTCAGTTTTTTCAGTCTTTTTTTCTCAGTTTTTCTTCTCAGTTTTTTCCTGCGTTTTTCTTCAGTTTTTTTGAATAGTTTTTTTTCTCAGTTATTCTGCTCAGTTTTTCTGCTGTTTTTTCTCAGTTTTTTTTCTCAGTTCTTTTTTTTCTCAGTTTTGTGCAGTTTTTTCCTAAGTTTTTCTTCAGTTTGTTCAGTCTTTTTTTCTCAGTTTTTCTTCTCAGTTTTTTTCCTCCGTTTTTCTTCAGTTTTTTTGAATAGTTTTTTTTCTCAGTTATTCTGCTCAGTTTTTCTGCTCGGTTTTTTCTCAGTTTTTTTTCTCAGTTCTTTTTTTTCACAGTTTTGAGCAGTTTTTTTCTAGTTTTTCTTCTGTTTTTTTTCTCTGTTCTTTTTTTCACAGTTTTTTTTCTAAGTTTTTCTTCAGTTTTTTCAGTCTTTTTTTCTCAGGTTTTCTTCTCAGTTTTATTCCTCCGTTTTTCTTCAGTTTTTTTTAATAGTTTTTTTTCTCAGTTATTCTGCTCAGTTTTTCTGCTGTTTTTTCTCAGTTTTTTTTCTCATTTCTTTTTTTTCACAGATTTGTGCAATTTTATTTTAAGATTTTCTTCAGTTTTTTCAGTCTTTTTTTCTCAGTTTTTCTTCTCAGTTTTTTTCCTCCGTTTTTCTTCAGTTTTTTAGAATAGATTTTTTTCTCAGTTATTCTGCTCAGTTTTTCTGCTCAGTTTTTTCTCAGTTTTTTTTCTCAGTTCTTTTTTTTCACAGTTTTGTGCAGTTTTTTTCTAAGTTTTTCTTCAGTTTTTTTTCTCAGTTCTTTTTTTCCACAGTTTTTTTCACAGTTTTTTTTCTAAGTTTTTCTTCAGTTTTTTCAGTCTTTTTTTCTCAGTTTTTCTTCTCAGATTTATTCCTCCGTTTTTCTTCAGTTTTTTTTAATAGTTTTTTTCTCAGTTATTCTGCTCAGTTTTTCTGCTCTTTTTTCTCAGTTTTTTTTCTCAGTTCTTTTTTTTCACAGTTTTGTGCAGTTTTTTCCTAAGTTTTTCTTCAGTTCTTGCAATCTTTTTATCTCAGGTTTTCTTCTCAGTTTTATTCCTCCGTTTTTCTTCAGTTTTATTTAATAGTTTTTTTTCTCAGTTATTCTGCTCAGTTTTTCTGCTGTTTTTTCTCAGTTCTTATTTTTCACAGTTTTGTGCAATTTTATTTTAAGATTTTCTTCAGTTTTTCAGTCTTTTTTTCTCAGTTTTTCTTCTCAGTTTTTTTCCTCCGTTTTTCTTCAGTTTTTTTGAATAGTTTTTTTTCTCAGTTATTCTGCTCAGTTTATCTGCTGTTTTTTCTCAGTTTTTTTTCTCTGTTCTTTTTTTTCACAGTTTTGTGCAGTTTTTTTCTAAGTTTTTCTTCTGTTTTTTTTCTCTGTTCTTTTTTTTCACAGTTTTTTTCACAGTTTTTTTTCTAAGTTTTTCTTCAGTTTGTTCAGTCTTTTTTTCTCAGTTTTTCTTCTCAGTTTTTTCCCTCCGTTTTTCTTCAGTTTTTTTGAATATTTTTTTTTCTCAGTTATTCTGCTCAGTTTTTCTGCTCAGTTTTTTCTCAGTTTTTTTTCTCAGTTCTTTTTTTTCACAGTTTTGTGCAGTTTTTTTCTAAGTTTTTCGTCTGTTTTTTTTCTCTGTTCTTTTTTTCACAGTTTTTTTCACAGTTTTTTTTCTAAGTTTTTCTTCAATTTTTTCAGTCTTTTTTTCTCAGGTTTTCTTCTCAGTTTTATTCCTCCGTTTTTCTTCAGTTTTTTTTAATAGTTTTTTTTCTCAGTTATTCTGCTCAGTTTTTCTGCTGTTTTTTCTCAGTTTTTTTTCTCATTTCTTTTTTTTCACAGATTTGTGCAATTTTATTTTAAGATTTTCTTCAGTTTTTTCAGTCGTTTTTCTCAATTTTTATTCTCAGTTTTTTTTACTCCGTTTTTCTTCAGTATTTTTTTAATAGTTTTTTTCTCAGTTTTTCTGCTCAGTTTTTTCTTCAGTTTTTTTTCTCAGTTCTTTTTTCACAGTTTTTTTCACAGTTTTTTTCTAAGTTTTTCTTCAGTTTTTTCAGTCGTTTTTTCTCAGTTTTTCTTCTCAGTTTTTTTCCTCCGTTTTTCTTCAGTTTTTTTGAATAGATTTTTTTCTCAGTTATTCTGCTCAGTTTTTCTGCTCAGTTTTTTCTCAGTTTTTTTTCTCAGTTCTTTTTTTTCACAGTTTTGTGCAGTTTTTTTCTAAGTTTTTCTTCAGTTTTTTTTCTCAGTTCTTTTTTTCCACAGTTTTTTTCACAGTTTTTTTTCTAAGTTTTTCTTCAGTTTGTTCAGTCTTTTTTTCTCAGTTTTTCTTCTCAGTTTTTTCCCTCCGTTTTTCTTCAGTTTTTTTGAATATTTTTTTTTCTCAGTTATTCTGCTCAGTTTTTCTGCTCAGTTTTTTCTCAGTTTTTTTTCTCAGTTCTTTTTTTTCACAGTTTTGTGCAGTTTTTTTCTAAGTTTTTCTTCAGTTTTTTTTTCTGTTCTTTTTTTTCACAGTTTTTTTCACAGTTTTTTTTCTAAGTTTTTCTTCAGTTTGTTCAGTCTTTTTTTCTCAGTTTTTCTTCTCAGTTTTTTCCCTCCGTTTTTCTTCAGTTTTTTTGAATATTTTTTTTTCTCAGTTATTCTGCTCAGTTTTTCTGCTCAGTTTTTTCTCAGTTTTTTTTCTCAGTTCTTTTTTTTCACAGTTTTGTGCAGTTTTTTTCTAAGTTTTTCGTCTGTTTTTTTTCTCTGTTCTTTTTTTCACAGTTTTTTTCACAGTTTTTTTTCTAAGTTTTTCTTCAGTTTTTTCAGTCTTTTTTTCTCAGGTTTTCTTCTCAGTTTTATTCCTCCGTTTTTCTTCAGTTTTTTTTAATAGTTTTTTTTCTCAGTTATTCTGCTCAGTTTTTCTGCTGTTTTTTCTCAGTTTTTTTTCTCATTTCTTTTTTTTCACAGATTTGTGCAATTTTATTTTAAGATTTTCTTCAGTTTTTTCAGTCTTTTTTTCTCAGTTTTTCTTCTCAGTTTTTTTCCTCCGTTTTTCTTCAGTTTTTTTGAATAGATTTTTTTCTCAGTTATTCTGCTCAGTTTTTCTGCTCAGTTTTTTCTCAGTTTTTTTTCTCAGTTCTTTTTTTTCACAGTTTTGTGCAGTTTTTTTCTAAGTTTTTCTTCAGTTTCTTCAGTCTTTTTTTCTCAGTTTTTCTTCTCAGTTTTTTCCTCCATTTTTCATCAGTTTTTTTTATAGTTTTTTTTCTCAGTTATTCTGCTCAGTTATTCTGCTCAGTTTTTTCTCAGTTTTTTTTCTCAGTTCTTTTTTTTCACAGTTTTGTGCAGTTTTTTTCTAAGTTTTTCTTCAGTTTTTTTTTCTCAGTTCTTTTTTTTCACAGTTTTTTTCACAGTTTTTTTTCTGTTTTTCTTCAGCTTTTTCAGTCTTTTTTTCTCAGTTTTTCTTCTCAGATTTATTCCTCCGTTTTTCTTCAGTTTTTTTTAATAGTTTTTTTTCTCAGTTATTCTGCTCAGTTTTTCTGCTCAGTTTTTTCTCAGTTTTTTTTCTCAGTTCTTTTTTTTCTCAGTTTTGTGCAGTTTTTTTCTAAGTTTTTCTTCAGTTTCTTCAGTCGTTTTTTCTCAGTTTTTCTTCTCAGTTTTTTCCTCCGTTTTTCATCAGTTTTTTTGAATAGTTTTTTTTCTCAGTTATTCTGCTCAGTTTTTCTGCTGTTTTTTCTCAGTTTTTTTTCTCAGTTCTTTTTTTTCACAGTTTTGTGCAGTTTTTTTCTAAGTTTTTCTTCTGTTTTTTTTCTCTGTTCTTTTTTTTCACAGTTTTTTTCACAGTTTTTTTTCTAAGTTTTTCTTCAGTTTGTTCAGTCTTTTTTTCTCAGTTTTTCTTCTCAGTTTTTTCCCTCCGTTTTTCTTCAGTTTTTTTGAATATTTTTTTTTCTCAGTTATTCTGCTCAGTTTTTCTGCTCAGTTTTTTCTCAGTTTTTTTTCTCAGTTCTTTTTTTTCACAGTTTTGTGCAGTTTTTTTCTAAGTTTTTCTTCAGTTTTTTTTTCTGTTCTTTTTTTTCACAGTTTTTTTCACAGTTTTTTTTCTAAGTTTTTCTTCAGTTTTTTCAGTCTTTTTTTCTCAGGTTTTCTTCTCAGTTTTATTCCTCTGTTTTTCTTCAGTTTTTTTTAATAGTTCTTTTTCTCAGTTATTTTGCTCATTTTTTCTGCTGTTTTTTCTCAGTTTTTTTTCTCAGTTCTTTTTTTTCTCAGTTTTGTGCAGTTTTTTTCTAAGTTTTTCTTCAGTTTCTTCAGTCGTTTTTTCTCAGTTTTTCTTCTCAGTTTTTTCCTCCGTTTTTCATCAGTTTTTTTAATAGTTTTTTTTCTCAGTTATTCTGCTCAGTTTTTCTGCTGTTTTTTCTCAGTTTTTTTTCTCAGTTCTTTTTTTTCACAGTTCTGTGCAGTTTTTTTCTAAGTTTTTCTTCAGTTTTTTTTCTCATTTCTTTTTTTCACAGTTTTTTTCAGATTTTTTTCTAAGTTTTTCTTCAGTTTTTTCAGTCTTTTTTTCTCAGTTTTTCTTCTCAGTTTTTTCCTGCGTTTTTCTTCAGTTTTTTTGAATAGTTTTTTTTCTCAGTTATTCTGCTCAGTTTTTCTGCTGTTTTTTCTCAGTTTTTTTTCTCAGTTCTTTTTTTTCTCAGTTTTGTGCAGTTTTTTCCTAAGTTTTTCTTCAGTTTGTTCAGTCTTTTTTCCTCCGTTTTTCTTCAGTTTTTTTTAATAGTTTTTTTCTCAGTTATTCTGCTCAGTTTTTCTGCTCTTTTTTCTCAGTTTTTCTTCTCAGTTTTTTTCCTCCGTTTTTCTTCAGTTTTTTTGAATAGATTTTTTTCTCAGTTATTCTGCTCAGTTTTTCTGCTCAGTTTTTTCTCAGTTTTTTTTCTCAGTTCTTTTTTTTCACAGTTTTGTGCAGTTTTTTTCTAAGTTTTTCTTCAGTTTCTTCAGTCTTTTTTTCTCAGTTTTTCTTCTCAGTTTTTTCCTCCATTTTTCATCAGTTTTTTTTATAGTTTTTTTTCTCAGTTATTCTGCTCAGTTATTCTGCTCAGTTTTTTCTCAGTTTTTTTTCTCAGTTCTTTTTTTTCACAGTTTTGTGCAGTTTTTTTCTAAGTTTTTCTTCAGTTTTTTTTTCTCAGTTCTTTTTTTTCACAGTTTTTTTCACAGTTTTTTTTCTGTTTTTCTTCAGCTTTTTCAGTCTTTTTTTCTCAGTTTTTCTTCTCAGATTTATTCCTCCGTTTTTCTTCAGTTTTTTTTAATAGTTTTTTTTCTCAGTTATTCTGCTCAGTTTTTCTGCTCAGTTTTTTCTCAGTTTTTTTTCTCAGTTCTTTTTTTTCTCAGTTTTGTGCAGTTTTTTTCTAAGTTTTTCTTCAGTTTCTTCAGTCGTTTTTTCTCAGTTTTTCTTCTCAGTTTTTTCCTCCGTTTTTCATCAGTTTTTTTGAATAGTTTTTTTTCTCAGTTATTCTGCTCAGTTTTTCTGCTCAGTTTTTTCTCAGTTTTTTTTCTCAGTTCTTTTTTTTCACAGTTTTGTGCAGTTTTTTTCTAAGTTTTTCTTCAGTTTTTTTTTCTGTTCTTTTTTTTCACAGTTTTTTTCACAGTTTTTTTTCTAAGTTTTTCTTCAGTTTTTTCAGTCTTTTTTTCTCAGGTTTTCTTCTCAGTTTTATTCCTCTGTTTTTCTTCAGTTTTTTTTAATAGTTCTTTTTCTCAGTTATTTTGCTCATTTTTTCTGCTGTTTTTTCTCAGTTTTTTTTCTCAGTTCTTTTTTTTCTCAGTTTTGTGCAGTTTTTTTCTAAGTTTTTCTTCAGTTTCTTCAGTCGTTTTTTCTCAGTTTTTCTTCTCAGTTTTTTCCTCCGTTATTCATCAGTTTTTTTAATAGTTTTTTTTCTCAGTTATTCTGCTCAGTTTTTCTGCTGTTTTTTCTCAGTTTTTTTTCTCAGTTCTTTTTTTTCACAGTTCTGTGCAGTTTTTTTCTAAGTTTTTCTTCAGTTTTTTTTCTCATTTCTTTTTTTCACAGTTTTTTTCAGATTTTTTTCTAAGTTTTTCTTCAGTTTTTTCAGTCTTTTTTTCTCAGTTTTTCTTCTCAGTTTTTTCCTGCGTTTTTCTTCAGTTTTTTTGAATAGTTTTTTTTCTCAGTTATTCTGCTCAGTTTTTCTGCTGTTTTTTCTCAGTTTTTTTTCTCAGTTCTTTTTTTTCTCAGTTTTGTGCAGTTTTTTCCTAAGTTTTTCTTCAGTTTGTTCAGTCTTTTTTCCTCCGTTTTTCTTCAGTTTTTTTTAATAGTTTTTTTCTCAGTTATTCTGCTCAGTTTTTCTGCTCTTTTTTCTCAGTTTTTTTTCTCAGTTCTTTTTTTTCACAGTTTTGTGCAGTTTTTTCCTAAGTTTTTCTTCAGTTTTTGCAATCTTTTTTTCTCAGGTTTTCTTCTCAGTTTTATTCCTCCGTTTTTCTTCAGTTTTATTTAATAGTTTTTTTTCTCAGTTATTCTGCTCAGTTTTTCTGCTGTTTTTTCTCAGTTCTTATTTTTCACAGTTTTGTGCAATTTTATTTTAAGATTTTCTTCAGTTTTTCAGTCTTTTTTTCTCAGTTTTTCTTCTCAGTTTTTTTCCTCCGTTTTTCTTCAGTTTTTTTGAATAGTTTTTTTTCTCAGTTATTCTGCTCAGTTTATCTGCTGTTTTTTCTCAGTTTTTTTCTCAGTTCTTTTTTTTCACAGTTTTGTGCAGTTTTTTTCTAAGTTTTTCTTCTGTTTTTTTTCTCTGTTCTTTTTTTTCACAGTTTTTTTCACAGTTTTTTTTCTAAGTTTTTCTTCAGTTTGTTCAGTCTTTTTTTCTCAGTTTTTCTTCTCAGTTTTTTCCCTCCGTTTTTCTTCAGTTTTTTTGAATATTTTTTTTTCTCAGTTATTCTGCTCAGTTTTTCTGCTCAGTTTTTTCTCAGTTTTTTTTCTCAGTTCTTTTTTTTCACAGTTTTGTGCAGTTTTTTTCTAAGTTTTTCTTCAGTTTTTTTTTCTGTTCTTTTTTTTCACAGTTTTTTTCACAGTTTTTTTTCTAAGTTTTTCTTCAGTTTGTTCAGTCTTTTTTTCTCAGTTTTTCTTCTCAGTTTTTTCCCTCCGTTTTTCTTCAGTTTTTTTGAATATTTTTTTTTCTCAGTTATTCTGCTCAGTTTTTCTGCTCAGTTTTTTCTCAGTTTTTTTTCTCAGTTCTTTTTTTTCACAGTTTTGTGCAGTTTTTTTCTAAGTTTTTCGTCTGTTTTTTTTCTCTGTTCTTTTTTTCACAGTTTTTTTCACAGTTTTTTTTCTAAGTTTTTCTTCAGTTTTTTCAGTCTTTTTTTCTCAGGTTTTCTTCTCAGTTTTATTCCTCCGTTTTTCTTCAGTTTTTTTTAATAGTTTTTTTTCTCAGTTATTCTGCTCAGTTTTTTTGCTGTTTTTTCTCAGTTTTTTTTCTCATTTCTTTTTTTTCACAGATTTGTGCAATTTTATTTTAAGATTTTCTTCAGTTTTTTCAGTCGTTTTTCTCAATTTTTATTCTCAGTTTTTTTTACTCCGTTTTTCTTCAGTATTTTTTTAATAGTTTTTTTCTCAGTTTTTCTGCTCAGTTTTTTCTTCAGTTTTTTTTCTCAGTTCTTTTTTCACAGTTTTTTTCACAGTTTTTTTCTAAGTTTTTCTTCAGTTTTTTCAGTCGTTTTTTCTCAGTTTTTCTTCTCAGTTTTTTTCCTCCGTTTTTCTTCAGTTTTTTTGAATAGATTTTTTTCTCAGTTATTCTGCTCAGTTTTTCTGCTCAGTTTTTTCTCAGTTTTTTTTCTCAGTTCTTTTTTTTCACAGTTTTGTGCAGTTTTTTTCTAAGTTTTTCTTCAGTTTTTTTTCTCAGTTCTTTTTTTCCACAGTTTTTTTCACAGTTTTTTTTCTAAGTTTTTCTTCAGTTTGTTCAGTCTTTTTTTCTCAGTTTTCCTTCTCAGTTTTTTCCCTCCGTTTTTCTTCAGTTTTTTTTAATATTTTTTTTTCTCAGTTATTCTGCTCAGTTTTTCTGCTCAGTTTTTTCTCAGTTTTTTTTCTCAGTTCTTTTTTTTCACCGTTTTGTGCAGTTTTTTTCTAAGTTTTTCTTCAGTTTTTTTTTCTGTTCTTTTTTTTCACAGTTTTTTTCACAGTTTTTTTTCTAAGTTTTTCTTCAGTTTGTTCAGTCTTTTTTTCTCAGTTTTTCTTCTCAGTTTTTTCCCTCCGTTTTTCTTCAGTTTTTTTGAATATTTTTTTTTCTCAGTTATTCTGCTCAGTTTTTCTGCTCAGTTGTTTCTCAGTTTTTTTTCTCAGTTCTTTTTTTTCACAGTTTTGTGCAGTTTTTTTCTAAGTTTTTCGTCTGTTTTTTTTCTCTGTTCTTTTTTTCACAGTTTTTTTCACAGTTTTTTTTCTAAGTTTTTCTTCAGTTTTTTCAGTCTTTTTCTCTCAGGTTTTCTTCTCAGTTTTATTCCTCCGTTTTTCTTCAGTTTTTTTTAATAGTTTTTTTTCTCAGTTATTCTGCTCAGATTTTCTGCTGTTTTTTCTCAGTTTTTTTTCTCATTTCTTTTTTTTCACAGATTTGTGCAATTTTATTTTAAGATTTTCTTCAGTTTTTTCAGTCTTTTTTTCTCAGTTTTTCTTCTCAGTTTTTTTCCTCCGTTTTTCTTCAGTTTTTTTGAATAGATTTTTTTCTCAGTTATTCTGCTCAGTTTTTCTGCTCAGTTTTTTCTCAGTTTTTTTTCTCAGTTCTTTTTTTTCACAGTTTTGTGCAGTTTTTTTCTAAGTTTTTCTTCAGTTTTTTTTCTCAGTTCTTTTTTTCCACTGTTTTTTTCACAGTTTTTTTTCTAAGTTTTACTTCAGTTTTTTCAGTCTTTTTTTCTCAGTTTTTCTTCTCAGATTTATTCCTCCGTTTTTCTTCAGTTTTTTTTAATAGTTTTTTTCTCAGTTATTCTGCTCAGTTTTTCTGCTCTTTTTTCTCAGTTTTTTTTCTCAGTTCTTTTTTTTCACAGTTTTGTGCAGTTTTTTTCTAAGTTTTTCTTCAGTTTCTTCAGTCTTTTTTTCTCAGTTTTTCTTCTCAGTTTTTTCCTCCATTTTTCATCAGTTTTTTTTTATAGTTTTTTTTCTCAGTTATTCTGCTCAGTTATTCTGCTCAGTTTTTTCTCAGTTTTTTTTCTCAGTTTTTTTTTTCACAGTTTTGTGCAGTTTTTTTCTAAGTTTTTCTTCAGTTTTTTTTTCTCAGTTCTTTTTTTCAGTTTTTTTCACAGTTTTTTTTCTGTTTTTCTTCAGCTTTTTCAGTCTTTTTTTCTCAGTTTTTCTTCTCAGATTTATTCCTCCGTTTTTCTTCAGTTTTTTTTAATAGTTTTTTTTCTCAGTTATTCTGCTCAGTTTTTCTGCTCAGTTTTTTCTCAGTTTTTTTTCTCAGTTCTTTTTTTTCTCAGTTTTGTGCAGTTTTTTTCTAAGTTTTTCTTCAGTTTCTTCAGTCGTTTTTTCTCAGTTTTTCTTCTCAGTTTTTTCCTCCGTTTTTCATCAGTTTTTTTGAATAGTTTTTTTTCTCAGTTATTCTGCTCAGTTTTTCTGCTGTTTTTTCTCAGTTTTTTTTCTCAGTTCTTTTTTTTCACAGTTTTGTGCAGTTTTTTTCTAAGTTTTTCTTCTGTTTTTTTTCTCTGTTCTTTTTTTTCACAGTTTTTTTCACAGTTTTTTTTCTAAGTTTTTCTTCAGTTTGTTCAGTCTTTTTTTCTCAGTTTTTCTTCTCAGTTTTTTCCCTCCGTTTTTCTTCAGTTTTTTTGAATATTTTTTTTTCTCAGTTATTCTGCTCAGTTTTTCTGCTCAGTTTTTTTCTCAGTTTTTTTTCTCAGTTCTTTTTTTTCACAGTTTTGTGCAGTTTTTTTCTAAGTTTTTCTTCAGTTTTTTTTTCTGTTCTTTTTTTTCACAGTTTTTTTCACAGTTTTTTTTCTAAGTTTTTCTTCAGTTTTTTCAGTCTTTTTTTCTCAGGTTTTCTTCTCAGTTTTATTCCTCCGTTTTTCTTCAGTTTTTTTAATAGTTCTTTTTCTCAGTTATTTTGCTCATTTTTTCTGCTGTTTTTTCTCAGTTTTTTTTCTCATTTCTTTTTTTCACAGTTTTTTTCAGATTTTTTTCTAAGTTTTTCTTCAGTTTTTTCAGTCTTTTTTTCTCAGTTTTTCTTCTCAGTTTTTTCCTGCGTTTTTCTTCAGTTTTTTTGAATAGTTTTTTTCTCAGTTATTCTGCTCAGTTTTTCTGCTGTTTTTTCTCAGTTTTTTTTCTCAGTTCTTTTTTTTCTCAGTTTTGTGCAGTTTTTTCCTAAGTTTTTCTTCAGTTTGTTCAGTCTTTTTTTCTCAGTTTTTCTTCTCAGTTTTTTTCCTCCGTTTTTCTTCAGTTTTTTTGAATAGTTTTTTTTCTCAGTTATTCTGCTCAGTTTTTCTGCTCGGTTTTTTCTCAGTTTTTTTTCTCACTTCTTTTTTTTCACAGTTTTGTGCAGTTTTTTTCTAAGTTTTTCTTCTGTTTTTTTTCTCTGTTCTTTTTTTCACAGTTTTTTTCACAGTTTTTTTTCTAAGTTTTTCTTCAGTTTTTTCAGTCTTTTTTTCTCAGGTTTTCTTCTCAGTTTTATTCCTCCGTTTTTCTTCAGTTTTTTTTAATAGTTTTTTTTCTCAGTTATTCTGCTCAGTTTTTCTGCTGTTTTTTCTCAGTTTTTTTTCTCATTTCTTTTTTTCACAGATTTGTGCAATTTTATTTTAAGATTTTCTTCAGTTTTTTCAGTCTTTTTTTCTCAGTTTTTCTTCTCAGTTTTTTTCCTCCGTTTTTCTTCAGTTTTTTTGAATAGTTTTTTTTCTCAGTTATTCTGCTCAGTTTTTCTGCTCGGTTTTTTCTCAGTTTTTTTTCTCAGTTCTTTTTTTTCACAGTTTTGTGCAGTTTTTTTCTAAGTTTTTCTTCAGTTTCTTCAGTCTTTTTTTCTCAGTTTTTCTTCTCAGTTTTTTCCTCCATTTTTCATCAGTTTTTTTTTATAGTTTTTTTTCTCAGTTATTCTGCTCAGTTATTCTGCTCAGTTTTTTCTCAGTTTTTTTTCTCAGTTCTTTTTTTTCACAGTTTTGTGCAGTTTTTTTCTAAGTTTTTCTTCAGTTTTTTTTTCTCAGTTCTTTTTTTTCACAGTTTTTTTCACAGTTTTTTTTCTGTTTTTCTTCAGCTTTTTCAGTCTTTTTTTCTCAGTTTTTCTTCTCAGATTTATTCCTCCGTTTTTCTTCAGTTTTTTTTAATAGTTTTTTTTCTCAGTTATTCTGCTCAGTTTTTCTGCTCAGTTTTTTCTCAGTTTTTTTTCTCAGTTCTTTTTTTTCACAGTTTTGTGCAGTTTTTTTCTAAGTTTTTCTTCAGTTTTTTTTCACAGTTTTTTTTCTAAGTTTTTCTTCAGTTTTTTCAGTCTTTTTTTCTCAGTTTTTTTTCTCAGTTTTTTTCCTCCGTTTTTCTTCAGTTTTTTTTAATAGTTTTTTTTCTCAGTTATTCTGCTCAGTTTTTCTGCTCAGTTTTTTCTCAGTTTTTTTCTCAGTTCTTTATTTTCTCAGTTTTGTGCAGTTTTTTCCTAAGTTTTTCTTCAGTTTTTTCAGCCTTTTTTTCTCAGGTTTTCTTCTCAGTTTTATTCCTCCGTTTTTCTTCAGTTTTATTTAATAGTTTTTTTTCTCAGTTATTCTGCTCAGTTTTTCTGCTGTTTTTTCTCAGTTTTTTTTCTCAGTTCTTATTTTTCACAGTTTTGTGCAATTTTATTTTAAGATTTTCTTCAGTTTTTTCAATCTTTTTTTCTCAGTTTTTCTTCTCAGTTTTTTTCCTCCGTTTTTCTTCAGTTTTTTTGAATAGTTTTTTTTCTCAGTTATTCTGCCCAGTTTTTCTGCTGTTTTTTCTCAGTTTTTTTTCTCAGTTCTTTTTTTTCACAGTTTTGTGCAGTTTTTTTCTAAGTTTTTCTTCTGTTTTTTTTCTCTGTTCTTTTTTTTCACAGTTTTTTTCACAGTTTTTTTTCTAAGTTTTTCTTCAGTTTGTTCAGTTTTTTTTTCTCAGTTTTTCTTCTCAGTTTTTTCCCTCCGTTTTTCTTCAGTTTTTTTGAATATTTTTTTTTCTCAGTTATTCTGCTCAGTTTTTCTGCTCAGTTTTTTCTCAGTTTTTTTCTCAGTTCTTTTATTTCACAGTTTTGTGCAGTTTTTTTCTAAGTTTTTCTTCAGTTTTTTTTTCTGTTCTTTTTTTT
Organism: Pristiophorus japonicus; assembly: GCF_044704955.1. Lineage (NCBI taxonomy): Eukaryota > Metazoa > Chordata > Chondrichthyes > Pristiophoridae > Pristiophorus > Pristiophorus japonicus. Next base: position 308,508 of record NW_027252177.1, on the reverse strand, counting down.
CACAGTTTTTTTCACAGTTTTTTTTCTAAGTTTTTCTTCAGTTTTTTCAGTCTTTTTTTCTCAGGTTTTCTTCTCAGTTTTATTCCTCCGTTTTTCTTCAGTTTTTTTTAATAGTTCTTTTTCTCAGTTATTTTGCTCAGTTTTTCTGCTGTTTTTTTCTCAGTTTTTTTTCTCAGTTCTTTTTTTTCTCAGTTTTGTGCAGTTTTTTTCTAAGTTTTTCTTCAGTTTCTTCAGTCGTTTTTTCTCAGTTTTTCTTCTCAGTTTTTTCCTCCGTTTTTCATCAGTTTTTTTTAATAGTTTTTTTTCTCAGTTATTCTGCTCAGTTTTTCTGCTGTTTTTTCTCAGTTTTTTTTCTCAGTTCTTTTTTTTCACAGTTTTGTGCAGTTTTTTTCTAAGTTTTTCTTCAGTTTTTTTTCTCATTTTTTTTTTTTCACAGTTTTTTTCAGTTTTTTTTCTAAGTTTTTCTTCAGTTTTTTCAGTCTTTTTTTCTCAGTTTTTTTGCTCAGTTTTTTCCCTCCGTTTTTCTTCAGTTTTTTTGAATATTTTTTTTTCTCAGTTATTCTGCTCAGTTTTTCTGCTCAGTTTTTTCTCAGTTTTTTTTCTCAGTTCTTTTTTTTCACAGTTTTGTGCAGTTTTTTTCTAAGTTTTTCTTCAGTTTTTTTTTCTGTTCTTTTTTTTCACAGTTTTTTTCACAGTTCTTTTTTTTAAGCTTTTCTTCAGTTTTTTCAGTCTTTTATCTCAGGTTTTCTTCTCAGTTTTATTCCTCTGTTTTTCTTCAGTTTTTTTTAATAGTTCTTTTTCTCAGTTATTTTGCTCAGTTTTTCTGCTGTTTTTTCTCAGTTTTTTTCTCAGTTCTTTTTTTTCACAGTCTTGTGCAGTTTTTTTCTAAGTTTTTCTTCAGTTTCTTCAGTCTTTTTTTCTCAGTTTTTCTTCTCAGTTTTTTTACTGCGTTTTTCTTCAGTATTTTTTTCATAGTTTTTTTCTCAGTTTTTCTGCTCAGTTTTTTTGCTCAGTTTTTTCTCAGTTTTTTTTCTCAGTTCTTTTTTTTCACAGTTTTGTGCAGTTTTTTTCTAAGTTTTTCTTCAGTTTTTTTTTCTGTTCTTTTTTTTCACAGTTTTTTTCACAGTTTTTTTTCTAAGTTTTTCTTCAGTTTTTTCAGTCTTTTTTTCTCAGGTTTTCTTCTCAGTTTTATTCCTCCGTTTTTCTTCAGTTTTTTTTAATAGTTCTTTTTCTCAGTTATTTTGCTCAGTTTTTCTGCTGTTTTTTCTCAGTTTTTTTTCTCAGTTCTTTTTTTTCTCAGTTTTGTGCAGTTTTTTTCTAAGTTTTTCTTCAGTTTCTTCAGTCGTTTTTTCTCAGTTTTTCTTCTCAGTTTTTTCCTCCGTTTTTCATCAGTTTTTTTTAATAGTTTTTTTTCTCAGTTATTCTGCTCAGTTTTTCTGCTGTTTTTTCTCAGTTTTTTTTCTCAGTTCTTTTTTTTCACAGTTTTGTGCAGTTTTTTTCTAAGTTTTTCTTCAGTTTTTTTTCTCAGTTTTTTTTTTTCACAGTTTTTTTCACAGTTTTTTTTCTCAGTTTTTCTTCTCAGTTTTTTTACTGCGTTTTTCTTCAGTATTTTTTTCATAGTTTTTTTCTCAGTTTTTCTGCTCAGTTTTTTTGCTCAGTTTTTTCTCAGTTTTTTTTCTCAGTTCTTTTTTTTCACAGTTTTGTGCAGTTTTTTTCTAAGTTTTTCTTCAGTTTTTTTTTCTGTTCTTTTTTTTCACAGTTTTTTTCACAGTTTTTTTTCTAAGTTTTTCTTCAGTTTTTTCAGTCTTTTTTTCTCAGGTTTTCTTCTCAGTTTTATTCCTCCGTTTTTCTTCAGTTTTATTTAATAGTTTTTTTTCTCAGTTATTCTGCTCAGTTTTTCTGCTCAGTTTTTTCTCAGTTTTTTTTCTCAGTTCTTTTTTTTCACAGTTTTGTGCAGTTTTTTTCTAAGTTTTTCTTCAGTTTCTTCAGTCGTTTTTTCTCAGTTTTTCTTCTCAGTTTTTTCCTCCGTTTTTCATCAGTTTTTTTTAATAGTTTTTTTTCTCAGTTATTCTGCTCAGTTTTTCTGCTGTTTTTTCTCAGTTTTTTTTCTCAGTTCTTTTTTTTCACAGTTTTGTGCAGTTTTTTTCTAAGTTTTTCTTCAGTTTTTTTTCTCAGTTTTTTTTCTAAGTTTTTCTTCAGTTTTTTCAGTCTTTTTTTCTCAGTTTTTTTTCTCAGTTTTTTCCTCCGTTTTTCATCAGTTTTTTTGAATAGTTTTTTTTCTCAGTTATTCTGCTCAGTTTTTCTGCTGTTTTTTCTCAGTTTTTTTTCTCAGTTCTTTTTTTTCACAGTTTAGTGCAGTTTTTTTCTAAGTTTTTCTTCTGTTTTTTTTCTCTGTTCTTTTTTTTCACAGTTTTTTTCACAGTTTTTTTTCTAAGTTTTTCTTCAGTTTGTTCAGTCTTTTTTTCTCAGTTTTTCTTCTCAGTTTTTTCCCTCCGTTTTTCTTCAGTTTTTTTGAATATTTTTTTTTCTCAGTTATTCTGCTCAGTTTTTCTGCTCAGTTTTTTCTCAGTTTTTTTTCTCAGTTCTTTTTTTTCACAGTTTTGTGCAGTTTTTTTCTAAGTTTTTCTTCAGTTTTTTTTTCTGTTCTTTTTTTTCACAGTTTTTTTCACAGTTTTTTTTCTAAGTTTTTCTTCAGTTTTTTCAGTCTTTTTTTCTCAGGTTTTCTTCTCAGTTTTATTCCTCCGTTTTTCTTCAGTTTTTTTTAATAGTTCTTTTTCTCAGTTATTTTGCTCATTTTTTCTGCTGTTTTTTCTCAGTTTTTTTTCTCAGTTCTTTTTTTTCTCAGTTTTGTGCAGTTTTTTTCTAAGTTTTTCTTCAGTTTCTTCAGTCGTTTTTTCTCAGTTTTTCTTCTCAGTTTTTTCCTCCATTTTTCATCAGTTTTTTTTAATAGTTTTTTTTCTCAGTTATTCTGCTCAGTTTTTCTGCTGTTTTTTCTCAGTTTTTTTTCTCAGTTCTTTTTTTTCACAGTTTTGTGCAGTTTTTTTCTAAGTTTTTCTTCAGTTTTTTTTCTCATTTCTTTTTTTCACAGTTTTTTTCAGATTTTTTTCTAAGTTTTTCTTCAGTTTTTTCAGTCTTTTTTTCTCAGTTTTTCTTCTCAGTTTTTTCCTGCGTTTTTCTTCAGTTTTTTTGAATAGTTTTTTTTCTCAGTTATTCTGCTCAGTTTTTCTGCTGTTTTTTCTCAGTTTTTTTTCTCAGTTCTTTTTTTTCTCAGTTTTGTGCAGTTTTTTCCTAAGTTTTTCTTCAGTTTGTTCAGTCTTTTTTCCTCCGTTTTTCTTCAGTTTTTTTTAATAGTTTTTTTCTCAGTTATTCTGCTCAGTTTTTCTGCTCTTTTTTCTCAGTTTTTTTTCTCAGTTCTTTTTTTTCACAGTTTTGTGCAGTTTTTTCCTAAGTTTTTCTTCAGTTTTTGCAATCTTTTTTTCTCAGGTTTTCTTCTCAGTTTTATTCCTCCGTTTTTCTTCAGTTTTATTTAATAGTTTTTTTTCTCAGTTATTCTGCTCAGTTTTTCTGCTGTTTTTTCTCAGTTCTTATTTTTCACAGTTTTGTGCAATTTTATTTTAAGATTTTCTTCAGTTTTTCAGTCTTTTTTTCTCAGTTTTTCTTCTCAGTTTTTTTCCTCCGTTTTTCTTCAGTTTTTTTGAATAGTTTTTTTTCTCAGTTATTCTGCTCAGTTTATCTGCTGTTTTTTCTCAGTTTTTTTTCTCAGTTCTTTTTTTTCACAGTTTTGTGCAGTTTTTTTCTAAGTTTTTCTTCTGTTTTTTTTCTCTGTTCTTTTTTTTCACAGTTTTTTTCACAGTTTTTTTTCTAAGTTTTTCTTCAGTTTGTTCAGTCTTTTTTTCTCAGTTTTTCTTCTCAGTTTTTTCCCTCCGTTTTTCTTCAGTTTTTTTGAATATTTTTTTTTCTCAGTTATTCTGCTCAGTTTTTCTGCTCAGTTTTTTCTCAGTTTTTTTTCTCAGTTCTTTTTTTTCACAGTTTTGTGCAGTTTTTTTCTAAGTTTTTCTTCAGTTTTTTTTTCTGTTCTTTTTTTTCACAGTTTTTTTCACAGTTTTTTTTCTAAGTTTTTCTTCAGTTTTTTCAGTCTTTTTTTCTCAGGTTTTCTTCTCAGTTTTATTCCTCCGTTTTTCTTCAGTTTTTTTTAATAGTTCTTTTTCTCAGTTATTTTGCTCATTTTTTCTGCTGTTTTTTCTCAGTTTTTTTTCTCAGTTCTTTTTTTTCTCAGTTTTGTGCAGTTTTTTTCTAAGTTTTTCTTCAGTTTCTTCAGTCGTTTTTTCTCAGTTTTTCTTCTCAGTTTTTTCCTCCATTTTTCATCAGTTTTTTTTAATAGTTTTTTTTCTCAGTTATTCTGCTCAGTTTTTCTGCTGTTTTTTCTCAGTTTTTTTTCTCAGTTCTTTTTTTTCACAGTTTTGTGCAGTTTTTTTCTAAGTTTTTCTTCAGTTTTTTCAGTCTTTTTTTCTCAGTTTTTCTTCTCAGTTTTTTCCTGCGTTTTTCTTCAGTTTTTTTGAATAGTTTTTTTTCTCAGTTATTCTGCTCAGTTTTTCTGCTGTTTTTTCTCAGTTTTTTTTCTCAGTTCTTTTTTTTCTCAGTTTTGTGCAGTTTTTTCCTAAGTTTTTCTTCAGTTTGTTCAGTCTTTTTTCCTCCGTTTTTCTTCAGTTTTTTTTAATAGTTTTTTTCTCAGTTATTCTGCTCAGTTTTTCTGCTCTTTTTTCTCAGTTTTTTTTCTCAGTTCTTTTTTTTCACAGTTTTGTGCAGTTTTTTCCTAAGTTTTTCTTCAGTTTTTGCAATCTTTTTTTCTCAGGTTTTCTTCTCAGTTTTATTCCTCCGTTTTTCTTCAGTTTTATTTAATAGTTTTTTTTCTCAGTTATTCTGCTCAGTTTTTCTGCTGTTTTTTCTCAGTTCTTATTTTTCACAGTTTTGTGCAATTTTATTTTAAGATTTTCTTCAGTTTTTCAGTCTTTTTTTCTCAGTTTTTCTTCTCAGTTTTTTTCCTCCGTTTTTCTTCAGTTTTTTTGAATAGTTTTTTTTCTCAGTTATTCTGCTCAGTTTTTCTGCTGTTTTTTCTCAGTTTTTTTTCTCAGTTCTTTTTTTTCACAGTTTTGTGCAGTTTTTTTCTAAGTTTTTCTTCTGTTTTTTTTCTCTGTTCTTTTTTTTCACAGTTTTTTTCACAGTTTTTTTTCTAAGTTTTTCTTCAGTTTGTTCAGTCTTTTTTTCTCAGTTTTTCTTCTCAGTTTTTTCCCTCCGTTTTTCTTCAGTTTTTTTGAATATTTTTTTTTCTCAGTTATTCTGCTCAGTTTTTCTGCTCAGTTTTTTCTCAGTTTTTTTTCTCAGTTCTTTTTTTTCACAGTTTTGTGCAGTTTTTTTCTAAGTTTTTCTTCAGTTTTTTTTTCTGTTCTTTTTTTTCACAGTTTTTTTCACAGTTTTTTTTCTAAGTTTTTCTTCAGTTTTTTCAGTCTTTTTTTCTCAGGTTTTCTTCTCAGTTTTATTCCTCCGTTTTTCTTCAGTTTTTTTTAATAGTTCTTTTTCTCAGTTATTTTGCTCATTTTTTCTGCTGTTTTTTCTCAGTTTTTTTTCTCAGTTCTTTTTTTTCTCAGTTTTGTGCAGTGTTTTCTAAGTTTTTCTTCAGTTTCTTCAGTCGTTTTTTCTCAGTTTTTCTTCTCAGTTTTTTCCTCCATTTTTCATCAGTTTTTTTTAATAGTTTTTTTTCTCAGTTATTCTGCTCAGTTTTTCTGCTGTTTTTTCTCAGTTTTTTTTCTCAGTTCTTTTTTTTCACAGTTTTGTGCAGTTTTTTTCTAAGTTTTTCTTCAGTTTTTTCAGTCTTTTTTTCTCAGTTTTTCTTCTCAGTTTTTTCCTGCGTTTTTCTTCAGTTTTTTTGAATAGTTTTTTTTCTCAGTTATTCTGCTCAGTTTTTCTGCTGTTTTTTCTCAGTTTTTTTTCTCAGTTCTTTTTTTTCTCAGTTTTGTGCAGTTTTTTCCTAAGTTTTTCTTCAGTTTGTTCAGTCTTTTTTCCTCCGTTTTTCTTCAGTTTTTTTTAATAGTTTTTTTCTCAGTTATTCTGCTCAGTTTTTCTGCTCTTTTTTCTCAGTTTTTTTTCTCAGTTCTTTTTTTTCACAGTTTTGTGCAGTTTTTTCCTAAGTTTTTCTTCAGTTTTTGCAATCTTTTTTTCTCAGGTTTTCTTCTCAGTTTTATTCCTCCGTTTTTCTTCAGTTTTATTTAATAGTTTTTTTTCTCAGTTATTCTGCTCAGTTTTTCTGCTGTTTTTTCTCAGTTCTTATTTTTCACAGTTTTGTGCAATTTTATTTTAAGATTTTCTTCAGTTTTTCAGTCTTTTTTTCTCAGTTTTTCTTCTCAGTTTTTTTCCTCCGTTTTTCTTCAGTTTTTTTGAATAGTTTTTTTTCTCAGTTATTCTGCTCAGTTTATCTGCTGTTTTTTCTCAGTTTTTTTTCTCAGTTCTTTTTTTTCACAGTTTTGTGCAGTTTTTTTCTAAGTTTTTCTTCTGTTTTTTTTCTCTGTTCTTTTTTTTCACAGTTTTTTTCACAGTTTTTTTTCTAAGTTTTTCTTCAGTTTGTTCAGTCTTTTTTTCTCAGTTTTTCTTCTCAGTTTTTTCCCTCCGTTTTTCTTCAGTTTTTTTGAATATTTTTTTTTCTCAGTTATTCTGCTCAGTTTTTCTGCTCAGTTTTTTCTCAGTTTTTTTTCTCAGTTCTTTTTTTTCACAGTTTTGTGCAGTTTTTTTCTTAGTTTTTCTTCAGTTTTTTTTTCTGTTCTTTTTTTTCACAGTTTTTTTCACAGTTTTTTTTCTAAGTTTTTCTTCAGTTTGTTCAGTCTTTTTTTCTCAGTTTTTCTTCTCAGTTTTATTCCTCCGTTTTTCTTCAGTTTTTTTTAATAGTTTTTTTTCTCAGTTATTCTGCTCAGTTTTTTTGCTGTTTTTTCTCAGTTTTTTTTCTCATTTCTTTTTTTTCACAGATTTGTGCAATTTTATTTTAAGATTTTCTTCAGTTTTTTCAGTCGTTTTACTCAATTTTTATTCTCAGTTTTTTTTACTCCGTTTTTCTTCAGTATTTTTTTAATAGTTTTTTTCTCAGTTTTTCTGCTCAGTTTTTTCTTCAGTTTTTTTTCTCAGTTCTTTTTTCACAGTTTTTTTCACAGTTTTTTTCTAAGTTTTTCTTCAGTTTTTTCAGTCGTTTTTTCTCAGTTTTTCTTCTCAGTTTTTTTCCTCCGTTTTTCTTCAGTTTTTTTGAATAGATTTTTTTCTCAGTTATTCTGCTCAGTTTTTCTGCTCAGTTTTTTCTCAGTTTTTTTTCTCAGTTCTTTTTTTTCACAGTTTTGTGCAGTTTTTTTCTAAGTTTTTCTTCAGTTTTTTTTCTCAGTTCTTTTTTTCCACAGTTTTTTTCACAGTTTTTTTTCTAAGTTTTTCTTCAGTTTGTTCAGTCTTTTTTTCTCAGTTTTTCTTCTCAGTTTTTTCCCTCCGTTTTTCTTCAGTTTTTTTGAATATTTTTTTTTCTCAGTTATTCTGCTCAGTTTTTCTGCTCAGTTTTTTCTCAGTTTTTTTTCTCAGTTCTTTTTTTTCACAGTTTTGTGCAGTTTTTTTCTAAGTTTTTCTTCAGTTTTTTTTTCTGTTCTTTTTTTTCACAGTTTTTTTCACAGTTTTTTTTCTAAGTTTTTCTTCAGTTTGTTCAGTCTTTTTTTCTCAGTTTTTCTTCTCAGTTTTTTCCCTCCGTTTTTCTTCAGTTTTTTTGAATATTTTTTTTTCTCAGTTATTCTTCTCAGTTTTTCTGCTCAGTTTTTTCTCAGTTTTTTTTCTCAGTTCTTTTTTTTCACAGTTTTGTGCAGTTTTTTTCTAAGTTTTTCGTCTGTTTTTTTTCTCTGTTCTTTTTTTCACAGTTTTTTTCTTCAGTTTTTTCAGTCTTTTTTTCTCAGGTTTTCTTCTCAGTTTTATTCCTCCGTTTTTCTTCAGTTTTTTTTAATAGTTTTTTTTCTCAGTTATTCTGCTCAGTTTTTTTGCTGTTTTTTCTCAGTTTTTTTTCTCATTTCTTTTTTTTCACAGATTTGTGCAATTTTATTTTAAGATTTTCTTCAGTTTTTTCAGTCGTTTTTCTCAATTTTTATTCTCAGTTTTTTTTACTCCGTTTTTCTTCAGTATTTTTTTAATAGTTTTTTTCTCAGTTTTTCTGCTCAGTTTTTTCTTCAGTTTTTTTTCTCAGTTCTTTTTTCACAGTTTTTTTCACAGTTTTTTTCTAAGTTTTTCTTCAGTTTTTTCAGTCGTTTTTTCTCAGTTTTTCGTCTCAGTTTTTTTCCTCCGTTTTTCTTCAGTTTTTTTGAATAGATTTTTTTCTCAGTTATTCTGCTCAGTTTTTCTGCTCAGTTTTTTCTCAGTTTTTTTTCTCAGTTCTTTTTTTTCACAGTTTTGTGCAGTTTTTTTCTAAGTTTTTCTTCAGTTTTATTTCTCAGTTCTTTTTTTCCACAGTTTTTTTCACAGTTTTTTTTCTAAGTTTTTCTTCAGTTTGTTCAGTCTTTTTTTCTCAGTTTTTCTTCTCAGTTTTTTCCCTCCGTTTTTCTTCAGTTTTTTTGAATATTTTTTTTTCTCAGTTATTCTGCTCAGTTTTTCTGCTCAGTTTGTTCTCAGTTTTTTTTCTCAGTTCTTTTTTTTCACAGTTTTGTGCAGTTTTTTTCTAAGTTTTTCTTCAGTTTTTTTTTCTGTTCTTTTTTTTCACAGTTTTTTTCACAGTTTTTTTTCTAAGTTTTTCTTCAGTTTGTTCAGTCTTTTTTTCTCAGTTTTTCTTCTCAGTTTTTTCCCTCCGTTTTTCTTCAGTTTTTTTGAATATTTTTTTTTCTCAGTTATTCTGCTCAGTTTTTCTGCTCAGTTTTTTCTCAGTTTTTTTTCTCAGTTCTTTTTTTTCACAGTTTTGTGCAGTTTTTTTCTAAGTTTTTCGTCTGTTTTTTTTCTCTGTTCTTTTTTTCACAGTTTTTTTCACAGTTTTTTTTCTAAGTTTTTCTTCAGTTTTTTCAGTCTTTTTTTCTCAGGTTTTCTTCTCAGTTTTATTCCTCCGTTTTTCTTCAGTTTTTTTTAATAGTTTTTTTTCTCAGTTATTCTGCTCAGTTTTTTTGCTGTTTTTTCTCAGTTTTTTTTCTCATTTCTTTTTTTTCACAGATTTGTGCAATTTTATTTTAAGATTTTCTTCAGTTTTTTCAGTCTTTTTTTCTCAGTTTTTCTTCTCAGTTTTTTTCCTCCGTTTTTCTTCAGTTTTTTTGAATATTTTTTTTTCTCAGTTATTCTGCTCAGTTTTTCTGCTCAGTTTTTTCTCAGTTTTTTTTCTCAGTTCTTTTTTTTCACAGTTTTGTGCAGTTTTTTTCTAAGTTTTTCTTCAGTTTTTTTTCTCAGTTCTTTTTTTCCACTGTTTTTTTCACAGTTTTTTTTCTAAGTTTTACTTCAGTTTTTTCAGTCTTTTTTTCTCAGTTTTTCTTCTCAGATTTATTCCTCCGTTTTTCTTCAGTTTTTTTTAATAGTTTTTTTCTCAGTTATTCTGCTCAGTTTTTCTGCTCTTTTTTCTCAGTTTTTTTTCTCAGTTCTTTTTTTTCACAGTTTTGTGCAGTTTTTTTTCTAAGTTTTTCTTCAGTTTCTTCAGTCTTTTTTTCTCAGTTTTTCTTCTCAGTTTTTTCCTCCATTTTTCATCAGTTTTTTTTTATAGTTTTTTTTCTCAGTTATTCTGCTCAGTTATTCTGCTCAGTTTTTTCTCAGTTTTTTTTCTCAGTTCTTTTTTTTCACAGTTTTGTGCAGTTTTTTTCTAAGTTTTTCTTCAGTTTTTTTTTCTCAGTTCTTTTTTTTCACAGTTTTTTTCACAGTTTTTTTTCTGTTTTTCTTCAGCTTTTTCAGTCTTTTTTTCTCAGTTTTTCTTCTCAGATTTATTCCTCCGTTTTTCTTCAGTTTTTTTTAATAGTTTTTTTTCTCAGTTATTCTGCTCAGTTTTTCTGCTCAGTTTTTTCTCAGTTTTTTTTCTCAGTTCTTTTTTTTCTCAGTTTTGTGCAGTTTTTTTCTAAGTTTTTCTTCAGTTTCTTCAGTCGTTTTTTCTCAGTTTTTCTTCTCAGTTTTTTCCTCCGTTTTTCATCAGTTTTTTTGAATAGTTTTTTTTCTCAGTTATTCTGCTCAGTTTTTCTGCTGTTTTTTCTCAGTTTTTTTTCTCAGTTCTTTTTTTTCACAGTTTTGTGCAGTTTTTTTCTAAGTTTTTCTTCAGTTTTTTCAGTCTTTTTTTCTCAGTTTTTCTTCTCAGTTTTTTCCTGCGTTTTTCTTCAGTTTTTTTGAATAGTTTTTTTTCTCAGTTATTCTGCTCAGTTTTTCTGCTGTTTTTTCTCAGTTTTTTTTCTCAGTTCTTTTTTTTCTCAGTTTTGTGCAGTTTTTTCCTAAGTTTTTCTTCAGTTTGTTCAGTCTTTTTTCCTCCGTTTTTCTTCAGTTTTTTTTAATAGTTTTTTTCTCAGTTATTCTGCTCAGTTTTTCTGCTCTTTTTTCTCAGTTTTTTTTCTCAGTTCTTTTTTTTCACAGTTTTGTGCAGTTTTTTCCTAAGTTTTTCTTCAGTTTTTGCAATCTTTTTTTCTCAGGTTTTCTTCTCAGTTTTATTCCTCCGTTTTTCTTCAGTTTTATTTAATAGTTTTTTTTCTCAGTTATTCTGCTCAGTTTTTCTGCTGTTTTTTCTCAGTTCTTATTTTTCACAGTTTTGTGCAATTTTATTTTAAGATTTTCTTCAGTTTTTCAGTCTTTTTTTCTCAGTTTTTCTTCTCAGTTTTTTTCCTCCGTTTTTCTTCAGTTTTTTTGAATAGTTTTTTTTCTCAGTTATTCTGCTCAGTTTATCTGCTGTTTTTTCTCAGTTTTTTTTCTCAGTTCTTTTTTTTCTCAGTTTTGTGCAGTTTTTTCCTAAGTTTTTCTTCAGTTTGTTCAGTCTTTTTTCCTCCGTTTTTCTTCAGTTTTTTTTAATAGTTTTTTTCTCAGTTATTCTGCTCAGTTTTTCTGCTCTTTTTTCTCAGTTTTTTTTCTCAGTTCTTTTTTTTCACAGTTTTGTGCAGTTTTTTCCTAAGTTTTTCTTCAGTTTTTGCAATCTTTTTTTCTCAGGTTTTCTTCTCAGTTTTATTCCTCCGTTTTTCTTCAGTTTTATTTAATAGTTTTTTTTCTCAGTTATTCTGCTCAGTTTTTCTGCTGTTTTTTCTCAGTTCTTATTTTTCACAGTTTTGTGCAATTTTATTTTAAGATTTTCTTCAGTTTTTCAGTCTTTTTTTCTCAGTTTTTCTTCTCAGTTTTTTTCCTCCGTTTTTCTTCAGTTTTTTTGAATAGTTTTTTTTCTCAGTTATTCTGCTCAGTTTTTCTGCTGTTTTTTCTCAGTTTTTTTTCTCAGTTCTTTTTTTTCACAGTTTTGTGCAGTTTTTTTCTAAGTTTTTCTTCTGTTTTTTTTCTCTGTTCTTTTTTTTCACAGTTTTTTTCACAGTTTTTTTTCTAAGTTTTTCTTCAGTTTGTTCAGTCTTTTTTTCTCAGTTTTTCTTCTCAGTTTTTTCCCTCCGTTTTTCTTCAGTTTTTTTGAATATTTTTTTTTCTCAGTTATTCTGCTCAGTTTTTCTGCTCAGTTTTTTCTCAGTTTTTTTTCTCAGTTCTTTTTTTTCACAGTTTTGTGCAGTTTTTTTCTAAGTTTTTCTTCAGTTTTTTTTTCTGTTCTTTTTTTTCACAGTTTTTTTCACAGTTTTTTTTCTAAGTTTTTCTTCAGTTTTTTCAGTCTTTTTTTCTCAGGTTTTCTTCTCAGTTTTATTCCTCCGTTTTTCTTCAGTTTTTTTTAATAGTTCTTTTTCTCAGTTATTTTGCTCATTTTTTCTGCTGTTTTTTCTCAGTTTTTTTTCTCAGTTCTTTTTTTTCTCAGTTTTGTGCAGTGTTTTCTAAGTTTTTCTTCAGTTTCTTCAGTCGTTTTTTCTCAGTTTTTCTTCTCAGTTTTTTCCTCCATTTTTCATCAGTTTTTTTTAATAGTTTTTTTTCTCAGTTATTCTGCTCAGTTTTTCTGCTGTTTTTTCTCAGTTTTTTTTCTCAGTTCTTTTTTTTCACAGTTTTGTGCAGTTTTTTTCTAAGTTTTTCTTCAGTTTTTTCAGTCTTTTTTTCTCAGTTTTTCTTCTCAGTTTTTTCCTGCGTTTTTCTTCAGTTTTTTTGAATAGTTTTTTTTCTCAGTTATTCTGCTCAGTTTTTCTGCTGTTTTTTCTCAGTTTTTTTTCTCAGTTCTTTTTTTTCTCAGTTTTGTGCAGTTTTTTCCTAAGTTTTTCTTCAGTTTGTTCAGTCTTTTTTCCTCCGTTTTTCTTCAGTTTTTTTTAATAGTTTTTTTCTCAGTTATTCTGCTCAGTTTTTCTGCTCTTTTTTCTCAGTTTTTTTTCTCAGTTCTTTTTTTTCACAGTTTTGTGCAGTTTTTTCCTAAGTTTTTCTTCAGTTTTTGCAATCTTTTTTTCTCAGGTTTTCTTCTCAGTTTTATTCCTCCGTTTTTCTTCAGTTTTATTTAATAGTTTTTTTTCTCAGTTATTCTGCTCAGTTTTTCTGCTGTTTTTTCTCAGTTCTTATTTTTCACAGTTTTGTGCAATTTTATTTTAAGATTTTCTTCAGTTTTTCAGTCTTTTTTTCTCAGTTTTTCTTCTCAGTTTTTTTCCTCCGTTTTTCTTCAGTTTTTTTGAATAGTTTTTTTTCTCAGTTATTCTGCTCAGTTTATCTGCTGTTTTTTCTCAGTTTTTTTTCTCAGTTCTTTTTTTTCACAGTTTTGTGCAGTTTTTTTCTAAGTTTTTCTTCTGTTTTTTTTCTCTGTTCTTTTTTTTCACAGTTTTTTTCACAGTTTTTTTTCTAAGTTTTTCTTCAGTTTGTTCAGTCTTTTTTTCTCAGTTTTTCTTCTCAGTTTTTTCCCTCCGTTTTTCTTCAGTTTTTTTGAATATTTTTTTTTCTCAGTTATTCTGCTCAGTTTTTCTGCTCAGTTTTTTCTCAGTTTTTTTTCTCAGTTCTTTTTTTTGACAGTTTTGTGCAGTTTTTTTCTAAGTTTTTCTTCAGTTTTTTCAGTCTTTTTTTCTCAGGTTTTCTTCTCAGTTTTATTCCTCCGTTTTTCTTCAGTTTTTTTAATAGTTCTTTTTCTCAGTTATTTTGCTCATTTTTTCTGCTGTTTTTTCTCAGTTTTTTTTCTCAGTTCTTTTTTTTCTCAGTTTTGTGCAGTTTTTTTCTAAGTTTTTCTTCAGTTTCTTCAGTCGTTTTTTCTCAGTTTTTCTTCTCAGTTTTTTCCTCCGTTTTTCATCAGTTTTTTTTAATAGTTTTTTTTCTCAGTTATTCTGCTCAGTTTTTCTGCTGTTTTTTCTCAGTTTTTTTTCTCAGTTCTTTTTTTTCACAGTTTTGTGCAGTTTTTTTCTAAGTTTTTCCTCAGTTTTTTTTCTCAGTTTTTTTTCTAAGTTTTTCTTCAGTTTTTTCAGTCTTTTTTTCTCAGTTTTTTTTCTCAGTTTTTTTCCTCCGTTTTTCTTCAGTTTTTTTTAATAGTTTTTTTTCTCAGTTATTCTGCTCAGTTTTTCTGCTCAGTTTTTTCTCAGTTTTTTTCTCAGTTCTTTATTTTCTCAGTTTTGTGCAGTTTTTTCCTAAGTTTTTCTTCAGTTTTTTTGAATAGTTTTTTTTCTCAGTTATTCTGCTCAGTTTTTCTGCTGTTTTTTCTCAGTTTTTTTTCTCAGTTCTTTTTTTTCTCAGTTTTGTGCAGTTTTTTCCTAAGTTTTTCTTCAGTTTGTTCAGTCTTTTTTCCTCCGTTTTTCTTCAGTTTTTTTTAATAGTTTTTTTCTCAGTTATTCTGCTCAGTTTTTCTGCTCTTTTTTCTCAGTTTTTTTTCTCAGTTCTTTTTTTTCACAGTTTTGTGCAGTTTTTTCCTAAGTTTTTCTTCAGTTTTTGCAATCTTTTTTTCTCAGGTTTTCTTCTCAGTTTTATTCCTCCGTTTTTCTTCAGTTTTATTTAATAGTTTTTTTTCTCAGTTATTCTGCTCAGTTTTTCTGCTGTTTTTTCTCAGTTCTTATTTTTCACAGTTTTGTGCAATTTTATTTTAAGATTTTCTTCAGTTTTTCAGTCTTTTTTTCTCAGTTTTTCTTCTCAGTTTTTTTCCTCCGTTTTTCTTCAGTTTTTTTGAATAGTTTTTTTTCTCAGTTATTCTGCTCAGTTTTTCTGCTGTTTTTTCTCAGTTTTTTTTCTCAGTTCTTTTTTTTCACAGTTTTGTGCAGTTTTTTTCTAAGTTTTTCTTCTGTTTTTTTTCTCTGTTCTTTTTTTTCACAGTTTTTTTCACAGTTTTTTTTCTAAGTTTTTCTTCAGTTTGTTCAGTCTTTTTTTCTCAGTTTTTCTTCTCAGTTTTTTCCCTCCGTTTTTCTTCAGTTTTTTTGAATATTTTTTTTTCTCAGTTATTCTGCTCAGTTTTTCTGCTCAGTTTTTTCTCAGTTTTTTTTCTCAGTTCTTTTTTTTCACAGTTTTTTTCACAGTTTTTTTTCTAAGTTTTTCTTCAGTTTTTTCAGTCTTTTTTTCTCAGGTTTTCTTCTCAGTTTTATTCCTCCGTTTTTCTTCAGTTTTTTTAATAGTTCTTTTTCTCAGTTATTTTGCTCATTTTTTCTGCTGTTTTTTCTCAGTTTTTTTTCTCAGTTCTTTTTTTTCTCAGTTTTGTGCAGTTTTTTTCTAAGTTTTTCTTCAGTTTCTTCAGTCGTTTTTTCTCAGTTTTTCTTCTCAGTTTTTTCCTCCGTTTTTCATCAGTTTTTTTTAATAGTTTTTTTTCTCAGTTATTCTGCTCAGTTTTTCTGCTGTTTTTTCTCAGTTTTTTTTCTCAGTTCTTTTTTTTCACAGTTTTGTGCAGTTTTTTTCTAAGTTTTTCCTCAGTTTTTTTTCTCAGTTTTTTTTCTAAGTTTTTCTTCAGTTTTTTCAGTCTTTTTTTCTCAGTTTTTTTTCTCAGTTTTTTTCCTCCGTTTTTCTTCAGTTTTTTTTAATAGTTTTTTTTCTCAGTTATTCTGCTCAGTTTTTCTGCTCAGTTTTTTCTCAGTTTTTTTCTCAGTTCTTTATTTTCTCAGTTTTGTGCAGTTTTTTCCTAAGTTTTTCTTCAGTTTTTTCAGCCTTTTTTTCTCAGGTTTTCTTCTCAGTTTTATTCCTCCGTTTTTCTTCAGTTTTATTTAATAGTTTTTTTTCTCAGTTATTCTGCTCAGTTTTTCTGCTGTTTTTTCTCAGTTTTTTTTCTCAGTTCTTATTTTTCACAGTTTTGTGCAATTTTATTTTAAGATTTTCTTCAGTTTTTTCAATCTTTTTTTCTCAGTTTTTCTTCTCAGTTTTTTTCCTCCGTTTTTCTTCAGTTTTTTTGAATAGTTTTTTTTCTCAGTTATTCTGCTCAGTTTTTCTGCTGTTTTTTCTCAGTTTTTTTTCTCAGTTCTTTTTTTTCACAGTTTTGTGCAGTTTTTTTCTAAGTTTTTCTTCTGTGTTTTTTCTCTGTTCTTTTTTTTCACAGTTTTTTTCACAGTTTTTTTTCTAAGTTTTTCTTCAGTTTGTTCAGTCTTTTTTTCTCAGTTTTTCTTCTCAGTTTTTTCCCTCCGTTTTTCTTCAGTTTTTTTGAATATTTTTTTTTCTCAGTTATTCTGCTCAGTTTTTCTGCTCAGTTTTTTCTCAGTTTTTTTTCTCAGTTCTTTTTTTTCACAGTTTTGTGCAGTTTTTTTCTAAGTTTTTCTTCTGTTTTTTTTCTCTGTTCTTTTTTTCACAGTTTTTTTCACAGTTTTTTTTCTAAGTTTTTCTTCAGTTTGTTCAGTCTTTTTTTCTCAGTTTTTCTTCTCAGTTTTTTCCCTCCGTTTTTCTTCAGTTTTTTTGAATATTTTTTTTTCTCAGTTATTCTGCTCAGTTTTTCTGCTCAGTTTTTTCTCAGTTTTTTTTCTCAGTTCTTTTTTTTCACAGTTTTGTGCAGTTTTTTTCTAAGTTTTTCGTCTGTTTTTTTTCTCTGTTCTTTTTTTCACAGTTTTTTTCACAGTTTTTTTTCTAAGTTTTTCTTCAGTTTTTTCAGTCTTTTTTTCTCAGGTTTTCTTCTCAGTTTTATTCCTCCGTTTTTCTTCAGTTTTTTTTAATAGTTTTTTTTCTCAGTTATTCTGCTCAGTTTTTTTGCTGTTTTTTCTCAGTTTTTTTTCTCATTTCTTTTTTTTCACAGATTTGTGCAATTTTATTTTAAGATTTTCTTCAGTTTTTTCAGTCTTTTTTTCTCAGTTTTTCTTCTCAGTTTTTTTCCTCCGTTTTTCTTCAGTTTTTTTGAATATATTTTTTTCTCAGTTATTCTGCTCAGTTTTTCTGCTCAGTTTTTTCTCAGTTTTTTTTCTCAGTTCTTTTTTTTCACAGTTTTGTGCAGTTTTTTTTCTAAGTTTTTCTTCAGTTTCTTCAGTCTTTTTTTCTCAGTTTTTCTTCTCAGTTTTTTCCTCCATTTTTCATCAGTTTTTTTTTATAGTTTTTTTTCTCAGTTATTCTGCTCAGTTATTCTGCTCAGTTTTTTCTCAGTTTTTTTTCTCAGTTCTTTTTTTTCACAGTTTTGTGCAGTTTTTTTCTAAGTTTTTCTTCAGTTTTTTTTTCTCAGTTCTTTTTTTTCACAGTTTTTTTCACAGTTTTTTTTCTGTTTTTCTTCAGCTTTTTCAGTCTTTTTTTCTCAGTTTTTCTTCTCAGATTTATTCCTCCGTTTTTCTTCAGTTTTTTTTAATAGTTTTTTTTCTCAGTTATTCTGCTCAGTTTTTCTGCTCAGTTTTTTCTCAGTTTTTTTTCTCAGTTCTTTTTTTTCTCAGTTTTGTGCAGTTTTTTTCTAAGTTTTTCTTCAGTTTCTTCAGTCGTTTTTTCTCAGTTTTTCTTCTCAGTTTTTTCCTCCGTTTTTCATCAGTTTTTTTGAATAGTTTTTTTTCTCAGTTATTCTGCTCAGTTTTTCTGCTGTTTTTTCTCAGTTTTTTTTCTCAGTTCTTTTTTTTCACAGTTTTGTGCAGTTTTTTTCTAAGTTTTTCTTCTGTTTTTTTTCTCTGTTCTTTTTTTTCACAGTTTTTTTCACAGTTTTTTTTCTAAGTTTTTCTTCAGTTTGTTCAGTCTTTTTTTCTCAGTTTTTCTTCTCAGTTTTTTCCCTCCGTTTTTCTTCAGTTTTTTTGAATATTTTTTTTTCTCAGTTATTCTGCTCAGTTTTTCTGCTCAGTTTTTTCTCAGTTTTTTTTCTCAGTTCTTTTTTTTGACAGTTTTGTGCAGTTTTTTTCTAAGTTTTTCTTCAGTTTTTTCAGTCTTTTTTTCTCAGGTTTTCTTCTCAGTTTTATTCCTCCGTTTTTCTTCAGTTTTTTTAATAGTTCTTTTTCTCAGTTATTTTGCTCATTTTTTCTGCTGTTTTTTCTCAGTTTTTTTTCTCAGTTCTTTTTTTTCTCAGTTTTGTGCAGTTTTTTTCTAAGTTTTTCTTCAGTTTCTTCAGTCGTTTTTTCTCAGTTTTTCTTCTCAGTTTTTTCCTCCGTTTTTCATCAGTTTTTTTTAATAGTTTTTTTTCTCAGTTATTCTGCTCAGTTTTTCTGCTGTTTTTTCTCAGTTTTTTTTCTCAGTTCTTTTTTTTCACAGTTTTGTGCAGTTTTTTTCTAAGTTTTTCCTCAGTTTTTTTTCTCAGTTTTTTTTCTAAGTTTTTCTTCAGTTTTTTCAGTCTTTTTTTCTCAGTTTTTTTTCTCAGTTTTTTTCCTCCGTTTTTCTTCAGTTTTTTTTAATAGTTTTTTTTCTCAGTTATTCTGCTCAGTTTTTCTGCTCAGTTTTTTCTCAGTTTTTTTCTCAGTTCTTTATTTTCTCAGTTTTGTGCAGTTTTTTCCTAAGTTTTTCTTCAGTTTTTTCAGCCTTTTTTTCTCAGGTTTTCTTCTCAGTTTTATTCCTCCGTTTTTCTTCAGTTTTATTTAATAGTTTTTTTTCTCAGTGATTCTGCTCAGTTTTTCTGCTGTTTTTTCTCAGTTTTTTTTCTCAGTTCTTATTTTTCACAGTTTTGTGCAATTTTATTTTAAGATTTTCTTCAGTTTTTTCAATCTTTTTTTCTCAGTTTTTCTTCTCAGTTTTTTCCTCCGTTTTTCTTCAGTTTTTTTGAATAGTTTTTTTTCTCAGTTATTCTGCTCAGTTTTTTTGCTGTTTTTTCTCAGTTTTTTTTCTCATTTCTTTTTTTTCACAGATTTGTGCAATTTTATTTTAAGATTTTCTTCAGTTTTTTCAGTCGTTTTTCTCAATTTTTATTCTCAGTTTTTTTTACTCCGTTTTTCTTCAGTATTTTTTTAATAGTTTTTTTCTCAGTTTTTCTGCTCAGTTTTTTCTTCAGTTTTTTTTCTCAGTTCTTTTTTCACAGTTTTTTTCACAGTTTTTTTCTAAGTTTTTCTTCAGTTTTTTCAGTCGTTTTTTCTCAGTTTTTCGTCTCAGTTTTTTTCCTCCGTTTTTCTTCAGTTTTTTTGAATAGATTTTTTTCTCAGTTATTCTGCTCAGTTTTTCTGCTCAGTTTTTTCTCAGTTTTTTTTCTCAGTTCTTTTTTTTCACAGTTTTGTGCAGTTTTTTTCTAAGTTTTTCTTCAGTTTTATTTCTCAGTTCTTTTTTTCCACAGTTTTTTTCACAGTTTTTTTTCTAAGTTTTTCTTCAGTTTGTTCAGTCTTTTTTTCTCAGTTTTTCTTCTCAGTTTTTTCCCTCCGTTTTTCTTCAGTTTTTTTGAATATTTTTTTTTCTCAGTTATTCTGCTCAGTTTTTCTGCTCAGTTTGTTCTCAGTTTTTTTTCTCAGTTCTTTTTTTTCACAGTTTTGTGCAGTTTTTTTCTAAGTTTTTCTTCAGTTTTTTTTTCTGTTCTTTTTTTTCACAGTTTTTTTCACAGTTTTTTTTCTAAGTTTTTCTTCAGTTTGTTCAGTCTTTTTTTCTCAGTTTTTCTTCTCAGTTTTTTCCCTCCGTTTTTCTTCAGTTTTTTTGAATATTTTTTTTTCTCAGTTATTCTGCTCAGTTTTTCTGCTCAGTTTTTTCTCAGTTCTTTTTTTTCACAGTTTTGTGCAGTTTTTTTCTAAGTTTTTCGTCTGTTTTTTTTCTCTGTTCTTTTTTTCACAGTTTTTTTCACAGTTTTTTTTCTAAGTTTTTCTTCAGTTTTTTCAGTCTTTTTTTCTCAGGTTTTCTTCTCAGTTTTATTCCTCCGTTTTTCTTCAGTTTTTTTTAATAGTTTTTTTTCTCAGTTATTCTGCTCAGTTTTTTTGCTGTTTTTTCTCAGTTTTTTTTCTCATTTCTTTTTTTTCACAGATTTGTGCAATTTTATTTTAAGATTTTCTTCAGTTTTTTCAGTCTTTTTTTCTCAGTTTTTCTTCTCAGTTTTTTTCCTCCGTTTTTCTTCAGTTTTTTTGAATATTTTTTTTTCTCAGTTATTCTGCTCAGTTTTTCTGCTCAGTTTTTTCTCAGTTTTTTTTCTCAGTTCTTTTTTTTCACAGTTTTGTGCAGTTTTTTTCTAAGTTTTTCTTCAGTTTTTTTTCTCAGTTCTTTTTTTCCACTGTTTTTTTCACAGTTTTTTTTCTAAGTTTTACTTCAGTTTTTTCAGTCTTTTTTTCTCAGTTTTTCTTCTCAGATTTATTCCTCCGTTTTTCTTCAGTTTTTTTTAATAGTTTTTTTCTCAGTTATTCTGCTCAGTTTTTCTGCTCTTTTTTCTCAGTTTTTTTTCTCAGTTCTTTTTTTTCACAGTTTTGTGCAGTTTTTTTTCTAAGTTTTTCTTCAGTTTCTTCAGTCTTTTTTTCTCAGTTTTTCTTCTCAGTTTTTTCCTCCATTTTTCATCAGTTTTTTTTTATAGTTTTTTTTCTCAGTTATTCTGCTCAGTTATTCTGCTCAGTTTTTTCTCAGTTTTTTTTCTCAGTTCTTTTTTTTCACAGTTTTGTGCAGTTTTTTTCTAAGTTTTTCTTCAGTTTTTTTTTCTCAGTTCTTTTTTTTCACAGTTTTTTTCACAGTTTTTTTTCTGTTTTTCTTCAGCTTTTTCAGTCTTTTTTTCTCAGTTTTTCTTCTCAGATTTATTCCTCCGTTTTTCTTCAGTTTTTTTTAATAGTTTTTTTTCTCAGTTATTCTGCTCAGTTTTTCTGCTCAGTTTTTTCTCAGTTTTTTTTCTCAGTTCTTTTTTTTCTCAGTTTTGTGCAGTTTTTTTCTAAGTTTTTCTTCAGTTTCTTCAGTCGTTTTTTCTCAGTTTTTCTTCTCAGTTTTTTCCTCCGTTTTTCATCAGTTTTTTTGAATAGTTTTTTTTCTCAGTTATTCTGCTCAGTTTTTCTGCTGTTTTTTCTCAGTTTTTTTTCTCAGTTCTTTTTTTTCACAGTTTTGTGCAGTTTTTTTCTAAGTTTTTCTTCTGTTTTTTTTCTCTGTTCTTTTTTTTCACAGTTTTTTTCACAGTTTTTTTTCTAAGTTTTTCTTCAGTTTGTTCAGTCTTTTTTTCTCAGTTTTTCTTCTCAGTTTTTTCCCTCCGTTTTTCTTCAGTTTTTTTGAATATTTTTTTTTCTCAGTTATTCTGCTCAGTTTTTCTGCTCAGTTTTTTCTCAGTTTTTTTTCTCAGTTCTTTTTTTTGACAGTTTTGTGCAGTTTTTTTCTAAGTTTTTCTTCAGTTTTTTCAGTCTTTTTTTCTCAGGTTTTCTTCTCAGTTTTATTCCTCCGTTTTTCTTCAGTTTTTTTAATAGTTCTTTTTCTCAGTTATTTTGCTCATTTTTTCTGCTGTTTTTTCTCAGTTTTTTTTCTCAGTTCTTTTTTTTCTCAGTTTTGTGCAGTTTTTTTCTAAGTTTTTCTTCAGTTTCTTCAGTCGTTTTTTCTCAGTTTTTCTTCTCAGTTTTTTCCTCCGTTTTTCATCAGTTTTTTTTAATAGTTTTTTTTCTCAGTTATTCTGCTCAGTTTTTCTGCTGTTTTTTCTCAGTTTTTTTTCTCAGTTCTTTTTTTTCACAGTTTTGTGCAGTTTTTTTCTAAGTTTTTCCTCAGTTTTTTTTCTCAGTTTTTTTTCTAAGTTTTTCTTCAGTTTTTTCAGTCTTTTTTTCTCAGTTTTTTTTCTCAGTTTTTTTCCTCCGTTTTTCTTCAGTTTTTTTTAATAGTTTTTTTTCTCAGTTATTCTGCTCAGTTTTTCTGCTCAGTTTTTTCTCAGTTTTTTTCTCAGTTCTTTATTTTCTCAGTTTTGTGCAGTTTTTTCCTAAGTTTTTCTTCAGTTTTTTTGAATAGTTTTTTTTCTCAGTTATTCTGCTCAGTTTTTCTGCTGTTTTTTCTCAGTTTTTTTTCTCAGTTCTTTTTTTTCTCAGTTTTGTGCAGTTTTTTCCTAAGTTTTTCTTCAGTTTGTTCAGTCTTTTTTCCTCCGTTTTTCTTCAGTTTTTTTTAATAGTTTTTTTCTCAGTTATTCTGCTCAGTTTTTCTGCTCTTTTTTCTCAGTTTTTTTTCTCAGTTCTTTTTTTTCACAGTTTTGTGCAGTTTTTTCCTAAGTTTTTCTTCAGTTTTTGCAATCTTTTTTTCTCAGGTTTTCTTCTCAGTTTTATTCCTCCGTTTTTCTTCAGTTTTATTTAATAGTTTTTTTTCTCAGTTATTCTGCTCAGTTTTTCTGCTGTTTTTTCTCAGTTCTTATTTTTCACAGTTTTGTGCAATTTTATTTTAAGATTTTCTTCAGTTTTTCAGTCTTTTTTTCTCAGTTTTTCTTCTCAGTTTTTTTCCTCCGTTTTTCTTCAGTTTTTTTGAATAGTTTTTTTTCTCAGTTATTCTGCTCAGTTTTTCTGCTGTTTTTTCTCAGTTTTTTTTCTCAGTTCTTTTTTTTCACAGTTTTGTGCAGTTTTTTTCTAAGTTTTTCTTCTGTTTTTTTTCTCTGTTCTTTTTTTTCACAGTTTTTTTCACAGTTTTTTTTCTAAGTTTTTCTTCAGTTTGTTCAGTCTTTTTTTCTCAGTTTTTCTTCTCAGTTTTTTCCCTCCGTTTTTCTTCAGTTTTTTTGAATATTTTTTTTTCTCAGTTATTCTGCTCAGTTTTTCTGCTCAGTTTTTTCTCAGTTTTTTTTCTCAGTTCTTTTTTTTCACAGTTTTTTTCACAGTTTTTTTTCTAAGTTTTTCTTCAGTTTTTTCAGTCTTTTTTTCTCAGGTTTTCTTCTCAGTTTTATTCCTCCGTTTTTCTTCAGTTTTTTTAATAGTTCTTTTTCTCAGTTATTTTGCTCATTTTTTCTGCTGTTTTTTCTCAGTTTTTTTTCTCAGTTCTTTTTTTTCTCAGTTTTGTGCAGTTTTTTTCTAAGTTTTTCTTCAGTTTCTTCAGTCGTTTTTTCTCAGTTTTTCTTCTCAGTTTTTTCCTCCGTTTTTCATCAGTTTTTTTTAATAGTTTTTTTTCTCAGTTATTCTGCTCAGTTTTTCTGCTGTTTTTTCTCAGTTTTTTTTCTCAGTTCTTTTTTTTCACAGTTTTGTGCAGTTTTTTTCTAAGTTTTTCCTCAGTTTTTTTTCTCAGTTTTTTTTCTAAGTTTTTCTTCAGTTTTTTCAGTCTTTTTTTCTCAGTTTTTTTTCTCAGTTTTTTTCCTCCGTTTTTCTTCAGTTTTTTTTAATAGTTTTTTTTCTCAGTTATTCTGCTCAGTTTTTCTGCTCAGTTTTTTCTCAGTTTTTTTCTCAGTTCTTTATTTTCTCAGTTTTGTGCAGTTTTTTCCTAAGTTTTTCTTCAGTTTTTTCAGCCTTTTTTTCTCAGGTTTTCTTCTCAGTTTTATTCCTCCGTTTTTCTTCAGTTTTATTTAATAGTTTTTTTTCTCAGCTATTCTGCTCAGTTTTTCTGCTGTTTTTTCTCAGTTTTTTTTCTCAGTTCTTATTTTTCACAGTTTTGTGCAATTTTATTTTAAGATTTTCTTCAGTTTTTTCAATCTTTTTTTCTCAGTTTTTCTTCTCAGTTTTTTTCCTCCGTTTTTCTTCAGTTTTTTTGAATAGTTTTTTTTCTCAGTTATTCTGCTCAGTTTTTCTGCTGTTTTTTCTCAGTTTTTTTTCTCAGTTCTTTTTTTTCACAGTTTTGTGCAGTTTTTTTCTAAGTTTTTCTTCTGTGTTTTTTCTCTGTTCTTTTTTTTCACAGTTTTTTTCACAGTTTTTTTTCTAAGTTTTTCTTCAGTTTGTTCAGTCTTTTTTTCTCAGTTTTTCTTCTCAGTTTTTTCCCTCCGTTTTTCTTCAGTTTTTTTGAATATTTTTTTTTCTCAGTTATTCTGCTCAGTTTTTCTGCTCAGTTTTTTCTCAGTTTTTTTTCTCAGTTCTTTTTTTTCACAGTTTTGTGCAGTTTTTTTCTAAGTTTTTCTTCTGTTTTTTTTCTCTGTTCTTTTTTTCACAGTTTTTTTCACAGTTTTTTTTCTAAGTTTTTCTTCAGTTTGTTCAGTCTTTTTTTCTCAGTTTTTCTTCTCAGTTTTTTCCCTCCGTTTTTCTTCAGTTTTTTTGAATATTTTTTTTTCTCAGTTATTCTGCTCAGTTTTTCTGCTCAGTTTTTTCTCAGTTTTTTTTCTCAGTTCTTTTTTTTCACAGTTTTGTGCAGTTTTTTTCTAAGTTTTTCGTCTGTTTTTTTTCTCTGTTCTTTTTTTCACAGTTTTTTTCACAGTTTTTTTTCTAAGTTTTTCTTCAGTTTTTTCAGTCTTTTTTTCTCAGGTTTTCTTCTCAGTTTTATTCCTCCGTTTTTCTTCAGTTTTTTTTAATAGTTTTTTTTCTCAGTTATTCTGCTCAGTTTTTTTGCTGTTTTTTCTCAGTTTTTTTTCTCATTTCTTTTTTTTCACAGATTTGTGCAATTTTATTTTAAGATTTTCTTCAGTTTTTTCAGTCTTTTTTTCTCAGTTTTTCTTCTCAGTTTTTTTCCTCCGTTTTTCTTCAGTTTTTTTGAATATATTTTTTTCTCAGTTATTCTGCTCAGTTTTTCTGCTCAGTTTTTTCTCAGTTTTTTTTCTCAGTTCTTTTTTTTCACAGTTTTGTGCAGTTTTTTTTCTAAGTTTTTCTTCAGTTTCTTCAGTCTTTTTTTCTCAGTTTTTCTTCTCAGTTTTTTCCTCCATTTTTCATCAGTTTTTTTTTATAGTTTTTTTTCTCAGTTATTCTGCTCAGTTATTCTGCTCAGTTTTTTCTCAGTTTTTTTTCTCAGTTCTTTTTTTTCACAGTTTTGTGCAGTTTTTTTCTAAGTTTTTCTTCAGTTTTTTTTTCTCAGTTCTTTTTTTTCACAGTTTTTTTCACAGTTTTTTTTCTGTTTTTCTTCAGCTTTTTCAGTCTTTTTTTCTCAGTTTTTCTTCTCAGATTTATTCCTCCGTTTTTCTTCAGTTTTTTTTAATAGTTTTTTTTCTCAGTTATTCTGCTCAGTTTTTCTGCTCAGTTTTTTCTCAGTTTTTTTTCTCAGTTCTTTTTTTTCTCAGTTTTGTGCAGTTTTTTTCTAAGTTTTTCTTCAGTTTCTTCAGTCGTTTTTTCTCAGTTTTTCTTCTCAGTTTTTTCCTCCGTTTTTCATCAGTTTTTTTGAATAGTTTTTTTTCTCAGTTATTCTGCTCAGTTTTTCTGCTGTTTTTTCTCAGTTTTTTTTCTCAGTTCTTTTTTTTCACAGTTTTGTGCAGTTTTTTTCTAAGTTTTTCTTCTGTTTTTTTTCTCTGTTCTTTTTTTTCACAGTTTTTTTCACAGTTTTTTTTCTAAGTTTTTCTTCAGTTTGTTCAGTCTTTTTTTCTCAGTTTTTCTTCTCAGTTTTTTCCCTCCGTTTTTCTTCAGTTTTTTTGAATATTTTTTTTTCTCAGTTATTCTGCTCAGTTTTTCTGCTCAGTTTTTTCTCAGTTTTTTTTCTCAGTTCTTTTTTTTGACAGTTTTGTGCAGTTTTTTTCTAAGTTTTTCTTCAGTTTTTTCAGTCTTTTTTTCTCAGGTTTTCTTCTCAGTTTTATTCCTCCGTTTTTCTTCAGTTTTTTTAATAGTTCTTTTTCTCAGTTATTTTGCTCATTTTTTCTGCTGTTTTTTCTCAGTTTTTCTTCTCAGTTTTTTCCTCCGTTTTTCATCAGTTTTTTTTAATAGTTTTTTTTCTCAGTTATTCTGCTCAGTTTTTCTGCTGTTTTTTCTCAGTTTTTTTTCTCAGTTCTTTTTTTTCACAGTTTTGTGCAGTTTTTTTCTAAGTTTTTCCTCAGTTTTTTTTCTCAGTTTTTTTTCTAAGTTTTTCTTCAGTTTTTTCAGTCTTTTTTTCTCAGTTTTTTTTCTCAGTTTTTTTCCTCCGTTTTTCTTCAGTTTTTTTTAATAGTTTTTTTTCTCAGTTATTCTGCTCAGTTTTTCTGCTCAGTTTTTTCTCAGTTTTTTTCTCAGTTCTTTATTTTCTCAGTTTTGTGCAGTTTTTTCCTAAGTTTTTCTTCAGTTTTTTCAGCCTTTTTTTCTCAGGTTTTCTTCTCAGTTTTATTCCTCCGTTTTTCTTCAGTTTTATTTAATAGTTTTTTTTCTCAGTGATTCTGCTCAGTTTTTCTGCTGTTTTTTCTCAGTTTTTTTTCTCAGTTCTTATTTTTCACAGTTTTGTGCAATTTTATTTTAAGATTTTCTTCAGTTTTTTCAATCTTTTTTTCTCAGTTTTTCTTCTCAGTTTTTTTCCTCCGTTTTTCTTCAGTTTTTTTGAATAGTTTTTTTTCTCAGTTATTCTGCTCAGTTTTTCTGCTGTTTTTTCTCAGTTTTTTTTCTCAGTTCTTTTTTTTCACAGTTTTGTGCAGTTTTTTTCTAAGTTTTTCTTCTGTGTTTTTTCTCTGTTCTTTTTTTTCACAGTTTTTTTCACAGTTTTTTTTCTAAGTTTTTCTTCAGTTTGTTCAGTCTTTTTTTCTCAGTTTTTCTTCTCAGTTTTTTCCCTCCGTTTTTCTTCAGTTTTTTTGAATATTTTTTTTTCTCAGTTATTCTGCTCAGTTTTTCTGCTCAGTTTTTTCTCAGTTTTTTTTCTCAGTTCTTTTTTTTCACAGTTTTGTGCAGTTTTTTTCTAAGTTTTTCTTCTGTTTTTTTTCTCTGTTCTTTTTTTCACAGTTTTTTTCACAGTTTTTTTTCTAAGTTTTTCTTCAGTTTTTTCAGTCTTTTTTCTCAGTTTTTCTTCTCAGATTTATTCCTCCATTTTTCTTCAGTTTTTTTTAATAGTTTTTTTTCTCAGTTATTCTGCTCAGTTTTTCTGCTCAGTTTTTTCTCAGTTTTTTTTCTCAGTTCTTTTTTTTCTCAGTTTTGTGCAGTTTTTTTCTAAGTTTTTCTTCAGTTTCTTCAGTCGTTTTTTCTCAGTTTTTCTTCTCAGTTTTTTCCTCCGTTTTTCATCAGTTTTTTTTAATAGTTTTTTTTCTCAGTTATTCTGCTCAGTTTTTCTGCTGTTTTTTCTCAGTTTTTTTTCTCAGTTCTTTTTTTTCACAGTTTTGTGCAGTTTTTTTCTAAGTTTTTCTTCAGTTTTTTTTCTCAGTTTTTTTTTTTCACAGTTTTTTTCACAGTTTTTTTTCTAAGTTTTTCTTCAGTTTTTTCAGTCTTTTTTTCTCAGTTTTTTTTCTCAGTTTTTTTCCTCCGTTTTTCTTCAGTTTGTTTTAATAGTTTTTTTTCTCAGTTATTCTGCTCAGTTTTTCTGCTCAGTTTTTTCTCAGTTTTTTTCTCAGTTCTTTATTTTCTCAGTTTTGTGCAGTTTTTTCCTAAGTTTTTCTTCAGTTTTTTCAGTCTTTTTTTCTCAGGTTTTCTTCTCAGTTTTATTCCTCCGTTTTTCTTCAGTTTTATTTAATAGTTTTTTTTCTCAGTTATTCTGCTCAGTTTTTCTGCTCAGTTTTTTCTCAGTTTTTTTTCTCAGTTCTTTTTTTTCACAGTTTTGTGCAGTTTTTTTCTAAGTTTTTCTTCAGTTTCTTCAGTCGTTTTTTCTCAGTTTTTCTTCTCAGTTTTTTCCTCCGTTTTTCATCAGTTTTTTTTAATAGTTTTTTTTCTCAGTTATTCTGCTCAGTTTTTCTGCTGTTTTTTCTCAGTTTTTTTTCTCAGTTCTTTTTTTTCACAGTTTTGTGCAGTTTTTTTCTGAGTTTTTCTTCAGTTTTTTTTCTCAGTTTTTTTTTTTCACAGTTTTTTTCACAGTTTTTTTTCTAAGTTTTTCTTCAGTTTTTTCAGTCTTTTTTTCTCAGTTTTTTTTCTCAGTTTTTTTCCTCCGTTTTTCTTCAGTTTGTTTTAATAGTTTTTTTTCTCAGTTATTCTGCTCAGTTTTTCTGCTCAGTTTTTTCTCAGTTTTTTTCTCAGTTCTTTATTTTCTCAGTTTTGTGCAGTTTTTTCCTAAGTTTTTCTTCAGTTTTTTCAGTCTTTTTTTCTCAGGTTTTCTTCTCAGTTTTATTCCTCCGTTTTTCTTCAGTTTTATTTAATAGTTTTTTTTCTCAGTTATTCTGCTCAGTTTTTCTGCTCAGTTTTTTCTCAGTTTTTTTTCTCAGTTCTTTTTTTTCACAGTTTTTTTCACAGTTTTTTTTCTAAGTTTTTCTTCAGTTTGTTCAGTCTTTTTTTCTCAGTTTTTCTTCTCAGTTTTTTCCCTCCGTTTTTCTTCAGTTTTTTTGAATATTTTTTTTTCTCAGTTATTCTGCTCAGTTTTTCTGCTCAGTTTTTTCTCAGTTTTTTTTCTCAGTTCTTTTTTTTCACAGTTTTGTGCAGTTTTTTTCTAAGTTTTTCTTCAGTTTTTTTTTCTGTTCTTTTTTTTCACAGATTTTTTCACAGTTTTTTTTCTAAGTTTTTCTTCAGTTTTTTCAGTCTTTTTTTCTCAGGTTTTCTTCTCAGTTTTATTCCTCCGTTTTTCTTCAGTTTTTTTAATAGTTCTTTTTCTCAGTTATTTTGCTCATTTTTTCTGCTGTTTTTCTTCAGTTTTTTTTCTCATTTCTTTTTTTCACAGTTTTTTTCAGATTTTTTTCTAAGTTTTTCTTCAGTTTTTTCAGTCTTTTTTTCTCAGTTTTTCTTCTCAGTTTTTTCCTGCGTTTTTCTTCAGTTTTTTTGAATAGTTTTTTTTCTCAGTTATTCTGCTCAGTTTTTCTGCTGTTTTTTCTCAGTTTTTTTTCTCAGTTCTTTTTTTTCTCAGTTTTGTGCAGTTTTTTCCTAAGTTTTTCTTCAGTTTGTTCAGTCTTTTTTTCTCAGTTTTTCTTCTCAGTTTTTTTCCTCCGTTTTTCTTCAGTTTTTTTGAATAGTTTTTTTTCTCAGTTATTCTGCTCAGTTTTTCTGCTCGGTTTTTTCTCAGTTTTTTTTCTCACTTCTTTTTTTTCACAGTTTTGTGCAGTTTTTTTCTAAGTTTTTCTTCTGTTTTTTTTCTCTGTTCTTTTTTTCACAGTTTTTTTCACAGTTTTTTTTCTAAGTTTTTCTTCAGTTTTTTCAGTCTTTTTTTCTCAGGTTTTCTTCTCAGTTTTATTCCTCCGTTTTTCTTCAGTTTTTTTTAATAGTTTTTTTTCTCAGTTATTCTGCTCAGTTTTTCTGCTGTTTTTTCTCAGTTTTTTTTCTCATTTCTTTTTTTCACAGATTTGTGCAATTTTATTTTAAGATTTTCTTCAGTTTTTTCAGTCTTTTTTTCTCAGTTTTTCTTCTCAGTTTTTTTCCTCCGTTTTTCTTCAGTTTTTTTGAATAGTTTTTTTTCTCAGTTATTCTGCTCAGTTTTTCTGCTCGGTTTTTTCTCAGTTTTTTTTCTCAGTTCTTTTTTTTCACAGTTTTGTGCAGTTTTTTTCTAAGTTTTTCTTCTGTTTTTTTTCTCTGTTCTTTTTTTCACAGTTTTTTTCACAGTTTTTTTTCTAAGTTTTTCTTCAGTTTTTTCAGTCTTTTTTCCCAGGTTTTCTTCTCAGTTTTATTCCTCCGTTTTTCTTCAGTTTTTTTTAATAGTTTTTTTTCTCAGTTATTCTGCTCAGTTTTTCTGCTGTTTTTTCTCAGTTTTTTTTCTCATTTCTTTTTTTTCACAGTTTTGTGCAGTTTTTTTCTAAGTTTTTCTTCAGTTTCTTCAGTCTTTTTTTTCTCAGTTTTTCTTCTCAGTTTTTTCCTCCATTTTTCATCAGTTTTTTTTAATAGTTTTTTTTCTCAGTTATTCTGCTCAGTTATTCTGCTCAGTTTTTTCTCAGTTTTTTTTCTCAGTTCTTTTTTTTCACAGTTTTGTGCAGTTTTTTTCTAAGTTTTTCTTCAGTTCTTTTTTTTCACAGTTTTTTTCACAGTTTTTTTTCTGTTTTTCTTCAGTTTTTTCAGTCTTTTTTTCTCAGTTTTTCTTCTCAGATTTATTCCTCCGTTTTTCTTCAGTTTTTTTTAATAGTTTTTTTTCTCAGTTATTCTGCTCAGTTTTTCTGCTGTTTTTTCTCAGTTTTTTTTCTCAGTTCTTTTTTTTCTCAGTTTTGTGCAGTTTTTTTCTAAGTTTTTCTTCAGTTTCTTCAGTCGTTTTTTCTCAGTTTTTCTTCTCAGTTTTTTCCTCCGTTTTTCATCAGTTTTTTTTAATAGTTTTTTTTCTCAGTTATTCTGCTCAGTTTTTCTGCTGTTTTTTCTCAGTTTTTTTTCTCAGTTCTTTTTTTTCACAGTTTTGTGCAGTTTTTTTCTAAGTTTTTCTTCAGTTTCTTCAGTCGTTTTTTCTCAGTTTTTCTTCTCAGTTTTTCCTCCGTTTTTCATCAGTTTTTTTTAATAGTTTTTTTTCTCAGTTATTCTGCTCAGTTTTTCTGCTGTTTTTTCTCAGTTTTTTTTCTCAGTTCTTTTTTTTCACAGTTTTGTGCAGTTTTTTTCTAAGTTTTTCTTCAGTTTTTTTTCTCAGTTTTTTTTTTCACAGTTTTTTTCACAGTTTTTTTTCTAAGTTTTTCCAGTCTTTTTTTCTCAGTTTTTTTTCTCAGTTTTTTTCCTC
Organism: Pristiophorus japonicus; assembly: GCF_044704955.1. Taxonomy (NCBI): domain Eukaryota; kingdom Metazoa; phylum Chordata; class Chondrichthyes; family Pristiophoridae; genus Pristiophorus; species Pristiophorus japonicus. Next base: position 278,685 of record NW_027252177.1, on the reverse strand, counting down.
CGTTTTTCTTCAGTTTTTTTTAATAGTTTTTTTTCTCAGTTATTCTGCTCAGTTTTTCTGCTCAGTTTTTTCTCAGTTTTTTTCTCAGTTCTTTATTTTCTCAGTTTTGTGCAGTTTTTTCCTAAGTTTTTCTTCAGTTTTTTCAGTCTTTTTTTCTCAGGTTTTCTTCTCAGTTTTATTCCTCCGTTTTTCTTCAGTTTTATGTAATAGTTTTTTTTCTCAGTTATTCTGCTCAGTTTTTCTGCTGTTTTTTCTCAGTTTTTTTTCTCAGTTCTTATTTTTCACAGTTTTGTGCAATTTTATTTTAAGATTTTCTTCAGTTTTTTCAATCTTTTTTTCTCAGTTTTTCTTCTCAGTTTTTTTCCTCCGTTTTTCTTCAGTTTTTTTGAATAGTTTTTTTTCTCAGTTATTCTGCTCAGTTTTTCTGCTGTTTTTTCTCAGTTTTTTTTCTCAGTTCTTTTTTTTCACAGTTTTGTGCAGTTTTTTTCTAAGTTTTTCTTCTGTTTTTTTTCTCTGTTCTTTTTTTTCACAGTTTTTTTCACAGTTTTTTTTCTAAGTTTTTCTTCAGTTTCTTCAGTCGTTTTTTCTCAGTTTTTCTTCTCAGTTTTTTCCTCCGTTTTTCATCAGTTTTTTTTAATAGTTTTTTTTCTCAGTTATTCTGCTCAGTTTTTCTGCTGTTTTTTCTCAGTTTTTTTTCTCAGTTCTTTTTTTTCACAGTTTTGTGCAGTTTTTTTCTAAGTTTTTCTTCAGTTTTTTTTCTCAGTTTTTTTTTTTCACAGTTTTTTTCACAGTTTTTTTTCTAAGTTTTTCTTCAGTTTTTTCAGTCTTTTTTTCTCAGTTTTTTTTCTCAGTTTTTTTCCTCCGTTTTTCTTCAGTTTGTTTTAATAGTTTTTTTTCTCAGTTATTCTGCTCAGTTTTTCTGCTCAGTTTTTTCTCAGTTTTTTTCTCAGTTCTTTATTTTCTCAGTTTTGTGCAGTTTTTTCCTAAGTTTTTCTTCAGTTTTTTCAGTCTTTTTTTCTCAGGTTTTCTTCTCAGTTTTATTCCTCCGTTTTTCTTCAGTTTTATTTAATAGTTTTTTTTCTCAGTTATTCTGCTCAGTTTTTCTGCTCAGTTTTTTCTCAGTTTTTTTTCTCAGTTCTTTTTTTTCACAGTTTTGTGCAGTTTTTTTCTAAGTTTTTCTTCAGTTTCTTCAGTCGTTTTTTCTCAGTTTTTCTTCTCAGTTTTTTCCTCCGTTTTTCATCAGTTTTTTTTAATAGTTTTTTTTCTCAGTTATTCTGCTCAGTTTTTCTGCTGTTTTTTCTCAGTTTTTTTTCTCAGTTCTTTTTTTTCACAGTTTTGTGCAGTTTTTTTCTGAGTTTTTCTTCAGTTTTTTTTCTCAGTTTTTTTTTTCACAGTTTTTTTCACAGTTTTTTTTCTAAGTTTTTCTTCAGTTTTTTCAGTCTTTTTTTCTCAGTTTTTTTTCTCAGTTTTTTTCCTCCGTTTTTCTTCAGTTTGTTTTAATAGTTTTTTTTCTCAGTTATTCTGCTCAGTTTTTCTGCTCAGTTTTTTCTCAGTTTTTTTCTCAGTTCTTTATTTTCTCAGTTTTGTGCAGTTTTTTCCTAAGTTTTTCTTCAGTTTTTTCAGTCTTTTTTTCTCAGGTTTTCTTCTCAGTTTTATTCCTCCGTTTTTCTTCAGTTTTATTTAATAGTTTTTTTTCTCAGTTATTCTGCTCAGTTTTTCTGCTCAGTTTTTTCTCAGTTTTTTTTCTCAGTTCTTTTTTTTCACAGTTTTTTTCACAGTTTTTTTTCTAAGTTTTTCTTCAGTTTGTTCAGTCTTTTTTTCTCAGTTTTTCTTCTCAGTTTTTTCCCTCCGTTTTTCTTCAGTTTTTTTGAATATTTTTTTTTCTCAGTTATTCTGCTCAGTTTTTCTGCTCAGTTTTTTCTCAGTTTTTTTTCTCAGTTCTTTTTTTTCACAGTTTTGTGCAGTTTTTTTCTAAGTTTTTCTTCAGTTTTTTTTTCTGTTCTTTTTTTTCACAGTTTTTTTCACAGTTTTTTTTCTAAGTTTTTCTTCAGTTTTTTCAGTCTTTTTTTCTCAGGTTTTCTTCTCAGTTTTATTCCTCCGTTTTTCTTCAGTTTTTTTAATAGTTCTTTTTCTCAGTTATTTTGCTCATTTTTTCTGCTGTTTTTTCTCAGTTTTTTTTCTCAGTTCTTTTTTTTCTCAGTTTTGTGCAGTTTTTTTCTAAGTTTTTCTTCAGTTTCTTCAGTCGTTTTTTCTCAGTTTTTCTTCTCAGTTTTTTCCTCCGTTTTTCATCAGTTTTTTTTAATAGTTTTTTTTCTCAGTTATTCTGCTCAGTTTTTCTGCTGTTTTTTCTCAGTTTTTTTTCTCAGTTCTTTTTTTTCACAGTTTTGTGCAGTTTTTTTCTAAGTTTTTCTTCAGTTTTTTTTCTCATTTCTTTTTTTCACAGTTTTTTTCAGATTTTTTTCTAAGTTTTTCTTCAGTTTTTTCAGTCTTTTTTTCTCAGTTTTTCTTCTCAGTTTTTTCCTGCGTTTTTCTTCAGTTTTTTTGAATAGTTTTTTTTCTCAGTTATTCTGCTCAGTTTTTCTGCTGTTTTTTCTCAGTTTTTTTTCTCAGTTCTTTTTTTTCTCAGTTTTGTGCAGTTTTTTCCTAAGTTTTTCTTCAGTTTGTTCAGTCTTTTTTTCTCAGTTTTTCTTCTCAGTTTTTTTCCTCCGTTTTTCTTCAGTTTTTTTGAATAGTTTTTTTTCTCAGTTATTCTGCTCAGTTTTTCTGCTCGGTTTTTTCTCAGTTTTTTTTCTCACTTCTTTTTTTTCACAGTTTTGTGCAGTTTTTTTCTAAGTTTTTCTTCTGTTTTTTTTCTCTGTTCTTTTTTTCACAGTTTTTTTCACAGTTTTTTTTCTAAGTTTTTCTTCAGTTTTTTCAGTCTTTTTTTCTCAGGTTTTCTTCTCAGTTTTATTCCTCCGTTTTTCTTCAGTTTTTTTTAATAGTTTTTTTTCTCAGTTATTCTGCTCAGTTTTTCTGCTGTTTTTTCTCAGTTTTTTTTCTCATTTCTTTTTTTCACAGATTTGTGCAATTTTATTTTAAGATTTTCTTCAGTTTTTTCAGTCTTTTTTTCTCAGTTTTTCTTCTCAGTTTTTTTCCTCCGTTTTTCTTCAGTTTTTTTGAATAGTTTTTTTTCTCAGTTATTCTGCTCAGTTTTTCTGCTCGGTTTTTTCTCAGTTTTTTTTCTCAGTTCTTTTTTTTCACAGTTTTGTGCAGTTTTTTTCTAAGTTTTTCTTCTGTTTTTTTTCTCTGTTCTTTTTTTCACAGTTTTTTTCACAGTTTTTTTTCTAAGTTTTTCTTCAGTTTTTTCAGTCTTTTTTCCCAGGTTTTCTTCTCAGTTTTATTCCTCCGTTTTTCTTCAGTTTTTTTTAATAGTTTTTTTTCTCAGTTATTCTGCTCAGTTTTTCTGCTGTTTTTTCTCAGTTTTTTTTCTCATTTCTTTTTTTTCACAGTTTTGTGCAGTTTTTTTCTAAGTTTTTCTTCAGTTTCTTCAGTCTTTTTTTCTCAGTTTTTCTTCTCAGTTTTTTCCTCCATTTTTCATCAGTTTTTTTTAATAGTTTTTTTTCTCAGTTATTCTGCTCAGTTATTCTGCTCAGTTTTTTCTCAGTTTTTTTTCTCAGTTCTTTTTTTTCACAGTTTTGTGCAGTTTTTTTCTAAGTTTTTCTTCAGTTCTTTTTTTTCACAGTTTTTTTCACAGTTTTTTTTCTGTTTTTCTTCAGTTTTTTCAGTCTTTTTTTCTCAGTTTTTCTTCTCAGATTTATTCCTCCGTTTTTCTTCAGTTTTTTTTAATAGTTTTTTTTCTCAGTTATTCTGCTCAGTTTTTCTGCTGTTTTTTCTCAGTTTTTTTTCTCAGTTCTTTTTTTTCTCAGTTTTGTGCAGTTTTTTTCTAAGTTTTTCTTCAGTTTCTTCAGTCGTTTTTTCTCAGTTTTTCTTCTCAGTTTTTTCCTCCGTTTTTCATCAGTTTTTTTTAATAGTTTTTTTTCTCAGTTATTCTGCTCAGTTTTTCTGCTGTTTTTTCTCAGTTTTTTTTCTCAGTTCTTTTTTTTCACAGTTTTGTGCAGTTTTTTTCTAAGTTTTTCTTCAGTTTCTTCAGTCGTTTTTTCTCAGTTTTTCTTCTCAGTTTTTCCTCCGTTTTTCATCAGTTTTTTTTAATAGTTTTTTTTCTCAGTTATTCTGCTCAGTTTTTCTGCTGTTTTTTCTCAGTTTTTTTTCTCAGTTCTTTTTTTTCACAGTTTTGTGCAGTTTTTTTCTAAGTTTTTCTTCAGTTTTTTTTCTCAGTTTTTTTTTTCACAGTTTTTTTCACAGTTTTTTTTCTAAGTTTTTCCAGTCTTTTTTTCTCAGTTTTTTTTCTCAGTTTTTTTCCTCCGTTTTTCTTCAGTTTTTTTTAATAGTTTTTTTTCTCAGTTATTCTGCTCAGTTTTTCTGCTCAGTTTTTTCTCAGTTTTTTTCTCAGTTCTTTATTTTCTCAGTTTTGTGCAGTTTTTTCCTAAGTTTTTCTTCAGTTTTTTCAGTCTTTTTTTCTCAGGTTTTCTTCTCAGTTTTATTCCTCCGTTTTTCTTCAGTTTTATGTAATAGTTTTTTTTCTCAGTTATTCTGCTCAGTTTTTCTGCTGTTTTTTCTCAGTTTTTTTTCTCAGTTCTTATTTTTCACAGTTTTGTGCAATTTTATTTTAAGATTTTCTTCAGTTTTTTCAATCTTTTTTTCTCAGTTTTTCTTCTCAGTTTTTTTCCTCCGTTTTTCTTCAGTTTTTTTGAATAGTTTTTTTTCTCAGTTATTCTGCTCAGTTTTTCTGCTGTTTTTTCTCAGTTTTTTTTCTCAGTTCTTTTTTTTCACAGTTTTGTGCAGTTTTTTTCTAAGTTTTTCTTCTGTTTTTTTTCTCTGTTCTTTTTTTTCACAGTTTTTTTCACAGTTTTTTTTCTAAGTTTTTCTTCAGTTTTTTCAGTCTTTTTTTCTCAGTTTTTTTCCTCAGTTTTTTTCCTCCGTTTTTCTTCAGTTTTTTTTAATAGTTTTTTTTCTCAGTTATTCTGCTCAGTTTTTCTGCTCAGTTTTTTCTCAGTTTTTTTCTCAGTTCTTTATTTTCTCAGTTTTGTGCAGTTTTTTCCTAAGTTTTTCTTCAGTTTTTTCAGTCTTTTTTTCTCAGGTTTTCTTCTCAGTTTTATTCCTCCGTTTTTCTTCAGTTTTATTTAATAGTTTTTTTTCTCAGTTATTCTGCTCAGTTTTTCTGCTGTTTTTTCTCAGTTTTTTTTCTCAGTTCTTATTTTTCACAGTTTTGTGCAATTTTATTTTAAGATTTTCTTCAGTTTTTTCAATCTTTTTTTCTCAGTTTTTCTTCGCAGTTTTTTTCCTCCGTTTTTCTTCAGTTTTTTTGAATAGTTTTTTTTCTCAGTTATTCTGCTCAGTTTTTCTGCTGTTTTTTCTCAGTTTTTTTTCTCAGTTCTTTTTTTTCACAGTTTTGTGCAGTTTTTTTCTAAGTTTTTCTTCTGTTTTTTTTCTCTGTTCTTTTTTTTCACAGTTTTTTTCAGATTTTTTTCTAAGTTTTTCTTCAGTTTTTTCAGTCTTTTTTTCTCAGTTTTTCTTCTCAGTTTTTTCCTGCGTTTTTCTTCAGTTTTTTTGAATAGTTTTTTTTCTCAGTTATTCTGCTCAGTTTTTCTGCTGTTTTTTCTCAGTTTTTTTTCTCAGTTCTTTTTTTTCTCAGTTTTGTGCAGTTTTTTCCTAAGTTTTTCTTCAGTTTGTTCAGTCTTTTTTTCTCAGTTTTTCTTCTCAGTTTTTTTCCTCCGTTTTTCTTCAGTTTTTTTGAATAGTTTTTTTTCTCAGTTATTCTGCTCAGTTTTTCTGCTCGGTTTTTTCTCAGTTTTTTTTCTCACTTCTTTTTTTTCACAGTTTTGTGCAGTTTTTTTCTAAGTTTTTCTTCTGTTTTTTTTCTCTGTTCTTTTTTTCACAGTTTTTTTCACAGTTTTTTTTCTAAGTTTTTCTTCAGTTTTTTCAGTCTTTTTTTCTCAGGTTTTCTTCTCAGTTTTATTCCTCCGTTTTTCTTCAGTTTTTTTTAATAGTTTTTTTTCTCAGTTATTCTGCTCAGTTTTTCTGCTGTTTTTTCTCAGTTTTTTTTCTCATTTCTTTTTTTCACAGATTTGTGCAATTTTATTTTAAGATTTTCTTCAGTTTTTTCAGTCTTTTTTTCTCAGTTTTTCTTCTCAGTTTTTTTCCTCCGTTTTTCTTCAGTTTTTTTGAATAGTTTTTTTTCTCAGTTATTCTGCTCAGTTTTTCTGCTCGGTTTTTTCTCAGTTTTTTTTCTCAGTTCTTTTTTTTCACAGTTTTGTGCAGTTTTTTTCTAAGTTTTTCTTCTGTTTTTTTTCTCTGTTCTTTTTTTCACAGTTTTTTTCACAGTTTTTTTTCTAAGTTTTTCTTCAGTTTTTTCAGTCTTTTTTCCCAGGTTTTCTTCTCAGTTTTATTCCTCCGTTTTTCTTCAGTTTTTTTTAATAGTTTTTTTTCTCAGTTATTCTGCTCAGTTTTTCTGCTGTTTTTTCTCAGTTTTTTTTCTCATTTCTTTTTTTTCACAGTTTTGTGCAGTTTTTTTCTAAGTTTTTCTTCAGTTTCTTCAGTCTTTTTTTCTCAGTTTTTCTTCTCAGTTTTTTCCTCCATTTTTCATCAGTTTTTTTTAATAGTTTTTTTTCTCAGTTATTCTGCTCAGTTATTCTGCTCAGTTTTTTCTCAGTTTTTTTTCTCAGTTCTTTTTTTTCACAGTTTTGTGCAGTTTTTTTCTAAGTTTTTCTTCAGTTCTTTTTTTTCACAGTTTTTTTCACAGTTTTTTTTCTGTTTTTCTTCAGTTTTTTCAGTCTTTTTTTCTCAGTTTTTCTTCTCAGATTTATTCCTCCGTTTTTCTCCAGTTTTTTTTAATAGTTTTTTTTCTCAGTTATTCTGCTCAGTTTTTCTGCTGTTTTTTCTCAGTTTTTTTTCTCAGTTCTTTTTTTTCTCAGTTTTGTGCAGTTTTTTTCTAAGTTTTTCTTCAGTTTCTTCAGTCGTTTTTTCTCAGTTTTTCTTCTCAGTTTTTTCCTCCGTTTTTCATCAGTTTTTTTTAATAGTTTTTTTTCTCAGTTATTCTGCTCAGTTTTTCTGCTGTTTTTTCTCAGTTTTTTTTCTCAGTTCTTTTTTTTCACAGTTTTGTGCAGTTTTTTTCTAAGTTTTTCTTCAGTTTCTTCAGTCGTTTTTTCTCAGTTTTTCTTCTCAGTTTTTCCTCCGTTTTTCATCAGTTTTTTTTAATAGTTTTTTTTCTCAGTTATTCTGCTCAGTTTTTCTGCTGTTTTTTCTCAGTTTTTTTTCTCAGTTCTTTTTTTTCACAGTTTTGTGCAGTTTTTTTCTAAGTTTTTCTTCAGTTTTTTTTCTCAGTTTTTTTTTTCACAGTTTTTTTCACAGTTTTTTTTCTAAGTTTTTCCAGTCTTTTTTTCTCAGTTTTTTTTCTCAGTTTTTTTCCTCCGTTTTTCTTCAGTTTTTTTTAATAGTTTTTTTTCTCAGTTATTCTGCTCAGTTTTTCTGCTCAGTTTTTTCTCAGTTTTTTTCTCAGTTCTTTATTTTCTCAGTTTTGTGCAGTTTTTTCCTAAGTTTTTCTTCAGTTTTTTCAGTCTTTTTTTCTCAGGTTTTCTTCTCAGTTTTATTCCTCCGTTTTTCTTCAGTTTTATGTAATAGTTTTTTTTCTCAGTTATTCTGCTCAGTTTTTCTGCTGTTTTTTCTCAGTTTTTTTTCTCAGTTCTTATTTTTCACAGTTTTGTGCAATTTTATTTTAAGATTTTCTTCAGTTTTTTCAATCTTTTTTTCTCAGTTTTTCTTCTCAGTTTTTTTCCTCCGTTTTTCTTCAGTTTTTTTGAATAGTTTTTTTTCTCAGTTATTCTGCTCAGTTTTTCTGCTGTTTTTTCTCAGTTTTTTTTCTCAGTTCTTTTTTTTCACAGTTTTGTGCAGTTTTTTTCTAAGTTTTTCTTCTGTTTTTTTTCTCTGTTCTTTTTTTTCACAGTTTTTTTCACAGTTTTTTTTCTAAGTTTTTCTTCAGTTTTTTCAGTCTTTTTTTCTCAGTTTTTTTCCTCAGTTTTTTTCCTCCGTTTTTCTTCAGTTTTTTTTAATAGTTTTTTTTCTCAGTTATTCTGCTCAGTTTTTCTGCTCAGTTTTTTCTCAGTTTTTTTCTCAGTTCTTTATTTTCTCAGTTTTGTGCAGTTTTTTCCTAAGTTTTTCTTCAGTTTTTTCAGTCTTTTTTTCTCAGGTTTTCTTCTCAGTTTTATTCCTCCGTTTTTCTTCAGTTTTATTTAATAGTTTTTTTTCTCAGTTATTCTGCTCAGTTTTTCTGCTGTTTTTTCTCAGTTTTTTTTCTCAGTTCTTATTTTTCACAGTTTTGTGCAATTTTATTTTAAGATTTTCTTCAGTTTTTTCAATCTTTTTTTCTCAGTTTTTCTTCGCAGTTTTTTTCCTCCGTTTTTCTTCAGTTTTTTTGAATAGTTTTTTTTCTCAGTTATTCTGCTCAGTTTTTCTGCTGTTTTTTCTCAGTTTTTTTTCTCAGTTCTTTTTTTTCACAGTTTTGTGCAGTTTTTTTCTAAGTTTTTCTTCTGTTTTTTTTCTCTGTTCTTTTTTTTCACAGTTTTTTTCACAGTTTTTTTTCTAAGTTTTTCTTCAGTTTGTTCAGTCTTTTTTTCTCAGTTTTTCTTCTCAGTTTTTTCCCTCCGTTTTTCTTCAGTTTTTTTGAATATTTTTTTTTCTCAGTTATTCTGCTCAGTTTTTCTGCTCAGTTTCTTCTCAGTTTTTTTTCTCAGTTCTTTTATTTCACAGTTTTGTGCAGTTTTTTTCTAAGTTTTTCTTCAGTTTTTTTTTCTGTTCTTTTTTTTCACAGTTTTTTTCACAGTGTTTTTTCTAAGTTTTTCTTCAGTTTTTTCAGTCTTTTTTTCTCAGGTTTTCTTCTCAGTTTTATTCCTCCGTTTTTCTTCAGTTTTTTTTAATAGTTCTTTTTCTCAGTTATTTTGCTCATTTTTTCTGCTGTTTTTTCTCAGTTTTTTTTCTCAGTTCTTTTTTTTCTCAGTTTTGTGCAGTTTTTTTCTAAGTTTTTCTTCAGTTTCTTCAGTCGTTTTTTCTCAGTTTTTCTTCTCAGTTTTTTCCTCCGTTTTTCATCAGTTTTTTTTAATAGTTTTTTTTCTCAGTTATTCTGCTCAGTTTTTCTGTTGTTTTTTCTCAGTTTTTTTCTCAGTTCTTTTTTTTCACAGTTTTGTGCACAGTTTCTTTCCAAGTTTTTCTTCAGTTTTTTTTTCTCAGTTCTTTTTTTTCACAGTTTTTTTCGAAGTTTTTCTTCAGTTTTTTCAGTCTTTTTTTTCTCAGTTTTGCTTCTCAGTTTTTTCCTCCGTTTTTCTTCAGTTTTTTTTAATAGTTTTTTTTCTCAGCTATTCTGCTCAGTTTTTCTGCTGTTTTTTCTCAGTTTTTTTTCTCAGTTCTTTTTTTTCTCAGTTTTGTGCAGTTTTTCCTAAATTTTTCTTCAATTTGTTCAGTCTTTTTTTCTCCGTTTTTCTTCAGTTTTTTTGAATAGTTTTTTTTCTCAGTTATTCTGCTCAGATTTTCTGCTGTTTTTTCTCAGTTTTTTTTCTCATTTCTTTTTTTTCACAGTTTTGTGCAATTTTATTTTAAGTTTTTCTTCAGTTTTTTCAGTCTTTTTTTCTCAGGTTTTCTTCTCAGTTTTATTCCTCCGTTTTTCTTCAGTATTTTTTAATAGTTTTTTTTCTCAGTTATTCTGCTCAGTTTTTCTGCTGTTTTTTCTCAGTTTTTTTTCTCAGTTCTTTTTTTTCACAGTTTTGTGCAGTTTTTTTCTAAGTTTTTCTTCAGTTTATTTTCTCAGTTTTTTTTCTAAGTTTTTCTTCAGTTTTTTCAGTCTTTTTTTCTCAGTTTTTTTTCTCAGTTTTTTTCCTCCGTTTTTCTTCAGTTTTTTTTTATAGTTTTTTTTCTCAGTTATTCTGCTCAGTTTTTCTGCTCAGTTTTTTCTCAGTTTTTTTCTCAGTTCTTTATTTTCTCAGTTTTGTGCAGTTTTTTCCTAAGTTTTTCTTCAGTTTTTTCAGCCTTTTTTTCTCAGGTTTTCTTCTCAGTTTTATTCCTCCGTTTTTCTTCAGTTTTATTTAATAGTTTTTTTTCTCAGTGATTCTGCTCAGTTTTTCTGCTGTTTTTTCTCAGTTTTTTTTCTCAGTTCTTATTTTTCACAGTTTTGTGCAATTTTATTTTAAGATTTTCTTCAGTTTTTTCAATCTTTTTTTCTCAGTTTTTCTTCTCAGTTTTTTTCCTCCGTTTTTCTTCAGTTTTTTTGAATAGTTTTTTTTCTCAGTTATTCTGCTCAGTTTTTCTGCTGTTTTTTCTCAGTTTTTTTTCTCAGTTCATTTTTTTCACAGTTTTGTGCAGTTTTTTTCTAAGTTTTTCTTCTGTTTTTTTTCTCTGTTCTTTTTTTTCACAGTTTTTTTCACAGTTTTTTTTCTAAGTTTTTCTTCAGTTTGTTCAGTCTTTTTTTCTCAGTTTTTCTTCTCAGTTTTTTCCCTCCGTTTTTCTTCAGTTTTTTTGAATATTTTTTTTTCTCAGTTATTCTGCTCAGTTTTTCTGCTCAGTTTTTTCTCAGTTTTTTTTCTCAGTTCTTTTTTTTCACAGTTTTGTGCAGTTTTTTTCTAAGTTTTTCTTCTGTTTTTTTTCTCTGTTCTTTTTTTCACAGTTTTTTTCACAGTTTTTTTTCTAAGTTTTTCTTCAGTTTTTTCAGTCTTTTTTTCTCAGTTTTTCTTCTCAGTTTTTTTCCTCCGTTTTTCTTCAGTTTTTTTGAATAGTTTTTTTTCTCAGTTATTCTGCTCAGTTTTTCTGCTCGGTTTTTTCTCAGTTTTTTTTCTCAGTTCTTTTTTTTCACAGTTTTGTGCAGTTTTTTTCTAAGTTTTTCTTCTGTTTTTTTTCTCTGTTCTTTTTTTCACAGTTTTTTTCACAGTTTTTTTTCTAAGTTTTTCTTCAGTTTTTTCAGTCTTTTTTTCTCAGGTTTTCTTCTCAGTTTTATTCCTCCGTTTTTCTTCAGTTTTTTTTAATAGTTTTTTTTCTCAGTTATTCTGCTCAGTTTTTCTGCTGTTTTTTCTCAGTTTTTTTTCTCATTTCTTTTTTTTCACAGTTTTGTGCAGTTTTTTTCTAAGTTTTTCTTCAGTTTCTTCAGTCTTTTTTTCTCAGTTTTTCTTCTCAGTTTTATTCCTCCGTTTTTCTTCAGTTTTTTTGAATAGTTTTTTTTCTCAGTTATTCTGCTCAGTTTTTCTGCTCAGTTTTTTCTCAGTTTTTTTTCTCAGTTCTTTTTTTTCACAGTTTTGTGCAGTTTTTTTCTAAGTTTTTCTTCAGTTCTTTTTTTTCACAGTTTTTTTCACAGTTTTTTTTCTGTTTTTCTTCAGTTTTTTCAGTCTTTTTTTCTCAGTTTTTCTTCTCAGATTTATTCCTCCGTTTTTCTTCAGTTTTTTGTTAATAGTTTTTTTTCTCAGTTATTCTGCTCAGTTTTTCTGCTCAGTTTTTTCTCAGTTTTTTTTCTCAGTTCTTTTTTTTCTCAGTTTTGTGCAGTTTTTTTCTAAGTTTTTCTTCAGTTTCTTCAGTCGTTTTTTCTCAGTTTTTCTTCTCAGTTTTTTCCTCCGTTTTTCATCAGTTTTTTTTAATAGTTTTTTTTCTCAGTTATTCTGCTCAGTTTTTCTGCTGTTTTTTCTCAGTTTTTTTTCTCAGTTCTTTTTTTTCACAGTTTTGTGCAGTTTTTTTCTAAGTTTTTCTTCAGTTTCTTCAGTCGTTTTTTCTCAGTTTTTCTTCTCAGTTTTTCCTCCGTTTTTCATCAGTTTTTTTTAATAGTTTTTTTTCTCAGTTATTCTGCTCAGTTTTTCTGCTGTTTTTTCTCAGTTTTTTTTCTCAGTTCTTTTTTTTCACAGTTTTGTGCAGTTTTTTTCTAAGTTTTTCTTCAGTTTTTTTTCTCAGTTTTTTTTTTCACAGTTTTTTTCACAGTTTTTTTTCTAAGTTTTTCCAGTCTTTTTTTCTCAGTTTTTTTTCTCAGTTTTTTTCCTCCGTTTTTCTTCAGTTTTTTTTAATAGTTTTTTTTCTCAGTTATTCTGCTCAGTTTTTCTGCTCAGTTTTTTCTCAGTTTTTTTCTCAGTTCTTTATTTTCTCAGTTTTGTGCAGTTTTTTCCTAAGTTTTTCTTCAGTTTTTTCAGTCTTTTTTTCTCAGGTTTTCTTCTCAGTTTTATTCCTCCGTTTTTCTTCAGTTTTATGTAATAGTTTTTTTTCTCAGTTATTCTGCTCAGTTTTTCTGCTGTTTTTTCTCAGTTTTTTTTCTCAGTTCTTATTTTTCACAGTTTTGTGCAATTTTATTTTAAGATTTTCTTCAGTTTTTTCAATCTTTTTTTCTCAGTTTTTCTTCTCAGTTTTTTTCCTCCGTTTTTCTTCAGTTTTTTTGAATAGTTTTTTTTCTCAGTTATTCTGCTCAGTTTTTCTGCTGTTTTTTCTCAGTTTTTTTTCTCAGTTCTTTTTTTTCACAGTTTTGTGCAGTTTTTTTCTAAGTTTTTCTTCTGTTTTTTTTCTCTGTTCTTTTTTTTCACAGTTTTTTTCACAGTTTTTTTTCTAAGTTTTTCTTCAGTTTGTTCAGTCTTTTTTTCTCAGTTTTTCTTCTCAGTTTTTTCCCTCCGTTTTTCTTCAGTTTTTTTGAATATTTTTTTTTCTCAGTTATTCTGCTCAGTTTTTCTGCTCAGTTTTTTCTCAGTTTTTTTTCTCAGTTCTTTTATTTCACAGTTTTGTGCAGTTTTTTTCTAAGTTTTTCTTCAGTTTTTTTTTCTGTTCTTTTTTTTCACAGTTTTTTTCACAGTTTTTTTTCTAAGTTTTTCTTCAGTTTTTTCAGTCTTTTTTTCTCAGGTTTTCTTCTCAGTTTTATTCCTCCGTTTTTCTTCAGTTTTTTTTAATAGTTCTTTTTCTCAGTTATTTTGCTCATTTTTTCTGCTGTTTTTTCTCAGTTTTTTTTCTCAGTTCTTTTTTTTCTCAGTTTTGTGCAGTTTTTTTCTAAGTTTTTCTTCAGTTTCTTCAGTCGTTTTTTCTCAGTTTTTCTTCTCAGTTTTTTCCTCCGTTTTTCATCAGTTTTTTTTAATAGTTTTTTTTCTCAGTTATTCTGCTCAGTTTTTCTGTTGTTTTTTCTCAGTTTTTTTTCTCAGTTCTTTTTTTTCACAGTTTTGTGCACAGTTTCTTTCCAAGTTTTTCTTCAGTTTTTTTTTCTCAGTTCTTTTTTTTCACAGTTTTTTTCACAGTTTTTTTTCTAAGTTTTTCTTCAGTTTTTTCAGTCTTTTTTTCTCAGGTTTTCTTCTCAGTTTTATTCCTCCGTTTTTCTTCAGTTTTTTTTAATAGTTTTTTTTCTCAGTTATTCTGCTCAGTTTTTCTGCTGTTTTTTCTCAGTTTTTTTTCTCATTTCTTTTTTTTCACAGTTTTGTGCAGTTTTTTTCTAAGTTTTTCTTCAGTTTCTTCAGTCTTTTTTTCTCAGTTTTTCTTCTCAGTTTTTTCCTCCATTTTTCATCAGTTTTTTTTAATAGTTTTTTTTCTCAGTTATTCTGCTCAGTTATTCTGCTCAGTTTTTTCTCAGTTTTTTTTCTCAGTTCTTTTTTTTCACAGTTTTGTGCAGTTTTTTTCTAAGTTTTTCTTCAGTTCTTTTTTTTCACAGTTTTTTTCACAGTTTTTTTTCTGTTTTTCTTCAGTTTTTTCAGTCTTTTTTTCTCAGTTTTTCTTCTCAGATTTATTCCTCCGTTTTTCTTCAGTTTTTTGTTAATAGTTTTTTTTCTCAGTTATTCTGCTCAGTTTTTCTGCTCAGTTTTTTCTCAGTTTTTTTTCTCAGTTCTTTTTTTTCTCAGTTTTGTGCAGTTTTTTTCTAAGTTTTTCTTCAGTTTCTTCAGTCGTTTTTTCTCAGTTTTTCTTCTCAGTTTTTTCCTCCGTTTTTCATCAGTTTTTTTTAATAGTTTTTTTTCTCAGTTATTCTGCTCAGTTTTTCTGCTGTTTTTTCTCAGTTTTTTTTCTCAGTTCTTTTTTTTCACAGTTTTGTGCAGTTTTTTTCTAAGTTTTTCTTCAGTTTCTTCAGTCGTTTTTTCTCAGTTTTTCTTCTCAGTTTTTCCTCCGTTTTTCATCAGTTTTTTTTAATAGTTTTTTTTCTCAGTTATTCTGCTCAGTTTTTCTGCTGTTTTTTCTCAGTTTTTTTTCTCAGTTCTTTTTTTTCACAGTTTTGTGCAGTTTTTTTCTAAGTTTTTCTTCAGTTTTTTTTCTCAGTTTTTTTTTTCACAGTTTTTTTCACAGTTTTTTTTCTAAGTTTTTCCAGTCTTTTTTTCTCAGTTTTTTTTCTCAGTTTTTTTCCTCCGTTTTTCTTCAGTTTTTTTTAATAGTTTTTTTTCTCAGTTATTCTGCTCAGTTTTTCTGCTCAGTTTTTTCTCAGTTTTTTTCTCAGTTCTTTATTTTCTCAGTTTTGTGCAGTTTTTTCCTAAGTTTTTCTTCAGTTTTTTCAGTCTTTTTTTCTCAGGTTTTCTTCTCAGTTTTATTCCTCCGTTTTTCTTCAGTTTTATGTAATAGTTTTTTTTCTCAGTTATTCTGCTCAGTTTTTCTGCTGTTTTTTCTCAGTTTTTTTTCTCAGTTCTTATTTTTCACAGTTTTGTGCAATTTTATTTTAAGATTTTCTTCAGTTTTTTCAATCTTTTTTTCTCAGTTTTTCTTCTCAGTTTTTTTCCTCCGTTTTTCTTCAGTTTTTTTGAATAGTTTTTTTTCTCAGTTATTCTGCTCAGTTTTTCTGCTGTTTTTTCTCAGTTTTTTTTCTCAGTTCTTTTTTTTCACAGTTTTGTGCAGTTTTTTTCTAAGTTTTTCTTCTGTTTTTTTTCTCTGTTCTTTTTTTTCACAGTTTTTTTCACAGTTTTTTTTCTAAGTTTTTCTTCAGTTTTTTCAGTCTTTTTTTCTCAGTTTTTTTCCTCAGTTTTTTTCCTCCGTTTTTCTTCAGTTTTTTTTAATAGTTTTTTTTCTCAGTTATTCTGCTCAGTTTTTCTGCTCAGTTTTTTCTCAGTTTTTTTCTCAGTTCTTTATTTTCTCAGTTTTGTGCAGTTTTTTCCTAAGTTTTTCTTCAGTTTTTTCAGTCTTTTTTTCTCAGGTTTTCTTCTCAGTTTTATTCCTCCGTTTTTCTTCAGTTTTATTTAATAGTTTTTTTTCTCAGTTATTCTGCTCAGTTTTTCTGCTGTTTTTTCTCAGTTTTTTTTCTCAGTTCTTATTTTTCACAGTTTTGTGCAATTTTATTTTAAGATTTTCTTCAGTTTTTTCAATCTTTTTTTCTCAGTTTTTCTTCGCAGTTTTTTTCCTCCGTTTTTCTTCAGTTTTTTTGAATAGTTTTTTTTCTCAGTTATTCTGCTCAGTTTTTCTGCTGTTTTTTCTCAGTTTTTTTTCTCAGTTCTTTTTTTTCACAGTTTTGTGCAGTTTTTTTCTAAGTTTTTCTTCTGTTTTTTTTCTCTGTTCTTTTTTTTCACAGTTTTTTTCACAGTTTTTTTTCTAAGTTTTTCTTCAGTTTGTTCAGTCTTTTTTTCTCAGTTTTTCTTCTCAGTTTTTTCCCTCCGTTTTTCTTCAGTTTTTTTGAATATTTTTTTTTCTCAGTTATTCTGCTCAGTTTTTCTGCTCAGTTTTTTCTCAGTTTTTTTTCTCAGTTCTTTTATTTCACAGTTTTGTGCAGTTTTTTTCTAAGTTTTTCTTCAGTTTTTTTTTCTGTTCTTTTTTTTCACAGTTTTTTTCACAGTTTTTTTTCTAAGTTTTTCTTCAGTTTTTTCAGTCTTTTTTTCTCAGGTTTTCTTCTCAGTTTTATTCCTCCGTTTTTCTTCAGTTTTTTTTAATAGTTCTTTTTCTCAGTTATTTTGCTCATTTTTTCTGCTGTTTTTTCTCAGTTTTTTTTCTCAGTTCTTTTTTTTCTCAGTTTTGTGCAGTTTTTTTCTAAGTTTTTCTTCAGTTTCTTCAGTCGTTTTTTCTCAGTTTTTCTTCTCAGTTTTTTCCTCCGTTTTTCATCAGTTTTTTTTAATAGTTTTTTTTCTCAGTTATTCTGCTCAGTTTTTCTGTTGTTTTTTCTCAGTTTTTTTTCTCAGTTCTTTTTTTTCACAGTTTTGTGCACAGTTTCTTTCCAAGTTTTTCTTCAGTTTTTTTTTCTCAGTTCTTTTTTTTCACAGTTTTTTTCGAAGTTTTTCTTCAGTTTTTTCAGTCTTTTTTTTCTCAGTTTTGCTTCTCAGTTTTTTCCTCCGTTTTTCTTCAGTTTTTTTTAATAGTTTTTTTTCTCAGTTATTCTGCTCAGTTTTTCTGCTGTTTTTTCTCAGTTTTTTTTCTCAGTTCTTTTTTTTCTCAGTTTTGTGCAGTTTTTCCTAAATTTTTCTTCAATTTGTTCAGTCTTTTTTTCTCCGTTTTTCTTCAGTTTTTTTGAATAGTTTTTTTTCTCAGTTATTCTGCTCAGATTTTCTGCTGTTTTTTCTCAGTTTTTTTTCTCATTTCTTTTTTTTCACAGTTTTGTGCAATTTTATTTTAAGTTTTTCTTCAGTTTTTTCAGTCTTTTTTTCTCAGGTTTTCTTCTCAGTTTTATTCCTCCGTTTTTCTTCAGTATTTTTTAATAGTTTTTTTTCTCAGTTATTCTGCTCAGTTTTTCTGCTGTTTTTTCTCAGTTTTTTTTCTCAGTTCTTTTTTTTCACAGTTTTGTGCAGTTTTTTTCTAAGTTTTTCTTCAGTTTATTTTCTCAGTTTTTTTTCTAAGTTTTTCTTCAGTTTTTTCAGTCTTTTTTTCTCAGTTTTTTTTCTCAGTTTTTTTCCTCCGTTTTTCTTCAGTTTTTTTTAATAGTTTTTTTTCTCAGTTATTCTGCTCAGTTTTTCTGCTCAGTTTTTTCTCAGTTTTTTTCTCAGTTCTTTATTTTCTCAGTTTTGTGCAGTTTTTTCCTAAGTTTTTCTTCAGTTTTTTCAGCCTTTTTTTCTCAGGTTTTCTTCTCAGTTTTATTCCTCCGTTTTTCTTCAGTTTTATTTAATAGTTTTTTTTCTCAGTGATTCTGCTCAGTTTTTCTGCTGTTTTTTCTCAGTTTTTTTTCTCAGTTCTTATTTTTCACAGTTTTGTGCAATTTTATTTTAAGATTTTCTTCAGTTTTTTCAATCTTTTTTTCTCAGTTTTTCTTCTCAGTTTTTTTCCTCCGTTTTTCTTCAGTTTTTTTGAATAGTTTTTTTTCTCAGTTATTCTGCTCAGTTTTTCTGCTGTTTTTTCTCAGTTTTTTTTCTCAGTTCTTTTTTTTCACAGTTTTGTGCAGTTTTTTTCTAAGTTTTTCTTCTGTTTTTTTTCTCTGTTCTTTTTTTTCACAGTTTTTTTCACAGTTTTTTTTCTAAGTTTTTCTTCAGTTTGTTCAGTCTTTTTTTCTCAGTTTTTCTTCTCAGTTTTTTCCCTCCGTTTTTCTTCAGTTTTTTTGAATATTTTTTTTTCTCAGTTATTCTGCTCAGTTTTTCTGCTCAGTTTTTTCTCAGTTTTTTTTCTCAGTTCTTTTTTTTCACAGTTTTGTGCAGTTTTTTTCTAAGTTTTTCTTCTGTTTTTTTTCTCTGTTCTTTTTTTCACAGTTTTTTTCACAGTTTTTTTTCTAAGTTTTTCTTCAGTTTTTTCAGTCTTTTTTTCTCAGGTTTTCTTCTCAGTTTTATTCCTCCGTTTTTCTTCAGTTTTTTTTAATAGTTCTTTTTCTCAGTTATTTTGCTCATTTTTTCTGCTGTTTTTTCTCAGTTTTTTTTCTCAGTTCTTTTTTTTCTCAGTTTTGTGCAGTTTTTTTCTAAGTTTTTCTTCAGTTTCTTCAGTCGTTTTTTCTCAGTTTTTCTTCTCAGTTTTTTCCTCCGTTTTTCATCAGTTTTTTTTAATAGTTTTTTTTCTCAGTTATTCTGCTCAGTTTTTCTGCTGTTTTTTCTCAGTTTTTTTTCTCAGTTCTTTTTTTTCACAGTTTTGTGCAGTTTTTTTCTAAGTTTTTCTTCAGTTTTTTTTCTCAGTTTTTTTTCTAAGTTTTTCTTCAGTTTTTTCAGTCTTTTTTTCTCAGTTTTTTTTCTCAGTTTTTTTCCTCCGTTTTTCTTCAGTTTTTTTTAATAGTTTTTTTTCTCAGTTATTCTGCTCAGTTTTTCTGCTCAGTTTTTTCTCAGTTTTTTTCTCAGTTCTTTATTTTCTCAGTTTTGTGCAGTTTTTTCCTAAGTTTTTCTTCTGTTTTTTCAGCCTTTTTTTCTCAGGTTTTCTTCTCAGTTTTATTCCTCCGTTTTTCTTCAGTTTTATTTAATAGTTTTTTTTCTCAGTGATTCTGCTCAGTTTTTCTGCTGTTTTTTCTCAGTTTTTTTTCTCAGTTCTTATTTTTCACAGTTTTGTGCAATTTTATTTTAAGATTTTCTTCAGTTTTTTCAATCTTTTTTTCTCAGTTTTTCTTCTCAGTTTTTTTCCTCCGTTTTTCTTCAGTTTTTTTGAATAGTTTTTTTTCTCAGTTATTCTGCTCAGTTTTTCTGCTGTTTTTTCTCAGTTTTTTTTCTCAGTTCTTTTTTTTCACAGTTTTGTGCAGTTTTTTTCTAAGTTTTTCTTCTGTGTTTTTTCTCTGTTCTTTTTTTTCACAGTTTTTTTCACAGTTTTTTTTCTAAGTTTTTCTTCAGTTTGTTCAGTCTTTTTTTCTCAGTTTTTCTTCTCAGTTTTTTCCCTCCGTTTTTCTTCAGTTTTTTTGAATATTTTTTTTTCTCAGTTATTCTGCTCAGTTTTTCTGCTCAGTTTTTTCTCAGTTTTTTTTCTCAGTTCTTTTTTTTCACAGTTTTGTGCAGTTTTTTACTAAGTTTTTCTTCTGTTTTTTTTCTCTGTTCTTTTTTTCACAGTTTTTTTCACAGTTTTTTTTCTAAGTTTTTCTTCAGTTTTTTCAGTCTTTTTTCTCAGTTTTTCTTCTCAGATTTATTCCTCCGTTTTTCTTCAGTTTTTTTAATAGTTTTTTTTCTCAGTTATTCTGCTCAGTTTTTCTGCTCAGTTTTTTCTCAGTTTTTTTTCTCAGTTCTTTTTTTTCTCAGTTTTGTGCAGTTTTTTTCTAAGTTTTTCTTCAGTTTCTTCAGTCGTTTTTTCTCAGTTTTTCTTCTCAGTTTTTTCCTCCGTTTTTCATCAGTTTTTTTTAATAGTTTTTTTTCTCAGTTATTCTGCTCAGTTTTTCTGCTGTTTTTTCTCAGTTTTTTTTCTCAGTTCTTTTTTTTCACAGTTTTGTGCAGTTTTTTTCTAAGTTTTTCTTCAGTTTTTTTTCTCAGTTTTTTTTTTCACAGTTTTTTTCACAGTTTTTTTTCTAAGTTTTTCTTCAGTTTTTTCAGTCTTTTTTTCTCAGTTTTTCTTCTCAGATTTATTCCTCCGTTTTTCTTCAGTTTTTTTTAATAGTTTTTTTCTCAGTTATTCTGCTCAGTTTTTCTGCTCTTTTTTCTCAGTTTTTTTTCTCAGTTCTTTTTTTTCACAGTTTTGTGCAGTTTTTTCCTAAGTTTTTCTTCAGTTCTTGCAATCTTTTTATCTCAGGTTTTCTTCTCAGTTTTATTCCTCCGTTTTTCTTCAGTTTTATTTAATAGTTTTTTTTCTCAGTTATTCTGCTCAGTTTTTCTGCTGTTTTTTCTCAGTTCTTATTTTTCACAGTTTTGTGCAATTTTATTTTAAGATTTTCTTCAGTTTTTCAGTCTTTTTTTCTCAGTTTTTCTTCTCAGTTTTTTTCCTCCGTTTTTCTTCAGTTTTTTTGAATAGTTTTTTTTCTCAGTTATTCTGCTCAGTTTATCTGCTGTTTTTTCTCAGTTTTTTTTCTCTGTTCTTTTTTTTCACAGTTTTGTGCAGTTTTTTTCTAAGTTTTTCTTCTGTTTTTTTTCTCTGTTCTTTTTTTTCACAGTTTTTTTCACAGTTTTTTTTCTAAGTTTTTCTTCAGTTTGTTCAGTCTTTTTTTCTCAGTTTTTCTTCTCAGTTTTTTCCCTCCGTTTTTCTTCAGTTTTTTTGAATATTTTTTTTTCTCAGTTATTCTGCTCAGTTTTTCTGCTCAGTTTTTTCTCAGTTTTTTTTCTCAGTTCTTTTTTTTCACAGTTTTGTGCAGTTTTTTTCTAAGTTTTTCGTCTGTTTTTTTTCTCTGTTCTTTTTTTCACAGTTTTTTTCACAGTTTTTTTTCTAAGTTTTTCTTCAATTTTTTCAGTCTTTTTTTCTCAGGTTTTCTTCTCAGTTTTATTCCTCCGTTTTTCTTCAGTTTTTTTTAATAGTTTTTTTTCTCAGTTATTCTGCTCAGTTTTTCTGCTGTTTTTTCTCAGTTTTTTTTCTCATTTCTTTTTTTTCACAGATTTGTGCAATTTTATTTTAAGATTTTCTTCAGTTTTTTCAGTCGTTTTTCTCAATTTTTATTCTCAGTTTTTTTTACTCCGTTTTTCTTCAGTATTTTTTTAATAGTTTTTTTCTCAGTTTTTCTGCTCAGTTTTTTCTTCAGTTTTTTTTCTCAGTTCTTTTTTCACAGTTTTTTTCACAGTTTTTTTCTAAGTTTTTCTTCAGTTTTTTCAGTCGTTTTTTCTCAGTTTTTCTTCTCAGTTTTTTTCCTCCGTTTTTCTTCAGTTTTTTTGAATAGATTTTTTTCTCAGTTATTCTGCTCAGTTTTTCTGCTCAGTTTTTTCTCAGTTTTTTTTCTCAGTTCTTTTTTTTCACAGTTTTGTGCAGTTTTTTTCTAAGTTTTTCTTCAGTTTTTTTTCTCAGTTCTTTTTTTCCACAGTTTTTTTCACAGTTTTTTTTCTAAGTTTTTCTTCAGTTTGTTCAGTCTTTTTTTCTCAGTTTTTCTTCTCAGTTTTTTCCCTCCGTTTTTCTTCAGTTTTTTTGAATATTTTTTTTTCTCAGTTATTCTGCTCAGTTTTTCTGCTCAGTTTTTTCTCAGTTTTTTTTCTCAGTTCTTTTTTTTCACAGTTTTGTGCAGTTTTTTTCTAAGTTTTTCTTCAGTTTTTTTTTCTGTTCTTTTTTTTCACAGTTTTTTTCACAGTTTTTTTTCTAAGTTTTTCTTCAGTTTGTTCAGTCTTTTTTTCTCAGTTTTTCTTCTCAGTTTTTTCCCTCCGTTTTTCTTCAGTTTTTTTGAATATTTTTTTTTCTCAGTTATTCTGCTCAGTTTTTCTGCTCAGTTTTTTCTCAGTTTTTTTTCTCAGTTCTTTTTTTTCACAGTTTTGTGCAGTTTTTTTCTAAGTTTTTCGTCTGTTTTTTTTCTCTGTTCTTTTTTTCACAGTTTTTTTCACAGTTTTTTTTCTAAGTTTTTCTTCAGTTTTTTCAGTCTTTTTTTCTCAGGTTTTCTTCTCAGTTTTATTCCTCCGTTTTTCTTCAGTTTTTTTTAATAGTTTTTTTTCTCAGTTATTCTGCTCAGTTTTTCTGCTCAGTTTTTTCTCAGTTTTTTTTCTCAGTTCTTTTTTTTCACAGTTTTGTGCAGTTTTTTACTAAGTTTTTCTTCTGTTTTTTTTCTCTGTTCTTTTTTTCACAGTTTTTTTCACAGTTTTTTTTCTAAGTTTTTCTTCAGTTTTTTCAGTCTTTTTTCTCAGTTTTTCTTCTCAGATTTATTCCTCCGTTTTTCTTCAGTTTTTTTAATAGTTTTTTTTCTCAGTTATTCTGCTCAGTTTTTCTGCTCAGTTTTTTCTCAGTTTTTTTTCTCAGTTCTTTTTTTTCTCAGTTTTGTGCAGTTTTTTTCTAAGTTTTTCTTCAGTTTCTTCAGTCGTTTTTTCTCAGTTTTTCTTCTCAGTTTTTTCCTCCGTTTTTCATCAGTTTTTTTTAATAGTTTTTTTTCTCAGTTATTCTGCTCAGTTTTTCTGCTGTTTTTTCTCAGTTTTTTTTCTCAGTTCTTTTTTTTCACAGTTTTGTGCAGTTTTTTTCTAAGTTTTTCTTCAGTTTTTTTTCTCAGTTTTTTTTTTCACAGTTTTTTTCACAGTTTTTTTTCTAAGTTTTTCTTCAGTTTTTTCAGTCTTTTTTTCTCAGTTTTTTTTCTCAGTTTTTTTCCTCCGTTTTTCTTCAGTTTGTTTTAATAGTTTTTTTTCTCAGTTATTCTGCTCAGTTTTTCTGCTCAGTTTTTTCTCAGTTTTTTTCTCAGTTCTTTATTTTCTCAGTTTTGTGCAGTTTTTTCCGAAGTTTTTCTTCAGTTTTTTCAGTCTTTTTTTCTCAGGTTTTCTTCTCAGTTTTATTCCTCCGTTTTTCTTCAGTTTTATTTAATAGTTTTTTTTCTCAGTTATTCTGCTCAGTTTTTCTGCTGTTTTTTCTCAGTTTTTTTTCTCAGTTCTTATTTTTCACAGTTTTGTGCAATTTTATTTTAAGATTTTCTTCAGTTTTTTCAATCTTTTTTTCTCAGTTTTTCTTCTCAGTTTTTTTCCTCCGTTTTTCTTCAGTTTTTTTGAATAGTTTTTTTTCTCAGTTATTCTGCTCAGTTTTTCTGCTGTTTTTTCTCAGTTTTTTTTCTCAGTTCTTTTTTTTCACAGTTTTGTGCAGTTTTTTTCTAAGTTTTTCTTCTGTTTTTTTTCTCTGTTCTTTTTTTTCACAGTTTTTTTCACAGTTTTTTTTCTAAGTTTTTCTTCAGTTTGTTCAGTCTTTTTTTCTCAGTTTTTCTTCTCAGTTTTTTCCCTCCGTTTTTCTTCAGTTTTTTTGAATATTTTTTTTTCTCAGTTATTCTGCTCAGTTTTTCTGCTCAGTTTTTTCTCAGTTTTTTTTCTCAGTTCTTTTTTTTCACAGTTTTGTGCAGTTTTTTACTAAGTTTTTCTTCTGTTTTTTTTCTCTGTTCTTTTTTTCACAGTTTTTTTCACAGTTTTTTTTCTAAGTTTTTCTTCAGTTTTTTCAGTCTTTTTTCTCAGTTTTTCTTCTCAGATTTATTCCTCCGTTTTTCTTCAGTTTTTTTAATAGTTTTTTTTCTCAGTTATTCTGCTCAGTTTTTCTGCTCAGTTTTTTCTCAGTTTTTTTTCTCAGTTCTTTTTTTTCTCAGTTTTGTGCAGTTTTTTTCTAAGTTTTTCTTCAGTTTCTTCAGTCGTTTTTTCTCAGTTTTTCTTCTCAGTTTTTTCCTCCGTTTTTCATCAGTTTTTTTTAATAGTTTTTTTTCTCAGTTATTCTGCTCAGTTTTTCTGCTGTTTTTTCTCAGTTTTTTTTCTCAGTTCTTTTTTTTCACAGTTTTGTGCAGTTTTTTTCTAAGTTTTTCTTCAGTTTTTTTTCTCAGTTTTTTTTTTCACAGTTTTTTTCACAGTTTTTTTTCTAAGTTTTTCTTCAGTTTTTTCAGTCTTTTTTTCTCAGTTTTTTTTCTCAGTTTTTTTCCTCCGTTTTTCTTCAGTTTGTTTTAATAGTTTTTTTTCTCAGTTATTCTGCTCAGTTTTTCTGCTCAGTTTTTTCTCAGTTTTTTTCTCAGTTCTTTATTTTCTCAGTTTTGTGCAGTTTTTTCCTAAGTTTTTCTTCAGTTTTTTCAGTCTTTTTTTCTCAGGTTTTCTTCTCAGTTTTATTCCTCCGTTTTTCTTCAGTTTTATTTAATAGTTTTTTTTCTCAGTTATTCTGCTCAGTTTTTCTGCTGTTTTTTCTCAGTTTTTTTTCTCAGTTCTTATTTTTCACAGTTTTGTGCAATTTTATTTTAAGATTTTCTTCAGTTTTTTCAATCTTTTTTTCTCAGTTTTTCTTCTCAGTTTTTTTCCTCCGTTTTTCTTCAGTTTTTTTGAATAGTTTTTTTTCTCAGTTATTCTGCTCAGTTTTTCTGCTGTTTTTTCTCAGTTTTTTTTCTCAGTTCTTTTTTTTCACAGTTTTGTGCAGTTTTTTTCTAAGTTTTTCTTCTGTTTTTTTTCTCTGTTCTTTTTTTTCACAGTTTTTTTCACAGTTTTTTTTCTAAGTTTTTCTTCAGTTTGTTCAGTCTTTTTTTCTCAGTTTTTCTTCTCAGTTTTTTCCCTCCGTTTTTCTTCAGTTTTTTTGAATATTTTTTTTTCTCAGTTATTCTGCTCAGTTTTTCTGCTCAGTTTTTTCTCAGTTTTTTTTCTCAGTTCTTTTATTTCACAGTTTTGTGCAGTTTTTTTCTAAGTTTTTCTTCAGTTTTTTTTCTCAGTTTTTTTTTTTCACAGTTTTTTTCACAGTTTTTTTTCTAAGTTTTTCTTCAGTTTTTTCAGTCTTTTTTTCTCAGTTTTTTTTCTCAGTTTTTTTCCTCCGTTTTTCTTCAGTTTTTTTTAATAGTTTTTTTTCTCAGTTATTCTGCTCAGTTTTTCTGCTCAGTTTTTTCTCAGTTTTTTTCTCAGTTCTTTATTTTCTCAGTTTTGTGCAGTTTTTTCCTAAGTTTTTCTTCAGTTTTTTCAGTCTTTTTTTCTCAGGTTTTCTTCTCAGTTTTATTCCTCCGTTTTTCTTCAGTTTTATTTAATAGTTTTTTTTCTCAGTTATTCTGCTCAGTTTTTCTGCTCAGTTTTTTCTCAGTTTTTTTTCTCAGTTCTTTTTTTTCACAGTTTTTTTCACAGTTTTTTTTCTAAGTTTTTCTTCAGTTTGTTCAGTCTTTTTTTCTCAGTTTTTCTTCTCAGTTTTTTCCCTCCGTTTTTCTTCAGTTTTTTTGAATATTTTTTTTTCTCAGTTATTCTGCTCAGTTTTTCTGCTCAGTTTTTTCTCAGTTTTTTTCTCAGTTCTTTATTTTCTCAGTTTTGTGCAGTTTTTTCCTAAGTTTTTCTTCAGTTTTTTCAGCCTTTTTTTCTCAGGTTTTCTTCTCAGTTTTATTCCTCCGTTTTTCTTCAGTTTTATTTAATAGTTTTTTTTCTCAGTTATTCTGCTCAGTTTTTCTGCTGTTTTTTCTCAGTTTTTTTTCTCAGTTCTTATTTTTCACAGTTTTGTGCAATTTTATTTTAAGATTTTCTTCAGTTTTTTCAATCTTTTTTTCTCAGTTTTTCTTCTCAGTTTTTTTCCTCCGTTTTTCTTCAGTTTTTTTGAATAGTTTTTTTTCTCAGTTATTCTGCTCAGTTTTTCTGCTGTTTTTTCTCAGTTTTTTTTCTCAGTTCTTTTTTTTCACAGTTTTGTGCAGTTTTTTTCTAAGTTTTTCTTCTGTTTTTTTTCTCTGTTCTTTTTTTTCACAGTTTTTTTCACAGTTTTTTTTCTAAGTTTTTCTTCAGTTTGTTCAGTCTTTTTTTCTCAGTTTTTCTTCTCAGTTTTTTCCCTCCGTTTTTCTTCAGTTTTTTTGAATATTTTTTTTTCTCAGTTATTCTGCTCAGTTTTTCTGCTCAGTTTTTTCTCAGTTTTTTTTCTCAGTTCTTTTTTTTCACAGTTTTGTGCAGTTTTTTACTAAGTTTTTCTTCTGTTTTTTTTCTCTGTTCTTTTTTTCACAGTTTTTTTCACAGTTTTTTTTCTAAGTTTTTCTTCAGTTTTTTCAGTCTTTTTTCTCAGTTTTTCTTCTCAGATTTATTCCTCCGTTTTTCTTCAGTTTTTTTAATAGTTTTTTTTCTCAGTTATTCTGCTCAGTTTTTCTGCTCAGTTTTTTCTCAGTTTTTTTTCTCAGTTCTTTTTTTTCTCAGTTTTGTGCAGTTTTTTTCTAAGTTTTTCTTCAGTTTCTTCAGTCGTTTTTTCTCAGTTTTTCTTCTCAGTTTTTTCCTCCGTTTTTCATCAGTTTTTTTTAATAGTTTTTTTTCTCAGTTATTCTGCTCAGTTTTTCTGCTGTTTTTTCTCAGTTTTTTTTCTCAGTTCTTTTTTTTCACAGTTTTGTGCAGTTTTTTTCTAAGTTTTTCTTCAGTTTTTTTTCTCAGTTTTTTTTTTCACAGTTTTTTTCACAGTTTTTTTTCTAAGTTTTTCTTCAGTTTTTTCAGTCTTTTTTTCTCAGTTTTTTTTCTCAGTTTTTTTCCTCCGTTTTTCTTCAGTTTGTTTTAATAGTTTTTTTTCTCAGTTATTCTGCTCAGTTTTTCTGCTCAGTTTTTTCTCAGTTTTTTTCTCAGTTCTTTATTTTCTCAGTTTTGTGCAGTTTTTTCCTAAGTTTTTCTTCAGTTTTTTCAGTCTTTTTTTCTCAGGTTTTCTTCTCAGTTTTATTCCTCCGTTTTTCTTCAGTTTTATTTAATAGTTTTTTTTCTCAGTTATTCTGCTCAGTTTTTCTGCTGTTTTTTCTCAGTTTTTTTTCTCAGTTCTTATTTTTCACAGTTTTGTGCAATTTTATTTTAAGATTTTCTTCAGTTTTTTCAATCTTTTTTTCTCAGTTTTTCTTCTCAGTTTTTTTCCTCCGTTTTTCTTCAGTTTTTTTGAATAGTTTTTTTTCTCAGTTATTCTGCTCAGTTTTTCTGCTGTTTTTTCTCAGTTTTTTTTCTCAGTTCTTTTTTTTCACAGTTTTGTGCAGTTTTTTTCTAAGTTTTTCTTCTGTTTTTTTTCTCTGTTCTTTTTTTTCACAGTTTTTTTCACAGTTTTTTTTCTAAGTTTTTCTTCAGTTTGTTCAGTCTTTTTTTCTCAGTTTTTCTTCTCAGTTTTTTCCCTCCGTTTTTCTTCAGTTTTTTTGAATATTTTTTTTTCTCAGTTATTCTGCTCAGTTTTTCTGCTCAGTTTTTTCTCAGTTTTTTTTCTCAGTTCTTTTATTTCACAGTTTTGTGCAGTTTTTTTCTAAGTTTTTCTTCAGTTTTTTTTCTCAGTTTTTTTTTTTCACAGTTTTTTTCACAGTTTTTTTTCTAAGTTTTTCTTCAGTTTTTTCAGTCTTTTTTTCTCAGTTTTTTTTCTCAGTTTTTTTCCTCCGTTTTTCTTCAGTTTTTTTTAATAGTTTTTTTTCTCAGTTATTCTGCTCAGTTTTTCTGCTCAGTTTTTTCTCAGTTTTTTTCTCAGTTCTTTATTTTCTCACTTTTGTGCAGTTTTTTCCTAAGTTTTTCTTCAGTTTTTTCAGTCTTTTTTTCTCAGGTTTTCTTCTCAGTTTTATTCCTCCGTTTTTCTTCAGTTTTATTTAATAGTTTTTTTTCTCAGTTATTCTGCTCAGTTTTTCTGCTCAGTTTTTTCTCAGTTTTTTTTCTCAGTTCTTTTTTTTCACAGTTTTTTTCACAGTTTTTTTTCTAAGTTTTTCTTCAGTTTGTTCAGTCTTTTTTTCTCAGTTTTTCTTCTCAGTTTTTTCCCTCCGTTTTTCTTCAGTTTTTTTGAATATTTTTTTTTCTCAGTTATTCTGCTCAGTTTTTCTGCTCAGTTTTTTCTCAGTTTTTTTTCTCAGTTCTTTTTTTTCACAGTTTTGTGCAGTTTTTTTCTAAGTTTTTCTTCAGTTTTTTTTTCTGTTCTTTTTTTTCACAGTTTTTTTCACAGTTTTTTTTCTAAGTTTTTCTTCAGTTTTTTCAGTCTTTTTGTCTCAGGTTTTCTTCTCAGTTTTATTCCTCCGTTTTTCTTCAGTTTTTTTAATAGTTCTTTTTCTCAGTTATTTTGCTCATTTTTTCTGCTGTTTTTTCTCAGTTTTTTTTCTCAGTTCTTTTTTTTCTCAGTTTTGTGCAGTTTTTTTCTAAGTTTTTCTTCAGTTTCTTCAGTCGTTTTTTCTCAGTTTTTCTTCTCAGTTTTTTCCTCCGTTTTTCATCAGTTTTTTTTAATAGTTTTTTTTCTCAGTTATTCTGCTCAGTTTTTCTGCTGTTTTTTCTCAGTTTTTTTTCTCAGTTCTTTTTTTTCACAGTTTTGTGCAGTTTTTTTCTAAGTTTTTCTTCTGTTTTTTTTCTCTGTTCTTTTTTTCACAGTTTTTTTTCTAAGTTTTTCTTCAGTTTTTTCAGTCTTTTTTTCTCAGGTTTTCTTCTCAGTTTTATTCCTCCGTTTTTCTTCAGTTTTTTTTAATAGTTTTTTTTCTCAGTTATTCTGCTCAGTTTTTCTGCTGTTTTTTCTCAGTTTTTTTTCTCATTTCTTTTTTTCACAGATTTGTGCAATTTTATTTTAAGATTTTCTTCAGTTTTTTCAGTCTTTTTTTCTCAGTTTTTCTTCTCAGTTTTTTTCCTCCGTTTTTCTTCAGTTTTTTTGAATAGTTTTTTTTCTCAGTTATTCTGCTCAGTTTTTCTGCTCGGTTTTTTCTCAGTTTTTTTTCTCAGTTCTTTTTTTTCACAGTTTTGTGCAGTTTTTTTCTAAGTTTTTCTTCTGTTTTTTTTCTCTGTTCTTTTTTTCACAGTTTTTTTCACAGTTTTTTTTCTAAGTTTTTCTTCAGTTTTTTCAGTCTTTTTTTCTCAGGTTTTCTTCTCAGTTTTATTCCTCCGTTTTTCTTCAGTTTTTTTTAATAGTTTTTTTTCTCAGTTATTCTACTCAGTTATTCTGCTCAGTTTTTTCTCAGTTTTTTTTCTCAGTTCTTTTTTTTCACAGTTTTGTGCAGTTTTTTTCTAAGTTTTTCTTCAGTTCTTTTTTTTCACAGTTTTTTTCACAGTTTTTTTTCTGTTTTTCTTCAGTTTTTTCAGTCTTTTTTTCTCAGTTTTTCTTCTCAGATTTATTCCTCCGTTTTTCTTCAGTTTTTTTTAATAGTTTTTTTTCTCAGTTATTCTGCTCAGTTTTTCTGCTCAGTTTTTTCTCAGTTTTTTTTCTCAGTTCTTTTTTTTCTCAGTTTTGTGCAGTTTTTTTCTAAGTTTTTCTTCAGTTTCTTCAGTCGTTTTTTCTCAGTTTTTCTTCTCAGTTTTTTCCTCCGTTTTTCATCAGTTTTTTTTAATAGTTTTTTTTCTCAGTTATTCTGCTCAGTTTTTCTGCTGTTTTTTCTCAGTTTTTTTTCTCAGTTCTTTTTTTTCACAGTTTTGTGCAGTTTTTTCCTAAGTTTTTCTTCAGTTTGTTCAGTCTTTTTTTCTCAGTTTTTCTTCTCAGTTTTTTTCCTCCGTTTTTCTTCAGTTTTTTTGAATAGTTTTTTTTCTCAGTTATTCTGCTCAGTTTTTCTGCTCGGTTTTTTCTCAGTTTTTTTTCTCACTTCTTTTTTTTCACAGTTTTGTGCAGTTTTTTTCTAAGTTTTTCTTCTGTTTTTTTTCTCTGTTCATTTTTTCACAGTTTTTTTCACAGTTTTTTTTCTAAGTTTTTCTTCAGTTTTTTCAGTCTTTTTTTCTCAGGTTTTCTTCTCAGTTTTATTCCTCCGTTTTTCTTCAGTTTTTTTTAATAGTTTTTTTTCTCAGTTATTCTGCTCAGTTTTTCTGCTGTTTTTTCTCAGTTTTTTTTCTCATTTCTTTTTTTCACAGATTTGTGCAATTTTATTTTAAGATTTTCTTCAGTTTTTTCAGTCTTTTTTTCTCAGTTTTTCTTCTCAGTTTTTTTCCTCCGTTTTTCTTCAGTTTTTTTGAATAGTTTTTTTTCTCAGTTATTCTGCTCAGTTTTTCTGCTCGGTTTTTTCTCAGTTTTTTTTCTCAGTTCTTTTTTTTCACAGTTTTGTGCAGTTTTTTTCTAAGTTTTTCTTCTGTTTTTTTTCTCTGTTCTTTTTTTCACAGTTTTTTTCACAGTTTTTTTTCTAAGTTTTTCTTCAGTTTTTTCAGTCTTTTTTTCTCAGGTTTTCTTCTCAGTTTTATTCCTCCGTTTTTCTTCAGTTTTTTTTAATAGTTTTTTTTCTCAGTTATTCTGCTCAGTTATTCTGCTCAGTTTTTTCTCAGTTTTTTTTCTCAGTTCTTTTTTTTCACAGTTTTGTGCAGTTTTTTTCTAAGTTTTTCTTCAGTTTCTTCAGTCGTTTTTTCTCAGTTTTTCTTCTCAGTTTTTTCCTCCGTTTTTCATCAGTTTTTTTTAATAGTTTTTTTTCTCAGTTATTCTGCTCAGTTTTTCTGCTGTTTTTTCTCAGTTTTTTTTCTCAGTTCTTTTTTTTCACAGTTTTGTGCAGTTTTTTTCTAAGTTTTTCTTCAGTTTCTTCAGTCGTTTTTTCTCAGTTTTTCTTCTCAGTTTTTCCTCCGTTTTTCATCAGTTTTTTTTAATAGTTTTTTTTCTCAGTTATTCTGCTCAGTTTTTCTGCTCAGTTTTTTCTCAGTTTTTTTCTCAGTTCTTTATTTTCTCAGTTTTGTGCAGTTTTTTCCTAAGTTTTTCTTCAGTTTTTTCAGTCTTTTTTTCTCAGGTTTTCTTCTCAGTTTTATTCCTCCGTTTTTCTTCAGTTTTATGTAATAGTTTTTTTTCTCAGTTATTCTGCTCAGTTTTTCTGCTGTTTTTTCTCAGTTTTTTTTCTCAGTTCTTATTTTTCACAGTTTTGTGCAATTTTATTTTAAGATTTTCTTCAGTTTTTTCAATCTTTTTTTCTCAGTTTTTCTTCTCAGTTTTTTTCCTCCGTTTTTCTTCAGTTTTTTTGAATAGTTTTTTTTCTCAGTTATTCTGCTCAGTTTTTCTGCTGTTTTTTCTCAGTTTTTTTTCTCAGTTCTTTTTTTTCACAGTTTTCTGCAGTTTTTTTCTAAGTTTTTCTTCTGTTTTTTTTCTCTGTTCTTTTTTTTCACAGTTTTTTTCACAGTTTTTTTTCTAAGTTTTTCTTCAGTTTTTTCAGTCTTTTTTTCTCAGTTTTTTTCCTCAGTTTTTTTCCTCCGTTTTTCTTCAGTTTTTTTTAATAGTTTTTTTTCTCAGTTATTCTGCTCAGTTTTTCTGCTCAGTTTTTTCTCAGTTTTTTTCTCAGTTCTTTATTTTCTCAGTTTTGTGCAGTTTTTTCCTAAGTTTTTCTTCAGTTTTTTCAGTCTTTTTTTCTCAGGTTTTCTTCTCAGTTTTATTCCTCCGTTTTTCTTCAGTTTTATTTAATAGTTTTTTTTCTCAGTTATTCTGCTCAGTTTTTCTGCTGTTTTTTCTCAGTTTTTTTTCTCAGTTCTTATTTTTCACAGTTTTGTGCAATTTTATTTTAAGATTTTCTTCAGTTTTTTCAATCTTTTTTTCTCAGTTTTTCTTCGCAGTTTTTTTCCTCCGTTTTTCTTCAGTTTTTTTGAATAGTTTTTTTTCTCAGTTATTCTGCTCAGTTTTTCTGCTGTTTTTTCTCAGTTTTTTTTCTCAGTTCTTTTTTTTCACAGTTTTGTGCAGTTTTTTTCTAAGTTTTTCTTCTGTTTTTTTTCTCTGTTCTTTTTTTTCACAGTTTTTTTCACAGTTTTTTTTCTAAGTTTTTCTTCAGTTTGTTCAGTCTTTTTTTCTCAGTTTTTCTTCTCAGTTTTTTCCCTCCGTTTTTCTTCAGTTTTTTTGAATATTTTTTTTTCTCAGTTATTCTGCTCAGTTTTTCTGCTCAGTTTTTTCTCAGTTTTTTTTCTCAGTTCTTTTATTTCACAGTTTTGTGCAGTTTTTTTCTAAGTTTTTCTTCAGTTTTTTTTTCTGTTCTTTTTTTTCACAGTTTTTTTCACAGTTTTTTTTCTAAGTTTTTCTTCAGTTTTTTCAGTCTTTTTTTCTCAGGTTTTCTTCTCAGTTTTATTCCTCCGTTTTTCTTCAGTTTTTTTTAATAGTTCTTTTTCTCAGTTATTTTGCTCATTTTTTCTGCTGTTTTTTCTCAGTTTTTTTTCTCAGTTCTTTTTTTTCTCAGTTTTGTGCAGTTTTTTTCTAAGTTTTTCTTCAGTTTCTTCAGTCGTTTTTTCTCAGTTTTTCTTCTCAGTTTTTTCCTCCGTTTTTCATCAGTTTTTTTTAATAGTTTTTTTTCTCAGTTATTCTGCTCAGTTTTTCTGCTGTTTTTTCTCAGTTTTTTTTCTCAGTTCTTTTTTTTCACAGTTTTGTGCAGTTTTTTTCTAAGTTTTTCTTCAGTTTTTTTTCTCAGTTTTTTTTCTAAGTTTTTCTTCAGTTTTTTCAGTCTTTTTTTCTCAGTTTTTTTTCTCAGTTTTTTTCCTCCGTTTTTCTTCAGTTTTTTTTAATAGTTTTTTTTCTCAGTTATTCTGCTCAGTTTTTCTGCTCAGTTTTTTCTCAGTTTTTTTCTCAGTTCTTTATTTTCTCAGTTTTGTGCAGTTTTTTCCTAAGTTTTTCTTCAGTTTTTTCAGCCTTTTTTCCTCAGGTTTTCTTCTCAGTTTTATTCCTCCGTTTTTCTTCAGTTTTATTTAATAGTTTTTTTTCTCAGTGATTCTGCTCAGTTTTTCTGCTGTTTTTTCTCAGTTTTTTTTCTCAGTTCTTATTTTTCACAGATTTGTGCAATTTTATTTTAAGATTTTCTTCAGTTTTTTCAATCTTTTTTTCTCAGTTTTTCTTCTCAGTTTTTTTCCTCCGTTTTTCTTCAGTTTTTTTGAATAGTTTTTTTTCTCAGTTATTCTGCTCAGTTTTTCTGCTGTTTTTTCTCAGTTTTTTTTCTCAGTTCTTTTTTTTCACAGTTTTGTGCAGTTTTTTTCTAAGTTTTTCTTCTGTGTTTTTTCTCTGTTCTTTTTTTTCACAGTTTTTTTCACAGTTTTTTTTCTAAGTTTTTCTTCAGTTTGTTCAGTCTTTTTTTCTCAGTTTTTCTTCTCAGTTTTTTCCCTCCGTTTTTCTTCAGTTTTTTTGAATATTTTTTTTTCTCAGTTATTCTGCTCAGTTTTTCTGCTCAGTTTTTTCTCAGTTTTTTTTCTCAGTTCTTTTTTTTCACAGTTTTGTGCAGTTTTTTTCTAAGTTTTTCTTCTGTTTTTTTTCTCTGTTCTTTTTTTCACAGTTTTTTTCACAGTTTTTTTTCTAAGTTTTTCTTCAGTTTTTTCAGTCTTTTTTCTCAGTTTTTCTTCTCAGATTTATTCCTCCGTTTTTCTTCAGTTTTTTTTAATAGTTTTTTTTCTCAGTTATTCTGCTCAGTTTTTCTGCTCAGTTTTTTCTCAGTTTTTTTTCTCAGTTCTTTTTTTTCTCAGTTTTGTGCAGTTTTTTTCTAAGTTTTTCTTCAGTTTCTTCAGGCGTTTTTTCTCAGTTTTTCTTCTCAGTTTTTTCCTCCGTTTTTCATCAGTTTTTTTTAATAGTTTTTTTTCTCAGTTATTCTGCTCAGTTTTTCTGCTGTTTTTTCTCAGTTTTTTTTCTCAGTTCTTTTTTTTCACAGTTTTGTGCAGTTTTTTTCTAAGTTTTTCTTCAGTTTTTTTTCTCAGTTTTTTTTTTTCACAGTTTTTTTCACAGTTTTTTTTCTAAGTTTTTCTTCAGTTTTTTCAGTCTTTTTTTCTCAGTTTTTTTTCTCAGTTTTTTTCCTCCGTTTTTCTTCAGTTTGTTTTAATAGTTTTTTTTCTCAGTTATTCTGCTCAGTTTTTCTGCTCAGTTTTTTCTCAGTTTTTTTCTCAGTTCTTTATTTTCTCAGTTTTGTGCAGTTTTTTCCTAAGTTTTTCTTCAGTTTTTTCAGTCTTTTTTTCTCAGGTTTTTTTCTCAGTTTTATTCCTCCGTTTTTCTTCAGTTTTATTTAATAGTTTTTTTTCTCAGTTATTCTGCTCAGTTTTTCTGCTGTTTTTTCTCAGTTTTTTTTCTCAGTTCTTATTTTTCACAGTTTTGTGCAATTTTATTTTAAGATTTTCTTCAGTTTTTTCAATCTTTTTTTCTCAGTTTTTCATCTCAGTTTTTTTCCTCCGTTTTTCTTCAGTTTTTTT
This sequence comes from Pristiophorus japonicus, assembly GCF_044704955.1. Taxonomy (NCBI): domain Eukaryota; kingdom Metazoa; phylum Chordata; class Chondrichthyes; family Pristiophoridae; genus Pristiophorus; species Pristiophorus japonicus. Next base: position 245,260 of record NW_027252177.1, on the reverse strand, counting down.
GAATAGTTTTTTTTCTCAGTTATTCTGCTCAGTTTTTCTGCTGTTTTTTCTCAGTTTTTTTTCTCAGTTCTTTTTTTTCACAGTTTTGTGCAGTTTTTTTCTAAGTTTTTCTTCTGTTTTTTTTCTCTGTTCTTTTTTTTCACAGTTTTTTTCACAGTTTTTTTTCTAAGTTTTTCTTCAGTTTGTTCAGTCTTTTTTTCTCAGTTTTTCTTCTCAGTTTTTTCCCTCCGTTTTTCTTCAGTTTTTTTGAATATTTTTTTTTCTCAGTTATTCTGCTCAGTTTTTCTGCTCAGTTTTTTCTCAGTTTTTTTTCTCAGTTCTTTTATTTCACAGTTTTGTGCAGTTTTTTTCTAAGTTTTTCTTCAGTTTTTTTTCTCAGTTTTTTTTTTTCACAGTTTTTTTCACAGTTTTTTTTCTAAGTTTTTCTTCAGTTTTTTCAGTCTTTTTTTCTCAGTTTTTTTTCTCAGTTTTTTTCCTCCGTTTTTCTTCAGTTTTTTTTAATAGTTTTTTTTCTCAGTTATTCTGCTCAGTTTTTCTGCTCAGTTTTTTCTCAGTTTTTTTCTCAGTTCTTTATTTTCTCAGTTTTGTGCAGTTTTTTCCTAAGTTTTTCTTCAGTTTTTTCAGTCTTTTTTTCTCAGGTTTTCTTCTCAGTTTTATTCCTCCGTTTTTCTTCAGTTTTATTTAATAGTTTTTTTTCTCAGTTATTCTGCTCAGTTTTTCTGCTGTTTTTTCTCAGTTTTTTTTCTCAGTTCTTATTTTTCACAGTTTTGTGCAATTTTATTTTAAGATTTTCTTCAGTTTTTTCAATCTTTTTTTCTCAGTTTTTCTTCTCAGTTTTTTTCCTCCGTTTTTCTTCAGTTTTTTTGAATAGTTTTTTTTCTCAGTTATTCTGCTCAGTTTTTCTGCTGTTTTTTCTCAGTTTTTTTTCTCAGTTCTTTTTTTTCACAGTTTTGTGCAGTTTTTTTCTAAGTTTTTCTTCTGTTCTTTTTCTCTGTTCTTTTTTTTCACAGTTTTTCACAGTTTTTTTTCTAAGTTTTTCTTCAGTTTGTTCAGTCTTTTTTTCTCAGTTTTTCTTCTCAGTTTTTTCCCTCCGTTTTTCTTCAGTTTTTTTGAATATTTTTTTTTCTCAGTTATTCTGCTCAGTTTTTCTGCTCAGTTTTTTCTCAGTTTTTTTTCTCAGTTCTTTTATTTCACAGTTTTGTGCAGTTTTTTTCTAAGTTTTTCTTCAGTTTTTTTTTCTGTTCTTTTTTTTCACAGTTTTTTTCACAGTTTTTTTTCTAAGTTTTTCTTCAGTTTTTTCAGTCTTTTTTTCTCAGGTTTTCTTCTCAGTTTTATTCCTCCGTTTTTCTTCAGTTTTTTTTAATAGTTCTTTTTCTCAGTTATTTTGCTCAGTTTTTCTGCTGTTTTTTCTCAGTTTTTTTTCTCAGTTCTTTTTTTTCTCAGTTTTGTGCAGTTTTTTTCTAAGTTTTTCTTCAGTTTCTTCAGTCGTTTTTTCTCAGTTTTTCTTCTCAGTTTTTTCCTCCGTTTTTCATCAGTTTTTTTTAATAGTTTTTTTTCTCAGTTATTCTGCTCAGTTTTTCTGCTGTTTTTTCTCAGTTTTTTTTCTCAGTTCTTTTTTTTCACAGTTTTGTGCAGTTTTTTTCTAAGTTTTTCTTCAGTTTTTTTTCTCAGTTTTTTTTCTAAGTTTTTCTTCAGTTTTTTCAGTCTTTTTTTCTCAGTTTTTTTTCTCAGTTTTTTTCCTCCGTTTTTCTTCAGTTTTTTTTAATAGTTTTTTTTCTCAGTTATTCTGCTCAGTTTTTCTGCTCAGTTTTTTCTCAGTTTTTTTCTCAGTTCTTTATTTTCTCAGTTTGTGCAGTTTTTTCCTAAGTTTTTCTTCAGTTTTTTCAGCCTTTTTTTCTCAGGTTTTCTTCTCAGTTTTATTCCTCCGTTTTTCTTCAGTTTTATTTAATAGTTTCTTTTCTCAGTGATTCTGCTCAGTTTTTCTGCTGTTTTTTCTCAGTTTTTTTTCTCAGTTCTTATTTTTCACAGTTTTGTGCAATTTTATTTTAAGATTTTCTTCAGTTTTTTCAATCTTTTTTTCTCAGTTTTTCTTCTCAGTTTTTTTCCTCCGTTTTTCTTCAGTTTTTTTGAATAGTTTTTTTTCTCAGTTATTCTGCTCAGTTTTTCTGCTGTTTTTTCTCAGTTTTTTTTCTCAGTTCTTTTTTTTCACAGTTTTGTGCAGTTTTTTTCTAAGTTTTTCTTCTGTTTTTTTTCTCTGTTCTTTTTTTTCACAGTTTTTTTCACAGTTTTTTTTCTAAGTTTTTCTTCAGTTTGTTCAGTCTTTTTTTCTCAGTTTTTCTTCTCAGTTTTTTCCCTCCGTTTTTCTTCAGTTTTTTTGAATATTTTTTTTTCTCAGTTATTCTGCTCAGTTTTTCTGCTCAGTTTTTTCTCAGTTTTTTTTCTCAGTTCTTTTATTTCTCAGTTTTGTGCAGTTTTTTTCTAAGTTTTTCTTCAGTTTCTTCAGTCGTTTTTTCTCAGTTTTTCTTCTCAGTTTTTTCCTCCGTTTTTCATCAGTTTTTTTTAATAGTTTTTTTTCTCAGTTATTCTGCTCAGTTTTTCTGCTGTTTTTTCTCAGTTTTTTTTCTCAGTTCTTTTTTTTCACAGTTTTGTGCAGTTTTTTTCTAAGTTTTTCTTCAGTTTTTTTTCTCAGTTTTTTTTTTTCACAGTTTTTTTCACAGTTTTTTTTCTCAGTTTTTCTTCTCAGTTTTTTTACTGCGTTTTTCTTCAGTATTTTTTTCATAGTTTTTTTCTCAGTTTTTCTGCTCAGTTTTTTTGCTCAGTTTTTTCTCAGTTTTTTTTCTCAGTTCTTTTTTTTCACAGTTTTGTGCAGTTTTTTTCTAAGTTTTTCTTCAGTTTTTTTTTCTGTTCTTTTTTTTCACAGTTTTTTTCACAGTTTTTTTTCTAAGTTTTTCTTCAGTTTTTTCAGTCTTTTTTTCTCAGGTTTTCTTCTCAGTTTTATTCCTCCGTTTTTCTTCAGTTTTTTTTAATAGTTCTTTTTCTCAGTTATTTTGCTCAGTTTTTCTGCTGTTTTTTCTCAGTTTTTTTTCTCAGTTCTTTTTTTTCTCAGTTTTGTGCAGTTTTTTTCTAAGTTTTTCTTCAGTTTCTTCAGTCGTTTTTTCTCAGTTTTTCTTCTCAGTTTTTTCCTCCGTTTTTCATCAGTTTTTTTTAATAGTTTTTTTTCTCAGTTATTCTGCTCAGTTTTTCTGCTGTTTTTTCTCAGTTTTTTTTCTCAGTTCTTTTTTTTCACAGTTTTGTGCAGTTTTTTTCTAAGTTTTTCTTCAGTTTTTTTTCTCAGTTTTTTTTTTTCACAGTTTTTTTCACAGTTTTTTTTCTCAGTTTTTCTTCTCAGTTTTTTTACTGCGTTTTTCTTCAGTATTTTTTTCATAGTTTTTTTCTCAGTTTTTCTGCTCAGTTTTTTTGCTCAGTTTTTTCTCAGTTTTTTTTCTCAGTTCTTTTTTTTCACAGTTTTGTGCAGTTTTTTTCTAAGTTTTTCTTCAGTTTTTTTTTCTGTTCTTTTTTTTCACAGTTTTTTTCACAGTTTTTTTTCTAAGTTTTTCTTCAGTTTTTTCAGTCTTTTTTTCTCAGGTTTTCTTCTCAGTTTTATTCCTCCGTTTTTCTTCAGTTTTTTTTAATAGTTCTTTTTCTCAGTTATTTTGCTCAGTTTTTCTGCTGTTTTTTCTCAGTTTTTTTTCTCAGTTCTTTTTTTTCTCAGTTTTGTGCAGTTTTTTTCTAAGTTTTTCTTCAGTTTCTTCAGTCGTTTTTTCTCAGTTTTTCTTCTCAGTTTTTTCCTCCGTTTTTCATCAGTTTTTTTTAATAGTTTTTTTTCTCAGTTATTCTGCTCAGTTTTTCTGCTGTTTTTTCTCAGTTTTTTTTCTCAGTTCTTTTTTTTCACAGTTTTGTGCAGTTTTTTTCTAAGTTTTTCTTCAGTTTTTTTTCTCAGTTTTTTTTCTAAGTTTTTCTTCAGTTTTTTCAGTCTTTTTTTCTCAGTTTTTTTTCTCAGTTTTTTTCCTCCGTTTTTCTTCAGTTTTTTTTAATAGTTTTTTTTCTCAGTTATTCTGCTCAGTTTTTCTGCTCAGTTTTTTCTCAGTTTTTTTCTCAGTTCTTTATTTTCTCAGTTTTGTGCAGTTTTTTCTTAAGTTTTTCTTCAGTTTTTTCAGCCTTTTTTTCTCAGGTTTTCTTCTCAGTTTTATTCCTCCGTTTTTCTTCAGTTTTATTTAATAGTTTTTTTTCTCAGTTATTCTGCTCAGTTTTTCTGCTGTTTTTTCTCAGTTTTTTTTCTCAGTTCTTATTTTTCACAGTTTTGTGCAATTTTATTTTAAGATTTTCTTCAGTTTTTTCAATCTTTTTTTCTCAGTTTTTCTTCTCAGTTTTTTTCCTCCGTTTTTCTTCAGTTTTTTTGAATAGTTTTTTTTCTCAGTTATTCTGCTCAGTTTTTCTGCTCAGTTTTTTCTCAGTTTTTTTCTCAGTTCTTTTATTTCACAGTTTTGTGCAGTTTTTTTCTAAGTTTTTCTTCAGTTTTTTTTTCTGTTCTTTTTTTTCACAGTTTTTTTCACAGTTTTTTTTCTAAGTTTTTCTTCAGTTTTTTCAGTCTTTTTTTCTCAGGTTTTCTTCTCAGTTTTATTCCTCCGTTTTTCTTCAGTTTTTTTTAATAGTTCTTTTTCTCAGTTATTTTGCTCAGTTTTTCTGCTGTTTTTTTCTCAGTTTTTTTTCTCAGTTCTTTTTTTTCTCAGTTTTGTGCAGTTTTTTTCTAAGTTTTTCTTCAGTTTCTTCAGTCGTTTTTTCTCAGTTTTTCTTCTCAGTTTTTTCCTCCGTTTTTCATCAGTTTTTTTTAATAGTTTTTTTTCTCAGTTTTTCTGCTCAGTTTTTCTGCTGTTTTTTCTCAGTTTTTTTTCTCAGTTCTTTTTTTTCACAGTTTTGTGCAGTTTTTTTCTAAGTTTTTCTTCAGTTTTTTTTCTCAGTTTTTTTTTTCACAGTTTTTTTCAGTTTTTTTTCTAAGTTTTTCTTCAGTTTTTTCAGTCTTTTTTTCTCAGTTTTTTTGCTCAGTTTTTTCCCTCCGTTTTTCTTCAGTTTTTTTGAATATTTTTTTTTCTCAGTTATTCTGCTCAGTTTTTCTGCTCAGTTTTTTCTCAGTTTTTTTTCTCAGTTCTTTTTTTTCACAGTTTTGTGCAGTTTTATTCTAAGTTTTTCTTCAGTTTTTTTTTCTGTTCTTTTTTTTCACAGTTTTTTTCACAGTTCTTTTTTTAAGTTTTTCTTCAGTTTTTTCAGTCTTTTATCTCAGGTTTTCTTCTCAGTTTTATTCCTCTGTTTTTCTTCAGTTTTTTTTAATAGTTCTTTTTCTCAGTTATTTTGCTCAGTTTTTCTGCTGTTTTTTCTCAGTTTTTTTTCTCAGTTCTTTTTTTTCACAGTCTTGTGCAGTTTTTTTCTAAGTTTTTCTTCAGTTTCTTCAGTCTTTTTTTCTCAGTTTTTCTTCTCAGTTTTTTTACTGCGTTTTTCTTCAGTATTTTTTTCATAGTTTTTTTCTCAGTTTTTCTGCTCAGTTTTTTTGCTCAGTTTTTTCTCAGTTTTTTTTCTCAGTTCTTTTTTTTCACAGTTTTGTGCACAGTTTTTTTCCAAGTTTTTCTTCAGTTTTTTTTCTCATTTCTTTTTTTTCACAGTTTTTTTCAGTTTTTTTTCTAAGTTTTTCTTCAGTTTTTTCAGTCTTTTTTTCTCAGTTTTTCTTCTCAGTTTTATTCCTCCGTTTTTCTTCAGTTTTTTTTAATATTTTTTTTTCTCAGTTATTCTGCTCAGTTTTTCTGCTCAGTTTCTTCTCAGTTTTTTTTCTCAGTTCTTTTATTTCACAGTTTTGTGCAGTTTTTTTCTAAGTTTTTCTTCAGTTTTTTTTTCTGTTCTTTTTTTTCACAGTTTTTTTCACAGTTTTTTTTCTAAGTTTTTCTTCAGTTTTTTCAGTCTTTTTTTCTCAGGTTTTCTTCTCAGTTTTATTCCTCCGTTTTTCTTCAGTTTTTTTTAATAGTTCTTTTTCTCAGTTATTTTGCTCAGTTTTTCTGCTGTTTTTTCTCAGTTTTTTTTCTCAGTTCTTTTTTTTCTCAGTTTTGTGCAGTTTTTTTCTAAGTTTTTCTTCAGTTTCTTCAGTCGTTTTTTCTCAGTTTTTCTTCTCAGTTTTTTCCTCCGTTTTTCATCAGTTTTTTTTAATAGTTTTTTTTCTCAGTTATTCTGCTCAGTTTTTCTGCTGTTTTTTCTCAGTTTTTTTTCTCAGTTCTTTTTTTTCACAGTTTTGTGCAGTTTTTTTCTAAGTTTTTCTTCAGTTTTTTTTCTCAGTTTTTTTTCTAAGTTTTTCTTCAGTTTTTTCAGTCTTTTTTTCTCAGTTTTTTTTCTCAGTTTTTTTCCTCCGTTTTTCTTCAGTTTTTTTTAATAGTTTTTTTTCTCAGTTATTCTGCTCAGTTTTTCTGCTCAGTTTTTTCTCAGTTTTTTTCTCAGTTCTTTATTTTCTCAGTTTGTGCAGTTTTTTCCTAAGTTTTTCTTCAGTTTTTTCAGCCTTTTTTTCTCAGGTTTTCTTCTCAGTTTTATTCCTCCGTTTTTCTTCAGTTTTATTTAATAGTTTCTTTTCTCAGTGATTCTGCTCAGTTTTTCTGCTGTTTTTTCTCAGTTTTTTTTCTCAGTTCTTATTTTTCACAGTTTTGTGCAATTTTATTTTAAGATTTTCTTCAGTTTTTTCAATCTTTTTTTCTCAGTTTTTCTTCTCAGTTTTTTTCCTCCGTTTTTCTTCAGTTTTTTTGAATAGTTTTTTTTCTCAGTTATTCTGCTCAGTTTTTCTGCTGTTTTTTCTCAGTTTTTTTTCTCAGTTCTTTTTTTTCACAGTTTTGTGCAGTTTTTTTCTAAGTTTTTCTTCTGTTTTTTTTCTCTGTTCTTTTTTTTCACAGTTTTTTTCACAGTTTTTTTTCTAAGTTTTTCTTCAGTTTGTTCAGTCTTTTTTTCTCAGTTTTTCTTCTCAGTTTTTTCCCTCCGTTTTTCTTCAGTTTTTTTGAATATTTTTTTTTCTCAGTTATTCTGCTCAGTTTTTCTGCTCAGTTTTTTCTCAGTTTTTTTTCTCAGTTCTTTTATTTCACAGTTTTGTGCAGTTTTTTTCTAAGTTTTTCTTCAGTTTTTTTTTCTGTTCTTTTTTTTCACAGTTTTTTTCACAGTTTTTTTTCTAAGTTTTTCTTCAGTTTTTTCAGTCTTTTTTTCCTCAGGTTTTCTTCTCAGTTTTATTCCTCCGTTTTTCTTCAGTTTTTATTAATAGTTCTTTTTCTCAGTTATTTTGCTCAGTTTTTCTGCTGTTTTTTCTCAGTTTTTTTTCTCAGTTCTTTTTTTTCTCAGTTTTGTGCAGTTTTTTTCTAAGTTTTTCTTCAGTTTCTTCAGTCGTTTTTTTCTCAGTTTTTCTTCTCAGTTTTTTCCTCCGTTTTTCATCAGTTTTTTTTAATAGTTTTTTTTCTCAGTTATTCTGCTCAGTTTTTCTGCTGCTTTTTCTCAGTTTTTTTTCTCAGTTCTTTTTTTTCACAGTTTTGTGCAGGTTTTTTCTAAGTTTTTCTTCAGTTTTTTTTCTCAGTTTTTTTTTTTCACAGTTTTTTTCACAGTTTTTTTTCTCAGTTTTTCTTCTCAGTTTTTTTACTGCGTTTTTCTTCAGTATTTTTTTCATAGTTTTTTTCTCAGTTTTTCTGCTCAGTTTTTTTGCTCAGTTTTTTCTCAGTTTTTTTTCTCAGTTCTTTTTTTTCACAGTTTTGTGCAGTTTTTTTCTAAGTTTTTCTTCAGTTTTTTTTTCTGTTCTTTTTTTTCACAGTTTTTTTCACAGTTTTTTTTCTAAGTTTTTCTTCAGTTTTTTCAGTCTTTTTTTCTCAGTTTTTTTGCTCAGTTTTTTCCCTCCGTTTTTCTTCAGTTTTTTTGAATATTTTTTTTTCTCAGTTATTCTGCTCAGTTTTTCTGCTCAGTTTTTTCTCAGTTTTTTTTCTCAGTTCTTTTTTTTCACAGTTTTGTGCAGTTTTTTTCTAAGTTTTTCTTCAGTTTTTTTTTCTGTTCTTTTTTTTCACAGTTTTTTTCACAGTTCTTTTTTTTAAGTTTTTCTTCAGTTTTTTCAGTCTTTTATCTCAGGTTTTCTTCTCAGTTTTATTCCTCTGTTTTTCTTCAGTTTTTTTTAATAGTTCTTTTTCTCAGTTATTTTGCTCAGTTTTTCTGCTGTTTTTTCTCAGTTTTTTTCTCAGTTCTTTTTTTTCACAGTCTTGTGCAGTTTTTTTCTAAGTTTTTCTTCAGTTTCTTCAGTCTTTTTTTCTCAGTTTTTCTTCTCAGTTTTTTTACTGCGTTTTTCTTCAGTATTTTTTTCATAGTTTTTTTCTCAGTTTTTCTGCTCAGTTTTTTTGCTCAGTTTTTTCTCAGTTTTTTTTCTCAGTTCTTTTTTTTTACAGTTTTGTGCAGTTTTTTTCTAAGTTTTTCTTCAGTTTTTTTTTCTGTTCTTTTTTTTCACAGTTTTTTTCACAGTTTTTTTTCTAAGTTTTTCTTCAGTTTTTTCAGTCTTTTTTTCTCAGGTTTTCTTCTCAGTTTTATTCCTCCGTTTTTCTTCAGTTTTTTTTAATAGTTCTTTTTCTCAGTTATTTTGCTCAGTTTTTCTGCTGTTTTTTCTCAGTTTTTTTTCTCAGTTCTTTTTTTTCTCAGTTTTGTGCAGTTTTTTTCTAAGTTTTTCTTCAGTTTCTTCAGTCGTTTTTTCTCAGTTTTTCTTCTCAGTTTTTTCCTCCGTTTTTCATCAGTTTTTTTTAATAGTTTTTTTTCTCAGTTATTCTGCTCAGTTTTTCTGCTGTTTTTTCTCAGTTTTTTTTCTCAGTTCTTTTTTTTCACAGTTTTGTGCAGTTTTTTTCTAAGTTTTTCTTCAGTTTTTTTTCTCAGTTTTTTTTTTTCACAGTTTTTTTCACAGTTTTTTTTCTCAGTTTTTCTTCTCAGTTTTTTTACTGCGTTTTTCTTCAGTATTTTTTTCATAGTTTTTTTCTCAGTTTTTCTGCTCAGTTTTTTTGCTCAGTTTTTTCTCAGTTTTTTTTCTCAGTTCTTTTTTTTCACAGTTTTGTGCAGTTTTTTTCTAAGTTTTTCTTCAGTTTTTTTTTCTGTTCTTTTTTTTCACAGTTTTTTTCACAGTTTTTTTTCTAAGTTTTTCTTCAGTTTTTTCAGTCTTTTTTTCTCAGGTTTTCTTCTCAGTTTTATTCCTCCGTTTTTCTTCAGTTTTATTTAATAGTTTTTTTTCTCAGTTATTCTGCTCAGTTTTTCTGCTCAGTTTTTTCTCAGTTTTTTTTCTCAGTTCTTTTTTTTCACAGTTTTGTGCAGTTTTTTTCTAAGTTTTTCTTCAGTTTCTTCAGTCGTTTTTTCTCAGTTTTTCTTCTCAGTTTTTTCCTCCGTTTTTCATCAGTTTTTTTTAATAGTTTTTTTTCTCAGTTATTCTGCTCAGTTTTTCTGCTGTTTTTTCTCAGTTTTTTTTCTCAGTTCTTTTTTTTCACAGTTTTGTGCAGTTTTTTTCTAAGTTTTTCTTCAGTTTTTTTTCTCAGTTTTTTTTCTAAGTTTTTCTTCAGTTTTTTCAGTCTTTTTTTCTCAGTTTTTTTTCTCAGTTTTTTTCCTCCGTTTTTCTTCAGTTTTTTTTAATAGTTTTTTTTCTCAGTTATTCTGCTCAGTTTTTCTGCTCAGTTTTTTCTCAGTTTTTTTCTCAGTTCTTTATTTTCTCAGTTTTGTGCAGTTTTTTCCTAAGTTTTTCTTCAGTTTTTTCAGCCTTTTTTTCTCAGGTTTTCTTCTCAGTTTTATTCCTCCGTTTTTCTTCAGTTTTATTTAATAGTTTTTTTTCTCAGTTATTCTGCTCAGTTTTTCTGCTGTTTTTTCTCAGTTTTTTTTCTCAGTTCTTATTTTTCACAGTTTTGTGCAATTTTATTTTAAGATTTTCTTCAGTTTTTTCAATCTTTTTTTCTCAGTTTTTCTTCTCAGTTTTTTTCCTCCGTTTTTCTTCAGTTTTTTTGAATAGTTTTTTTTCTCAGTTATTCTGCTCAGTTTTTCTGCTGTTTTTTCTCAGTTTTTTTTCTCAGTTCTTTTTTTTCACAGTTTTGTGCAGTTTTTTTCTAAGTTTTTCTTCTGTTTTTTTTCTCTGTTCTTTTTTTTCACAGTTTTTTTCACAGTTTTTTTTCTAAGTTTTTCTTCAGTTTGTTCAGTTTTTTTTTCTCAGTTTTTCTTCTCAGTTTTTTCCCTCCGTTTTTCTTCAGTTTTTTTGAATATTTTTTTTTCTCAGTTATTCTGCTCAGTTTTTCTGCTCAGTTTTTTCTCAGTTTTTTTCTCAGTTCTTTTATTTCACAGTTTTGTGCAGTTTTTTTCTAAGTTTTTCTTCAGTTTTTTTTTCTGTTCTTTTTTTTCACAGTTTTTTTCACAGTTTTTTTTCTAAGTTTTTCTTCAGTTTTTTCAGTCTTTTTTTCTCAGGTTTTCTTCTCAGTTTTATTCCTCCGTTTTTCTTCAGTTTTTTTTAATAGTTCTTTTTCTCAGTTATTTTGCTCAGTTTTTCTGCTGTTTTTTTCTCAGTTTTTTTTCTCAGTTCTTTTTTTTCTCAGTTTTGTGCAGTTTTTTTCTAAGTTTTTCTTCAGTTTCTTCAGTCGTTTTTTCTCAGTTTTTCTTCTCAGTTTTTTCCTCCGTTTTTCATCAGTTTTTTTTAATAGTTTTTTTTCTCAGTTATTCTGCTCAGTTTTTCTGCTGTTTTTTCTCAGTTTTTTTTCTCAGTTCTTTTTTTTCACAGTTTTGTGCAGTTTTTTTCTAAGTTTTTCTTCAGTTTTTTTTCTCAGTTTTTTTTTTCACAGTTTTTTTCAGTTTTTTTTCTAAGTTTTTCTTCAGTTTTTTCAGTCTTTTTTTCTCAGTTTTTTTGCTCAGTTTTTTCCCTCCGTTTTTCTTCAGTTTTTTTGAATATTTTTTTTTCTCAGTTATTCTGCTCAGTTTTTCTGCTCAGTTTTTTCTCAGTTTTTTTTCTCAGTTCTTTTTTTTCACAGTTTTGTGCAGTTTTTTTCTAAGTTTTTCTTCAGTTTTTTTTTCTGTTCTTTTTTTTCACAGTTTTTTTCACAGTTCTTTTTTTAAGTTTTTCTTCAGTTTTTTCAGTCTTTTATCTCAGGTTTTCTTCTCAGTTTTATTCCTCTGTTTTTCTTCAGTTTTTTTTAATAGTTCTTTTTCTCAGTTATTTTGCTCAGTTTTTCTGCTGTTTTTTCTCAGTTTTTTTTCTCAGTTCTTTTTTTTCACAGTCTTGTGCAGTTTTTTTCTAAGTTTTTCTTCAGTTTCTTCAGTCTTTTTTTCTCAGTTTTTCTTCTCAGTTTTTTTACTGCGTTTTTCTTCAGTATTTTTTTCATAGTTTTTTTCTCAGTTTTTCTGCTCAGTTTTTTTGCTCAGTTTTTTCTCAGTTTTTTTTCTCAGTTCTTTTTTTTCACAGTTTTGTGCACAGTTTTTTTCCAAGTTTTTCTTCAGTTTTTTTTCTCATTTCTTTTTTTTCACAGTTTTTTTCAGTTTTTTTTCTAAGTTTTTCTTCAGTTTTTTCAGTCTTTTTTTCTCAGTTTTTCTTCTCAGTTTTTTCCTGCGTTTTTCTTCAGTTTTTTTGAATATTTTTTTTCTCAGTTATTCTGCTCAGTTTTTCTGCTGTTTTTTCTCAGTTTTTTTTCTCAGTTCTTTTTTTTCTCAGTTTTGTGCAGTTTTTTCCTAAGTTTTTCTTCAGTTTGTTCAGTCTTTTTTTCTCAGTTTTTCTTCTCAGTTTTTTTCCTCCGTTTTTCTTCAGTTTTTTTGAATAGTTTTTTTTCTCAGTTATTCTGCTCAGTTTTTCTGCTCGGTTTTTTCTCAGTTTTTTTTCTCAGTTCTTTTTTTTCACAGTTTTGTGCAGTTTTTTTCTAAGTTTTTCTTCTGTTTTTTTTCTCTGTTCTTTTTTTCACAGTTTTTTTCACAGTTTTTTTTCTAAGTTTTTCTTCAGTTTTTTCAGTCTTTTTTTCTCAGGTTTTCTTCTCAGTTTTATTCCTCCGTTTTTCTTCAGTTTTTTTTAATAGTTTTTTTTCTCAGTTATTCTGCTCAGTTTTTCTGCTGTTTTTTCTCAGTTTTTTTTCTCATTTCTTTTTTTTCACAGATTTGTGCAATTTTATTTTAAGATTTTCTTCAGTTTTTTCAGTCTTTTTTTCTCAGTTTTTCTTCTCAGTTTTTTTCCTCCGTTTTTCTTCAGTTTTTTTGAATAGATTTTTTTCTCAGTTATTCTGCTCAGTTTATCTGCTCAGTTTTTTCTCAGTTTTTTTTCTCAGTTCTTTTTTTTCACAGTTTTGTGCAGTTTTTTTCTAAGTTTTTCTTCAGTTTTTTTTCTCAGTTCTTTTTTTCCACAGTTTTTTTCACAGTTTTTTTTCTAAGTTTTTCTTCAGTTTTTTCAGTCTTTTTTTCTCTTTTTATTCTCAGATTTATTCCTCCGTTTTTCTTCAGTTTTTTTTAATAGTTTTTTTCTCAGTTATTCTGCTCAGTTTTTCTGCTCTTTTTTCTCAGTTTTTTTTCTCAGTTCTTTTTTTTCACAGTTTTGTGCAGTTTTTTTCTAAGTTTTTCTTCAGTTTTTTTTTCTGTTCTTTTTTTTCACAGTTTTTTTCACAGTTTTTTTTCTAAGTTTTTCTTCAGTTTCTTCAGTCTTTTTTTCTCAGTTTTTCTTCTCAGTTTTTTCCTCCATTTTTCATCAGTTTTTTTTAATAGTTTTTTTTCTCAGTTATTCTGCTCAGTTATTCTGCTCAGTTTTTTCTCAGTTTTTTTTCTCAGTTCTTTTTTTTCACAGTTTTGTGCAGTTTTTTTCTAAGTTTTTCTTCAGTTTTTTTTTCTCAGTTCTTTTTTTTCACAGTTTTTTTCACAGTTTTTTTTCTGTTTTTCTTCAGTTTTTTCAGTCTTTTTTTCTCAGTTTTTCTTCTCAGATTTATTCCTCCGTTTTTCTTCAGTTTTTTTTAATAGTTTTTTTTCTCAGTTATTCTGCTCAGTTTTTCTGCTCAGTTTTTTCTCAGTTTTTTTTCTCAGTTCTTTTTTTTCTCAGTTTTGTGCAGTTTTTTTCTAAGTTTTTCTTCAGTTTCTTCAGTCGTTTTTTCTCAGTTTTTCTTCTCAGTTTTTTCCTCCATTTTTCATCAGTTTTTTTTATAGTTTTTTTTCTCAGTTATTCTGCTCAGTTTTTCTGCTGTTTTTTCTCAGTTTTTTTTCTCAGTTCTTATTTTTCACAGTTTTGTGCAATTTTATTTTAAGATTTTCTTCAGTTTTTTCAGTCTTTTTTTCTCACTTTTTCTTCTCAGTTTTTTTCCTCCGTTTTTCTTCAGTTTTTTTGAATAGTTTTTTTTCTCAGTTATTCTGCTCAGTTTTTCTGCTGTTTTTTCTCAGTTTTTTTTTTCTCACAGTTTTGTGCAGTTTTTTTCTAAGTTTTTCTTCTGTTTTTTTTCTCTGTTCTTTTTTTTCACAGTTTTTTTCACAGTTTTTTTTCTCAGTTTTTCTTCAGTTTTTTCAGTCTTTTTTTCTCAGGTTTTCTTCTCAGTTTTATTCCTCCGTTTTTCTTCAGTTTTTTTTAATAGTTCTTTTTCTCAGTTATTTTGCTCAGTTTTTCTGCTGTTTTTTCTCAGTTTTTTTTCTCAGTTCTTTTTTTTCACAGTTTTGTGCAGTTTTTTTCTAAGTTTTTCTTCAGTTTCTTCAGTCTTTTTTTCTCAGTTTTTCTTCTCAGTTTTTTTACTGCGTTTTTCTTCAGTATTTTTTTCATAGTTTTTTTCTCAGTTTTTCTGCTCAGTTTTTCTGCTCAGTTTTTTCTCAGTTTTTTTTCTCAGTTCTTTTTTTTCACAGTTTTGTGCAAAGTTTTTTTCCAAGTTTTTCTTCAGTTTTTTTTCTCATTTCTTTTTTTTCACAGTTTTTTTCAGTTTTTTCAGTCTTTTTTTCTCAGTTTTTCTTCTCAGTTTTTTCCTCCGTTTTTCTTCAGTTTTTTTTAATAGTTTTTTTTCTCAGTTATTCTGCTCAGTTTTTCTGCTGTTTTTTCTCAGTTTTTTTTCTCAGTTCTTATTTTTCACAGTTTTGTGCAATTTTATTTTAAGATTTTCTTCAGTTTTTTCAGTCTTTTTTTCTCACTTTTTCTTCTCAGTTTTTTCCTCCGTTTTTCTTCAGTTCTTTTGAATAGTTTTTTTTCTCAGTTATTCTGCTCAGTTTTTCTGCTGTTTTTTCTCAGTTTTTTTTTTTCACAGTTTTTTTCAGTTTTTTTTCTAAGTTTTTCTTCAGTTTTTTCAGTCTTTTTTTCTCAGTTTTTCTTCTCAGTTTTTTCCTCCGTTTTTCTTCAGTTTTTTTTAATAGTTTTTTTTCTCATTTATTCTGCTCAGATTTTCTGCTGTTTTTTCTCAGTTTTTTTTCTCAGTTCTTTTTTTTCACAGATTTGTGCAATTTTATTTTGAGATTTTCTTCAGTTTTTTCAGTCTTTTTTTCTCAGTTTTTCTTCTCAGTTTTTTTCATCCGTTTTTCTTCAGTTTTTTTTCTCAGTTCTTTTTTTTCAGTTTTTTTCATCCGTTTTTCTTCAGTTTTTTTCAGTCGTTTTTTCTCAATTTTTCTTCTCAGTTTTTGTACTCCGTTTTTCTTCAGTATTTTTTTCATAGTTTTTTTCTCAGTTTTTTTCCTCCGTTTTTCTTCAGTTTTTTGAATAGTTTTTTTTCTCAGTTATTCTGCTAAGTTTTTCTGCTCAGTTTTTTCTCAGTTTTTTTCTCAGTTCTTTTTTTTCACAGTTTTGTGCACAGTTTTTTTTCTAAGTTTTTCTTCAGTTTTTTTTAATAGTTTTTTTTCTCATTTATTGTGCTCAGTTTTTCTGCTCAGTTTTTTCTCAGTTATTTTTCTCAGTTCTTTTTTTTCACAGTTTTGTGCAGTTTTTTTCTAAGTTTTTCTTCAGTTTTTTTTCTCTGTTCTTTTTTTTCTCAGTTTTTCTTCTCAGTTTTTTTCCTCCGTTTTTCTTCAGTTTTTTTTAATAGTTTTTTTTTCTCAATTATTCTGCTAAATTTTTCTGCTCAGTTTTTCTGCTGTTTTTTCTCAGTTTTTTTTCTCAGTTCTTTTTTTTCTCAGTTTTGTGCAGTTTTTTCCTAAGTTTTTCCTCAGTTTGTTCAGTCTTTTTTTCTCAGTTTTTCTTCTCAGTTTTTTTCCTCCGTTTTTCTTCAGTTTTTTTTAATATTTTTTTTTTCTCAGTTATTCTGCTCAGTTTTTCTGCTCAGTTTTTTCTCAGTTTTTTTTCTCAGTTCTTTTTTTTCACAGTTTTGTGCAGTTTTTTTCTAAGTTTTTCTTCAGTTTTTTTTCTCATTTCTTTTTTTTCACAGTTTTTTTCAGTTTTTTTTCTAAGTTTTTCTTCAGTTTTTTCAGTCTTTTTTTCTCAGTTTTTCTTCTCAGTTTTTTCCTCCGTTTTTCTTCAGTTTTTTTTAATAGTTTTTTTTCTCATTTATTCTGCTCAGATTTTCTGCTGTTTTTTCTCAGTTTTTTTTCTCAGTTCTTTTTTTTCACAGATTTGTGCAATTTTATTTTGAGATTTTCTTCAGTTTTTTCAGTCTTTTTTTCTCAGTTTTTCTTCTCAGTTTTTTTCCTCCGTTTTTCTTCAGTTTTTTGAATAGTTTTTTTTCTCAGTTATTCTGCTAAGTTTTTCTGCTCAGTTTTTTCTCAGTTTTTTTCTCAGTTCTTTTTTTTCACAGTTTTGTGCACAGTTTTTTTTCTAAGTTTTTCTTCAGTTTTTTTTAATAGTTTTTTTTCTCATTTATTGTGCTCAGTTTTTCTGCTCAGTTTTTTCTCAGTTATTTTTCTCAGTTCTTTTTTTTCACAGTTTTGTGCAGTTTTTTTCTAAGTTTTTCTTCAGTTTTTTTTCTCTGTTCTTTTTTTTCTCAGTTTTTCTTCTCAGTTTTTTTCCTTCGTTTTTCTTCAGTTTTTTTTAATAGTTTTTTTTTCTCAATTATTCTGCTAAATTTTTCTGCTCAGTTTTTCTGCTGTTTTTTCTCAGTTTTTTTTCTCAGTTCTTTTTTTTCTCAGTTTTGTGCAGTTTTTTCCTAAGTTTTTCCTCAGTTTGTTCAGTCTTTTTTTCTCAGTTTTTCTTCTCAGTTTTTTTCCTCCGTTTTTCTTCAGTTTTTTTTAATTTTTTTTTTTTCTCAGTTATTCTGCTCAGTTTTTCTGCTCAGTTTTTTCTCAGTTTTTTTTCTCAGTTCTTTTTTTTCACAGTTTTGTGCAGTTTTTTTCTAAGTTTTTCTTCAGTTTTTTTTCTCATTTCTTTTTTTTCACAGTTTTTTTCAGTTTTTTTTCTAAGTTTTTCTTCAGTTTTTTCAGTCTTTTTTTCTCAGTTTTTCTTCTCAGTTTTTTCCTCCGTTTTTCTTCAGTTTTTTTTAATAGTTTTTTTTCTCATTTATTCTGCTCAGATTTTCTGCTGTTTTTTCTCAGTTTTTTTTCTCAGTTCTTTTTTTTCACAGATTTGTGCAATTTTATTTTGAGATTTTCTTCAGTTTTTTCAGTCTTTTTTTCTCAGTTTTTCTTCTCAGTTTTTTTCCTCCGTTTTTCTTCAGTTTTTTGAATAGTTTTTTTTCTCAGTTATTCTGCTAAGTTTTTCTGCTCAGTTTTTTCTCAGTTTTTTTCTCAGTTCTTTTTTTTCACAGTTTTGTGCACAGTTTTTTTTCTAAGTTTTTCTTCAGTTTTTTTTAATAGTTTTTTTTCTCATTTATTGTGCTCAGTTTTTCTGCTCAGTTTTTTCTCAGTTATTTTTCTCAGTTCTTTTTTTTCACAGTTTTGTGCAGTTTTTTTCTAAGTTTTTCTTCAGTTTTTTTTCTCTGTTCTTTTTTTTCTCAGTTTTTCTTCTCAGTTTTTTTCCTCCGTTTTTCTTCAGTTTTTTTTAATAGTTTTTTTTTCTCAATTATTCTGCTAAATTTTTCTGCTCAGTTTTTATTCAGTTTTTTTTCTCGGCTCTTTTTTTTCACAGTTTCGTGCACAGTTTTTTTCCAAGTTGTTCTTCAGTTTTTTTTCTCAGTTCTTTTTTTTCACAGTTTTGTGCAGTTTTTTTCTAAGTTTTTCTTCAGTTTTTATTCTCTGTTCTTTTTTTTCACAGTTTTTTTCACAGTTTTTTTTCTAAGTTTTTCTTCAGTTTTTTCAGTCTTTTTTTCTCAGTTTTTCTTCTCAGATTTATTCCTCCGTTTTTCTTCAGTTTTTTTTAATAGTTTTTTTCTCAGTTATTCTGCTCAGTTTTTCTGCTCTTTTTTTCTCAGGTTTTCTTCTCAGTTTTATTCCTCCGTTTTTCTTCAGTTTTGTTTAATAGTTTTTTTTCTCAGTTATTCTGCTCAGTTGTTCTGCTGTTTTTTCTCAGTTTTTTCTCTCAGTTCTTTTTTTTCACAGTTTTGTGCAATTTTATTTTAAGATTTTCTTCAGTTTTTTTTCTCTGTTCTTTTTTTTCACAGTTTTTTTCACAGTTTTTTTTCTAAGTTTTTCCCTCCGTTTTTCTTCAGTTTTTTTGAAAATATTTTTTCTCAGTTATTCTGCTCAGTTTTTCTGCTCAGTTTTTTCTCAGTTTTTTTCCTCAGTTCTTTTTTTTTCCCAGTTTTGTGCAGTTTTTTTCTCAGTTTCTCTTCAGTTTTTTCAGTCTTTTTTTCTCAGTTTTTCTTCTCAGAGTTATTCCTCCGTTTTTCTTCAGTTTTTTTTAATAGTTTTTTTTCTCAGTTATTCTGCTCAGTTTTTCTGCTGTTTTTTCTCAGTTTTTTTTCTCAGTTCTTTTTTTTCACTGTTTTGTGCAGTTTTTTTCTAAGTTTTTCTTCAGTTTCTTCAGTCTTTTTTTCTCAGTTTTGCTTCTCAGTTTTTTCCTCCGTTTTTCTTCAGTTTTTTTTAATAGTTTTTTTTCTCAGTTATTCTGCTCAGTTTTTCTGCTGTTTTTCCTCAGTTTTTTTTCTCAGTTCTTTTTTTTCTCAGTTTTGTGCAGTTTTTTCCTAAATTTTTCTTCAATTTGTTCAGTCTTTTTTTCTCAGTTTTTCTTCTCAGTTTTTTTCCTCCGTTTTCCTTCAGTTTTTTTGAATAGTTTTTTTTCTCAGTTTTTCTGCTCAGTTTTTCTGCTCAGTTTTTTCTCAGTTCTTTTTTTTCACAGTTTTGTGCAGTTTTTTTCTAAGTTTTTCTTCAGTTTTTTTTCTCAGTTCTTTTTTTCCACATTTTTTTTCACAGTTTTTTTTCTAAGTTTTTCTTCAGTTTCTTCAGTCTTTTTTTCTCAGTTTTTATTCTCTGTTTTTTTCCTCCGTTTTTCTTCAGTTTTTTTAAAGGTTTTTTTCTCAGTTATTCTGCTAAGTTTTTCTGCTCAGTTTTTTCTCAGTTTTTTTTCTCAGTTCTTTTTTTTCACAGTTTTGTACAGTTTTTTTCTAAGTTTTTCTTCTGTTTTTTTTCTCTGTTCTTTTTTTTCAGTTTTTTCACAGTTTTTTTTCTAAGTTTTTCTTCAGTTTGTTCAGTCTTTTTTTCTCAGTTTTTCTTCTCAGTTTTTTCCTCCGTTTTTCTTCAGTTTTTTTAATAGTTTTTTTTCTCAGTTATTCTGCTCAGTTTTTCTGCTGTTTTTTCTCAGTTTTTTTTCTCAGTTCTTTTTTTTCTCAGTTTTGTGCAGTTTTTTTCCTAAATTTTTCTTCAGTTTGTTCGGTCTTTTTTTCTCAGTTTTTCTTCTCAGTTTTTTTCCTCCGTTTTTCTTCAGTTTTTTTTAATAGTTTTTTTTCTCAGTTATTCTGCTAAGTTTTTCTGCTCAGTTTTTTCTCAGTTTTTTTTCTCAGTTCTTTTTTTTCACAGTTTTGTGCACAGTTTTTTTCCAAGTTTTTCTTCAGTTTTTTTTCTCAGTTCTTTTTTTCACAGTTTATTTTACAGTTTTTTTCTTAGTTTTTCTTCAGTTTTTTCAGTCGTTTTTTCTCAATTTTTCTTCTCAGTTTTTTTCCCTCCGTTTTTCTTCAGTTTTTTTTAATAGATTCTTTCTCAGTTTTTCTGCTCAGTTTTTCTGCTCAGTTTTTTCTCAGTTTTTTCCCTCAGTTCTTTTTTTCCACAGTTTTGTGCACAGTTTTTTTCTAAATTTTTCTTCAGTTTTTTTTCTCAGTTCTTTTTTTTCACAGTTTTTTTCTAAGTTTTTCTTCAGTTTTTTCAGTCGTTTTTTCTCAATTTTTCTTCTCAGTTTTTTTACTCCGTTTTTCTTCAGTATTTTTTTCAGTTTTTTTCTCAGTTTTTCTGCTCAGTTTTTCTGCTCAGTTTTTTCTTCAGTTTTTTTTCTCAGTTCTTTTTTTTCACAGTTTTGTGCACAGTTTTTTTCTAAACTTTTCTTCAGTTTTTTTTCTCCGTTCTTTTTTTTCTTCAGTTTTTTCAGTCGTTTTTCTCAATTTTTCTTCTCAGTATTTTTACTCCGTTTTTCTTCAGTATTTTTTTAATAGTTTTTTTCTCAGTTTTTCTGCTCAGTTTTTCTGCTCAGTTTTTTCTTCAGTTTTTTTTCTCAGTTCTTTTTATCACAGTTTTTTTCACAGTTTTTTTCTAAGTTTTTCTTCAGTTTTTTCAGTCGTTTTTTCTCAATTTTTCTTCTGTTTTTTTACTCCGTTTTTCTTCAGTATTTTTTAAATAGTTTTTTTCTCAGTTTTTCTGCTCAGTTTTTCTGCTCAGTTTTTTCTTCAGTTTTTTTTCTCAGTTCTTTTTTTCCACACTTTTGTGCACAGTTTTTTTCTAAATTTTTCTTCAGCTTTTTTTCTCCGTTGTTTTTTTTCTTCAGTTTTTTCAGTCGTTTTTCTCAATTTTTCTTCTCAGTTTTTTTTACTCCGTTTTTCTTCAGTATTTTTTTAATAGTTTTTTTCTCAGTTTTTCTGCTCAGTTTTTCTGCTCAGTTTTTTCTTCAGTTTTTTTTCTCAGTTCTTTTTTTCACAGTTTTTTTTGACAGTTTTTTTCTAAGTTTTTCTTCAGTTTTTTCAGTCGTTTTTTCTTCAATTTTTCTTCTCAGTTTTTTTCCTCCTTTTTTCTTCAGTTATTTTTAATAGATTTTTTCTCAGATTTTCTGCTCAGTTTTTCTGCTCAGTTTTTTCTCAGTTTTTTCCCTCAGTTCTTTTTTTCCACATTTTTGTGCACAGTTTTTTTCTAAATTTTTCTTCAGTTTTTTTTCTCAGTTCTTTTTTTTCACAGTTTTTTTCTAAGTTTTTCTTCAGTTTTTTCAGTCGTTTTTTCTCAATTTTTCTTCTCAGTTTTTTTACTCCGTTTTTCTTCAGTATTTTTTTCAGTTTTTTTCTCAGTTTTTCTGCTCAGTTTTTCTGCTCAGTTTTTTCTTCAGTTTTTTTTCTCAGTTCTTTTTTTTCAGAGTTTTGTGCACAGTTTTTTTCTAAATTTTTCTTCAGTTTTTTTCCTCAGTTCTTTTTTTCACAGTTTTTTTCACAGTTTTTTTCTAAGTTTTTCTTCAGTTTTTTCAGTCGTTTTTTCTCAATTTTTCTTCTCAGTTTTTTTACTCCGTTTTTCTTCAGTATTTTTTTCATAGTTTTTTTCTCAGTTTTTCTGCTCAGTTTTTCTGCTCAGTTTTTTCTTCAGTTTTTTTTCTCAGTTCTTTTTTTCACAGTTTTTTTCACAGTTTTTTTCTAAGTTTTTCTTCAGTTTTTTCAGTCTTTTTTGCTCAGTTTTTCTTCTCAGTTTTTTTCATCCGTTTTTCTTCAGTTTTTTTTCTCAGTTCTTTTTTTTCAGTTTTTTTCATCCGTTTTTCTTCAGTTTTTTTCAGTCGTTTTTTCTCAATTTTTCTTCTCAGTTTTTGTACTCCGTTTTTCTTCAGTATTTTTTTCATAGTTTTTTTCTCAGTTTTTCTGCTCAGTTTTTCTGCTCAGTTTTTTCATCAGTTTTTTTTCTCAATTCTTTTTTTTCACAGTATTTTTCTAAGTTTTTCTTCAGTTTTTTCAGTCGTTTTTTCTCAATTTTTATTCTCAGTTTTTTTACTCCGTTTTTCTTCAGTATTTTTTTAATAGTTTTTTTCTCAGTTTTTCTGCTCAGATTTTCTGCTCAGTTTTTTCTTCAGTTTTTTTTCTCAGTTCTTTTTTTCCACACTTTTGTGCACAGTTTTTTTCTAAATTTTTCTGCAGTTTTTTTTCTCCGTTGTTTTTTTTCTTCAGTTTTTTCAGTCGTTTTTTCTCAATTTTTATTCTCAGTTTTTGTACTCCGTTTTTCTTCAGTATTTTTTTCATAGTTTTTTTCTCAGTTTTTCTGCTCAGTTTTTCTGCTCAGTTTTTTCATCAGTTTTTTTTCTCAGTTCTTTTTTTTCACAGTTTTTTTCTAAGTTTTTCTTCAGTTTTTTCAGTCGTTTTTGCTCAATTTTTCTTCTCAGTTTTTTTACTCCGTTTTTCTTCAGTATTTTTTAAATAGTTTTTTTCTCAGTTTTTCTGCTCAGTTTTTCTGCTCAGTTTTTTCTTCAGTTTTTTTTCTCAGTTCTTTTTTTCACAGTTTTTTTCACAGTTTTTTTCTAAGTTTATTCTTCAGTTTTTTCAGTCGTTTTTTCTCAATTTTTCTTCTCAGTTTTTTTACTCCGTTTTTCTTCAGTATTTTTTTCATAGTTTCTTTCTCAGTTTTTCTGCTCAGTTTTTCTGCTCAGTTTTTTCTTCAGTTTTTTTCTCAGTTCTTTTTTTCCACACTTTTGTGCACAGTTTTTTTCTAAATTTTTCTTCAGCTTTTTTTCTCCGTTGTTTTTTTTCTTCAGTTTTTTCAGTCGTTTTTCTCAATTTTTCTTCTCAGTTTTTTTTACTCCGTTTTTCTTCAGTATTTTTTTAATAGTTTTTTTCTCAGTTTTTCTGCTCAGTTTTTCTGCTCAGTTTTTTCTTCAGATTTTTTTCTCAGTTCTTTTTTTCACAGTTTTTTTTGACAGTTTTTTTCTAAGTTTTTCTTCAGTTTTTTCAGTCGTTTTTTCTCAATTTTTCTTCTCAGTTTTTTTCCTCCTTTTTTCTTCAGTTTTTTTTAATAGTTTTTTTCTCAGTTTTTCTGCTCAGTTTTTCTGCTCAGTTTTTTCTCAGTTTTTTTCCCTCAGTTCTTTTTTTCCACAGTTTTGTGCACAGTTTTTTTCTAAATTTTTCTTCAGTTTTTTTTCTCAGTTCTTTTTTCTCAGTTCTTTTTTTTCACAGTTTTTTTCTAAGTTTTTCTTCAGTTTTTTCAGTCGTTTTTTCTCAATTTTTCTTCTCAGTTTTTTTACTCCGTTTTTCTTCAGTATTTTTTTCATAGTTTTTTTCTCAGTTTTTCTGCTCAGTTTTTTGCTCAGTTTTTTCTTCAGTTTTTTTTCTCAGTTCTTTTTTTTCAGAGTTTTGTGCACAGTTTTTTTCTAAATTTTTCTTCAGTTTTTTTTCTCCGTTCTTTTTATCACAGTTTTTTTCACAGTTTTTCTTCAGTTTTTTCAGTCGTTTTTTCTCAATTTTTCTTCTCAGTTTTTTTACTCCGTTTTTCTTCAGTATTTTTTAAATAGTTTTTTTCTCAGTTTTTCTGCTCAGTTTTTCTGCTCAGTTTTTTCTTCAGTTTTTTTTCTCAGTTCTTTTTTTCACAGTTTTTTTCACAGTTTTTTTCTAAGTTTTTCTTCAGTTTTTTCAGTCTTTTATTCTCAGTTTTTCTTCTCAGTTTTTTTCATCCGTTTTTCTTCAGTTTTTTTTCTCAGTTCTTTTTTTTCAGTTTTTTTCATCCGTTTTCCTTCAGTTTTTTTCAGTCGTTTTTTCTCAATTTTTCTTCTCAGTTTTTGTACTCCGTTTTTCTTCAGTATTTTTTTCATAGTTTTTTTCTCAGTTTTTCTGCTCAGTTTTTCTGCTCAGTTTTTTCATCAGTTTTTTTTCTCAGTTCTTTTTTTTCACAGTTTTTTTCTAAGTTTTTCTTCAGTTTTTTCAGTCGTTTTTTCTCAATTTTTATTCTCAGTTTTTTTACTCCGTTTTTCTTCAGTATTTTTTTAATAGTTTTTTTCTCAGTTTTTCTGCTCAGTTTTTTCTTCAGTTTTTTTTCTCAGTTCTTTTTTTCACAGTTTTTTTCACAGTTTTTTTCTAAGTTTTTCTTCAGTTTTTTCAGTCGTTTTTTCTCAATTTTTCTTCTCAGTTTTTTTACTCCGTTTTTCTTCAGTATTTTTTTCATAGTTTTTTTCTCAGTTTTTCTGCTCAGTTTTTCTGCTCAGTTTTTTCTTCAGTTTTTTTTCTCAGTTCTTTTTTTCACAGTTTTTTTCACAGTTTTTTTCACAGTTTTTTTCTAAGTTTTTCTTCAGTTTTTTCAGTCGTTTTTTCTCAATTTTTCTTCTCAGTTTTTTTACTCCGTTTTTCTTCAGGATTTTTTTCATAGTTTTTTTCTCAGTTTTTCTGCTCAGTTTTTTTGCTCAGTTTTTTCTTCAGTTTTTTTTCTCAGTTCTTTTTTTTCAGAGTTTTGTGCACAGTTTTTTTCGAAATTTTTCTTCCGTTTTTTTTCTCCGTTCTTTTTTTTCTTCAGTTTTTTCAGTCGTTTTTCTCAATTTTTCTTCTCAGTTTTTTTACTCCGTTTTTCTTCAGTATTTTTTTGATAGTTTTTTTCTCAGTTTTTCTGCTCAGTTTTTCTGCTCAGTTTTTTCTTCAGTTTTTTTTCTCAGTTCTTTTTTTCACAGTTTTTTTCACAGTTTTTTTCTAAGTTTTTCTTCAGTTTTTTCAGTCGTTTTTACTCAATTTTTCTTCTCAGTTTTTTTACTCCGTTTTTCTTCAGTATTTTTTAAATAGTTTTTTTCTCAGTTTTTCTGCTCAGTTTTTCTGCTCAGTTTTTTCTTCAGTTTTTTTTCTCAGTTCTTTTTTTCAGTTTTTTTCACAGTTTTTTTCTAAGTTTTTCTTCAGTTTTTTCAGTCGTTTTTCTCAATTTTTCTGCTCAGTTTTTTTACTCCGTTTTTCTTCAGTTTTTTTAAATAGTTTTTTTTCTCAGTTTTTCTGCTCAGTTTTTCTGCTCAGTTTTTTCTTCAGTTTTTTTTCTCAGTTCTTTTTATCACAGTTTTTTTCACAGTTTTTTTCTAAGTATTTCTTCAGTTTTTTCAGTCGTTTTTTCTCAATTTTTCTTCTCAGTTTTTTTACTCCGTTTTTCTTCAGTATATTTTAAATAGTTTTTTTCTCAGTTTTTCTGCTCAGTTTTTCTGCTCAGTTTTTTCTTCATTTTTTTTTCTCAGTTCTTTTTTTCACAGTTTTTTTCACAGTTTTTTTCTAAGTTTTTCTTCAGTTTTTTCAGTCGTTTTTTCTCAATTTTTCTTCTCAGTTTTTTTACTCCGTTTTTCTTCTGTATTTTTTTAACAGTTTTTTTCTCAGTTTTTCTGCTCAGTTTTTCTGCTCAGTTTTTTCTTCAGTTTTTTTTATCAGTTCTTTTTTTTCAGAGTTTTGTGCACAGTTTTTTTCTAAATTTTTCTTCAGTTTTTTTTCTCCGTTCTTTTTTTTCTTCAGTTTTTTCAGTCGTTTTCCTCAATTTTTCTTCTCAGTTTTTTTACTCCGTTTTTCTTCAGTATTTTTTTGATAGTTTTTTTCTCAGTTTTTCTGCTCAGTTTTTCTGCTCAGTTTTTTCTTCAGTTTTTTTTCTCAGTTCTTTTTTTCACAGTTTTTTTCACAGTTTTTTTCTAAGTTTTTCTTCAGTTTTTTCAGTCGTTTTTACTCAATTTTTCTTCTCAGTTTTTTTACTCCGTTTTTCTTCAGTTTTTTTTAAATAGTTTTTTTCTCAGTTTTTCTGCTCAGTTTTTCTGCTCAGTTTTTTCTTCAGTTTTTTTTCTCAGTTCTTTTTTTCAGTTTTTTTCACAGTTTTTTTCTAAGTTTTTCTTCAGTTTTTTCAGTCGTTTTTCTCAATTTTTCTTCTCAGTTTTTTTACTCCGTTTTTCTTCAGTTTTTTTAAATAGTTTTTTTTCTCAGTTTTTCTGCTCAGTTTTTCTGCTCAGTTTTTTCTTCAGTTTTTTTTCTCAGTTCTTTTTATCACAGTTTTTTTCACAGTTTTTTTCTAAGTATTTCTTCAGTTTTTTCAGTCGTTTTTTCTCAATTTTTCTTCTCAGTTTTTTTACTCCGTTTTTCTTCAGTATATTTTAAATAGTTTTTTTCTCAGTTTTTCAGCTCAGTTTTTCTGCTCAGTTTTTTCTTCATTTTTTTTTCTCAGTTCTTTTTTTCACAGTTTTTTTCACAGTTTTTTTCTAAGTTTTTCTTCAGCTTTTTCAGTCGTTTTTTCTCAATTTTTTTCTCAGTTTTTTTACTCCGTTTTTCTTCAGTATTTTTTAAATAGTTTTTTTCTCAGTTTTTCTGCTCAGTTTTTTCTTCAGTTTTTTTACTCAGTTCTTTTTTTCACAGTTTTTTTCACAGTTTTTTTCTAAGTTTTTCTTCAGTTTTTTCAGTCGTTTTTCTCAATTTTTCTTCTCAGTTTTTTTACTCCGTTTTTCTTCAGTATTTTTTTAATAGTTTTTTTCTCAGTTTTTCTTCTCAGTTTTTTTCATCCGTTTTTCTTCAGTTTTTTTTCTCAGTTCTTTTTTTTCAGTTTTTTTCATCCGTTTTTCTTCAGTTTTTTTCAGTCGTTTTTTCTCAATTTTTCTTCTCAGTTTTTGTACTCCGTTTTTCTTCAGTATTTTTTTCATAGTTTTTTTCTCAGTTTTTCTGCTCAGTTTTTCTGCTCAGTTTTTTCATCAGTTTTTTTTCTCAGTTCTTTTTTTTCACAGTTTTTTTCTAAGTTTTTCTTCAGTTTTTTCAGTCGTTTTTTCTCAATTTTTCTTCTCAGTTTTTTTACTCCGTTTTTCTTCAGTATTTTTTTAATAGTTTTTTTCTCAGTTTTTCTGCTCAGTTTTTTCTTCAGTTTTTTTTCTCAGTTCTTTTTTTCACAGTTTTTTTTGACAGATTTTTTCTTAGTTTTTCTTCAGTTTTTTCAGTCGTTTTTTCTCAATTTTTCTTCTCAGTTCTTTCCCTCCGTTTTTCTTCAGTTTTTTTTAATAGTTTCTTTCTCAGTTTTTCTGCTCAGTTTTTCTGCTCAGTTTTTTCTCAGTTTTTTCCCTCAGTTCTTTTTTTCCACAGTTTTGTGCACAGTTTTTTTCTAAATTTTTCTTCAGTTTTTTTTCTCAGTTCTTTTTTTTCACAGTTTTTTTCTAAGTTTTTCTTCAGTTTTTTCAGTCGTTTTTTCTCAATTTTTCTTCTCAGTTTTTTTACTCCGTTTTTCTTCAGGTTTTTTTCAGTTTTTTTCTCAGTTTTTCTGCTCAGTTTTTCTGCTCAGTTTTTTTACTCCGTTTTTCTTCAGTATTTTTTTAATAGTTTTTTTCTCAGTTTTTCTGCTCAGTTTTTTCTTCAGTTTTTTTTCTCAGTTCTTTTTTTCACAGTTTTTTTTGACAGTTTTTCTCTTAGTTTTTCTTCAGTTTTTTCAGTCGTTTTTTCTCAATTTTTCTTCTCAGTTTTTTCCCTCCGTTTTTCTTCAGTATTTTTTTAATAGTTTTTTTCTCAGTTTTTCTGCTCAGTTTTTCTGCTCAGTTTTTTCTCAGTTTTTTCCCTCAGTTCTTTTTTTCCACAGTTTTGTGCACAGTTTTTTTCTAAATTTTTCTTCAGTTTTTTTTCTCCGTTCTTTTTTTTCTTCAGTTTTTTCAGTCGTTTTTCTCAATTTTTCTTCTCAGTTTTTTTACTCCGTTTTTCTTCAGTATTTTTTTAATAGTTTTATTCTCAGTTTTTCTGCTCAGTTTTTCTGCTCAGTTTTTTCTTCAGTTTTTTTTCTCAGTTCTTTTTATCACAGTTTTTTTCACAGTTTTTTTCTAAGTATTTCTTCAGTTTTTTCAGTCGTTTTTTCTCAATTTTTCTTCTCAGTTTTTTTACTCCGTTTTTCTTCAGTATATTTTAAATAGTTTTTTTCTCAGTTTTTCTGCTCAGTTTTTCTGCTCAGTTTTTTCTTCAGTTTTTTTTCTCAGTTCTTTTTTTCACAGTTTTTTTCACAGTTTTTTTCTAAGTTTTTCTTCAGTTTTTTCAGTCGTTTTTTCTCAATTTTTCTTCTCAGTTTTTTTACTCCGTTTTTCTTCAGTATTTTTTAAATAGTTTTTTTCTCAGTTTTTCTGCTCAGTTTTTTCTTCAGTTTTTTTACTCAGTTCTTTTTTTCACAGTGTTTTTCACAGTTTTTTTCTAAGTTTTTCTTCAGTTTTTTCAGTCGTTTTTTCTCAATTTTTCTTCTCAGTTTTTTTACTCCGTTTTTCTTCAGTATTTTTTTCATAGTTTTTTTCTCAGTTTTTCTGCTCAGTTTTTCTGCTCAGTTTTTTCTTCAGTTTTTTTTCTCAGTTCTTTTTTTCACAGTTTTTTTCACAGTTTTTTTCACAGTTTTTTTCTAAGTTTTTCTTCAGTTTTTTCAGTCGTTTTTTCTCAATTTTTCTTCTCAGTTTTTTTACTCCGTTTTTCTTCAGGATTTTTTTCATAGTTTTTTTCTCAGTTTTTCTGCTCAGTTTTTCTGCTCAGTTTTTTCTTCAGTTTTTTTTCTCAGTTCTTTTTATCACAGTTTTTTTCACAGTTTTTTTCTAAGTATTTCTTCAGTTTTTTCAGTCGTTTTTTCTCAATTTTTCTTCTCAGTTTTTTTACTCCGTTTTTCTTCAGTATATTTTAAATAGTTTTTTTCTCAGTTTTTCAGCTCAGTTTTTCTGCTCAGTTTTTTCTTCATTTTTTTTTCTCAGTTCTTTTTTTCACAGTTTTTTTCACAGTTTTTTTCTAAGTTTTTCTTCAGCTTTTTCAGTCGTTTTTTCTCAATTTTTTTCTCAGTTTTTTTACTCCGTTTTTCTTCAGTATTTTTTAAATAGTTTTTTTCTCAGTTTTTCTGCTCAGTTTTTTCTTCAGTTTTTTTACTCAGTTCTTTTTTTCACAGTTTTTTTCACAGTTTTTTTCTAAGTTTTTCTTCAGTTTTTTCAGTCGTTTTTCTCAATTTTTCTTCTCAGTTTTTTTACTCCGTTTTTCTTCAGTATTTTTTTAATAGTTTTTTTCTCAGTTTTTCTTCTCAGTTTTTTTCATCCGTTTTTCTTCAGTTTTTTTTCTCAGTTCTTTTTTTTCAGTTTTTTTCATCCGTTTTTCTTCAGTTTTTTTCAGTCGTTTTTTCTCAATTTTTCTTCTCAGTTTTTGTACTCCGTTTTTCTTCAGTATTTTTTTCATAGTTTTTTTCTCAGTTTTTCTGCTCAGTTTTTCTGCTCAGTTTTTTCATCAGTTTTTTTTCTCAGTTCTTTTTTTTCACAGTTTTTTTCTAAGTTTTTCTTCAGTTTTTTCAGTCGTTTTTTCTCAATTTTTCTTCTCAGTTTTTTTACTCCGTTTTTCTTCAGTATTTTTTTAATAGTTTTTTTCTCAGTTTTTCTGCTCAGTTTTTTCTTCAGTTTTTTTTCTCAGTTCTTTTTTTCACAGTTTTTTTTGACAGATTTTTTCTTAGTTTTTCTTCAGTTTTTTCAGTCGTTTTTTCTCAATTTTTCTTCTCAGTTTTTTCCCTCCGTTTTTCTTCAGTTTTTTTTAATAGTTTCTTTCTCAGTTTTTCTGCTCAGTTTTTCTGCTCAGTTTTTTCTCAGTTTTTTCCCTCAGTTCTTTTTTTCCACAGTTTTGTGCACAGTTTTTTTCTAAATTTTTCTTCAGTTTTTTTTCTCAGTTCTTTTTTTTCACAGTTTTTTTCTAAGTTTTTCTTCAGTTTTTTCAGTCGTTTTTTCTCAATTTTTCTTCTCAGTTTTTTTACTCCATTTTTCTTCAGGATTTTTTTCAGTTTTTTTCTCAGTTTTTCTGCTCAGTTTTTCTGCTCAGTTTTTTTACTCCGTTTTTCTTCAGTATTTTTTTAGTTTTTTTCTCAGTTTTTCTGCTCAGTTTTTTCTTCAGTTTTTTTTCTCAGTTCTTTTTTTCACAGTTTTTTTTGACAGTTTTTTTCTTAGTTTTTCTTCAGTTTTTTCAGTCGTTTTTTCTCAATTTTTCTTCTCAGTTTTTTCCCTCCGTTTTTCTTCAGTATTTTTTTAATAGTTTTTTTCTCAGTTTTTCTGCTCAGTTTTTCTGCTCAGTTTTTTCTCAGTTTTTTCCCTCAGTTCTTTTTTTCCACAGTTTTGTGCACAGTTTTTTTCTAAATTTTTCTTCAGTTTTTTTTCTCCGTTCTTTTTTTTCTTCAGTTTTTTCAGTCGTTTTTCTCAATTTTTCTTCTCAGTTTTTTTACTCCGTTTTTCTTCAGTATTTTTTTAATAGTTTTATTCTCAGTTTTTCTGCTCAGTTTTTCTGCTCAGTTTTTTCTTCAGTTTTTTTTCTCAGTTCTTTTTATCACAGTTTTTTTCACAGTTTTTTTCTAAGTATTTCTTCAGTTTTTTCAGTCGTTTTTTCTCAATTTTTCTTCTCAGTTTTTTTACTCCGTTTTTCTTCAGTATATTTTAAATAGTTTTTTTCTCAGTTTTTCTGCTCAGTTTTTCTGCTCAGTTTTTTCTTCAGTTTTTTTTCTCAGTTCTTTTTTTCACAGTTTTTTTCACAGTTTTTTTCTAAGTTTTTCTTCAGTTTTTTCAGTCGTTTTTTCTCAATTTTTCTTCTCAGTTTTTTTACTCCGTTTTTCTTCAGTATTTTTTAAATAGTTTTTTTCTCAGTTTTTCTGCTCAGTTTTTTCTTCAGTTTTTTTACTCAGTTCTTTTTTTCACAGTGTTTTTCACAGTTTTTTTCTAAGTTTTTCTTCAGTTTTTTCAGTCGTTTTTTCTCAATTTTTCTTCTCAGTTTTTTTACTCCGTTTTTCTTCAGTATTTTTTTCATAGTTTTTTTCTCAGTTTTTCTGCTCAGTTTTTCTGCTCAGTTTTTTCTTCAGTTTTTTTTCTCAGTTCTTTTTTTCACAGTTTTTTTCACAGTTTTTTTCACAGTTTTTTTCTAAGTTTTTCTTCAGTTTTTTCAGTCGTTTTTTCTCAATTTTTCTTCTCAGTTTTTTTACTCCGTTTTTCTTCAGGATTTTTTTCATAGTTTTTTTCTCAGTTTTTCTGCTCAGTTTTTCTGCTCAGTTTTTTCTTCAGTTTTTTTTCTCAGTTCTTTTTTTTCAGAGTTTTGTGCACAGTTTTTTTCGAAATTTTTCTTCAGTTTTTTTTCTCCGTTCTTTTTTTTCTTCAGTTTTTTCAGTCGTTTTTCTCAATTTTTCTTCTCAGTTTTTTTACTCCGTTTTTCTTCAGTATATTTTAAATAGTTTTTTTCTCAGTTTTTCTGCTCAGTTTTTCTGCTCAGTTTTTTTACTCCGTTTTTCTTCAGTATTTTTTTGATAGTTTTTTTCTCAGTTTTTCTGCTCAGTTTTTCTGCTCAGTTTTTTCTTCAGTTTTTTTTCTCAGTTCTTTTTTTCACAGTTTTTTTCACAGTTTTTTTCTAAGTTTTTCTTCAGTTTTTTCAGTCGTTTTTACTCAATTTTTCTTCTCAGTTTTTTTACTCCGTTTTTCTTCAGTATTTTTTAAATAGTTTTTTTCTCAGTTTTTCTGCTCAGTTTTTCTGCTCAGTTTTTTCTTCAGTTTTTTTTCTCAGTTCTTTTTTTCAGTTTTTTTCACAGTTTTTTTCTAAGTTTTTCTTCAGTTTTTTCAGTCGTTTTTCTCAATTTTTCTTCTCAGTTTTTTTACTCCGTTTTTCTTCAGTTTTTTTAAATAGTTTTTTTTCTCAGTTTTTCTGCTCAGTTTTTCTGCTCAGTTTTTTCTTCAGTTTTTTTTCTCAGTTCTTTTTATCACAGTTTTTTTCACAGTTTTTTTCTAAGTATTTCTTCAGTTTTTTCAGTCGTTTTTTCTCAATTTTTCTTCTCAGTTTTTTTACTCCGTTTTTCTTCAGTATATTTTAAATAGTTTTTTTCTCAGTTTTTCTGCTCAGTTTTTCTGCTCAGTTTTTTCTTCATTTTTTTTTCTCAGTTCTTTTTTTCACAGTTTTTTTCACAGTTTTTTTCTAAGTTTTTCTTCAGTTTTTTCAGTCGTTTTTTCTCAATTTTTCTTCTCAGTTTTTTTACTCCGTTTTTCTTCTGTATTTTTTTAATAGTTTTTTTCTCAGTTTTTCTGCTCAGTTTTTTCTTCAGTTTTTTTTCTCAGTTCTTTTTTTCACAGTTTTTTTCACAGTTTTTTTCTAAGTTTTTCTTCAGTTTTTTCAGTCGTTTTTTCTCAATTTTTCTTCTCAGTTTTTTTACTCCGTTTTTCTTCAGTATTTTTTTCATAATTTTTTTCTCAGTTTTTCTGCTCAGTTTTTCTGCTCAGTTTTTTCTTCAGTTTTTTTTCTCAGTTCTTTTTTTCACAGTTTTTTTCACAGTTTTTTTCTAAGTTTTTCTTCAGTTTTTTCAGTCTTTTTTTCTCAGTTTTTCTTCTCAGTTTTTTTCATCCGTTTTTCTTCAGTTTTTTTTCTCAGTTCTTTTTTTTCAGTTTTTTTCATCCGTTTTTCTTCAGTTTTTTTCAGTCGTTTTTTCTCAATTTTTATTCTCAGTTTTTTTACTCCGTTTTTCTTCAGTATTTTTTTAATAGTTTTTTTCTCAGTTTTTCTGCTCAGTTTTTTCTTCAGTTTTTTTTCTCAGTTCTTTTTTTCACAGTTTTTTTCACAGTTTTTTTCTAAGTTTTTCTTCAGTTTTTTCAGTCGTTTTTTCTCAATTTTTCTTCTCAGTTTTTTTACTCCGTTTTTCTTCAGGATTTTTTTCATAGTTTTTTTCTCAGTTTTTCTGCTCAGTTTTTCTGCTCAGTTTTTTCTTCAGTTTTTTTTATCAGTTCTTTTTTTTCAGAGTTTTGTGCACAGTTTTTTTCTAAATTTTTCTTCAGTTTTTTTTCTCCGTTCTTTTTTTTCTTCAGTTTTTTCAGTCGTTTTCCTCAATTTTTCTTCTCAGTTTTTTTACTCCGTTTTTCTTCAGTATTTTTTTGATAGTTTTTTTCTCAGTTTTTCTGCTCAGTTTTTCTGCTCAGTTTTTTCTTCAGTTTTTTTTCTCAGTTCTTTTTTTCACAGTTTTTTTCACAGTTTTTTTCTAAGTTTTTCTTCAGTTTTTTCAGTCGTTTTTACTCAATTTTTCTTCTCAGTTTTTTTACTCCGTTTTTCTTCAGTTTTTTTAAATAGTTTTTTTCTCAGTTTTTCTGCTCAGTTTTTCTGCTCAGTTTTTTCTTCAGTTTTTTTTCTCAGTTCTTTTTTTCAGTTTTTTTCACAGTTTTTTTCTAAGTTTTTCTTCAGTTTTTTCAGTCGTTTTTCTCAATTTTTCTTCTCAGTTTTTTTACTCCGTTTTTCTTCAGTATATTTTAAATAGTTTTTGTCTCAGTTTTTCAGCTCAGTTTTTCTGCTCAGTTTTTTCTTCAGTTTTTTTTCTCAGTTCTTTTTTTCACAGTTTTTTTCACAGTTTTTTTCTAAGTTTTTCTACAGCTTTTTCAGTCGTTTTTTCTCAATTTTTTTCTCAGTTTTTTTACTCCGTTTTTCTTCAGTATTTTTTAAATAGTTTTTTTCTCAGTTTTTCTGCTCAGTTTTTTCTTCAGTTTTTTTACTCAGTTCTTTTTTTCACAGTTTTTTTCACAGTTTTTTTCTAAGTTTTTCTTCAGTTTTTTCAGTCGTTTTTACTCAATTTTTCTTCTCAGTTTTTTTACTCCGTTTTTCTTCAGTTTTTTTTAAATAGTTTTTTTCTCAGTTTTTCTGCTCAGTTTTTCTGCTCAGTTTTTTCTTCAGTTTTTTTTCTCAGTTCTTTTTTTCAGTTTTTTTCACAGTTTTTTTCTAAGTATTTCTTCAGTTTTTTCAGTCGTTTTTCTCAAATTTTCTTCTCAGTTTTTTTACTCCGTTTTTCTTCAGTATATTTTAAATAGTTTTTGTCTCAGTTTTTCAGCTCAGTTTTTCTGCTCAGTTTTTTCTTCAGTTTTTTTTCTCAGTTCTTTTTTTCACAGTTTTTTTCACAGTTTTTTTCTAAGTTTTTCTTCAGCTTTTTCAGTCGTTTTTTCTCAATTTTTTTCTCAGTTTTTTTACTCCGTTTTTCTTCAGTATTTTTTAAATAGTTTTTTTCTCAGTTTTTCTGCTCAGTTTTTTCTTCAGTTTTTTTACTCAGTTCTTTTTTTCACAGTTTTTTTCACAGTTTTTTTCTAAGTTTTTCTTCAGTTTTTTCAGTCGTTTTTCTCAATTTTTCTTCTCAGTTTTTTTACTCCGTTTTTCTTCAGTATTTTTTTAATAGTTTTTTTCTCAGTTTTTCTTCTCAGTTTTTTTCATCCGTTTTTCTTCAGTTTTTTTTCTCAGTTCTTTTTTTTCAGTTTTTTTCATCCGTTTTTCAGTTTTTTTCAGTCGTTTTTTCTCAATTTTTCTTCTCAGTTTTTGTACTCCGTTTTTCTTCAGTATTTTTTTCATAGTTTTTTTCTCAGTTTTTCTGCTCAGTTTTTCTGCTCAGTTTTTTCATCAGTTTTTTTTCTCAGTTCTTTTTTTTCACAGTTTTTTTCTAAGTTTTTCTTCAGTTTTTTCAGTCGTTTTTTCTCAATTTTTCTTCTCAGTTTTTTTACTCCGTTTTTCTTCAGTATTTTTTTAATAGTTTTTTTCTCAGTTTTTCTGCTCAGTTTTTTCTTCAGTTTTTTTTCTCAGTTCTTTTTTTCACAGTTTTTTTTGACAGATTTTTTCTTAGTTTTTCTTCAGTTTTTTCAGTCGTTTTTTCTCAATTTTTCTTCTCAGTTTTTTCCCTCCGTTTTTCTTCAGTTTTTTTTAATAGTTTCTTTCTCAGTTTTTCTGCTCAGTTTTTCTGCTCAGTTTTTTCTCAGTTTTTTCCCTCAGTTCTTTTTTTCCACAGTTTTGTGCACAGTTTTTTTCTAAATTTTTCTTCAGTTTTTTTTCTCAGTTCTTTTTTTTCACAGTTTTTTCTAAGTTTTTCTTCAGTTTTTTCAGTCGTTTTTTCTCAATTTTTCTTCTCAGTTTTTTTACTCCGTTTTTCTTCAGGATTTTTTTCAGTTTTTTTCTCAGTTTTTCTGCTCAGTTTTTCTGCTCAGTTTTTTTACTCCGTTTTTCTTCAGTATTTTTTTAATAGTTTTTTTCTCAGTTTTTCTGCTCAGTTTTTTCTTCAGTTTTTTTTCTCAGTTCTTTTTTTCACAGTTTTTTTTGACAGTTTTTTTCTTAGTTTTTCTTCAGTTTTTTCAGTCGTTTTTTCTCAATTTTTCTTCTCAGTTTTTTCCCTCCGTTTTTCTTCAGTATTTTTTTAATAGTTTTTTTCTCAGTTTTTCTGCTCAGTTTTTCTGCTCAGTTTTTTCTCAGTTTTTTCCCTCAGTTCTTTTTTTCCACAGTTTTGTGCACAGTTTTTTTCTAAATTTTTCTTCAGTTTTTTTTCTCCGTTCTTTTTTTTCTTCAGTTTTTTCAGTCGTTTTTCTCAATTTTTCTTCTCAGTTTTTTCTTCAGTTTTTTTTCTCAGTTCTTTTTATCACAGTTTTTTTCACAGTTTTTTTCTAAGTATTTCTTCAGTTTTTTCAGTCGTTTTTTCTCAATTTTTCTTCTCAGTTTTTTTACTCCGTTTTTCTTCAGTATATTTTAAATAGTTTTTTTCTCAGTTTTTCTGCTCAGTTTTTTCTTCAGTTTTTTTACTCAGTTCTTTTTTTCACAGTGTTTTTCACAGTTTTTTTCTAAGTTTTTCTTCAGTTTTTTCAGTCGTTTTTTCTCAATTTTTCTTCTCAGTTTTTTTACTCCGTTTTTCTTCAGTATTTTTTTCATAGTTTTTTTCTCAGTTTTTCTGCTCAGTTTTTTTCATCCGTTTTTCTTCAGTTTTTTTTCTCAGTTCTTTTTTTTCAGTTTTTTTCATCCGTTTTTCTTCAGTTTTTTTCAGTCGTTTGTTCTCAATTTTTCTTCTCAGTTTTTGTACTCCGTTTTTCTTCAGTATTTTTTTCATAGTTTTTTTCTCAGTTTTTCTGCTCAGTTTTTCTGCTCAGTTTTTTCATCAGTTTTTTTTCTCAGTTCTTTTTTTTCACAGTTTTTTTCTAAGTTTCTCTTCAGTTTTTTCAGTCGTTTTTTCTCAATTTTTATTCTCAGTTTTTTTACTCCGTTTTTCTTCAGTATTTTTTTCATAGTTTTTTTCTCAGTTTTTCTGCTCAGTTTTTCTGCTCAGTTTTTTCTTCAGTTTTTTTTCTCAGTTCTTTTTTTCACAGTTTTTTTCACAGTTTTTTTTCTAAGTTTTTCTTCAGTTTTTTCAGTCTTTTTTTCTCAGTTTTTCTTCTCAGTTTTTTTCATCCGTTTTTCTTCAGTTTTTTTTCTCAGTTCTTTTTTTTCAGTTTTTTTCATCCGTTTTTCTTCAGTTTTTTTCAGTCGTTTTTTCTCAATTTTTCTTCTCAGTTTTTGTACTCCGTTTTTCTTCAGTATTTTTTTCATAGTTTTTTTCTCAGTTTTTCTGCTCATTTTTTCTGCTCAGTTTTTTCATCAGTTTTTTTTCTCAGTTCTTTTTTTTCACAGTTTTTTTCTAAGTTTTTCTTCAGTTTTTTCAGTCGTTTTTTCTCAATTTTTATTCTCAGTTTTTTTACTCCGTTTTTCTTCAGTATTTTTTTAATAGTTTTTTTCTCAGTTTTTCTGCTCAGTTTTTTCTTCAGTTTTTTTTCTCAGTTCTTTTTTTCACAGTTTTTTTCACAGTTTTTTTCTAAGTTTTTCTTCAGTTTTTTCAGTCGTTTTTTCTCAATTTTTCTTCTCAGTTTTTTTACTCCGTTTTTCTTCAGGATTTTTTTCATAGTTTTTTTCTCAGTTTTTCTGCTCAGTTTTTCTGCTCAGTTTTTTCTTCAGTTTTTTTTCTCAGTTCTTTTTTTTCAGAGTTTTGTGCACAGTTTTTTTCTAAATTTTTCTTCAGTTTTTTTTCTCCGTTCTTTTTTTTCTTCAGTTTTTTCAGTCGTTTTTCTCAATTTTTCTTCTCAGTTTTTTTACTCCGTTTTTCTTCAGTATTTTTTTGATAGTTTTTTTCTCAGTTTTTCTGCTCAGTTTTTTCTTCAGTTTTTTTTCTCAGTTCTTTTTTTCACAGTTTTTTTCACAGTTTTTTTCTAAGTTTTTCTTCAGTTTTTTCAGTCGTTTTTTCTCAATTTTTCTTCTCAGTTTTTTTACTCCGTTTTTCTTCAGGATTTTTTTCATAGTTTTTTTCTCAGTTTTTCTGCTCAGTTTTTCTGCTCAGTTTTTTCTTCAGTTTTTTTTCTCAGTTCTTTTTTTTCAGAGTTTTGTGCACAGTTTTTTTCTAAATTTTTCTACCAGTTTTTTTTCTCAGTTCTTTTTTTCACAGTTTTTTTCACAGTTTTTTTCTAAGTTTTTCTTCAGTTTTTTCAGTCGTTTTTTCTCAATTTTTCTTCTCAGTTTTTTTACTCCGTTTTTCTTCAGTATTTTTTTCATAGTTTTTTTCTCAGTTTTTCTGCTCAGTTTTTCTGCTCAGTTTTTTCTTCAGTTTTTTTTCTCAGTTCTTTTTTTCACAGTTTTTTTCACAGTTTTTTTCTAAGTTTTTCTTCAGTTTTTTCAGTCTTTTTTGCTCAGTTTTTCTTCTCAGTTTTTTTCATCCGTTTTTCTTCAGTTTTTTTTCTCAGTTCTTTTTTTTCAGTTTTTTTCATCCGTTTTTCTTCAGTTTTTTTCAGTCGTTTTTTCTCAATTTTTCTTCTCAGTTTTTGTACTCCGTTTTTCTTCAGTATTTTTTTCATAGTTTTTTTCTCAGTTTTTCTGCTCAGTTTTTCTGCTCAGTTTTTTCATCAGTTTTTTTTCTCAGTTCTTTTTTTTCACAGTATTTTTCTAAGTTTTTCTTCAGTTTTTTCAGTCGTTTTTTCTCAATTTTTATTCTCAGTTTTTTTACTCCGTTTTTCTTCAGTATTTTTTTAATAGTTTTTTTCTCAGTTTTTCTGCTCAGATTTTCTGCTCAGTTTTTTCTTCAGTTTTTTTTCTCAGTTCTTTTTTTCCACACTTTTGTGCACAGTTTTTTTCTAAATTTTTCTTCAGTTTTTTTTCTCCGTTGTTTTTTTTCTTCAGTTTTTTCAGTCGTTTTTTCTCAATTTTTCTTCTCAGTTTTTGTACTCCGTTTTTCTTCAGTATTTTTTTCATAGTTTTTTTCTCAGTTTTTCTGCTCAGTTTTACTGCTCAGTTTTTTCATCAGTTTTTTTTCTCAGTTCTTTTTTTTCACAGTTTTTTTCTAAGTTTTTCTTCAGTTTTTTCAGTCGTTTTTTTCTCAATTTTTATTCTCAGTTTTTTTACTCCGTTTTTCTTCAGTATTTTTTTAATAGTTTTTTTCTCAGTTTTTCTGCTCAGTTTTTCTGCTCAGTTTTTTCTTCAGTTTTTTTTCTCAGTTCTTTATTTCACAGTTTTTTTCAGTTTTTTTCTAAGTTTTTCTTCAGTTTTTTCAGTCGTTTTTGCTCAATTTTTCTTCTCAGTTTTTTTACTCCGTTTTTCTTCAGTATTTTTTAAATAGTTTTTTTCTCAGTTTTTCAGCTCAGTTTTTCTGCTCAGTTTTTTCTTCAGATTTTTTTCTCAGTTCTTTTTTTCACAGTTTTTTTTGACAGTTTTTTTCTAAGTTTTTCTTCAGTTTTTTCAGTCGTTTTTTCTCAATTTTTCTTCTCAGTTTTTTTCCTCCTTTTTTCTTCAGTTTTTTTTAATAGTTTTTTTCTCAGTTTTTCTGCTCAGTTTTTCTGCTCAGTTTTTTCTTCAGTTTTTTTTCTCAGTTCTTTTTTTTCAGAGTTTTGTGCACAGTTTTTTTCTAAATTTTTCTTCAGTTTTTTTTCTCCGTTCTTTTTTTTCTTCAGTTTTTTCAGTCGTTTTTCTCAATTTTTCTTCTCAGTTTTTTTACTCCGTTTTTCTTCAGTATTTTTTTGATAGTTTTTTTCTCAGTTTTTCTGCTCAGTTTTTCTGCTCAGTTTTTTCTTCAGTTTTTTTTCTCAGTTCTTTTTTTCACAGTTTTTTTCACAGTTTTTTTCTAAGTTTTTCTTCAGTTTTTTCAGTCGTTTTTTCTCAATTTTTCTTCTCAGTTTTTTTACTCCGTTTTTCTTCAGGATTTTTTTCATAGTTTTTTTCTCAGTTTTTCTGCTCAGTTTTTCTGCTCAGTTTTTTCTTCAGTTTTTTTTCTCAGTTCTTTTTTTTCAGAGTTTTGTGCACAGTTTTTTTCTAAATTTTTCTTCAGTTTTTTTTCTCAGTTCTTTTTTTTCTTCAGTTTTTTCAGTCGTTTTTCTCAATTTTTCTTCTCAGTTTTTTTACTCCGTTTTTCTTCAGTATTTTTTTGATAGTTTTTTTCTCAGTTTTTCTGCACAGTTTTTCTGCTCAGTTTTTTCTTCAGTTTTTTTTCTCAGTTCTTTTTTTCACAGTTTTTTTCACAGATTTTTTCTAAGTTTTTCTTCAGTTTTTTCAGTCGTTTTTTCTCAATTTTTCTTCTCAGTTTTTTTACTCCGTTTTTCTTCAGGATTTTTTTCATAGTTTTTTTCTCAGTTTTTCTGCTCAGTTTTTCTGCTCAGTTTTTTCTTCAGTTTTTTTTCTCAGTTCTTTTTTTTCAGAGTTTTGTGCACAGTTGTTTTCTAAATTTTTCTTCAGTTTTTTTTCTCAGTTCTTTTTTTCACAGTTTTTTTCACAGTTTTTTTCTAAGTTTTTCTTCAGTTTTTTCAGTCGTTTTTTCTCAATTTTTCTTCTCAGTTTTTTTACTCCGTTTTTCTTCAGTATTTTTTTCATAGTTTTTTTCTCAGTTTTTCTGCTCAGTTTTTCTGCTCAGTTTTTTCTTCAGTTTTTTTTCTCAGTTCTTTTTTTCACAGTTTTTTTCACAGTTTTTTTCTAAGTTTTTCTTCAGTTTTTTCAGTCTTTTTTTCTCAGTTTTTCTTCTCAGTTTTTTTCATCCGTTTTTCTTCAGTTTTTTTTCTCAGTTCTTTTTTTTCAGTTTTTTTCATCCGTTTTTCTTCAGTT
This sequence comes from Pristiophorus japonicus, assembly GCF_044704955.1. Taxonomy (NCBI): domain Eukaryota; kingdom Metazoa; phylum Chordata; class Chondrichthyes; family Pristiophoridae; genus Pristiophorus; species Pristiophorus japonicus. The sequence continues at coordinate 206,471 of NW_027252177.1, read as the reverse complement.
TTTTTCAGTCGTTTTTTCTCAATTTTTCTTCTCAGTTTTTGTACTCCGTTTTTCTTCAGTATTTTTTTCATAGTTTTTTTCTCAGTTTTTCTGCTCATTTTTTCTGCTCAGTTTTTTCATCAGTTTTTTTTCTCAGTTCTTTTTTTTCACAGTTTTTTTCTAAGTTTTTCTTCAGTTTTTTCAGTCGTTTTTTCTCAATTTTTATTCTCAGTTTTTTTACTCCGTTTTTCTTCAGGATTTTTTTAATAGTTTTTTTCTCAGTTTTTCTGCTCAGTTTTTTCTTCAGTTTTTTTTCTCAGTTCTTTTTTTCACAGTTTTTTTCACAGTTTTTTTCTAAGTTTTTCTTCAGTTTTTTCAGTCGTTTTTTCTCAATTTTTCTTCTCAGTTTTTTTACTCCGTTTTTCTTCAGGATTTTTTTCATAGTTTTTTTCTCAGTTTTTCTGCTCAGTTTTTCTGCTCAGTTTTTTCTTCAGTTTTTTTTCTCAGTTCTTTTTTTTCAGAGTTTTGTGCACAGTTTTTTTCTAAATTTTTCTTCAGTTTTTTTTCTCAGTTCTTTTTTTCACAGTTTTTTTCACAGTTTTTTTCTAAATTTTTCTTCAGTTTTTTCAGTCGTTTTTTCTCAATTTTTCTTCTCAGTTTTTTTACTCCGTTTTTCTTCAGTATTTTTTTCATAGTTTTTTTCTCAGTTTTTCTGCTCAGTTTTTCTGCTCAGTTTTTTCTTCAGTTTTTTTTCTCAGTACTTTTTTTCACAGTTTTTTTCACAGTTTTTTTCTAAGTTTTTCTTCAGTTTTTTCAGTCTTTTTTGCTCAGTTTTTCTTCTCAGTTTTTTTCATCCGTTTTTCTTCAGTTTTTTTTCTCAGTTCTTTTTTTTCAGTTTTTTTCATCCGTTTTTCTTCAGTTTTTTTCAGTCGTTTTTTCTCAATTTTTCTTCTCAGTTTTTGTACTCCGTTTTTCTTCAGTATTTTTTTCATAGTTTTTTTCTCAGTTTTTCTGCTCAGTTTTTCTGCTCAGTTTTTTCATCAGTTTTTTTTCTCAGTTCTTTTTTTTCACAGTATTTTTCTAAGTTTTTCTTCAGTTTTTTCAGTCGTTTTTTCTCAATTTTTATTCTCAGTTTTTTTACTCCGTTTTTCTTCAGTATTTTTTTAATAGTTTTTTTCTCAGTTTTTCTGCTCAGATTTTCTGCTCAGTTTTTTCTTCAGTTTTTTTTCTCAGTTCTTTTTTTCCACACTTTTGTGCACAGTTTTTTTCTAAATTTTTCTTCAGTTTTTTTTCTCCGTTGTTTTTTTTCTTCAGTTTTTTCAGTCGTTTTTTCTCAATTTTTCTTCTCAGTTTTTGTACTCCGTTTTTCTTCAGTATTTTTTTCATAGTTTTTTTCTCAGTTTTTCTGCTCAGTTTTACTGCTCAGTTTTTTCATCAGTTTTTTTTCTCAGTTCTTTTTTTTCACAGTTTTTTTCTAAGTTTTTCTTCAGTTTTTTCAGTCGTTTTTTTCTCAATTTTTATTCTCAGTTTTTTTACTCCGTTTTTCTTCAGTATTTTTTTAATAGTTTTTTTCTCAGTTTTTCTGCTCAGTTTTTCTGCTCAGTTTTTTCTTCAGTTTTTTTTCTCAGTTCTTTATTTCACAGTTTTTTTCACAGTTTTTTTCTAAGTTTTTCTTCAGTTTTTTCAGTCGTTTTTGCTCAATTTTTCTTCTCAGTTTTTTTACTCCGTTTTTCTTCAGTATTTTTTAAATAGTTTTTTTCTCAGTTTTTCAGCTCAGTTTTTCTGCTCAGTTTTTTCTTCAGATTTTTTTCTCAGTTCTTTTTTTCACAGTTTTTTTTGACAGTTTTTTTCTAAGTTTTTCTTCAGTTTTTTCAGTCGTTTTTTCTCAATTTTTCTTCTCAGTTTTTTTCCTCCTTTTTTCTTCAGTTTTTTTTAATAGTTTTTTTCTCAGTTTTTCTGCTCAGTTTTTCTGCTCAGTTTTTTCTCAGTTTTTTTCCCTCAGTTCTTTTTTTCCACAGTTTTGTGCACAGTTTTTTTCTAAATTTTTCTTCAGTTTTTTTTCTCAGTTCTTTTTTTTCACAGTTTTTTTCTAAGTTTTTCTTCAGTTTTTTCAGTCGTTTTTTCTCAATTTTTCTTCTCAGTTTTTTTACTCCGTTTTTCTTCAGTATTTTTTTCATAGTTTTTTTCTCAGTTTTTCTGCTCAGTTTTTCTGCTCAGTTTTTTCTTCAGTTTTTTTTCTCAGTTCTTTTTTTTCAGAGTTTTGTGCACAGTTTTTTTCTAAATTTTTCTTCAGTTTTTTTTCTCCGTTCTTTTTATCACAGTTTTTTTCACAGTTTTTCTTCAGTTTTTTCAGTCGTTTTTTCTCAATTTTTCTTCTCAGTTTTTTTACTCCGTTTTTCTTCAGTATTTTTTAAATAGTTTTTTTCTCAGTTTTTCTGCTCAGTTTTTCTGCTCAGTTTTTTCACAGTTTTTTTTCTCAGTTCTTTTTTTCACAGTTTTTTTCACAGTTATTTTCTAAGTTTTTCTTCAGTTTTTTCAGTCGTTTTTTCTCAATTTTTCTTCTCAGTTTTTTTACTCCGTTTTTCTTCAGTATTTTTTAAATAGTTTTTTTCTCAGTTTTTCTGCTCAGTTTTTTCTTCAGTTTTTTTTCTCAGTTCTTTTTTTCACAGTTTTTTTCACAGTTATTTTCTAAGTTTTTCTTCAGTTTTTTCAGTCGTTTTTTCTCAATTTTTATTCTCAGTTTTTTTACTCCGTTTTTCTTCAGTTTTTTTGAATAGTTTTTTTCTCAGTTTTTCTGCTCAGTATTTCTGCTCAGTTTTTTCTTCAGTTTTTTTTCTCAGTTCTTTTTTTCACAGTTTTTTTCACAGTTTTTTTCTAAGTTTTTCTTCAGTTTTTTCAGTCTTTTTTTCTCAGTTTTTCTTCTCAGTTTTTTTCATCAGTTTTTCTTCAGTTTTTTTTCTCAGTTCTTTTTTTTCAGTTTTTTTCATCCGTTTTTCTTCAGTTTTTTTCAGTCGTTTTTTCTCAATTTTTCTTCTCAGTGTTTGTACTCCGTTTTTCTTCAGTATTTTTTTCATAGTTTTTTTCTCAGTTTTTCTGCTCAGTTTTTCTGCTCAGTTTTTTCATCAGTTTTTTTTCTCAGTTCTTTTTTTTCACAGTTTTTTTCTAAGTTTTTCTTCAGTTTTTTCAGTCGTTTTTTCTCAATTTTTATTCTCAGTTTTTTTACTCCGTTTTTCTTCAGTATTTTTTTAATAGTTTTTTTCTCAGTTTTTCTGCTCAGTTTTTTCTTCAGTTTTTTTTCTCAGTTCTTTTTTTCACAGTTTTTTTCACAGTTTTTTTCTAAGTTTTTCTTCAGTTTTTTCAGTCGTTTTTTCTCAATTTTTCTTCTCAGTTTTTTTACTCCGTTTTTCTTCAGGATTTTTTTCATAGTTTTTTTCTCAGTTTTTCTGCTCAGTTTTTCTGCTCAGTTTTTTCTTCAGTTTTTTTTCTCAGTTCTTTTTTTTCAGAGTTTTGTGCACAGTTTTTTTCTAAATTTTTCTTCTGTTTTTTTTCTCCGTTCTTTTTTTTCTTCAGTTTTTTCAGTCGTTTTTCTCAATTTTTCTTCTCAGTTTTTTTACTCCATTTTTCTTCAGTATTTTTTTGATAGTTTTTTTCTCAGTTTTTCTGCTCAGTTTTTCTGCTCAGTTTTTTCTTCAGTTTTTTTTCTCAGTTCTTTTTTTCACAGTTTTTTTCACAGTTATTTTCTAAGTTTTTCTTCAGTTTTTTCAGTCGTTTTTCTCAATTTTTCTTCTCAGTTTTTTTACTCCGTTTTTCTTCAGTATTTTTTAAATAGTTTTTTTCTCAGTTTTTCTGCTCAGTTTTTCTGCTCAGTTTTTTCTTCAGTTTTTTTTCTCAGTTCTTTTTTTCACAGTTTTTTTCACAGTTATTTTCTAAGTTTTTCTTCAGTTTTATCAGTCGTTTTTTCTCAATTTTTCTTCTCAGTTTTTTTACTCCGTTTTTCTTCAGTTTTTTTGAATAGTTTTTTTCTCAGTTTTTCTGCTCAGTATTTCTGCTCAGTTTTTTCTTCAGTTTTTTTTCTCAGTTCTTTTTTTCACAGTTTTTTTCACAGTTTTTTTCTAAGTTTTTCTTCAGTTTTTTCAGTCTTTTTTGCTCAGTTTTTCTTCTCAGTTTTTTTCATCAGTTTTTCTTCAGTTTTTTTTCTCAGTTCTTTTTTTTCAGTTTTTTTCATCCGTTTTTCTTCAGTTTTTTTCAGTCGTTTTTTCTCAATTTTTCTTCTCAGTTTTTGTACTCCGTTTTTCTTCAGTATTTTTTTCATAGTTTTTTTCTCAGTTTTTCTGCTCAGTTTTTCTGCTCAGTTTTTTCATCAGTTTTTTTTCTCAGTTCTTTTTTTTCACAGTTTTTTTCTAAGTTTTTCTTCAGTTTTTTAAGTCGTTTTTTCTCAATTTTTATTCTCAGTTTTTTTACTCCGTTTTTCTTCAGTATTTTTTTAATAGTTTTTTTCTCAGTTTTTCTGCTCAGTTTTTTCTTCAGTTTTTTTTCTCAGTTCTTTTTTTCAGTTTTTTTCACAGTTTTTTTCTAAGTTTTTCTTCAGTTTTTTCAGTCGTTTTTTCTCAATTTTTCTTCTCAGTTTTTTTACTCCGTTTTTCTTCAGTATTTTTTTCATAGTTTTTTTCTCAGTTTTTCTGCTCAGTTTTTCTGCTCAGTTTTTTCTTCAGTTTTTTTTCTCAGTTCTTTTTTTCACAGTTTTTTTCACAGTTTTTTTCTAAGTTTTTCTTCAGTTTTTTCAGTCTTTTTTTCTCAGTTTTTCTTCTCAGTTTTTTTCATCCGTTTTTCTTCAGTTTTTTTTCTCAGTTCTTTTTTTTCAGTTTTTTTCATCCGTTTTTCTTCAGTTTTTTTCAGTCGTTTTTTCTCAATTTTTCTTCTCAATTTTTGTACTCCGTTTTTCTTCAGTATTTTTTTCATAGTTTTTTTCTCAGTTTTTCTGCTCAGTTTTTCTGCTCAGTTTTTTCATCAGTTTTTTTTCTCAGTTCTTTTTTTTCACAGTTTTTTTCTAAGTTTTTCTTCAGTTTTTTCAGTCGTTTTTTCTCAATTTTTATTCTCAGTTTTTTTACTCCGTTTTTCTTCAGTATTTTTTTAATAGTTTTTTTCTCAGTTTTTCTGCTCAGTTTTTTCTTCAGTTTTTTTTCTCAGTTCTTTTTTTCACAGTTTTTTTCACAGTTTTTTTCTAAGTTTTTCTTCAGTTTTTTCAGTCGTTTTTTCTCAATTTTTCTTCTCAGTTTTTTTACTCCGTCTTTCTTCAGGATTTTTTTCATAGTTTTTTTCTCAGTTTTTCTGCACAGTTTTTCTGCTCAGTTTTTTCTTCAGTTTTTTTTCTCAGTTCTTTTTTTTCAGAGTTTTGTGCACAGTTTTTTTCTAAATTTTTCTTCAGTTTTTTTTCTCCGTTCTTTTTTTCTTCAGTTTTTTCAGTCGTTTTTCTCAATTTTTCTTCTCAGTTTTTTTACTCCATTTTTCTTCAGTATTTTTTTGATAGTTTTTTTCTCAGTTTTTCTGCTCAGTTTTTCTGCTCAGTTTTTTCTTCAGTTTTTTTTCTCAGTTCTTTTTTTCACAGTTTTTTTCACAGTTTTTTTCTAAGTTTTTCTTCAGTTTTTTCAGTCGTTTTTACTCAATTTTTCTTCTCAGTTTTTTTACTCCGTTTTTCTTCAGTATTTTTTAAATAGTTTTTTTCTCAGTTTTTCTGCTCAGTTTTTCAGCTCAGTTTTTTCTTCAGTTTTTTTTCTCAGTTCTTTTTTTTAGTTTTTTTCACAGTTTTTTTCTAAGTTTTTCTTCAGTTTTTTCAGTCGTTTTTCTCAATTTTTCTTCTCAGTTTTTTTACTCCGTTTTTCTTCAGTTTTTTTAAATAGTTTTTTTTCTCAGTTTTTCTGCTCAGTTTTTCTGCTCAGTTTTTTCTTCAGTTTTTTTTCTCAGTTCTTTTTATCACAGTTTTTTTCACAGTTTTTTTCTAAGTATTTCTTCAGTTTTTTCAGTCGTTTTTTCTCAATTTTTCTTCTCAGTTTTTTTACTCCGTTTTTCTTCAGTATATTTTAAATAGTTTTTTTCTCAGTTTTTCAGCTCAGTTTTTCTGCTCAGTTTTTTCTTCAGTTTTTTTTCTCAGTTCTTTTTTTCACAGTTTTTTTCACAGTTTTTTTCTAAGTTTTTCTTCAGCTTTTTCAGTCGTTTTTTCTCAATTTTTCTTCTCAGTTTTTTTACTCCGTTTTTCTTCAGTTTTTTTTAATAGTTTCTTTCTCAGTTTTTCTGCTCAGTTTTTCTGCTCAGTTTTTTCTCAGTTTTTTCCCTCAGTTCTTTTTTTCCACAGTTTTGTGCACAGTTTTTTTCTAAATTTTTCTTCAGCTTTTTTTCTCCGTTGTTTTTTTTCTTCAGTTTTTTCAGTCGTTTTTTCTCAATTTTTCTTCTCAGTTTTTGTACTCCGTTTTTCTTCAGTATTTTTTTCATAGTTTTTTTCTCAGTTTTTCTGCTCAGTTTTTCTGCTCAGTTTTTTCTTCAGTTTTTTTTCTCAGTTCTTTTTTTTCAGAGTTTTGTGCACAGTTTTTTTCTAAATTTTTCTTCAGTTTTTTTTCTCCGTTCTTTTTATCACAGTTTTTTTCACAGTTTTTCTTCAGTTTTTTCACTCGTTTTTTCTCAATTTTTCTTCTCAGTTTTTTTACTCCGTTTTTCTTCAGTATTTTTTAAATAGTTTTTTTCTCAGTTTTTCTGCTCAGTTTTTCTGCTCAGTTTTTTCTTCAGTTTTTTTTCTCAGTTCTTTTTTTCACAGTTTTTTTCACAGTTATTTTCTAAGTTTTTCTTCAGTTTTTTCAGTCGTTTTTTCTCAATTTTTCTTCTCAGTTTTTTTACTCCGTTTTTCTTCAGTATTTTTTAAATAGTTTTTTTCTCAGTTTTTCTGCTCAGTTTTTCTGCTCAGTTTTTTCTTCAGTTTTTTTTCTCAGTTCTTTTTTTCACAGTTTTTTTCACAGTTATTTTCTAAGTTTTTCTTCAGTTTTTTCAGTCGTTTTTTCTCAATTTTTCTTCTCAGTTTTTTTACTCCGTTTTTCTTCAGTTTTTTTGAATAGTTTTTTTCTCAGTTTTTCTGCTCAGTTTTTCTGCTCAGTTTTTTCTTCAGTTTTTTTTCTCAGTTCTTTTTTTCACAGTTTTTCTCACAGTTTTTTTCTAAGTTTTTCTTCAGTTTTTTCAGTCTTTTTTTCTCAGTTTTTCTTCTCAGTTTTTTTCATCAGTTTTTCTTCAGTTTTTTTTCTCAGTTCTTTTTTTTCAGTTTTTTTCATCCGTTTTTCTTCAGTTTTTTTCAGTCGTTTTTTCTCAATTTTTCTTCTCAGTTTTTGTACTCCGTTTTTCTTCAGTATTTTTTTCATAGTTTTTTTCTCAGTTTTTCTGCTCAGTTTTTCTGCTCAGTTTTTTCATCAGTTTTTTTTCTCAGTTCTTTTTTTTCACAGTTTTTTTCTAAGTTTTTCTTCAGTTTTTTAAGTCGTTTTTTCTCAATTTTTATTCTCAGTTTTTTTACTCCGTTTTTCTTCAGTATTTTTTTAATAGTTTTTTTCTCAGTTTTTCTGCTCAGTTTTTTCTTCAGTTTTTTTTCTCAGTTCTTTTTTTCACAGTTTTTTTCACAGTTTTTTTCTAAGTTTTTCTTCAGTTTTTTCAGTCGTTTTTTCTCAATTTTTCTTCTCAGTTTTTTTACTCCGTTTTTCTTCAGTATTTTTTTCATAGTTTTTTTCTCAGTTTTTCTGCTCAGTTTTTCTGCTCAGTTTTTTCTTCAGTTTTTTTTCTCAGTTCTTTTTTTCACAGTTTTTTTCACAGTTTTTTTCTAAGTTTTTCTTCAGTTTTTTCAGTCTTTTTTTCTCAGTTTTTCTTCTCAGTTTTTTTCATCCGTTTTTCTTCAGTTTTTTTTCTCAGTTCTTTTTTTTCAGTTTTTTTCATCCGTTTTTCTTCAGTTTTTTTCAGTCGTTTTTTCTCAATTTTTCTTCTCAGTTTTTGTACTCCGTTTTTCTTCAGTATTTTTTTCATAGTTTTTTTCTCAGTTTTTCTGCTCAGTTTTTCTGCTCAGTTTTTTCATCAGTTTTTTTTCTCAGTTCTTTTTTTTCACAGTTTTTTTCTAAGTTTTTCTTCAGTTTTTTCAGTCGTTTTTTCTCAATTTTTATTCTCAGTTTTTTTACTCCGTTTTTCTGCAGTATTTTTTTAATAGTTTTTTTCTCAGTTTTTCTGCTCAGTTTTTTCTTCAGTTTTTTTTCTCAGTTCTTTTTTTCACAGTTTTTTTCACAGTTTTTTTCTAAGTTTTTCTTCAGTTTTTTCAGTCGTTTTTTCTCAATTTTTCTTCTCAGTTTTTTTACTCCGTTTTTCTTCAGGATTTTTTTCATAGTTTTTTTCTCAGTTTTTCTGCTCAGTTTTTCTGCTCAGTTTTTTCTTCAGTTTTTTTTCTCAGTTCTTTTTTTTCAGAGTTTTGTGCACAGTTTTTTTCTAAATTTTTCTTCAGTTTTTTTTCTCCGTTCTTTTTTTTCTTCAGTTTTTTCAGTCGTTTTTCTCAATTTTTCTTCTCAGTTTTTTTACTCCGTTTTTCTTCAGTATTTTTTTGATAGTTTTTTTCTCAGGTTTTCTGCTCAGTTTTTTCTTCAGTTTTTTTTCTCAGTTCTTTTTTTCACAGTTTTTTTCACAGTTTTTTTCTAAGTTTTTCTTCAGTTTTTTCAGTCGTTTTTACTCAATTTTTCTTCTCAGTTTTTTTTACTCCGTTTTTCTTCAGTATTTTTTAAATAGTTTTTTTCTCAGTTTTTCTGCTCAGTTTTTTCTTCAGTTTTTTTTCTCAGTTCTTTTTTTCACAGTTTTTTTCACAGTTATTTTCTAAGTTTTTCTTCAGTTTTTTCAGTCGTTTTTTCTCAATTTTTCTTCAGTTTTTTTCCTCCGTTTTTCTTCAGTTTTTTTAAATAGTTTTTTTTCTCAGTTTTTCTGCTCAGTTTTTCTGCTCAGTTTTTTCTTCAGTTTTTTTTCTCAGTTCTTTTTTTCACAGTTTTTTTCACAGTTTTTTTCTAAGTTTTTCTTCAGTTTTTTCAGTCGTTTTTACTCAATTTTACTTCTCAGTTTTTTTACTCCGTTTTTCTTCAGTATTTTTTAAATAGTTTTTTTCTCAGTTTTTCTGCTCAGTTTTTCAGCTCAGTTTTTTCTTCAGTTTTTTTTCTCAGTTCTTTTTTTCAGTTTTTTTCACAGTTTTTTTCCAAGTTTTTCTTCAGTTTTTTCAGTCGTTTTTCTCAATTTTTCTTCTCAGTTTTTTTACTCCGTTTTTCTTCAGTTTTTTTAAATAGTTTTTTTTCTCAGTTTTTCTGCTCAGTTTTTCTGCTCAGTTTTTTCTTCAGTTTTTTTTCTCAGTTCTTTTTATCACAGTTTTTTTTCACAGTTTTTTTCTAAGTATTTCTTCAGTTTTTTCAGTCGTTTTTTCTCAATTTTTCTTCTCAGTTTTTTTACTCCGTTTTTCTTCAGTATATTTTAAATAGTTTTTTTCTCAGTTTTTCAGCTCAGTTTTTCTGCTCAGTTTTTTCTTCAGTTTTTTTTCTCAGTTCTTTTTTTCACAGTTTTTTTCACAGTTTTTTTCTAAGTTTTTCTTCAGCTTTTTCAGTCGTTTTTTCTCAATTTTTCTTAGTTTTTTTACTCCGTTTTTCTTCAGTATTTTTTAAATAGTTTTTTTCTCAGTTTTTCTGCTCAGTTTTTTCTTCAGTTTTTTTACTCAGTTCTTTTTTTCACAGTTTTTTTCACAGTTTTTTTCTAAGGTTTTCTTCAGTTTTTTCAGTCGTTTTTCTCAATTTTTCTTCTCAGTTTTTTTACTCCGTTTTTCTTCAGTTTTTTTTAATAGTTTCTTTCTCAGTTTTTCTGCTCAGTTTTTCTGCTCAGTTTTTTCTCAGTTTTTTCCCTCAGTTATTTTTTTCCACAGTTTTGTGCACAGTTTTTTTCTAAATTTTTCTTCAGTTTTTTTTCTCAGTTCTTTTTTTTCACAGTTTTTTTCTAAGTTTTTCTTCAGTTTTTTCAGTCGTTTTTTCTCAATTTTTCTTCTCAGTTTTTTTACTCCGTTTTTCTTCAGTATTTTTTTCAGTTTTTTTCTCAGTTTTTCTGCTCAGTTTTTCTGCTCAGTTTTTTCTTCAGTTTTTTTTCTCAGTTCTTTTTTTTCACAGTTTTGTGCACAGTTTTTTTCTAAATTTTTCTTCAGTTTTTTTTCTCCGTTCTTTTTTTTCTTCAGTTTTTTCAGTCGTTTTTCTCAATTTTTCTTCTCAGTTTTTTTACTCCGTTTTTCTTCAGTATTTTTTTAATAGTTTTATTCTCAGTTTTTCTGCTCAGTTTTTCTGCTCAGTTTTTTCTTCAGTTTTTTTTCTCAGTTCTTTTTATCACAGTTTTTTTCTCAGTATTTCTTCAGTTTTTTCAGTCGTTTTTTCTCAATTTTTCTTCTCAGTTTTTTTACTCCGTTTTTCTTCAGTATATTTTAAATCGTTTTTGTCTCAGTTTTTCTGCTCAGTTTTTCTGCTCAGTTTTTTCTTCAGTTTTTTTTCTCAGTTCATTTTTTTCACAGTTTTTTTCACAGTTTTTTTCTAAGTTTTTCTTCAGTTTTTTCAGTCGTTTTTTCTCAATTTTTCTTCTCAGTTTTTTTACTCCGTTTTTCTTCAGTATTTTTTAAATAGTTTTTTTCTCAGTTTTTCTGCTCAGTTTTTTCTTCAGTTTTTTTACTCAGTTCTTTTTTTCACAGTTTTTTTCACAGTTTTTTTCTAAGTTTTTCTTCAGTTTTTTCAGTCGTTTTTCTCAATTTTTCTTCTCAGTTTTTTTACTCCGTTTTTCTTCAGTATTTTTTTAATAGTTTTTTTCTCAGTTTTTCTTCTCAGTTTTTTTCATCCGTTTTTCTTCAGTTTTTTTTCTCAGTTCTTTTTTTTCAGTTTTTTTCATCCGTTTTTCTTCAGTTTTTTTCAGTCGTTTTTTCTCAATTTTTCTTCTCAGTTTTTGTACTCCGTTTTTCTTCAGTATTTTTTTCATAGTTTTTTTCTCAGTTTTTCTGCTCAGTTTTTCTGCTCAGTTTTTTCATCAGTTTTTTTTCTCAGTTCTTTTTTTTCACAGTTTTTTTCTAAGTTTTTCTTCAGTTTTTTCAGTCGTTTTTTCTCAATTTTTATTCTCAGTTTTTTTACTCCGTTTTTCTTCAGTATTTTTTTAATAGTTTTTTTCTCAGTTTTTCTGCTCAGTTTTTTCTTCAGTTTTTTTCTCAGTTCTTTTTTTCACAGTTTTTTTCACAGTTTTTTTCTAAGTTTTTCTTCAGTTTTTTCAGTCGTTTTTTCTCAATTTTTCTTCTCAGTTTTTTTACTCCGTTTTTCTTCAGTATTTTTTTCATAGTTTTTTTCTCAGTTTTTCTGCTCAGTTTTTCTGCTCAGTTTTTTCTTCAGTTTTTTTTCTCAGTTCTTTTTTTCACAGTTTTTTTCACAGTTTTTTTCTAAGTTTTTCTTCAGTTTTTTCAGTCTTTTTTTCTCAGTTTTTCTTCTCAGTTTTTTTCATCCGTTTTTCTTCAGTTTTTTTTCTCAGTTCTTTTTTTTCAGTTTTTTTCATCCGTTTTTCTTCAGTTTTTTTCAGTCGTTTTTTCTCAATTTTTCTTCTCAGTTTTTGTACTCCGTTTTTCTTCAGTATTTTTTTCATAGTTTTTTTCTCAGTTTTTCTGCTCATTTTTTCTGCTCAGTTTTTTCATCAGTTTTTTTTCTCAGTTCTTTTTTTTCACAGTTTTTTTCTAAGTTTTTCTTCAGTTTTTTCAGTCGTTTTTTCTCAATTTTTATTCTCAGTTTTTTTACTCCGTTTTTCTTCAGTATTTTTTTAATAGTTTTTTTCTCAGTTTTTCTGCTCAGTTTTTTCTTCAGTTTTTTTTCTCAGTTCTTTTTTTCACAGTTTTTTTCACAGTTTTTTTCTAAGTTTTTCTTCAGTTTTTTCAGTCGTTTTTTCTCAATTTTTCTTCTCAGTTTTTTTACTCCGTTTTTCTTCAGGATTTTTTTCATAGTTTTTTTCTCAGTTTTTCTGCTCAGTTTTTCTGCTCAGTTTTTTCTTCAGTTTTTTTTCTCAGTTCTTTTTTTTCAGAGTTTTGTGCACAGTTTTTTTCTAAATTTTTCTTCAGTTTTTTTTCTCCGTTCTTTTTTTTCTTCAGTTTTTTCAGTCGTTTTTCTCAATTTTTCTTCTCAGTTTTTTTACTCCGTTTTTCTTCAGTATTTTTTTAATAGTTTTTATCTCAGTTTTTCTGCTCAGTTTTTCTGCTCAGTTTTTTCTTCAGTTTTTTTTCTCAGTTCTTTTTATCACAGGTTTTTTCACAGTTTTTTTCTAAGTATTTCTTCAGTTTTTTCAGTCGTTATTTCTCAATTTTTCTTCTCAGTTTTTTTACTCCGTTTTTCTTCAGTATATTTTAAATAGTTTTTTTCTCAGTTTTTCTGCTCAGTTTTTCTGCTCAGTTTTTTCTTCAGTTTTTTTTCTCAGTTCTTTTTTTCACAGTTTTTTTCACAGTTTTTTTCTAAGTTTTTCTTCAGTTTTTTCAGTCGTTTTTTCTCAATTTTTCTTCTCAGTTTTTTTACTCCGTTTTTCTTCAGTATTTTTTAAAAGTTTTTTTCTCAGTTTTTCTGCTCAGTTTTTTCTTCAGTTTTTTTACTCAGTTCTTTTTTTCACAGTTTTTTTCACAGTTTTTTTCTAAGTTTTTCTTCAGTTTTTTCAGTCGTTTTTCTCAATTTTTCTTCTCAGTTTTTTTACTCCGTTTTTCTTCAGTATTTTTTTAATAGTTTTTTTCTCAGTTTTTCTTCTCAGTTTTTTTCATCCGTTTTTCTTCAGTTTTTTTTCTCAGTTCTTTTTTTTCAGTTTTTTTCATCCGTTTTTCTTCAGTTTTTTTCAGTCGTTTTTTCTCAATTTTTCTTCTCAGTTTTTGTACTCCGTTTTTCTTCAGTATTTTTTTCATAGTTTTTTTCTCAGTTTTTCTGCTCATTTTTTCTGCTCAGTTTTTTCATCAGTTTTTTTTCTCAGTTCTTTTTTTTCACAGTTTTTTTCTAAGTTTTTCTTCAGTTTTTTCAGTCGTTTTTTCTCAATTTTTATTCTCAGTTTTTTTACTCCGTTTTTCTTCAGTATTTTTTTAATAGTTTTTTTCTCAGTTTTTCTGCTCAGTTTTTTCTTCAGTTTTTTTTCTCAGTTCTTTTTTTCACAGTTTTTTTCACAGTTTTTTTCTAAGTTTTTCTTCAGTTTTTTCAGTCGTTTTTTCTCAATTTTTCTTCTCAGTTTTTTTACTCCGTTTTTCTTCAGGATTTTTTTCATAGTTTTTTTCTCAGTTTTTCTGCTCAGTTTTTCTGCTCAGTTTTTTCTTCAGTTTTTTTTCTCAGTTCTTTTTTTTCAGAGTTTTGTGCACAGTTTTTTTCTAAATTTTTCTTCAGTTTTTTTTCTCCGTTCTTTTTTTTCTTCAGTTTTTTCAGTCGTTTTTCTCAATTTTTCTTCTCAGTTTTTTTACTCCGTTTTTCTTCAGTATTTTTTTGATAGTTTTTTTCTCAGTTTTTCTGCTCAGTTTTTCTGCTCAGTTTTTTCTTCAGTTTTTTTTCTCAGTTCTTTTTTTCACAGTTTTTTTCACAGTTTTTTTCTAAGTTTTTCTTCAGTTTTTTCAGTCGTTTTTACTCAATTTTTCTTCTCAGTTTTTTTACTCCGTTTTTCTTCAGTATTTTTTAAATAGTTTTTTTCTCAGTTTTTCTGCTCAGTTTTTCTGCTCAGTTTTTTCTTCAGTTTTTTTTCTCAGTTCTTTTTTTCAGTTTTTTTCACAGTTTTTTTCTAAGTTTTTCTTCAGTTTTTTCAGTCGTTTTTCTCAATTTTTCTTCTCAGTTTTTTTACTCCGTTTTTCTTCAGTTTTTTTAAATAGTTTTTTTCTCAGTTTTTCTGCTCAGTTTTTCTGCTCAGTTTTTTCTTCAGTTTTTTTTCTCAGTTCTTTTTATCACAGTTTTTTTCACAGTTTTTTTCTAAGTATTTCTTCAGTTTTTTCAGTCGTTTTTTCTCAATTTTTCTTCAGTTTTTTCCCTCCGTTTTTCTTCAGTTTTTTTAAATAGTTTTTTTCCTCAGTTTTTCTGATCAGTTTTTCTGCTCAGTTTTTTCTCAGTTTTTTTTCTCAATTCTTTTTTTTCACAGTTTTGTGCACAGTTTTTTTCTAAGTGTTTCTTCAGTTTTTTCAGTCGTTTTTTCTCAATTTTTGTTCTCAGTTTTTTTACTCCGTTTTTCTTCAGTATATTTTAAATAGTTTTTTTCTCAGTTTTTCTGCTCAGTTTTTTCTTCAGTTTTTTTACTCAGTTCTTTTTTTCACAGTTTTTTTCACAGTTTTTTTCTAAGTTTTTCTTCAGTTTTTTCAGTCGTTTTTACTCAATTTTTCTTCTCAGTTTTTTTACTCCGTTTTTCTTCAGTATTTTTTAAATAGTTTTTTTCTCAGTTTTTCTGCTCAGTTTTTCTGCTCAGTTTTTTCTTCAGTTTTTTTTCTCAGTTCTTTTTTTCAGTTTTTTTCACAGTTTTTTTCTAAGTTTTTCTTCAGTTTTTTCAGTCGTTTTTCTCAATTTTTCTTCTCAGTTTTTTTACTCCGTTTTTCTTCAGTTTTTTTAAATAGTTTTTTTTCTCAGTTTTTCTGCTCAGTTTTTCTGCTCAGTTTTTTCTTCAGTTTTTTTTCTCAGTTCTTTTTATCACAGTTTTTTTCACAGTTTTTTTCTAAGTATTTCTTCAGTTTTTTCAGTCGTTTTTTCTCAATTTTTCTTCAGTTTTTTCCCTCCGTTTTTCTTCAGTTTTTTTAAATAGTTTTTTTTCTCAGTTTTTCTGATCAGTTTTTCTGCTCAGTTTTTTCTCAGTTTTTTTTCTCAATTCTTTTTTTTCACAGTTTTGTGCACAGTTTTTTTCTAAGTGTTTCTTCAGTTTTTTCAGTCGTTTTTTCTCAATTTTTCTTCTCAGTTTTTTTACTCCGTTTTTCTCCAGTATATTTTAAATAGTTTTTTTCTCAGTTTTTCTGCTCAGTTTTTTCTTCAGTTTTTTTACTCAGTTCTTTTTTTCACAGTTTTTTTCACAGTTTTTTTCTAAGTTTTTCTTCAGTTTTTTCAGTCGTTTTTCTCAATTTTTCTTCTCAGTTTTTTTACTCCGTTTATCTTCAGTATTTTTTTAATAGTTTTTTGCTCAGTTTTTCTGCTCAGTTTTTCTGCTCAGTTTTTTCTTCAGTTTTTTTTCTCAGTTCTTTTTATCACAGTTTTTTTCACAGTTTTTTTCTAAGTTTTTCTTCAGTTTTTTCAGTCGTTTTTAGTCAATTTTTCTTCTCAGTTTTTTTACTCCGTTTTTCTTCAGTATTTTTTTCATAGTTTTTTTCTCAGTTTTTCTGCTCAGTTTTTCTGCTCAGTTTTTTCTTCAGTTTTTTTTCTCAGTTCTTTTATTTCAGAGTTTTGTGCACAGTTTTTTTCTAAATTTTTCTTCAGTTTTTTTTCTCCGTTCTTTTTTTTTTCAGTTTTTTCAGTCGTTTTTCTCAATTTTTCTTCTCAGCTTTTTTACTCCGTTTTTCTTCAGTATTTTTTTGATAGTTTTTTTCTCAGTTTTTCTGCTCAGTTTTTCTGCTCAGTTTTTTCTTCAGTTTTTTTTCTCAGTTCTTTTTATCACAGTTTTTTTCACAGTTTTTTTCTAAGTATTTCTTCAGTTTTTTCAGTCGTTTTTTCTCAATTTTTCTTCTCAGTTTTTTTACTCCGTTTTTCTTCAGTATATTTTAAATAGTTTTTTTCTCAGTTTTTCTGCTCAGTTTTTCTGCTCAGTTTTTTCTTCAGTTTTTTTTCTCAGTTCTTTTTTTCACAGTTTTTTTCACAGTTTTTTTCTAAGTTTTTCTTCAGTTTTTTCAGTCGTTTTTTCTCAATTTTTCTTCAGTTTTTTTACTCCGTTTTTCTTCAGTATTTTTTAAATAGTTTTTTTCTCAGTTTTTCTGCTCAGTTTTTTCTTCAGTTTTTTTACTCAGTTCTTTTTTTCACAGTTTTTTTCACAGTTTTTTTCTAAGTTTTTCTTCAGTTTTTTCAGTCGTTTTTCTCAATTTTTCTTCTCAGTTTTTTTACTCCGTTTTTCTTCAGTATTTTTTTAATAGTTTTTTTCTCAGTTTTTCTTCTCAGTTTTTTTCATCCGTTTTTCTTCAGTTTTTTTTCTCAGTTCTTTTTTTTCAGTTTTTTTCATCCGTTTTTCTTCAGTTTTTTTCAGTCGTTTTTTCTCAATTTTTCTTCTCAGTTTTTGTACTCCGTTTTTCTTCAGTATTTTTTTCATAGTTTTTTTTTCAGTTTTTCTGCTCAGTTTTTCTGCTCAGTTTTTTCTTCAGTTTTTTTTCTCAGTTCTTTTTATCACAGTTTTTTTCACAGTTTTTTTCTAAGTATTTCTTCAGTTTTTTCAGTCGTTTTTTCTCAATTTTTCTTCTCAGTTTTTTTACTCCGTTTTTCTTCAGTATATTTTAAATAGTTTTTTTCTCAGTTTTTCTGCTCAGTTTTTCTGCTCAGTTTTTTCTTCAGTTTTTTTTCTCAGTTCTTTTTTTCACAGTTTTTTTCACAGTTTTTTTCTAAGTTTTTCTTCAGTTTTTTCAGTCGTTTTTTCTCAATTTTTCTTCTCAGTTTTTTTACTCCGTTTTTCTTCAGTATTTTTTAAATAGTTTTTTTCTCAGTTTTTCTGCTCAGTTTTTTCTTCAGTTTTTTTACTCAGTTCTTTTTTTCACAGTTTTTTTCACAGTTTTTTTCTAAGTTTTTCTTCAGTTTTTTCAGTCGTTTTTCTCAATTTTTCTTCTCAGTTTTTTTACTCCGTTTTTCTTCAGTATTTTTTTAATAGTTTTTTTCTCAGTTTTTCTTCTCAGTTTTTTTCATCCGTTTTTCTTCAGTTTTTTTTCTCAGTTCTTTTTTTTCAGTTTTTTTCATCCGTTTTTCTTCAGTTTTTTTCAGTCGTTTTTTCTCAATTTTTCTTCTCAGTTTTTGTACTCCGTTTTTCTTCAGTATTTTTTTCATAGTTTTTTTTTCAGTTTTTCTGCTCAGTTTTTCTGCTCAGTTTTTTCATCAGTTTTTTTTCTCAGTTCTTTTTTTTCACAGTTTTTTTCTAAGTTTTTCTTCAGTTTTTTCAGTCGTTTTTTCTCAATTTTTATTCTCAGTTTTTTTACTCCGTTTTTCTTCAGTATTTTTTTAATAGTTTTTTTCTCAGTTTTTCTGCTCAGTTTTTTCTTCAGTTTTTTTTCTCAGTTCTTTTTTTCACAGTTTTTTTCACAGTTTTTTTCTAAGTTTTTCTTCAGTTTTTTCAGTCTTTTTTTCTCAGTTTTTCTTCTCAGTTTTTTTCCTCCGTTTTTCTTCAGTTTTTTTTCTCAGTTCTTTTTTTTCAGTTTTTTTCATCCGTTTTTCTTCAGTTTTTTTCAGTCGTTTTTTCTCAATTTTTCTTCTCAGTTTTTGTACTCCGTTTTTCTTCAGTATTTTTTTCATAGTTTTTTTCTCAGTTTTTCTGCTCAGTTTTTCTGCTCAGTTTTTTCATCAGTTTTTTTTCTCAGTTCTTTTTTTTCACAGTTTTTTTCTAAGTTTTTCTTCAGTTTTTTCAGTCGTTTTTTCTCAATTTTTATTCTCAGTTTTTTTACTCCGTTTTTCTTCAGTATTTTTTTAATAGTTTTTTTCTCAGTTTTTCTGCTCAGTTTTTTCTTCAGTTTTTTTTCTCAGTTCTTTTTTTCACAGTTTTTTTCACAGTTTTTTTCTAAGTTTTTCTTCAGTTTTTTCAGTCGTTTTTTCTCAATTTTTCTTCTCAGTTTTTTTACTCCGTTTTTCTTCAGGATTTTTTTCATAGTTTTTTTCTCAGTTTTTCTGCTCAGTTGTTCTGCTCAGTTTTTTCTTCAGTTTTTTTTCTCAGTTCTTTTTTTTCAGAGTTTTGTGCACAGTTTTTTTCTAAATTTTTCTTCAGTTTTTTTTCTCCGTTCTTTTTTTTCTTCAGTTTTTTCAGTCGTTTTTCTCAATTTTTCTTCTCAGTTTTTTTACTCCGTTTTTCTTCAGTATTTTTTTGATAGTTTTTTTCTCAGTTTTTCTGCTCAGTTTTTCTGCTCAGTTTTTTCTTCAGTTTTTTTTCTCAGTTCTTTTTTTCACAGTTTTTTTCACAGTTTTTTTCTAAGTTTTTCTTCAGTTTTTTCAGTCGTTTTTACTCAATTTTTCTTCTCAGTTTTTTTACTCCGTTTTTCTTCAGTATTTTTAAATAGTTTTTTTCTCAGTTTTTCTGCTCAGTTTTTCTGCTCAGTTTTTTCTTCAGTTTTTTTTCTCAGTTCTTTTTTTCAGTTTTTTTCACAGTTTTTTTCTAAGTTTTTCTTCAGTTTTTTCAGTCGTTTTTCTCAATTTTTCTTCTCAGTTTTTTTACTCCGTTTTTCTTCAGTTTTTTTAAATAGTTTTTTTTCTCAGTTTTTCTGCTCAGTTTTTCTGCTCAGTTTTTTCTTCAGTTTTTTTACTCAGTTCTTTTTATCACAGTTTTTTTCACAGTTTTTTCCTAAGTATTTCTTCAGTTTTTTCAGTCGTTTTTTCTCAATTTTTCTTCAGTTTTTTTCCTCCGTTTTTCTTCAGTTTTTTTAAATAGTTTTTTTTCTCAGTTTTTCTGATCAGTTTTTCTGCTCAGTTTTTTCTCAGTTTTTTTTCTCAATTCTTTTTTTTCACAGTTTTGTGCACAGTTTTTTTCTAAGTGTTTCTTCAGTATTTTCAGTCGTTTTTTCTCAATTTTTCTTCTCAGTTTTTTTACTCCGTTTTTCTTCAGTATATTTTAAATAGTTTTTTTCTCAGTTTTTCTGCTCAGTTTTTCTGCTCAGTTTTTTCTTCAGTTTTTTTTCTCAGTTCTTTTTTTCACAGTTTTTTTCACAGTTTTTTTCTAAGTTTTTCTTCAGTTTTTTCAGTCGTTTTTTCTCAATTTTTCTTCTCAGTTTTTTTACTCCGTTTTTCTTCAGTATTTTTTTAATAGTTTTTTTCTCAGTTTTTCTGCTCAGTTTTTCTGCTCAGTTTTTCCTTCAGTTTTTTTTCTCAGTTCTTTTTATCACAGTTTTTTTCACAGTTTTTTTCTAAGTTTTTCTTCAGTTTTTTCAGTCGTTTTTTCTCAATTTTTCTTCTCAGTTTTTTTCATCCGTTTTCCTTCAGTTTTTTTCTCAGTTTTTCTGCTCAGTTTTCTGTTCAGTTTTTTCTCAGTTTTTTTTCTCAGTTCTTTTTTTTCACAGTTTTTTTCTAAGTTTTTCTTCAGTTTTTTCAGTCTTTTTTTCTCAATTTTTCTTCTCAGTTTTTTTACTCCGTTTTTCTTCAGTATTTTTTTCATAGTTTTTTTCTCAGTTTTTCTGCTCAGTTTTTCTGCTCAGTTTTTTCTTCAGTTTTTTTTCTCAGTTCTTTTTTTTCAGAGTTTTGTGCACAGTTTTTTTCTAAATTTTTCTTCAGTTTTTTTTCTCCGTTCTTTTTTTTTTCATTTTTATCAGTCGTTTTTCTCAATTTTTCTTCTCAGTTTTTTTACTCCGTTTTTCTTCAGTATTTTTTTGATAGTTTTTTTCTCAGTTTTTCTGCTCAGTTTTTCTGCTCAGTTTTTTCTTCAGTTTTTTTTCTCAGTTCTTTTTTTCACAGTTTTTTTCTAAGTTTTTCTTCAGTTTTTTCAGTCGTTTTTCTCAATTTTTCTTCTCAGTTTTTTTACTCCGTTTTTCTTCAGTATTTTTTTAATAGTTTTTTTCTCAGTTTTTCTGCTCAGTTTTTCTGCTCAGTTTTTTCTTCAGTTTTTTTTCTCAGTTCTTTTTATCACAGTTTTTTTCACAGTTTTTTTCTAAGTTTTTCTTCATTTTTTTCAGTCGTTTTTTCTCAATTTTTCTTCTCAGTTTTTTTACTCCGTTTTTCTTCAGTATTTTTTAAATAGTTTTTTTCTCAGTTTTTCTGCTCAGTTTTTCTGCTCAGTTTTTTCTTCAGTTTTTTTTCTCAGTTCTTTTTATCACAGTTTTTTTCACAGTTTTTTTCTAAGTTTTTCTTCAGTTTTTTCAGTCGTTTTTTCTCAATTTTTCTTCTCAGTTTTTTTCATCCGTTTTTCTTCAGTTTTTTTCTCAGTTTTTCTGCTCAGTTTTCTGTTCAGTTTTTTCTCAGTTTTTTTTCTCAGTTCTTTTTTTTCACAGTTTTTTTCTAAGTTTTTCTTCAGTTTTTTCAGTCTTTTTTTCTCAATTTTTCTTCTCAGTTTTTTTACTCCGTTTTTCTTCAGTATTTTTTTCATAGTTTTTTTCTCAGTTTTTCTGCTCAGTTTTTCTGCTCAGTTTTTTCTTCAGTTTTTTTTCTCAGTTCTTTTTTTTCAGAGTTTTGTGCACAGTTTTTTTCTAAATTTTTCTTCAGTTTTTTTTCTCCGTTCTTTTTTTTTTCATTTTTATCAGTCGTTTTTCTCAATTTTTCTTCTCAGTTTTTTTACTCCGTTTTTCTTCAGTATTTTTTGATAGTTTTTTTCTCAGTTTTTCTGCTCAGTTTTTCTGCTCAGTTTTTTCTTCAGTTTTTTTTCTCAGTTCTTTTTTTCACAGTTTTTTTCACAGTTTTTTTCTAAGTTTTTCTTCAGTTTTTTCAGTCGTTTTTCTCAATTTTTCTTCTCAGTTTTTTTACTCCGTTTTTCTTCAGTATTTTTTTAATAGTTTTTTTCTCAGTTTTTCTGCTCAGTTTTTCTGCTCAGTTTTTTCTTCAGTTTTTTTTCTCAGTTCTTTTTATCACAGTTTTTTTCACAGTTTTTTTCTAAGTTTTTCTTCATTTTTTTCAGTCGTTTTTTCTCAATTTTTCTTCTCAGTTTTTTTACTCCGTTTTTCTTCAGTATTTTTTAAATAGTTTTTTTCTCAGTTTTTCTGCTCAGTTTTTCTGCTCAGTTTTTTCTTCAGTTTTTTTTCTCAGTTCATTTTTTCATTGTTTTTTTCACAGTTATTTTCTAAGTTTTTCTTCAGTTTTTTCAGTCGTTTTTTCTCAATTTTTCTTCTCAGTTTTTTTCCTACGTTTTTCTTCAGTTTTTTTGAATAGTTTTTTTTCTCAGTTTTTCTGCTCAGTTTTTCTGCTCAGTTTTTTCTTCAGTTTTTTTTCTCAGTTCTTTTTATCACAGTTTTTTTCACAGTTTTTTTCGAAGTATTTCTTCAGTTTTTTCAGTCGTTTTTTCTCAATTTTTCTTCTCAGTTTTTTTACTCCGTTTTTCTTCAGTATTTTTTAAATAGTTTTTTTCTCAGTTTTTCTGCTCAGTTTTTTCTTCAGTTTTTTTATTCAGTTCTTTTTTTCACAGTTTTTTTCACAGTTTTTTTCTAAGTTTTTCTTCAGTTTTTTCAGTCGGTTTTCTCAATTTTTCTTCTCAGTTTTTTTACTCCGTTTTTCTTCAGTATTTTTTTCATCGTTTTTTTCTCAGTTTTTCTGCTCAGTTTTTCTGCTCAGTTTTTTCTTCAGTTTTTTTTCTCAGTTCTTTTTTTCACAGTTTTTTTCACAGTTTTTTTCTAAGTTTTTCTTCAGTTTTTTCAGTCTTTTTTTCTCAGTTTTTCTTCTCAGTTTTTTTCATCCGTTTTTCTTCAGTTTTTTTTCTCAGTTCTTTTTTTTCAGTTTTTTTCATCCGTTTTTCTTCAGTTTTTTTCAGTCGTTTTTTCTCAATTTTTCTTCTCAGTTTTTGTACTCCGTTTTACTTCAGTATTTTTTAATAGTTTTTTTCTCAGTTTTTCTGCTCAGTTTTTCTTGCTCAGTTTTTTCATCAGTTTTTTTTCTCAGTTCTTTTTTTTCACAGTTTTTTTCTAAGTTTTTCTTCAGTTTTTTCAGTCGTTTTTTCTCAATTTTTATTCTCAGTTTTTTTACTCCGTTTTTCTTCAGTATTTTTTTAATAGTTTTTTTCTCAGTTTTTCTGCTCAGTTTTTTCTTCAGTTTTTTGTCTCAGTTCTTTTTTTCACAGTTTTTTTCACAGTTTTTTTCTAAGTTTTTCTTCAGTTTTTTCAGTCGTTTTTTCTCAATTTTTCTTCTCAGTTTTTTTACTCCGTTTTTCTTCAGGATTTTTTTCATAGTTTTTTTCTCAGTTTTTCTGCTCAGTTTTTCTGCTCAGTTTTTTCTTCAGTTTTTTTTCTCAGTTCTTTTTTTTCAGAGTTTTGTGCACAGTTTTTTTCTAAATTTTTCTTCAGTTTTTTTTCTCCGTTCTTTTTTTTCTTCAGTTTTTTCAGTCGTTTTTCTCAATTTTTCTTCTCAGTTTTTTTACTCCGTTTTTCTTCAGTATTTTTTTGATAGTTTTTTTCTCAGTTTTTCTGCTCAGTTTTTCTGCTCAGTTTTTTCTTCAGTTTTTTTTCTCAGTTCTTTTTTTCACAGTTTTTTTCACAGTTTTTTTCTAAATTTTTCTTCAGTTTTTTCAGTCGTTTTTCTCAATTTTTCTTCTCAGTTTTTTTACTCCGTTTTTCTTCAGTTTTTTTAAATAGTTTTTTTTCTCAGTTTTTCTGCTCAGTTTTTCTGCTCAGTTTTTTCTTCAGTTTTTTTTCTCAGTTCTTTTTATCACAGTTTTTTTCAGTTTTTTTCTAAGTATTTCTTCAGTTTTTTCAGTCGTTTTTTCTCAATTTTTCTTCTCAGTTTTTTTCCTCCGTTTTTCTTCAGTTTTTTTAAATAGTTTTTTTTCTCAGTTTTTCTGATCAGTTTTTCTGCTCAGTTTTTTCTCAGTTTTTTTTCTCAATTCTTTTTTTTCACAGTTTTGTGCACAGTTTTTTTCTGAATTTTTCTTCAGTTTTTTTTCTCAGTTCTTTTTTTCACAGTTTTTTTCACAGTTTTTTTCTAAGTTTTTCTTCAGTTTTTTCAGTCTTTTTTGCTCAGTTTTTCTTCTCAGTTTTTTTCATCCGTTTTTCTTCAGTTTTTTTTCTCAGTTCTTTTTTTTCAGTTTTTTTCATCCGTTTTTCTTCAGTTTTTTTCAGTCGTTTTTTCTCAATTTTTCTTCTCAGTTTTTGTACTCCGTTTTTCTTCAGTATTTTTTTCATAGTTTTTTTCTCAGTTTTTCTGCTCAGTTTTTCTGCTCAGTTTTTTCATCAGTTTTTTTTCTCAGTTCTTTTTTTTCACAGTTTTTTTCTATGTTTTTCTTCAGTTTTTTCAGTCGTTTTTTCTCAATTTTTATTCTCAGTTTTTTTACTCCGTTTTTCTTCAGTATTTTTTTAATAGTTTTTTTCTCAGTTTTTCTGCTCAGATTTTTCTTCAGTTTTTTTTCTCAGTTCTTTTTTTCACAGTTTTTTTCACAGTTATTTTCTAAGTTTTCCTTCAATTTTTTCAGTCGTTTTTTCTCAATTTTTCTTCTCAGTTTTTTTCCTCCGTTTTTCTTCAGTTTTTTTAAATAGTTTTTTTTCGCAGTTTTTCTGCTCTGTTTTTCTGCTCAGTTTTTTCTTCAGTTTTTTTTCTCAGTTCTTTTTTTCACAGTTTTTTTCACAGTTTTTTTCTAAGTTTTTCTTCAGTTTTTTCAGTCGTTTTTTCTCAATTTTTCTTCTCAGTTTTTTTCCTCCGTTTTTCTTCAGTTTTTTTATAAGTTTTTTTTCTCAGTTTTTCTGATCAGTTTTTCTGCTCAGTTTTTTCTCAGTTTTTTTCTCTATTCTTTTTTTTCACAGTTCTGTGCACAGTTTTTTTCTAAGTTTTTCTTCAGTTTTTTCAGTCGTTTTTTCTCAATTTTTCTTCTCAGTTTTTTTCCTCCTTTTTTCTTCAGTTTTTTTTAATAGTTTTTTTCTCAGTTTTTCTGCTCAGTTTTTCTGCTCAGTTTTTTCTCAGTTTTTTTCCCTCAGTTCTTTTTTTCCACATTTTTGTGCACAGTTTTTTTCTAAATTTTTCTTCAGTTTTTTTTCTCAGTTCTTTTTTTTCAGTTTTTTTCTAAGTTTTTCTTCAATTTTTTCAGTCGTTTTTTCTCAATTTTACTTCTCAGTTTTTTTACTCCGTTTTTCTTCAGTATTTTTTTCAGTTTTTTTCTCAGTTTTTCTGCTCAGTTTTTCTGCTCAGTTTTTTCTTCAGTTTTTTTTCTCAGTTCTTTTTTTTCACAGTTTTGTGCACAGTTTTTTTCTAAATTATTCTTCAGTTTTTTTTCTCCGTTCCTTTTTTTCTTCAGTTTTTTCAGTCGTTTTTCTCAATTTTTCTTCTCAGTTTTTTTACTCCGTTTTTCTTCAGTATTTTTTTAATAGTTTTATTCTCAGTTTTTCTGCTCAGTTTTTCTGCTCAGTTTTTTCTTCAGTTTTTTTTCTCAGTTCTTTTTTTTCAGAGTTTTGTGCACAGTTTTTTTCTGAATTTTTCTTCAGTTTTTTTTCTCAGTTCTTTTTTTCACAGTTTTTTTCACAGTTTTTTTCTAAGTTTTTCTTCAGTTTTTTCAGTCTTTTTTGCTCAGTTTTTCTTCTCAGTTTTTTTCATCCGTTTTTCTTCAGTTTTTTTTCTCAGTTCTTTTTTTTCAGTTTTTTTCATCCGTTTTTCTTCAGTTTTTTTCAGTCGTTTTTTCTCAATTTTTCTTCTCAGTTTTTGTACTCCGTTTTTCTTCAGTATTTTTTTCATAGTTTTTTTCTCAGTTTTTCTGCTCAGTTTTTCTGCTCAGTTTTTTCATCAGTTTTTTTTCTCAGTTCTTTTTTTTCACAGTTTTTTTCTATGTTTTTCTTCAGTTTTTTCAGTCGTTTTTTCTCAATTTTTATTCTCAGTTTTTTTACTCCGTTTTTCTTCAGTATTTTTTTAATAGTTTTTTTCTCAGTTTTTCTGCTCAGATTTTTCTTCAGTTTTTTCAGTCGTTTTTTCTCAATTTTTCTTCTCAGTTTTTTTCCTCCGTTTTTCTTCAGTTTTTTTAAATAGTTTTTTTTCGCAGTTTTTCTGCTCAGTTTTTCTGCTCAGTTTTTTCTTCAGTTTTTTTTCTCAGTTCTTTTTTTCACAGTTTTTTTCACAGTTTTTTTCTAAGTTTTTCTTCAGTTTTTTCAGTCGTTTTTTCTCAATTTTTCTTCTCAGTTTTTTTCCTCCGTTTTTCTTCAGTATTTTTTTAATAGTTTTTTTCTCAGTTTTTCTGCTCAGATTTTTCTTCAGTTTTTTCAGTCGTTTTTTCTCAATTTTTCTTCTCAGTTTTTTTCCTCCGTTTTTCTTCAGTTTTTTTAAATAGTTTTTTTTCGCAGTTTTTCTGCTCAGTTTTTCTGCTCAGTTTTTTCTTCAGTTTTTTTTCTCAGTTCTTTTTTTCACAGTTTTTTTCACAGTTTTTTTCTAAGTTTTTCTTCAGTTTTTTCAGTCGTTTTTTCTCAATTTTTCTTCTCAGTTTTTTTCCTCCGTTTTTCTTCAGTTTTTTTATAAGTTTTTTTTCTCAGTTTTTCTGATCAGTTTTTCTGCTCAGTTTTTTCTCAGTTTTTTTTCTCTATTCTTTTTTTTCACAGTTCTGTGCACAGTTTTTTTCTAAGTTTTTCTTCAATTTTTTCAGTCTTTTTTTCTGTTTTTCTTCTCATTTTTTTCATCCGTTTTTCTTCAGTTTTGTTTCTCAGTTCTTTTTTTTCACAGTTTTTTTCATCCGTTTTTCTTCAATTTTTTTAAGTCGTTTTTTCTCAATTTTTCTTCTCAGTTTTTGTACTCCGTTTTTCTTCAGTATTTTTTTCATAGTTTTTTTCTCAGTTTTTCTGCTCAGTTTTTCTGCTCAGTTTTTTCTTCAGTATTTTTTCTCAGTTCTTTTTTTCACAGTTTTTTTCACAGTTTTTTTCTAAGTTTTTCTTCAGTTTTTTCAGTCTTTTTTGCTCAGTTTTTCTTCTCAGTTTTTTTCATCCGTTTTTCTTCAGTTTTTTTTCTCAGTTCTTTTTTTTCAGTTTTTTTCATCCGTTTTTCTTCAGTTTTTTTCAGTCGTTTTTTCTCAATTTTTCTTCTCAGTTTTTGTACTCCGTTTTTCTTCAGTATTTTTTTCATAGTTTTTTTCTCAGTTTTTCTGCTCAGTTTTTCTGCTCAGTTTTTTCATCAGTTTTTTTTCTCAGTTCTTTTTTTTCACAGTTTTTTTCTATGTTTTTCTTCAGTTTTTTCAGTCGTTTTTTCTCAATTTTTATTCTCAGTTTTTTTACTCCGTTTTTCTTCAGTATTTTTTTAATAGTTTTTTTCTCAGTTTTTCTGCTCAGATTTTTCTTCAGTTTTTTCAGTCGTTTTTTCTCAATTTTTCTTCTCAGTTTTTTTCCTCCGTTTTTCTTCAGTTTTTTTAAATAGTTTTTTTTCGCAGTTTTTCTGCTCAGTTTTTCTGCTCAGTTTTTTCTTCAGTTTTTTTTCTCAGTTCTTTTTTTCACAGTTTTTTTCACAGTTTTTTTCTAAGTTTTTCTTCAGTTTTTTCAGTCGTTTTTTCTCAATTTTTCTTCTCAGTTTTTTTCCTCCGTTTTTCTTCAGTTTTTTTATAAGTTTTTTTTCTCAGTTTTTCTGATCAGTTTTTCTGCTCAGTTTTTTCTCAGTTTTTTTTCTCTATTCTTTTTTTTCACAGTTCTGTGCACAGTTTTTTTCTAAGTTTTTCTTCAATTTTTTCAGTCTTTTTTTCTGTTTTTCTTCTCATTTTTTTCATCCGTTTTTCTTCAGTTTTGTTTCTCAGTTCTTTTTTTTCACAGTTTTTTTCATCCGTTTTTCTTCAATTTTTTTAAGTCGTTTTTTCTCAATTTTTCTTCTCAGTTTTTGTACTCCGTTTTTCTTCAGTATTTTTTTCATAGTTTTTTTCTCAGTTTTTCTGCTCAGTTTTTCTGCTCAGTTTTTTCTTCAGTTTTTTTTCTCAGTTCTTTTTTTCACAGTTTTTTTCACAGTTTTTTTCTAAGTTTTTCTTCAGTTTTTTCAGTCTTTTTTTCTGAGTTTTTCTTCTCAGTTTTTTTCATCCGTTTTTCTTCAGTTTTGTTTCTCAGTTCTTTTTTTTCACAGTTTTTTTCTAAGTTTTTCTTCAGTTTTTTCAGTCGTTTTTTCTCAATTTTTATTCTCAGTTTTTTTACTCCGTTTTTCTTCAGTATTTTTTTAATAGTTTTTTTCTCAGTTTTTCTGCTCAGTTTTTTCTTCAGTTTTTTTTCTCAGTTCTTTTTTTCACAGTTTTTTTCACAGTTTTTTTCTAAGTTTTTCTTCAGTTTTTTCAGTCGTTTTTTCTCAATTTTTCTTCTCAGTTTTTTTACTCCGTTTTTCTTCAGGATTTTTTTCATAGTTTTTTTCTCAGTTTTTCTGCTCAGTTTTTCTGCTCAGTTTTTTCTTCAGTTTTTTTTCTCAGTTCTTTTTTTTCAGAGTTTTGTGCACAGTTTTTTCTAAATTTTTGTTCAGTTTTTTTTCTCCGTTCTTTTTTTTCTTCAGTTTTTTCAGTCGTTTTTCTCAATTTTTCTTCTCAGTTTTTTTACTCCGTTTTTCTTCAGTATTTTTTTGATAGTTTTTTTCTCAGTTTTTCTGCTCAGTTTTTCTGCTCAGTTTTTTCTTCAGTTTTTTTCTCAGTTCTTTTTTTCACAGTTTTTTTCAGTTTTTTTCTAAATTTTTCTTCAGTTTTTTCAGTCGTTTTTCTCAATTTTTCTGCTCAGTTTTTTTACTCCGTTTTTCTTCAGTTTTTTTAAATAGTTTTTTTTCTCAGTTTTTCTGCTCAGTTTTTCTGCTCAGTTTTTTCTTCAGTTTTTTTTCTCAGTTCTTTTTATCACAGTTTTTTTCAGTTTTTTTCTAAGTATTTCTTCAGTTTTTTCAGTCGTTTTTTCTCAATTTTTCTTCTCAGTTTTTTTCCTCCGTTTTTCTTCAGTTTTTTTAAATAGTTTTTTTTCTCAGTTTTTCTGATCAGTTTTTCTGCTCAGTTTTTTCTCAGTTTTTTTTCTCAATTCTTTTTTTTCACAGTTTTGTGCACAGTTTTTTTCTAAGTGTTTCTTCAGTTTTTTCAGTCGTTTTTTCTCAATTTTTCTTCTCAGTTTTTTTACTCCGTTTTTCTTCAGTATACTTTAAATAGTTTTTTTCTCAGTTTTTCTGCTCAGTTTTTCTGCTCAGTCTTTTCTTCAGTTTTTTTTCTCAGTTCTTTTTTTCACAGTTTTTTTCACAGTTTTTTTCTAAGTTTTTCTTCAGTTTTTTCAGTCGTTTTTCTCAATTTTTCTTCTCAGTTTTTTTACTCCGTTTTTCTTCAGTATTTTTTTAATAGTTTTTATCTCAGTTTTTCTGCTCAGTTTTTCTGCTCAGTTTTTTCTTCAGTTTTTTTCTCAGTTCTTTTTATTACAGTTTTTTTCACAGTTTTTTTCTAAGTTTTTCTTCAGTTTTTTCAGTCGTTTTTTCTCAATTTTTCTTCTGTTTTTTTACTCCGTTTTTCTTCAGTTTTTTTTAATAGTTTTTTTCTCAGTTTTTCTGCTCAGTTTTTCTGCTCAGTTTTTTCTCAGTTTTTTTCCCTCAGTTTTTTTTTTCCACATTTTTGTGCACAGTTTTTTTCTAAATTTTTCTTCAGTTTTTTTTCTCAGTTCTTTTTTTTCAGTTTTTTTCTAAGTTTTTCTTCAGTTTTTTCAGTCGTTTTTTCTCAATTTTTCTTCTCAGTTTTTTTACTCCGTTTTTCTTCAGTATTTTTTTCAGTTTTTTTCTCAGTTTTTCTGCTCAGTTTTTCTGCTCAGTTTATTCTTCAGTTTTTTTTCTCAGTTCTTTTTTTTCACAGTTTTGTGCACAGTTTTTTTTCTAAATTATTCTTCAGTTTTTTTTCTCCGTTCCTTTTTTTCTTCAGTTTTTTCAGTCGTTTTTCTCAATTTTTCTTCTCAGTTTTTTTACTCCGTTTTTCTTCAGTATTTTTTTAATAGTTTTATTCTCAGTTTTTCTGCTCAGTTTTTCTGCTCAGTTTTTTCTTCAGTTTTTTTTCTCAGTTCTTTTTTTTCAGAGTTTTGTGCACAGTTTTTTTCTGAATTTTTCTTCACTTTTTTTTCTCAGTTCTTTTTTTCACAGTTTTTTTCACAGTTTTTTTCTAAGTTTTTCTTCAGTTTTTTCAGTCTTTTTTGCTCAGTTTTTCTTCTCAGTTTTTTTCATCCGTTTTTCTTCAGTTTTTTTTCTCAGTTCTTTTTTTTCAGTTTTTTTCATCCGTTTTTCTTCAGTTTTTTTCAGTCGTTTTTTCTCAATTTTTCTTCTCAGTTTTTGTACTCCGTTTTTCTTCAGTATTTTTTTCATAGTTTTTTTCTCAGTTTT
The DNA here is from genome assembly GCF_044704955.1 of Pristiophorus japonicus. Classification (NCBI taxonomy): domain Eukaryota; kingdom Metazoa; phylum Chordata; class Chondrichthyes; family Pristiophoridae; genus Pristiophorus; species Pristiophorus japonicus. Next base: position 177,372 of record NW_027252177.1, on the reverse strand, counting down.
TCTGCTCAGTTTTTCTGCTCAGTTTATTTTCTCAGTTCTTTTTTTTCACAGTTTTTTTCTATGTTTTTCTTCAGTTTTTTCAGTCGTTTTTTCTCAATTTTTCTTCTCAGTTTTTTTACTCCGTTTTTCTTCAGTATTTTTTTCATAGTTTTTTTCTCAGTTTTTCTGCTCAGTTTTTCTGCTCAGTTTTTTCTTCAGTTTTTTTTCTCAGTTCTTTTTATCACAGTTTTTTTCAGTTTTTTTCTAAGTATTTCTTCAGTTTTTTCAGTCGTTTTTTCTCAATTTTTCTTCTCAGTTTTTTTCCTCCGTTTTTCTTCAGTTTTTTTAAATAGTTTTTTTTCTCAGTTTTTCTGATCAGTTTTTCTGCTCAGTTTTTTCTCAGTTTTTTTTCTCAATTCTTTTTTTTCACAGTTTTGTGCACAGTTTTTTTCTAAGTGTTTCTTCAGTTTTTTCAGTCGTTTTTTCTCAATTTTTCTTCTCAGTTTTTTTACTCCGTTTTTCTTCAGTATATTTTAAATAGTTTTTTTCTCAGTTTTTCTGCTCAGTTTTTCTGCTCAGTTTTTTCTTCAGTTTTTTTTCTCAGTTCTTTTTTTCACAGTTTTTTTCACAGTTTTTTTGTAAGTTTTTCTTCAGTTTTTTCAGTCTTTTTTGCTCAGTTTTTCTTCTCAGTTTTTTTCATCCGTTTTTCTTCAGTTTTTTTCTCAGTTCTTTTTTTTCAGTTTTTTTCATCCGTTTTTCTTCAGTTTTGTTCAGTCGTTTTTTCTCAATTTTTCTTCTCAGTTTTTGTACTCCGTTTTTCTTCAGTATTTTTTTCATAGTTTTTTTCTCAGTTTTTCTGCTCAGTTTTTCTGCTCAGTTTTTTTTCTCAGTTCTTTTTTTTCACAGTTTTTTTCTATGTTTTTCTTCAGTTTTTTCAGTCGTTTTTTCTCAATTTTTCTTCTCAGTTTTTTTACTCCGTTTTTCTTCAGTATTTTTTTCATAGTTTTTTTCTCAGTTTTTCTGCTCAGTTTTTCTGCTCAGTTTTTTCTTCAGTTTTTTTTCTCAGTTCTTTTTATCACAGTTTTTTTCAGTTTTTTTCTAAGTATTTCTTCAGTTTTTTCAGTCGTTTTTTCTCAATTTTTCTTCTCAGTTTTTTTACTCCGTTTTTCTTCAGTATATTTTAAACAGTTTTTTTTCTCAGTTTTTCTGCTCAGTTTTTCTGCTCAGTCTTTTCTTCAGTTTTTTTTCTCAGTTCTTTTTTTCACAGTTTTTTTCACAGTTTTTTTCTAAGTTTTTCTTCAGTTTTTTCAGTCGTTTTTTCTCAATTTTTCTTCTCAGTTTTTTTACTCCGTTTTTCTTCAGTATTTTTTAAATAGTTTTTTTCTCAGTTTTTCTGCTCAGTTTTTTCTTCAGTTTTTTTACTCAGTTCTTTTTTTCACAGTTTTTTTCACAGTTTTTTTCTAAGTTTTTCTTCAGTTTTTTCAGTCGTTTTTCTCAATTTTTCTTCTCAGTTTTTTTACTCCGTTTTTCTTCAGTATTTTTTTAATAGTTTTTATCTCAGTTTTTCTGCTCAGTTTTTCTGCTCAGTTTTTTCTTCAGTTTTTTTCTCAGTTCTTTTTATTACAGTTTTTTTCACAGTTTTTTTCTAAGTTTTTCTTCAGTTTTTTCAGTCGTTTTTTCTCAATTTTTCTTCTGTTTTTTTACTCCGTTTTTCTTCAGTTTTTTTTAATAGTTTTTTTCTCAGTTTTTCTGCTCAGTTTTTCTGCTCAGTTTTTTCTCAGTTTTTTTCCCTCAGTTTTTTTTTTCCACATTTTTGTGCACAGTTTTTTTCTAAATTTTTCTTCAGTTTTTTTTCTCAGTTCTTTTTTTTCAGTTTTTTTCTAAGTTTTTCTTCAGTTTTTTCAGTCGTTTTTTCTCAATTTTTCTTCTCAGTTTTTTTACTCCGTTTTTCTTCAGTATTTTTTTCAGTTTTTTTCTCAGTTTTTCTGCTCAGTTTTTCTGCTCAGTTTATTCTTCAGTTTTTTTTCTCAGTTCTTTTTTTTCACAGTTTTGTGCACAGTTTTTTTTCTAAATTATTCTTCAGTTTTTTTTCTCCGTTCCTTTTTTTCTTCAGTTTTTTCAGTCGTTTTTCTCAATTTTTCTTCTCAGTTTTTTTACTCCGTTTTTCTTCAGTATTTTTTTAATAGTTTTATTCTCAGTTTTTCTGCTCAGTTTTTCTGCTCAGTTTTTTCTTCAGTTTTTTTTCTCAGTTCTTTTTTTTCAGAGTTTTGTGCACAGTTTTTTTCTGAATTTTTCTTCACTTTTTTTTCTCAGTTCTTTTTTTCACAGTTTTTTTCACAGTTTTTTTCTAAGTTTTTCTTCAGTTTTTTCAGTCTTTTTTGCTCAGTTTTTCTTCTCAGTTTTTTTCATCCGTTTTTCTTCAGTTTTTTTTCTCAGTTCTTTTTTTTCAGTTTTTTTCATCCGTTTTTCTTCAGTTTTTTTCAGTCGTTTTTTCTCAATTTTTCTTCTCAGTTTTTGTACTCCGTTTTTCTTCAGTATTTTTTTCATAGTTTTTTTCTCAGTTTTTCTGCTCAGTTTTTCTGCTCAGTTTATTTTCTCAGTTCTTTTTTTTCACAGTTTTTTTCTATGTTTTTCTTCAGTTTTTTCAGTCGTTTTTTCTCAATTTTTCTTCTCAGTTTTTTTACTCCGTTTTTCTTCAGTATTTTTTTCATAGTTTTTTTCTCAGTTTTTCTGCTCAGTTTTTCTGCTCAGTTTTTTCTTCAGTTTTTTTTCTCAGTTCTTTTTATCACAGTTTTTTTCAGTTTTTTTCTAAGTATTTCTTCAGTTTTTTCAGTCGTTTTTTCTCAATTTTTCTTCTCAGTTTTTTTCCTCCGTTTTTCTTCAGTTTTTTTAAATAGTTTTTTTTCTCAGTTTTTCTGATCAGTTTTTCTGCTCAGTTTTTTCTCAGTTTTTTTTCTCAATTCTTTTTTTTCACAGTTTTGTGCACAGTTTTTTGCTAAGTGTTTCTTCAGTTTTTTCAGTCGTTTTTTCTCAATTTTTCTTCTCAGTTTTTTTACTCCGTTTTGCTTCAGTATATTTTAAATAGTTTTTTTCTCAGTTTTTCTGCTCAGTTTTTCTGCTCAGTTTTTTCTTCAGTTTTTTTTCTCAGTTCTTTTTTTCACAGTTTTTTTCACAGTTTTTTTGTAAGTTTTTCTTCAGTTTTTTCAGTCTTTTTTGCTCAGTTTTTCTTCTCAGTTTTTTTCATCCGTTTTTCTTCAGTTTTTTTCTCAGTTCTTTTTTTTCAGTTTTTTTCATCCGTTTTTCTTCAGTTTTGTTCAGTCGTTTTTTCTCAATTTTTCTTCTCAGTTTTTGTACTCCGTTTTTCTTCAGTATTTTTTTCATAGTTTTTTTCTCAGTTTTTCTGCTCAGTTTTTCTGCTCAGTTTTTTTTCTCAGTTCTTTTTTTTCACAGTTTTTTTCTATGTTTTTCTTCAGTTTTTTCAGTCGTTTTTTCTCAATTTTTCTTCTCAGTTTTTTTACTCCGTTTTTCTTCAGTATTTTTTTCATAGTTTTTTTCTCAGTTTTTCTGCTCAGTTTTTCTGCTCAGTTTTTTCTTCAGTTTTTTTTCTCAGTTCTTTTTATCACAGTTTTTTTCAGTTTTTTTCTAAGTATTTCTTCAGTTTTTTCAGTCGTTTTTTCTCAATTTTTCTTCTCAGTTTTTTTCCTCCGTTTTTCTTCAGTTTTTTTAAATAGTTTTTTTTCTCAGTTTTTCTGATCAGTTTTTCTGCTCAGTTTTTTCTCAGTTTTTTTTCTCAATTCTTTTTTTTCACAGTTTTGTGCACAGTTTTTTTCTAAGTGTTTCTTCAGTTTTTTCAGTCGTTTTTTCTCAATTTTTCTTCTCAGTTTTTTTACTCCGTTTTTCTTCAGTATATTTTAAATAGTTTTTTTCTCAGTTTTTCTGCTCAGTTTTTCTGCTCAGTTTTTTCTTCAGTTTTTTTTCTCAGTTCTTTTTTTCACAGTTTTTTTCACAGTTTTTTTCTAAGTTTTTCTTCAGTTTTTTCAGTCGTTTTTTCTCAATTTTTCTTCTCAGTTTTTTTACTCCGTTTTTCTTCAGTATTTTTTAAATAGTTTTTTTCTCAGTTTTTCTGCTCAGTTTTTTCTTCAGTTTTTTTACTCAGTTCTTTTTTTCACAGTTTTTTTCACAGTTTTTTTCTAAGTTTTTCTTCAGTTTTTTCAGTCGTTTTTCTCAATTTTTCTTCTCAGTTTTTTTACTCCGTTTTTCTTCAGTATTTTTTTAATAGATTTTATCTCAGTTTTTCTGCTCAGTTTTTCTGCTCAGTTTTTTCTTCAGTTTTTTTTCTCAGTTCTTTTTATCACAGTTTTTTTCACAGTTTTTTTCTAAGTTTTTCTTCAGTTTTTTCAGTCGTTTTTTCTCAATTTTTCTTCTGTTTTTTTACTCCGTTTTTCTTCACTATTTTTTAAATAGTTTTTTTCTCAGTTTTTCTGCTCAGTTTTTCTGCTCAGTTTTTCCTTCAGTTTTTTTTCTCAGTTCTTTTTTTCCACACTTTTGTGCACAGTTTTTTTCTAAATTTTTCTTCAGCTTTTTTTCTCCGTTGTTTTTTTTCTTCAGTTTTTTCAGTCGTTTTTCTCAATTTTTCTTCTCAGTTTTTTTTACTCCGTTTTTCTTCAGTATTTTTTTAATAGTTTTTTTCTCAGTTTTTCTGCTCAGTTTTTCTGCTCAGTTTTTTCTTCAGTTTTTTTTCTCAGTTCTTTTTTTCACAGTTTTTTTTGACAGTTTTTTTCTAAGTTTTTCTTCAGTTTTTTCAGTCGTTTTTTCTCAATTTTTCTTCTCAGTTTTTTTCCTCCTTTTTTCTTCAGTTTTTTTTAATAGTTTTTTTCTCAGTTTTTCTGCTCAGTTTTTCTGCTCAGTTTTTTCTCAGTTTTTTTCCCTCAGTTCTTTTTTTCCACATTTTTGTGCACAGTTTTTTTCTAAATTTTTCTTCAGTTTTTTTTCTCAGTTCTTTTTTTTCAGTTTTTTTCTAAGTTTTTCTTCAGTTTTTTCAGTCGTTTTTTCTCAATTTTTCTTCTCAGTTTTTTTACTCCGTTTTTCTTCAGTATTTTTTTCAGTTTTTTTCTCAGTTTTTCTGCTCAGTTTTTCTGCTCAGTTTTTTCTTCAGTTTTTTTTCTCAGTTCTTTTTTTTCACAGTTTTGTGCACAGTTTTTTTCTAAATTATTCTTCAGTTTTTTTTCTCCGTTCCTTTTTTTCTTCAGTTTTATCAGTCGTTTTTCTCAATTTTTCTTCTCAGTTTTTTTACTCCGTTTTTCTTCAGTATTTTTTTAATAGTTTTATTCTCAGTTTTTCTGCTCAGTTTTTCTGCTCAGTTTTTTCTTCAGTTTTTTTTCTCAGTTCTTTTTTTTCAGAGTTTTGTGCACAGTTTTTTTCTGAATTTTTCTTCAGTTTTTTCAGTCTTTTTTGCTCAGTTTTTCTTCTCAGTTTTTTTCATCCGTTTTTCTTCAGTTTTTTTTCTCAGTTCTTTTTTTTCAGTTTTTTTCATCCGTTTTTCTTCAGTTTTTTTCAGTCGTTTTTTCTCAATTTTTCTTCTCAGTTTTTGTACTCCGTTTTTCTTCAGTATTTTTTTCATAGTTTTTTTCTCAGTTTTTCTGCTCAGTTTTTCTGCTCAGTTTTTTTTCTCAGTTCTTTTTTTTCACAGTTTTTTTCTATGTTTTTCTTCAGTTTTTTCAGTCGTTTTTTCTCAATTTTTCTTCTCAGTTTTTTTACTCCGTTTTTCTTCAGTATTTTTTTCATAGTTTTTTTCTCAGTTTTTCTGCTCAGTTTTTCTGCTCAGTTTTTTCTTCAGTTTTTTTTCTCAGTTCTTTTTATCACAGTTTTTTTCAGTTTTTTTCTAAGTATTTCTTCAGTTTTTTCAGTCGTTTTTTCTCAATTTTTCTTCTCAGTTTTTTTCCTCCGTTTTTCTTCAGTTTTTTTAAATAGTTTTTTTTCTCAGTTTTTCTGATCAGTTTTTCTGCTCAGTTTTTTCTCAGTTTTTTTTCTCAATTCTTTTTTTTCACAGTTTTGTGCACAGTTTTTTTCTAAGTGTTTCTTCAGTTTTTTCAGTCGTTTTTTCTCAATTTTTCTTCTCAGTTTTTTTACTCCGTTTTTCTTCAGTATATTTTAAATAGTTTTTTTCTCAGTTTTTCTGCTCAGTTTTTCTGCTCAGTTTTTTCTTCAGTTTTTTTTCTCAGTTCTTTTTTTCACAGTTTTTTTCACAGTTTTTTTCTAAGTTTTTCTTCAGTTTTTTCAGTCGTTTTTCTCAATTTTTCTTCTCAGTTTTTTTACTCCGTTTTTCTTCAGTATTTTTTTAATAGTTTTTATCTCAGTTTTTCTGCTCAGTTTTTCTGCTCAGTTTTTTCTTCAGTTTTTTTTCTCAGTTCTTTTTATCACAGTTTTTTTCACAGTTTTTTTCTAAGTTTTTCTTCAGTTTTTTCAGTCGTTTTTTCTCAATTTTTCTTCTGTTTTTTTACTCCGTTTTTCTTCACTATTTTTTAAATAGTTTTTTTCTCAGTTTTTCTGCTTGTTTTTCTGCTCAGTTTTTCCTTCAGTTTTTTTTCTCAGTTCTTTTTTTCCACACTTTTGTGCACAGTTTTTTTCTAAATTTTTCTTCAGCTTTTTTTCTCCGTTGTTTTTTTTCTTCAGTTTTTTCAGTCGTTTTTCTCAATTTTTCTTCTCAGTTTTTTTTACTCCGTTTTTCTTCAGTATTTTTTTAATAGTTTTTTTCTCAGTTTTTCTGCTCAGTTTTTCTGCTCAGTTTTTTCTTCAGTTTTTTTTCTCAGTTCTTTTTTTCACAGTTTTTTTTGACAGTTTTTTTCTAAGTTTTTCTTCAGTTTTTTCAGTCGTTTTTTCTCAATTTTTCTTCTCAGTTTTTTTCCTCCTTTTTTCTTCAGTTTTTTTTAATAGTTTTTTTCTCAGTTTTTCTGCTCAGTTTTTCTGCTCAGTTTTTTCTCAGTTTTTTTCCCTCAGTTCTTTTTTTCCACATTTTTGTGCACAGTTTTTTTCTAAATTTTTCTTCAGTTTTTTTTCTCAGTTCTTTTTTTTCAGTTTTTTTCTAAGTTTTTCTTCAGTTTTTTCAGTCGTTTTTTCTCAATTTTTCTTCTCAGTTTTTTTACTCCGTTTTTCTTCAGTATTTTTTTCAGTTTTTTTCTCAGTTTTTCTGCTCAGTTTTTCTGCTCAGTTTTTTCTTCAGTTTTTTTTCTCAGTTCTTTTTTTTCACAGTTTTGTGCACAGGTTTTTTCTAAATTATTCTTCAGTTTTTTTTCTCCGTTCCTTTTTTTCTTCAGTTTTTTCAGTCGTTTTTCTCAATTTTTCTTCTCAGTTTTTTTACTCCGTTTTTCTTCAGTATTTTTTTAATAGTTTTATTCTCAGTTTTTCTGCTCAGTTTTTCTGCTCAGTTTTTTCTTCAGTTTTTTTTCTCAGTTCTTTTTTTTCAGAGTTTTGTGCACAGTTTTTTTCTGAATTTTTCTTCAGTTTTTTTTCTCAGTTCTTTTTTTCACAGTTTTTTTCAGTTTTTTTCTAAGTTTTTCTTCAGTTTTTTCAGTCTTTTTTGCTCAGTTTTTCTTCTCAGTTTTTTTCATCCGTTTTTCTTCAGTTTTTCTTCTCAGTTTTTTTCATCCGTTTTTCTTCAGTTTTTTTCAGTCGTTTTTTCTCAATTTTTCTTCTCAGTTTTTGTACTCCGTTTTTCTTCAGTATTTTTTTCATAGTTTTTTTCTCAGTTTTTCTGCTCAGTTTTTCTGCTCAGTTTTTTCATCAGTTTTTTTTCTCAGTTCTTTTTTTTCACAGTTTTTTTCTATGTTTTTCTTCAGTTTTTTCAGTCGTTTTTTCTCAATTTTTATTCTCAGTTTTTTTACTCCGTTTTTCTTCAGTATTTTTTTAATAGTTTTTTTCTCAGTTTTTCTGCTCAGATTTTTCTTCAGTTTTTTCAGTCGTTTTTTCTCAATTTTTCTTCTCAGTTTTTTTCCTCCGTTTTTCTTCAGTTTTTTTAAATAGTTTTTTTTTGCAGTTTTTCTGCTCAGTTTTTCTGCTCAGTTTTTTCTTCAGTTTTTTTTCTCAGTTCTTTTTTTCACAGTTTTTTTCACAGTTTTTTTCTAAGTTTTTCTTCAGTTTTTTCAGTCGTTTTTTCTCAATTTTTCTTCTCAGTTTTTTTACTCCGTTTTTCTTCAGTATTTTTTTAATAGTTTTTTTCTCAGTTTTTCTGCTCAGATTTTTCTTCAGTTTTTTCAGTCGTTTTTTCTCAATTTTTCTTCTCAGTTTTTTTCCTCCGTTTTTCTTCAGTTTTTTTAAATAGTTTTTTTTCGCAGTTTTTCTGCTCAGTTTTTCTGCTCAGTTTTTTCTTCAGTTTTTTTTCTCAGTTCTTTTTTTCACAGTTTTTTTCACAGTTTTTTTCTAAGTATTTCTTCAGTTTTTTCAGTCGTTTTTTCTCAATTTTTCTTCTCAGTTTTTTTCCTCCGTTTTTCTTCAGTTTTTTTATAAGTTTTTTTTCTCAGTTTTTCTGATCAGTTTTTCTGCTCAGTTTTTTCTCAGTTTTTTTTCTCTATTCTTTTTTTTCACAGTTCTGTGCACAGTTTTTTTCTAAGTTTTTCTTCAGTTTTTTCAGTCGTTTTTTCTCAATTTTTCTTCTCAGTTTTTTTCCTCCTTTTTTCTTCAGTTTTTTTTAATAGTTTTTTTCTCAGTTTTTCTGCTCAGTTTTTCTGCTCAGTTTTTTCTCAGTTTTTTTCCCTCAGTTCTTTTTTTCCACATTTTTGTGCACAGTTTTTTTCTAAATTTTTCTTCAGTTTTTTTTCTCAGTTCTTTTTTTTCAGTTTTTTTCTAAGTTTTTCTTCAATTTTTTCAGTCGTTTTTTCTCAATTTTACTTCTCAGTTTTTTTACTCCGTTTTTCTTCAGTATTTTTTTCAGTTTTTTTCTCAGTTTTTCTGCTCAGTTTTTCTGCTCAGTTTTTTCTTCAGTTTTTTTTCTCAGTTCTTTTTTTTCACAGTTTTGTGCACAGTTTTTTTCTAAATTATTCTTCAGTTTTTTTTCTCCGTTCCTTTTTTTCTTCAGTTTTTTCAGTCGTTTTTCTCAATTTTTCTTCTCAGTTTTTTTACTCCGTTTTTCTTCAGTATTTTTTTAATAGTTTTATTCTCAGTTTTTCTGCTCAGTTTTTCTGCTCAGTTTTTTCTTCAGTTTTTTTTCTCAGTTCTTTTTTTTCAGAGTTTTGTGCACAGTTTTTTTCTGAATTTTTCTTCAGTTTTTTTTCTCAGTTCTTTTTTTCACAGTTTTTTTCACAGTTTTTTTCTAAGTTTTTCTTCAGTTTTTTCAGTCTTTTTTGCTCAGTTTTTCTTCTCAGTTTTTTTCATCCGTTTTTCTTCAGTTTTTTTTCTCAGTTCTTTTTTTTCAGTTTTTTTCATCCGTTTTTCTTCAGTTTTTTTCAGTCGTTTTTTCTCAATTTTTCTTCTCAGTTTTTGTACTCCGTTTTTCTTCAGTATTTTTTTCATAGTTTTTTTCTCAGTTTTTCTGCTCAGTTTTTCTGCTCAGTTTTTTCATCAGTTTTTTTTCTCAGTTCTTTTTTTTCACAGTTTTTTTCTATGTTTTTCTTCAGTTTTTTCAGTCGTTTTTTCTCAATTTTTATTCTCAGTTTTTTTACTCCGTTTTTCTTCAGTATTTTTTTAATAGTTTTTTTCTCAGTTTTTCTGCTCAGATTTTTCTTCAGTTTTTTCAGTCGTTTTTTCTCAATTTTTCTTCTCAGTTTTTTTCCTCCGTTTTTCTTCAGTTTTTTTAAATAGTTTTTTTTCGCAGTTTTTCTGCTCAGTTTTTCTGCTCAGTTTTTTCTTCAGTTTTTTTTCTCAGTTCTTTTTTTCACAGTTTTTTTCACAGTTTTTTTCTAAGTTTTTCTTCAGTTTTTTCAGTCGTTTTTTCTCAATTTTTCTTCTCAGTTTTTTTCCTCCGTTTTTCTTCAGTATTTTTTTAATAGTTTTTTTCTCAGTTTTTCTGCTCAGATTTTTCTTCAGTTTTTTCAGTCGTTTTTTCTCAATTTTTCTTCTCAGTTTTTTTCCTCCGTTTTTCTTCAGTTTTTTTAAATAGTTTTTTTTCGCAGTTTTTCTGCTCAGTTTTTCTGCTCAGTTTTTTCTTCAGTTTTTTTTCTCAGTTCTTTTTTTCACAGTTTTTTTCACAGTTTTTTTCTAAGTTTTTCTTCAGTTTTTTCAGTCGTTTTTTCTCAATTTTTCTTCTCAGTTTTTTTCCTCCTTTTTTCTTCAGTTTTTTTTAATAGTTTTTTTCTCAGTTTTTCTGCTCAGTTTTTCTGCTCAGTTTTTTCTCAGTTTTTTTCCCTCAGTTCTTTTTTTCCACATTTTTGTGCACAGTTTTTTTCTAAATTTTTCTTCAGTTTTTTTTCTCAGTTCTTTTTTTTCAGTTTTTTTCTAAGTTTTTCTTCAGTTTTTTCAGTCGTTTTTTCTCAATTTTTCTTCTCAGTTTTTTTACTCCGTTTTTCTTCAGTATTTTTTTCAGTTTTTTTCTCAGTTTTTCTGCTCAGTTTTTCTGCTCAGTTTTTTCTTCAGTTTTTTTTCTCAGTTCTTTTTTTTCACAGTTTTGTGCACAGTTTTTTTCTAAATTATTCTTCAGTTTTTTTTCTCCGTTCCTTTTTTTCTTCAGTTTTTTCAGTCGTTTTTCTCAATTTTTCTTCTCAGTTTTTTTACTCCGTTTTTCTTCAGTATTTTTTTAATAGTTTTATTCTCAGTTTTTCTGCTCAGTTTTTCTGCTCAGTTTTTTCTTCAGTTTTTTTCTCAGTTCTTTTTTTTCAGAGTTTTGTGCACAGTTTTTTTCTGAATTTTTCTTCAGTTTTTTTTCTCAGTTCTTTTTTTCACAGTTTTTTTCACAGTTTTTTTCTAAGTTTTTCTTCAGTTTTTTCAGTCTTTTTTGCTCAGTTTTTCTTCTCAGTTTTTTTCATCCGTTTTTCTTCAGTTTTTTTTCTCAGTTCTTTTTTTTCAGTTTGTTTCATCCGTTTTTCTTCAGTTTTTTTCAGTCGTTTTTTCTCAATTTTTCTTCTCAGTTTTTGTACTCCGTTTTTCTTCAGTATTTTTTTCATAGTTTTTTTCTCAGTTTTTCTGCTCAGTTTTTCTGCTCAGTTTTTTTTCTCAGTTCTTTTTTTTCACAGTTTTTTTCTATGTTTTTCTTCAGTTTTTTCAGTCGTTTTTTCTCAATTTTTCTTCTCAGTTTTTTTACTCCGTTTTTCTTCAGTATTTTTTTCATAGTTTTTTTCTCAGTTTTTCTGCTCAGTTTTTCTGCTCAGTTTTTTCTTCAGTTTTTTTTCTCAGTTCTTTTTATCACAGTTTTTTTCAGTTTTTTTCTAAGTATTTCTTCAGTTTTTTCAGTCGTTTTTTCTCAATTTTTCTTCTCAGTTTTTTTCCTCCGTTTTTCTTCAGTTTTTTTAAATAGTTTTTTTTCTCAGTTTTTCTGATCAGTTTTTCTGCTCAGTTTTTTCTCAGTTTTTTTTCTCAATTCTTTTTTTTCACAGTTTTGTGCACAGTTTTTTTCTAAGTGTTTCTTCAGTTTTTTCAGTCGTTTTTTCTCAATTTTTCTTCTCAGTTTTTTTACTCCGTTTTTCTTCAGTATATTTTAAATAGTTTTTTTCTCAGTTTTTCTGCTCAGTTTTTCTGCTCAGTTTTTTCTTCAGTTTTTTTTCTCAGTTCTTTTTTTCACAGTTTTTTTCACAGTTTTTTTCTAAGTTTTTCTTCAGTTTTTTCAGTCGTTTTTTCTCAATTTTTCTTCTCAGTTTTTTTACTCCGTTTTTCTTCAGTATTTTTTAAATAGTTTTTTTCTCAGTTTTTCTGCTCAGTTTTTTCTTCAGTTTTTTTACTCAGTTCTTTTTTTCACAGTTTTTTTCACAGTTTTTTTCTAAGTTTTTCTTCAGTTTTTTCAGTCGTTTTTCTCAATTTTTCTTCTCAGTTTTTTTACTCCGTTTTTCTTCAGTATTTTTTTAATAGTTTTTATCTCAGTTTTTCTGCTCAGTTTTTCTGCTCAGTTTTTTCTTCAGTTTTTTTTCTCAGTTCTTTTTATCACAGTTTTTTTCACAGTTTTTTTCTAAGTTTTTCTTCAGTTTTTTCAGTCGTTTTTTCTCAATTTTTCTTCTGTTTTTTTACTCCGTTTTTCTTCACTATTTTTTAAATAGTTTTTTTCTCAGTTTTTCTGCTCAGTTTTTCTGCTCAGTTTTTCCTTCAGTTTTTTTTCTCAGTTCTTTTTTTCCACACTTTTGTGCACAGTTTTTTTCTAAATTTTTCTTCAGCTTTTTTTCTCCGTTGTTTTTTTTCTTCAGTTTTTTCAGTCGTTTTTCTCAATTTTTCTTCTCAGTTTTTTTTACTCCGTTTTTCTTCAGTATTTTTTTAATAGTTTTTTTCTCAGTTTTTCTGCTCAGTTTTTCTGCTCAGTTTTTTCTTCAGTTTTTTTTCTCAGTTCTTTTTTTCACAGTTTTTTTTGACAGTTTTTTTCTAAGTTTTTCTTCAGTTTTTTCAGTCGTTTTTTCTCAATTTTTCTTCTCAGTTTTTTTCCTCCTTTTTTCTTCAGTTTTTTTTAATAGTTTTTTTCTCAGTTTTTCTGCTCAGTTTTTCTGCTCAGTTTTTTCTCAGTTTTTTTCCCTCAGTTCTTTTTTTCCACATTTTTGTGCACAGTTTTTTTCTAAATTTTTCTTCAGTTTTTTTTCTCAGTTCTTTTTTTTCAGTTTTTTTCTAAGTTTTTCTTCAGTTTTTTCAGTCGTTTTTTCTCAATTTTTCTTCTCAGTTTTTTTACTCCGTTTTTCTTCAGTATTTTTTTCAGTTTTTTTCTCAGTTTTTCTGCTCAGTTTTTCTGCTCAGTTTTTTCTTCAGTTTTTTTTCTCAGTTCTTTTTTTTCACAGTTTTGTGCACAGTTTTTTTCTAAATTATTCTTCAGTTTTTTTTCTCCGTTCCTTTTTTTCTTCAGTTTTTTCAGTCGTTTTTCTCAATTTTTCTTCTCAGTTTTTTTACTCCGTTTTTCTTCAGTATTTTTTTAATAGTTTTATTCTCAGTTTTTCTGCTCAGTTTTTCTGCTCAGTTTTTTCTTCAGTTTTTTTTCTCAGTTCTTTTTTTTCAGAGTTTTGTGCACAGTTTTTTTCTGAATTTTTCTTCAGTTTTTTTTCTCAGTTCTTTTTTTCACAGTTTTTTTCACAGTTTTTTTCTAAGTTTTTCTTCAGTTTTTTCAGTCTTTTTTGCTCAGTTTTTCTTCTCAGTTTTTTTCATCCGTTTTTCTTCAGTTTTTTTTCTCAGTTCTTTTTTTTCAGTTTTTTTCATCCGTTTTTCTTCAGTTTTTTTCAGTCGTTTTTTCTCAATTTTTCTTCTCAGTTTTTGTACTCCGTTTTTCTTCAGTATTTTTTTCATAGTTTTTTTCTCAGTTTTTCTGCTCAGTTTTTCTGCTCAGTTTTTTCATCAGTTTTTTTTCTCAGTTCTTTTTTTCACAGTTTTTTTCACAGTTTTTTTCTAAGTTTTTCTTCAGTTTTTTCAGTCTTTTTTGCTCAGTTTTTCTTCTCAGTTTTTTTCATCCGTTTTTCTTCAGTTTTTTTTCTCAGTTCTTTTTTTTCAGTTTTTTTCATCCGTTTTTCTTCAGTTTTTTTCAGTCGTTTTTTCTCAATTTTTATTCTCAGTTTTTTTACTCCGTTTTTCTTCAGTATTTTTTTAATAGTTTTTTTCTCAGTTTTTCTGCTCAGATTTTTCTTCAGTTTTTTCAGTCGTTTTTTCTCAATTTTTCTTCTCAGTTTTTTTCCTCCGTTTTTCTTCAGTTTTTTTAAATAGTTTTTTTTCGCAGTTTTTCTGCTCAGTTTTTCTGCTCAGTTTTTTCTTCAGTTTTTTTTCTCAGTTCTTTTTTTCACAGTTTTTTTCACAGTTTTTTTCTAAGTTTTTCTTCAGTTTTTGCAGTCGTTTTTTCTCAATTTTTCTTCTCAGGTTTTTTCCTCCGTTTTTCTTCAGTTTTTTTATAAGTTTTTTTCCTCAGTTTTTCTGATCAGTTTTTCTGCTCAGTTTTTTCTCAGTTTTTTTTCTCTATTCTTTTTTTTCACAGTTCTGTGCACAGTTTTTTTCTAAGTTTTTCTTCAATTTTTTCAGTCTTTTTTTCTGTTTTTCTTCTCATTTTTTTCATCCGTTTTTCTTCAGTTTTGTTTCTCAGTTCTTTTTTTTCACAGTTTTTTTCATCCGTTTTTCTTCAATTTTTTTAAGTCGTTTTTTCTCAATTTTTCTTCTCAGTTTTTGTACTCCGTTTTTCTTCAGTATTTTTTTCATAGTTTTTTTCTAAGTTTTTCTTCAGTTTTTTCAGTCTTTTTTTCTCAGTTTTTCTTCTCAGTTTTTTTCATCCGTTTTTCTTCAGTTTTTTTCAGTCGTTTTTTCTCAATTTTTCTTCTCAGTTTTTGTACTCCGTTTTACTTCAGTATTTTTTTCATAGTTTTTTTCTCAGTTTTTCTGCTCAGTTTTTTCATCAGTTTTTTTTCTCAGTTCTTTTTTTTCACAGTTTTTTTCTAAGTTTTTCTTCAGTTTTTTCAGTCGTTTTTTCTCAATTTTTATTCTCAGTTTTTTTACTCCGTTTTTCTTCAGTATTTTTTTAATAGTTTTTTTCTCAGTTTTTCTGCTCAGTTTTTTCTTCAGTTTTTTTTCTCAGTTCTTTTTTTCACAGTTTTTTTCACAGTTTTTTTCTAAGTTTTTCTTCAGTTTTTTCAGTCGTTTTTACTCAATTTTTCTTCTCAGTTTTTTTACTCCGTTTTTCTTCAGGATTTTTTTCATAGTTTTTTTCTCAGTTTTTCTGCTCAGTTTTTCTGCTCAGTTTTTTCTTCAGTTTTTTTTCTCAGTTCTTTTTTTTCAGAGTTTTGTGCACAGTTTTTTTCTAAATTTTTCTTCAGTTTTTTTTCTCCGTTCTTTTTTTTCTTCATTTTTTTCAGTCGTTTTTCTCAATTTTTCTTCTCAGTTTTTTTACTCCGTTTTTCTTCAGTATTTTTTTGATAGTTTTTTTCTCAGTTTTTCTGCTCAGTTTTTCTGCTCAGTTTTTTCTTCAGTTTTTTTTCTCAGTTCTTTTTTTTCAGAGTTTTGTGCACAGTTTTTTTCTGAATTTTTCTTCAGTTTTTTTTCTCAGTTCTTTTTTTCACAGTTTTTTTCACAGTTTTTTTCTAAGTTTTTCTTCAGTTTTTTCAGTCTTTTTTGCTCAGTTTTTCTTCTCAGTTTTTTTCATCCGTTTTTCTTCAGTTTTTTTTCTCAGTTCTTTTTTTTCAGTTTTTTTCATCCGTTTTTCTTCAGTTTTTTTCAGACGTTTTTTCTCAATTTTTCTTCTCAGTTTTTGTACTCCGTTTTTCTTCAGTATTTTTTTCATTGTTTTTTTCTCAGTTTTTCTGCTCAGTTTTTCTGCTCAGTTTTTTCATCAGTTTTTTTTCTCAGTTCTTTTTTTTCACAGTTTTTTTCTATGTTTTTCTTCAGTTTTTTCAGTCGTTTTTTCTCAATTTTTATTCTCAGTTTTTTTACTCCGTTTTTCTTCAGTATTTTTTTAATAGTTTTTTTCTCAGTTTTTCTGCTCAGATTTTTCTTCAGTTTTTTCAGTCGTTTTTTCTCAATTTTTCTTCTCAGTTTTTTTCCTCCGTTTTTCTTCAGTTTTTTTAAATAGTTTTTTTTCGCAGTTTTTCTGCTCAGTTTTTCTGCTCAGTTTTTTCTTCAGTTTTTTTTCTCAGTTCTTTTTTTCACAGTTTTTTTCACAGTTTTTTTCTAAGTTTTTCTTCAGTTTTTGCAGTCGTTTTTTCTCAATTTTTCTTCTCAGGTTTTTTCCTCCGTTTTTCTTCAGTTTTTTTATAAGTTTTTTTTTCTCAGTTTTTCTGATCAGTTTTTCTGCTCAGTTTTTTCTCAGTTTTTTTTCTCTATTCTTTTTTTTCACAGTTCTGTGCACAGTTTTTTTCTAAGTTTTTCTTCAATTTTTTCAGTCTTTTTTTCTGTTTTTCTTCTCATTTTTTTCATCCGTTTTTCTTCAGTTTTGTTTCTCAGTTCTTTTTTTTCACAGTTTTTTTCATCCGTTTTTCTTCAATTTTTTTAAGTCGTTTTTTCTCAATTTTTCTTCTCAGTTTTTGTACTCCGTTTTTCTTCAGTATTTTTTTCATAGTTTTTTTCTCAGTTTTTCTGCTCAGTTTTTCTGCTCAGTTTTTTCTTCAGTTTTTTTTCTCAGTTCTTTTTTTCACAGTTTTTTTCACAGTTTTTTTCTAAGTTTTTCTTCAGTTTTTTCAGTCTTTTTTTCTCAGTTTTTCTTCTCAGTTTTTTTCATCCGTTTTTCTTCAGTTTTTTTTCTCAGTTCTTTTTTTTCAGTTTTTTTCATCCGTTTTTCTTCAGTTTTTTTCAGTCGTTTTTTCTCAATTTTTCTTCTCAGTTTTTGTACTCCGTTTTACTTCAGTATTTTTTTCATAGTTTTTTTCTCAGTTTTTCTGCTCAGTTTTTCTGCTCAGTTTATTTTCTCAGTTCTTTTTTTTCACAGTTTTTTTCTATGTTTTTCTTCAGTTTTTTCAGTCGTTTTTTCTCAATTTTTCTTCTCAGTTTTTTTACTCCGTTTTTCTTCAGTATTTTTTTCATAGTTTTTTTCTCAGTTTTTCTGCTCAGTTTTTCTGCTCAGTTTTTTCTTCAGTTTTTTTTCTCAGTTCTTTTTATCACAGTTTTTTTCAGTTTTTTTCTAAGTATTTCTTCAGTTTTTTCAGTCGTTTTTTCTCAATTTTTCTTCTCAGTTTTTTTCCTCCGTTTTTCTTCAGTTTTTTTAAATAGTTTTTTTTCTCAGTTTTTCTGATCAGTTTTTCTGCTCAGTTTTTTCTCAGTTTTTTTTCTCAATTCTTTTTTTTCACAGTTTTGTGCACAGTTTTTTTCTAAGTGTTTCTTCAGTTTTTTCAGTCGTTTTTTCTCAATTTTTCTTCTCAGTTTTTTTACTCCGTTTTTCTTCAGTATATTTTAAATAGTTTTTTTCTCAGTTTTTCTGCTCAGTTTTTCTGCTCAGTTTTTTCTTCAGTTTTTTTTCTCAGTTCTTTTTTTCACAGTTTTTTTCACAGTTTTTTTGTAAGTTTTTCTTCAGTTTTTTCAGTCTTTTTTGCTCAGTTTTTCTTCTCAGTTTTTTTCATCCGTTTTTCTTCAGTTTTTTTTCTCAGTTCTTTTTTTTCAGTTTTTTTCATCCGTTTTTCTTCAGTTTTTTTCAGTCGTTTTTTCTCAATTTTTCTTCTCAGTTTTTGTACTCCGTTTTTCTTCAGTATTTTTTTCATAGTTTTTTTCTAAGTTTTTCTTCAGTTTTTTCAGTCTTTTTTTCTCAGTTTTTCTTCTCAGTTTTTTTCATCCGTTTTTCTTCAGTTTTTTTTCTCAGTTCTTTTTTTTCAGTTTTTTTCATCCGTTTTTCTTCAGTTTTTTTCAGTCGTTTTTTCTCAATTTTTCTTCTCAGTTTTTGTACTCCGTTTTACTTCAGTATTTTTTTCATAGTTTTTTTCTCAGTTTTTCTGCTCAGTTTTTTCATCAGTTTTTTTTCTCAGTTCTTTTTTTTCACAGTTTTTTTCTAAGTTTTTCTTCAGTTTTTTCAGTCGTTTTTTCTCAATTTTTATTCTCAGTTTTTTTACTCCGTTTTTCTTCAGTATTTTTTTAATAGTTTTTTTCTCAGTTTTTCTGCTCAGTTTTTTCTTCAGTTTTTTTTCTCAGTTCTTTTTTTCACAGTTTTTTTCACAGTTTTTTTCTAAGTTTTTCTTCAGTTTTTTCAGTCGTTTTTACTCAATTTTTCTTCTCAGTTTTTTTACTCCGTTTTTCTTCAGTATTTTTTAAATAGTTTTTTTCTCAGTTTTTCTGCTCAGTTTTTCTGCTCAGTTTTTTCTTCAGTTTTTTTTCTCAGTTCTTTTTTTTCAGAGTTTTGTGCACAGTTTTTTTCTAAATTTTTCTTCAGTTTTTTTTCTCCGTTCTTTTTTTTCTTCATTTTTTTCAGTCGTTTTTCTCAATTTTTCTTCTCAGTTTTTTTACTCCGTTTTTCTTCAGTATTTTTTTGATAGTTTTTTTCTCAGTTTTTCTGCTCAGTTTTTCTGCTCAGTTTTTTCTTCAGTTTTTTTTCTCAGTTCTTTTTTTCACAGTTTTTTTCACAGTTTTTTTCTAAATTTTTCTTCAGTTTTTTCAGTCGTTTTTCTCAATTTTTCTTCTCAGTTTTTTTACTCCGTTTTTCTTCAGTTTTTTTTTAATAGTTTTATTCTCAGTTTTTCTGCTCAGTTTTTCTGCTCAGTTTTTTCTTCAGTTTTTTTTCTCAGTTCTTTTTTTTCAGAGTTTTGTGCACAGTTTTTTTCTGAATTTTTCTTCAGTTTTTTTTCTCAGTTCTTTTTTTCACAGTTTTTTTCACAGTTTTTTGCTAAGTTTTTCTTCAGTTTTTTCAGTCTTTTTTGCTCAGTTTTTTTTCTTCAGTTTTTTCAGTCGTTTTTCTCAATTTTTCTTCTCAGTTTTTTTTACTCCGTTTTTCTTCAGTATTTTTTTAATAGTTTTTTTCTCAGTTTTTCTGCTCAGTTTTTCTGCTCAGTTTTTTCTTCAGTTTTTTTTCTCAGTTCTTTTTTTCACAGTTTTTTTTGACAGTTTTTTTCTAAGTTTTTCTTCAGTTTTTTCAGTCGTTTTTTCTCAATTTTTCTTCTCAGTTTTTTTCCTCCTTTTTTCTTCAGTTTTTTTTAATAGTTTTTTTCTCAGTTTTTCTGCTCAGTTTTTCTGCTCAGTTTTTTCTCAGTTTTTTTCCCTCAGTTCTTTTTTTCCACATTTTTGTGCACAGTTTTTTTCTAAATTTTTCTTCAGTTTTTTTTCTCAGTTCTTTTTTTTCAGTTTTTTTCTAAGTTTTTCTTCAGTTTTTTCAGTCGTTTTTTCTCAATTTTTCTTCTCAGTTTTTTTACTCCGTTTTTCTTCAGTATTTTTTTCAGTTTTTTTCTCAGTTTTTCTGCTCAGTTTTTCTGCTCAGTTTTTTCTTCAGTTTTTTTTCTCAGTTCTTTTTTTTCACAGTTTTGTGCACAGTTTTTTTCTAAAATATTCTTCAGTTTTTTTTCTCCGTTCCTTTTTTTCTTCAGTTTTTTCAGTCGTTTTTCTCAATTTTTCTTCTCAGTTTTTTTACTCCGTTTTTCTTCAGTATTTTTTTAATAGTTTTATTCTCAGTTTTTCTGCTCAGTTTTTCTGCTCAGTTTTTTCTTCAGTTTTTTTTCTCAGTTCTTTTTTTTCAGAGTTTTGTGCACAGTTTTTTTCTGAATTTTTCTTCAGTTTTTTTTCTCAGTTCTTTTTTTCACAGTTTTTTTCACAGTTTTTTTCTAAGTTTTTCTTCAGTTTTTTCAGTCTTTTTTGCTCAGTTTTTCTTCTCAGTTTTTTTCATCCGTTTTTCTTCAGTTTTTTTTCTCAGTTCTTTTTTTTCAGTTTTTTTCATCCGTTTTTCTTCAGTTTTTTTCAGTCGTTTTTTCTCAATTTTTCTTCTCAGTTTTTGTACTCCGTTTTTCTTCAGTATTTTTTTCATAGTTTTTTTCTCAGTTTTTCTGCTCAGTTTTTCTGCTCAGTTTTTTCATCAGTTTTTTTTCTCAGTTCTTTTTTTTCACAGTTTTTTTCTATGTTTTTCTTCAGTTTTTTCAGTCGTTTTTTCTCAATTTTTATTCTCAGTTTTTTTACTCCGTTTTTCTTCAGTATTTTTTTAATAGTTTTTTTCTCAGTTTTTCTGCTCAGATTTTTCTTCAGTTTTTTCAGTCGTTTTTTCTCAATTTTTCTTCTCAGTTTTTTTCCTCCGTTTTTCTTCAGTTTTTTTAAATAGTTTTTTTTCGCAGTTTTTCTGCTCAGTTTTTCTGCTCAGTTTTTTCTTCAGTTTTTTTTCTCAGTTCTTTTTTTCACAGTTTTTTTCACAGTTTTTTTCTAAGTTTTTCTTCAGTTTTTGCAGTCGTTTTTTCTCAATTTTTCTTCTCAGGTTTTTTCCTCCGTTTTTCTTCAGTTTTTTTATAAGTTTTTTTCCTCAGTTTTTCTGATCAGTTTTTCTGCTCAGTTTTTTCTCAGTTTTTTTTCTCAGTTCTTTTTTTCACAGTTTTTTTCACAGTTTTTTTCTAAATTTTTCTTCAGTTTTTTCAGTCGTTTTTCTCAATTTTTCTTCTCAGTTTTTTTACTCCGTTTTTCTTCAGTTTTTTTTTAATAGTTTTATTCTCAGTTTTTCTGCTCAGTTTTTCTGCTCAGTTTTTTCTTCAGTTTTTTTTCTCAGTTCTTTTTTTTCAGAGTTTTGTGCACAGTTTTTTTCTGAATTTTTCTTCAGTTTTTTTTCTCAGTTCTTTTTTTCACAGTTTTTTTCACAGTTTTTTTCTAAGTTTTTCTTCAGTTTTTTCAGTCTTTTTTGCTCAGTTTTTCTTCTCAGTTTTTTTCATCCGTTTTTCTTCAGTTTTTTTTCTCAGTTCTTTTTTTTCAGTTTTTTTCATCCGTTTTTCTTCAGTTTTTTTCAGACGTTTTTTCTCAATTTTTCTTCTCAGTTTTTGTACTCCGTTTTTCTTCAGTATTTTTTTCATTGTTTTTTTCTCAGTTTTTCTGCTCAGTTTTTCTGCTCAGTTTTTTCATCAGTTTTTTTTCTCAGTTCTTTTTTTTCACAGTTTTTTTCTATGTTTTTCTTCAGTTTTTTCAGTCGTTTTTTCTCAATTTTTATTCTCAGTTTTTTTACTCCGTTTTTCTTCAGTATTTTTTTAATAGTTTTTTTCTCAGTTTTTCTGCTCAGATTTTTCTTCAGTTTTTTCAGTCGTTTTTTCTCAATTTTTCTTCTCAGTTTTTTTCCTCCGTTTTTCTTCAGTTTTTTTAAATAGTTTTTTTTCGCAGTTTTTCTGCTCAGTTTTTCTGCTCAGTTTTTTCTTCAGTTTTTTTTCTCAGTTCTTTTTTTCACAGTTTCTTTCACAGTTTTTTTCTAAGTTTTTCTTCAGTTTTTGCAGTCGTTTTTTCTCAATTTTTCTTCTCAGGTTTTTTCCTCCGTTTTTCTTCAGTTTTTTTATAAGTTTTTTTTTCTCAGTTTTTCTGATCAGTTTTTCTGCTCAGTTTTTTCTCAGTTTTTTTTCTCTATTCTTTTTTTTCACAGTTCTGTGCACAGTTTTTTTCTAAGTTTTTCTTCAATTTTTTCAGTCTTTTTTTCTGTTTTTCTTCTCATTTTTTTCATCCGTTTTTCTTCAGTTTTGTTTCTCAGTTCTTTTTTTTCACAGTTTTTTTCATCCGTTTTTCTTCAATTTTTTTAAGTCGTTTTTTCTCAATTTTTCTTCTCAGTTTTTGTACTCCGTTTTTCTTCAGTATTTTTTTCATAGTTTTTTTCTCAGTTTTTCTGCTCAGTTTTTCTGCTCAGTTTTTTCTTCAGTTTTTTTTCTCAGTTCTTTTTTTCACAGTTTTTTTCACAGTTTTTTTCTAAGTTTTTCTTCAGTTTTTTCAGTCTTTTTTTCTCAGTTTTTCTTCTCAGTTTTTTTCATCCGTTTTTCTTCAGTTTTTTTTCTCAGTTCTTTTTTTTCAGTTTTTTTCATCCGTTTTTCTTCAGTTTTTTTCAGTCGTTTTTTCTCAATTTTTCTTCTCAGTTTTTGTACTCCGTTTTACTTCAGTATTTTTTTCATAGTTTTTTTCTCAGTTTTTCTGCTCAGTTTTGCTGCTCAGTTTATTTTCTCAGTTCTTTTTTTTCACAGTTTTTTTCTATGTTTTTCTTCAGTTTTTTCAGTCGTTTTTTCTCAATTTTTCTTCTCAGTTTTTTTACTCCGTTTTTCTTCAGTATTTTTTTCATAGTTTTTTTCTCAGTTTTTCTGCTCAGTTTTTCTGCTCAGTTTTTTCTTCAGTTTTTTTTCTCAGTTCTTTTTATCACAGTTTTTTTCAGTTTTTTTCTAAGTATTTCTTCAGTTTTTTCAGTCGTTTTTTCTCAATTTTTCTGCTCAGTTTTTTTCCTCCGTTTTTCTTCAGTTTTTTTAAATAGTTTTTTTTCTCAGTTTTTCTGATCAGTTTTTCTGCTCAGTTTTTTCTCAGTTTTTTTTCTCAATTCTTTTTTTTCACAGTTTTGTGCACAGTTTTTTTCTAAGTGTTTCTTCAGTTTTTTCAGTCGTTTTTTCTCAATTTTTCTTCTCAGTTTTTTTACTCCGTTTTTCTTCAGTATATTTTAAATAGTTTTTTTCTCAGTTTTTCTGCTCAGTTTTTCTGCTCAGTTTTTTCTTCAGTTTTTTTTCTCAGTTCTTTTTTTCACAGTTTTTTTCACAGTTTTTTTGTAAGTTTTTCTTCAGTTTTTTCAGTCTTTTTTGCTCAGTTTTTCTTCTCAGTTTTTTTCATCCGTTTTTCTTCAGTTTTTTTTCTCAGTTCTTTTTTTTCAGTTTTTTTCATCCGTTTTTCTTCAGTTTTTTTCAGTCGTTTTTTCTCAATTTTTCTTCTCAGTTTTTGTACTCCGTTTTTCTTCAGTATTTTTTTCATAGTTTTTTTCTCAGTTTTTCTGCTCAGTTTTTCTGCTCAGTTTTTTTTCTCAGTTCTTTTTTTTCACAGTTTTTTTCTATGTTTTTCTTCAGTTTTTTCAGTCGTTTTTTCTCAATTTTTCTTCTCAGTTTTTTTACTCCGTTTTTCTTCAGTATTTTTTTCATAGTTTTTTTCTCAGTTTTTCTGCTCAGTTTTTCTGCTCAGTTTTTTCTTCAGTTTTTTTTCTCAGTTCTTTTTATCACAGTTTTTTTCAGTTTTTTTCTAAGTATTTCTTCAGTTTTTTCAGTCGTTTTTTCTCAATTTTTCTTCTCAGTTTTTTTCCTCCGTTTTTCTTCAGTTTTTTTAAATAGTTTTTTTTCTCAGTTTTTCTGATCAGTTTTTCTGCTCAGTTTTTTCTCAGTTTTTTTTCTCAATTCTTTTTTTTCACAGTTTTGTGCACAGTTTTTTTCTAAGTGTTTCTTCAGTTTTTTCAGTCGTTTTTTCTCAATTTTTCTTCTCAGTTTTTTTACTACGTTTTTCTTCAGTATATTTTAAATAGTTTTTTTCTCAGTTTTTCTGCTCAGTTTTTCTGCTCAGTTTTTTCTTCAGTTTTTTTTCTCAGTTCTTTTTTTCACAGTTTTTTTCACAGTTTTTTTCTAAGTTTTTCTTCAGTTTTTTCAGTCGTTTTTTCTCAATTTTTCTTCTCAGTTTTTTTACTCCGTTTTTCTTCAGTATTTTTTAAATAGTTTTTTTTCTCAGTTTTTCTGCTCAGTTTTTTCTTCAGTTTTTTTACTCAGTTCTTTTTTTCACAGTTTTTTTCACAGTTTTTTTCTAAGTTTTTCTTCAGTTTTTTCAGTCGTTTTTCTCAATTTTTCTTCTCAGTTTTTTTACTCCGTTTTTCTTCAGTATTTTTTTAATAGATTTTATCTCAGTTTTTCTGCTCAGTTTTTCTGCTCAGTTTTTTCTTCAGTTTTTTTTCTCAGTTCTTTTTATCACAGTTTTTTTCACAGTTTTTTTCTAAGTTTTTCTTCAGTTTTTTCAGTCGTTTTTTCTCAATTTTTCTTCTGTTTTTTTACTCCGTTTTTCTTCACTATTTTTTAAATAGTTTTTTTCTCAGTTTTTCTGCTCAGTTTTTCTGCTCAGTTTTTCCTTCAGTTTTTTTTCTCAGTTCTTTTTTTCCACACTTTTGTGCACAGTTTTTTTCTAAATTTTTCTTCAGCTTTTTTTCTCCGTTGTTTTTTTTCTTCAGTTTTTTCAGTCGTTTTTCTCAATTTTTCTTCTCAGTTTTTTTTACTCCGTTTTTCTTCAGTATTTTTTTAATAGTTTTTTTCTCAGTTTTTCTGCTCAGTTTTTCTGCTCAGTTTTTTCTTCAGTTTTTTTTCTCAGTTCTTTTTTTCACAGTTTTTTTGACAGTTTTTTTCTAAGTTTTTCTTCAGTTTTTTCAGTCGTTTTTTCTCAATTTTTCTTCTCAGTTTTTTTCCTCCTTTTTTCTTCAGTTTTTTTTAATAGTTTTTTTCTCAGTTTTTCTGCTCAGTTTTTCTGCTCAGTTTTTTCTCAGTTTTTTTCCCTCAGTTCTTTTTTTCCACATTTTTGTGCACAGTTTTTTTCTAAATTTTTCTTCAGTTTTTTTTCTCAGTTCTTTTTTTTCAGTTTTTTTCTAAGTTTTTCTTCAGTTTTTTCAGTCGTTTTTTCTCAATTTTTCTTCTCAGTTTTTTTACTCCGTTTTTCTTCAGTATTTTTTTCAGTTTTTTTCTCAGTTTTTCTGCTCAGTTTTTCTGCTCAGTTTTTTCTTCAGTTTTTTTTCTCAGTTCTTTTTTTTCACAGTTTTGTGCACAGTTTTTTTCTAAATTATTCTTCAGTTTTTTTTCTCCGTTCCTTTTTTTCTTCAGTTTTATCAGTCGTTTTTCTCAATTTTTCTTCTCAGTTTTTTTACTCCGTTTTTCTTCAGTATTTTTTTAATAGTTTTATTCTCAGTTTTTCTGCTCAGTTTTTCTGCTCAGTTTTTTCTTCAGTTTTTTTTCTCAGTTCTTTTTTTTCAGAGTTTTGTGCACAGTTTTTTTCTGAATTTTTCTTCAGTTTTTTTTCTCAGTTCTTTTTTTCACAGTTTTTTTCACAGTTTTTTTCTAAGTTTTTCTTCAGTTTTTTCAGTCATTTTTGCTCAGTTTTTCTTCTCAGTTTTTTTCATCCGTTTTTCTTCAGTTTTTTTTCTCAGTTCTTTTTTTTCACAGTTTTTTTCTATGTTTTTCTTCAGTTTTTTCAGTCGTTTTTTCTCAATTTTTCTTCTCAGTTTTTTTACTCCGTTTTTCTTCAGTATTTTTTTCATAGTTTTTTTCTCAGTTTTTCTGCTCAGTTTTTCTGCTCAGTTTTTTCTTCAGTTTTTTTTCTCAGTTCTTTTTATCACAGTTTTTTTCAGTTTTTTTCTAAGTATTTCTTCAGTTTTTTCAGTCGTTTTTTCTCAATTTTTCTTCTCAGTTTTTTTCCTCCGTTTTTCTTCAGTTTTTTTAAATAGTTTTTTTTCTCAGTTTTTCTGATCAGTTTTTCTGCTCAGTTTTTTCTCAGTTTTTTTTCTCAATTCTTTTTTTTCACAGTTTTGTGCACAGTTTTTTTCTAAGTGTTTCTTCAGTTTTTTCAGTCGTTTTTTCTCAATTTTTCTTCTCAGTTTTTTTACTCCGTTTTTCTTCAGTATATTTTAAATAGTTTTTTTCTCAGTTTTTCTGCTCAGTTTTTCTGCTCAGTTTTTTCTTCAGTTTTTTTTCTCAGTTCTTTTTTTCACAGTTTTTTTCACAGTTTTTTTCTAAGTGTTTCTTCAGTTTTTTCAGTCGTTTTTTCTCAATTTTTCTTCTCAGTTTTTTTACTCCGTTTTTCTTCAGTTTTTTTTCTCAGTTCTTTTTTTTCAGTTTTTTTCATCCGTTTTTCTTCAGTTTTTTTCAGTCGTTTTTTCTCAATTTTTCTTCTCAGTTTTTGTACTCCGTTTTTCTTCAGTATTTTTTTCATAGTTTTTTTCTCAGTTTTTCTGCTCAGTTTTTCTGCTCAGTTTTTTTTCTCAGTTCTTTTTTTTCACAGTTTTTTTCTATGTTTTTCTTCAGTTTTTTCAGTCGTTTTTTCTCAATTTTTCTTCTCAGTTTTTTTACTCCGTTTTTCTTCAGTATTTTTTTCATAGTTTTTTTCTCAGTTTTTCTGCTCAGTTTTTCTGCTCAGTTTTTTCTTCAGTTTTTTTTCTCAGTTCTTTTTATCACAGTTTTTTTCAGTTTTTTTCTAAGTATTTCTTCAGTTTTTTCAGTCGTTTTTTCTCAATTTTTCTTCTCAGTTTTTTTCCTCCGTTTTTCTTCAGTTTTTTTAAATAGTTTTTTTTCTCAGTTTTTCTGATCAGTTTTTCTGCTCAGTTTTTTCTCAGTTTTTTTTCTCAATTCTTTTTTTTCACAGTTTTGTGCACAGTTTTTTTCTAAGTGTTTCTTCAGTTTTTTCAGTCGTTTTTTCTCAATTTTTCTTCTCAGTTTTTTTACTCCGTTTTTCTTCAGTATATTTTAAATAGTTTTTTTCTCAGTTTTTCTGCTCAGTTTTTCTGCTCAGTTTTTTCTTCAGTTTTTTTTCTCAGTTCTTTTTTTCACAGTTTTTTTCACAGTTTTTTTCTAAGTTTTTCTTCAGTTTTTTCAGTCGTTTTTTCTCAATTTTTCTTCTCAGTTTTTTTACTCCGTTTTTCTTCAGTATTTTTTAAATAGTTTTTTTCTCAGTTTTTCTGCTCAGTTTTTTCTTCAGTTTTTTTACTCAGTTCTTTTTTTCACAGTTTTTTTCACAGTTTTTTTCTAAGTTTTTCTTCAGTTTTTTCAGTCGTTTTTCTCAATTTTTCTTCTCAGTTTTTTTACTCCGTTTTTCTTCAGTATTTTTTTAATAGATTTTATCTCAGTTCTTCTGCTCAGTTTTTCTGCTCAGTTTTTTCTTCAGTTTTTTTTCTCAGTTCTTTTTATCACAGTTTTTTTCACAGTTTTTTTCTAAGTTTTTCTTCAGTTTTTTCAGTCGTTTTTTCTCAATTTTTCTTCTGTTTTTTTACTCCGTTTTTCTTCACTATTTTTTAAATAGTTTTTTTCTCAGTTTTTCTGCTCAGTTTTTCTGCTCAGTTTTTCCTTCAGTTTTTTTTCTCAGTTCTTTTTTTCCACACTTTTGTGCACAGTTTTTTTCTAAATTTTTCTTCAGCTTTTTTTCTCCGTTGTTTTTTTTCTTCAGTTTTTTCAGTCGTTTTTCTCAATTTTTCTTCTCAGTTTTTTTTACTCCGTTTTTCTTCAGTATTTTTTTAATAGTTTTTTTCTCAGTTTTTCTGCTCAGTTTTTCTGCTCAGTTTTTTCTTCAGTTTTTTTTCTCAGTTCTTTTTTTCACAGTTTTTTTTGACAGTTTTTTTCTAAGTTTTTCTTCAGTTTTTTCAGTCGTTTTTTCTCAATTTTTCTTCTCAGTTTTTTTCCTCCTTTTTTCTTCAGTTTTTTTTAATAGTTTTTTTCTCAGTTTTTCTGCTCAGTTTTTCTGCTCAGTTTTTTCTCAGTTTTTTTCCCTCAGTTCTTTTTTTCCACATTTTTGTGCACAGTTTTTTTCTAAATTTTTCTTCAGTTTTTTTTCTCAGTTCTTTTTTTTCAGTTTTTTTCTAAGTTTTTCTTCAGTTTTTTCAGTCGTTTTTTCTCAATTTTTCTTCTCAGTTTTTTTACTTAGTTTTTCTTCAGTATTTTTTTCAGTTTTTTTCTCAGTTTTTCTGCTCAGTTTTTCTGCTCAGTTTTTTCTTCAGTTTTTTTTCTCAGTTCTTTTTTTTCACAGTTTTGTGCACAGTTTTTTTCTAAATTATTCTTCAGTTTTTTTTCTCCGTTCCTTTTTTTCTTCAGTTTTATCAGTCGTTTTTCTCAATTTTTCTTCTCAGTTTTTTTACTCCGTTTTTCTTCAGTATTTTTTTAATAGTTTTATTCTCAGTTTTTCTGCTCAGTTTTTCTGCTCAGTTTTTTCTTCAGTTTTTTTTCTCAGTTCTTTTTTTTCAGAGTTTTGTGCACAGTTTTTTTCTGAATTTTTCTTCAGTTTTTTTTCTCAGTTCTTTTTTTCACAGTTTTTTTCACAGTTTTTTTCTAAGTTTTTCTTCAGTTTTTTCAGTCTTTTTTGCTCAGTTTTTCTTCTCAGTTTTTTTCATCCGTTTTTCTTCAGTTTTTTTTCTCAGTTCTTTTTTTTCAGTTTTTTTCATCCGTTTTTCTTCAGTTTTTTTCAGTCGTTTTTTCTCAATTTTTCTTCTCAGTTTTTGTACTCCGTTTTTCTTCAGTATTTTTTTCATAGTTTTTTTCTCAGTTTTTCTGCTCAGTTTTTCTGCTCAGTTTTTTTTCTCAGTTCTTTTTTTTCACAGTTTTTTTCTATGTTTTTCTTCAGTTTTTTCAGTCGTTTTTTCTCATTTTTTCTTCTCAGTTTTTTTACTCCGTTTTTCTTCAGTATTTTTTTCATAGTTTTATTCTCAGTTTTTCTGCTCAGTTTTTCTGCTCAGTTTTTTCTTCAGTTTTTTTTCTCAGTTCTTTTTATCACAGTTTTTTTCAGTTTTTTTCTAAGTATTTCTTCAGTTTTTTCAGTCGTTTTTTCTCAATTTTTCTTCTCAGTTTTTTTCCTCCGTTTTTCTTCAGTTTTTTTAAATAGTTTTTTTTCTCAGTTTTTCTGATCAGTTTTTCTGCTCAGTTTTTTCTCAGTTTTTTTTCTCAATTCTTTTTTTTCACAGTTTTGTGCACAGTTTTTTTCTAAGTGTTTCTTCAGTTTTTTCAGTCGTTTTTTCTCAATTTTTCTTCTCAGTTTTTTTACTCCGCTTTTGTTCAGTATATTTTAAATAGTTTTTTTCTCAGTTTTTCTGCTCAGTTTTTCTGCTCAGTTTTTTCTTCAGTTTTTTTTCTCAGTTCTTTTTATCACAGTTTTTTTCAGTTTTTTTCTAAGTATTTCTTCAGTTTTTTCAGTCGTTTTTTCTCAATTTTTCTTCTCAGTTTTTTTCCTCCGTTTTTCTTCAGTTTTTTTAAATAGTTTTTTTTCTCAGTTTTTCTGATCAGTTTTTCTGCTCAGTTTTTTCTCAGTTTTTTTTCTCAATTCTTTTTTTTCACAGTTTTGTGCACAGTTTTTTTCTAAGTGTTTCTTCAGTTTTTTCAGTCGTTTTTTCTCAATTTTTCTTCTCAGTTTTTTTACTCCGTTTTTCTTCAGTATATTTTAAATAGTTTTTTTCTCAGTTTTTCTGCTCAGTTTTTCTGCTCAGTTTTTTCTTCAGTTTTTTTTCTCAGTTCTTTTTTTCACAGTTTTTTTCACAGTTTTTTTCTAAGTTTTTCTTCTGTTTTTTCAGTCGTTTTTTCTCAATTTTTCTTCTCAGTTTTTTTACTCCGTTTTTCTTCAGTATTTTTTAAATAGTTTTTTTTCTCAGTTTTTCTGCTCAGTTTTTTCTTCAGTTTTTTTACTCAGTTCTTTTTTTCACAGTTTTTTTCACAGTTTTTTTCTAAGTTTTTCTTCAGTTTTTTCAGTCGTTTTTCTCAATTTTTCTTCTCAGTTTTTTTACTCCGTTTTTCTTCAGTATTTTTTTAATAGATTTTATCTCAGTTTTTCTGCTCAGTTTTTCTGCTCAGTTTTTTCTTCAGTTTTTTTTCTCAGTTCTTTTTATCACAGTTTTTTTCACAGTTTTTTTCTAAGTTTTTCTTCAGTTTTTTCAGTCGTTTTTTCTCAATTTTTCTTCTGTTTTTTTACTCCGTTTTTCTTCACTATTTTTTAAATAGTTTTTTTCTCAGTTTTTCTGCTCAGTTTTTCTGCTCAGTTTTTCCTTCAGTTTTTTTTCTCAGTTCTTTTTTTCCACACTTTTGTGCACAGTTTTTTTCTAAATTTTTCTTCAGCTTTTTTTCTCCGTTTTTTTTTTCTTCAGTTTTTTCAGTCGTTTTTCTCAATTTTTCTTCTCAGTTTTTTTTACTCCGTTTTTCTTCAGTATTTTTTTAATAGTTTTTTTCTCAGTTTTTCTGCTCAGTTTTTCTGCTCAGTTTTTTCTTCAGTTTTTTTTCTCAGTTCTTTTTTTCACAGTTTTTTTTGACAGTTTTTTTCTAAGTTTTTCTTCAGTTTTTTCAGTCGTTTTTTCTCAATTTTTCTTCTCAGTTTTTTTCCTCCTTTTTTCTTCAGTTTTTTTTAATAGTTTTTTTCTCAGTTTTTCTGCTCAGTTTTTCTGCTCAGTTTTTTCTCAGTTTTTTTCCCTCAGTTCTTTTTTTCCACATTTTTGTGCACAGTTTTTTTCTAAATTTTTCTTCAGTTTTTTTTCTCAGTTCTTTTTTTTCAGTTTTTTTCTAAGTTTTTCTTCAGTTTTTTCAGTCGTTTTTTCTCAATTTTTCTTCTCAGTTTTTTTACTCCGTTTTTCTTCAGTATTTTTTTCAGTTTTTTTCTCAGTTTTTCTGCTCAGTTTTTCTGCTCAGTTTTTTCTTCAGTTTTTTTTCTCAGTTCTTTTTTTTCACAGTTTTGTGCACAGTTTTTTTCTAAATTATTCTTCAGTTTTTTTTCTCCGTTCCTTTTTTTCTTCAGTTTTATCAGTCGTTTTTCTCAATTTTTCTTCTCAGTTTTTTTACTCCGTTTTTCTTCAGTATTTTTTTAATAGTTTTATTCTCAGTTTTTCTGCTCAGTTTTTCTGCTCAGTTTTTTCTTCAGTTTTTTTTCTCAGTTCTTTTTTTTCAGAGTTTTGTGCACAGTTTTTTTCTGAATTTTTCTTCAGTTTTTTTTCTCAGTTCTTTTTTTCACAGTTTTTTTCACAGTTTTTTTCTAAGTTTTTCTTCAGTTTTTTCAGTCTTTTTTGCTCAGTTTTTCTTCTCAGTTTTTTTCATCCGTTTTTCTTCAGTTTTTTTTCTCAGTTCTTTTTTTTCAGTTTTTTTCATCCGTTTTTCTTCAGTTTTTTTCAGTCGTTTTTTCTCAATTTTTCTTCTCAGTTTTTGTACTCCGTTTTTCTTCAGTATTTTTTTCATAGTTTTTTTCTCAGTTTTTCTGCTCAGTTTTTCTGCTCAGTTTTTTTTCTCAGTTCTTTTTTTTCACAGTTTTTTTCTATGTTTTTCTTCAGTTTTTTCAGTCGTTTTTTCTCATTTTTTCTTCTCAGTTTTTTTACTCCGTTTTTCTTCAGTATTTTTTTCATAGTTTTATTCTCAGTTTTTCTGCTCAGTTTTTCTGCTCAGTTTTTTCTTCAGTTTTTTTTCTCAGTTCTTTTTATCACAGTTTTTTTCAGTTTTTTTCTAAGTATTTCTTCAGTTTTTTCAGTCGTTTTTTCTCAATTTTTCTTCTCAGTTTTTTTCCTCCGTTTTTCTTCAGTTTTTTTAAATAGTTTTTTTTCTCAGTTTTTCTGATCAGTTTTTCTGCTCAGTTTTTTCTCAGTTTTTTTTCTCAATTCTTTTTTTTCACAGTTTTGTGCACAGTTTTTTTCTAAGTGTTTCTTCAGTTTTTTCAGTCGTTTTTTCTCAATTTTTCTTCTCAGTTTTTTTACTCCGCTTTTCTTCAGTATATTTTAAATAGTTTTTTTCTCAGTTTTTCTGCTCAGTTTTTCTGCTCAGTTTTTTCTTCAGTTTTTTTTCTCAGTTCTTTTTTTCACAGTTTTTTTCACAGTTTTTTTCTAAGTTTTTCTTCAGTTTTTTCAGTCGTTTTTTCTCAATTTTTCTTCTCAGTTTTTTTACTCCGTTTTTCTTCAGTATTTTTTAAATAGTTTTTTTTCTCAGTTTTTCTGCTCAGTTTTTTCTTCAGTTTTTTTACTCAGTTCTTTTTTTCACAGTTTTTTTCACAGTTTTTTTCTAAGTTTTTCTTCAGTTTTTTCAGTCGTTTTTCTCAATTTTTCTTCTCAGTTTTTTTACTCCGTTTTTCTTCAGTATTTTTTTAATAGTTTTTATCTCAGTTTTTCTGCTCAGTTTTTCTGCTCAGTTTTTTCTTCAGTTTTTTTTCTCAGTTCTTTTTATCACAGTTTTTTTCACAGTTTTTTTCTAAGTTTTTCTTCAGTTTTTTCAGTCGTTTTTTCTCAATTTTTCTTCTGTTTTTTTACTCCGTTTTTCTTCACTATTTTTTAAATAGTTTTTTTCTCATTTTTTCTGCTTGTTTTTCTGCTCAGTTTTTCCTTCAGTTTTTTTTCTCAGTTCTTTTTTTCCACACTTTTGTGCACAGTTTTTTTCTAAATTTTTCTTCAGCTTTTTTTCTCCGTTGTTTTTTTTCTTCAGTTTTTTCAGTCGTTTTTCTCAATTTTTCTTCTCAGTTTTTTTTACTCCGTTTTTCTTCAGTATTTTTTTAATAGTTTTTTTCTCAGTTTTTCTGCTCAGTTTTTCTGCTCAGTTTTTTCTTCAGTTTTTTTTCTCAGTTCTTTTTTTCACAGTTTTTTTTGACAGTTTTTTTCTAAGTTTTTCTTCAGTTTTTTCAGTCGTTTTTTCTCAATTTTTCTTCTCAGTTTTTTTCCTCCTTTTTTCTTCAGTTTTTTTTAATAGTTTTTTTCTCAGTTTTTCTGCTCAGTTTTTCTGCTCAGTTTTTTCTCAGTTTTTTTCCCTCAGTTCTTTTTTTCCACATTTTTGTGCACAGTTTTTTTCTAAATTTTTCTTCAGTTTTTTTTCTCAGTTCTTTTTTTTCACTGTTTTGTGCACAGGTTTTTTCTAAATTATTCTTCAGTTTTTTTTCTCCGTTCCTTTTTTTCTTCAGTTTTTTCAGTCGTTTTTCTCAATTTTTCTTCTCAGTTTTTTTACTCCGTTTTTCTTCAGTATTTTTTTAATAGTTTTATTCTCAGTTTTTCTGCTCAGTTTTTCTGCTCAGTTTTTTCTTCAGTTTTTTTTCTCAGTTCTTTTTTTTCAGAGTTTTGTGCACAGTTTTTTTCTGAATTTTTCTTCAGTTTTTTTTCTCAGTTCTTTTTTTCACAGTTTTTTTCACAGTTTTTTTCTAAGTTTTTCTTCAGTTTTTTCAGTCTTTTTTGCTCAGTTTTTCTTCTCAGTTTTTTTCATCCGTTTTTCTTCAGTTTTTTTTCTCAGTTCTTTTTTTTCAGTTTTTTTCATCCGTTTTTCTTCAGTTTTTTTGAGTCGTTTTTTCTCAATTTTTCTTCTCAGTTTTTGTACTCCGTTTTTCTTCAGTATTTTTTTCATAGTTTTTTTCTCAGTTTTTCTGCTCAGTTTTTCTGCTCAGTTTTTTCATCAGTTTTTTTTCTCAGTTCTTTTTTTTCACAGTTTTTTTCTATGTTTTTCTTCAGTTTTTTCAGTCGTTTTTTCTCAATTTTTATTCTCAGTTTTTTTACTCCGTTTTTCTTCAGTATTTTTTTAATAGTTTTTTTCTCAGTTTTTCTGCTCAGATTTTTCTTCAGTTTTTTTTCTCAGTTCTTTTTTTCACAGTTTTTTTCACAGTTATTTTCTAAGTTTTTCTTTAGTTTTTTCAGTCGTTTTTTCTCAATTTTTCTTCTCAGTTTTTTTCCTCCGTTTTTCTTCAGTTTTTTTAAATAGTTTTTTTTCGCAGTTTTTCTGCTCAGTTTTTCTGCTCAGTTTTTTCTTCAGTTTTTTTTCTCAGTTCTTTTTTTCACAGTTTTTTTCACAGTTTTTTTCTAAGTTTTTCTT
This sequence comes from Pristiophorus japonicus, assembly GCF_044704955.1. NCBI lineage: Eukaryota > Metazoa > Chordata > Chondrichthyes > Pristiophoridae > Pristiophorus > Pristiophorus japonicus. Next base: position 144,418 of record NW_027252177.1, on the reverse strand, counting down.
CAGTTTTTTCAGTCGTTTTTTCTCAATTTTTCTTCTCAGTTTTTTTCCTCCGTTTTTCTTCAGTTTTTTTATAAGTTTTTTTTCTCAGTTTTTCTGATCAGTTTTTCTGCTCAGTTTTTTCTCAGTTTTTTTTCTCTATTCTTTTTTTTCACAGTTCTGTGCACAGTTTTTTTCTAAGTTTTTCTTCAGTTTTTTCAGTCGTTTTTTCTCAATTTTTCTTCTCAGTTTTTTTCCTCCTTTTTTCTTCAGTTTTTTTTAATAGTTTTTTTCTCAGTTTTTCTGCTCAGTTTTTCTGCTCAGTTTTTTCTCAGTTTTTTTCCCTCAGTTCTTTTTTTCCACATTTTTGTGCACAGTTTTTTTCTAAATTTTTCTTCAGTTTTTTTTCTCAGTTCTTTTTTTTCAGTTTTTTTCTAAGTTTTTCTTCAGTTTTTTCAGTCGTTTTTTCTCAATTTTTCTTCTCAGTTTTTTTACTCCGTTTTTCTTCAGTATTTTTTTCAGTTTTTTTCTCAGTTTTTCTGCTCAGTTTTTCTGCTCAGTTTTTTCTTCAGTTTTTTTTCTCAGTTCTTTTTTTTCACAGTTTTGTGCACAGTTTTTTTCTAAATTATTCTTCAGTTTTTTTTCTCCGTTCCTTTTTTTCTTCAGTTTTTTCAGTCGTTTTTCTCAATTTTTCTTCTCAGTTTTTTTACTCCGTTTTTCTTCAGTATTTTTTTAATAGTTTTATTCTCAGTTTTTCTGCTCAGTTTTTCTGCTCAGTTTTTTGTTCAGTTTTTTTTCTCAGTTCTTTTTTTTCAGAGTATTGTGCACAGTTTTTTTCTGAATTTTTCTTCAGTTTTTTTTCTCAGTTCTTTTTTTCACAGTTTTTTTCACAGTTTTTTTCTAAGTTTTTCTTCAGTTTTTTCAGTCTTTTTTGCTCAGTTTTTCTTCTCAGTTTTTTTCATCCGTTTTTCTTCAGTTTTTTTTCTCAGTTCTTTTTTTTCAGTTTGTTTCATCCGTTTTTCTTCAGTTTTTTTCAGTCGTTTTTTCTCAATTTTTCTTCTCAGTTTTTGTACTCCGTTTTTCTTCAGTATTTTTTTCATAATTTTTTTCTCAGTTTTTCTGCTCAGTTTTTCTGCTCAGTTTTTTTTCTCAGTTCTTTTTTTTCACAGTTTTTTTCTATGTTTTTCTTCAGTTTTTTCAGTCGTTTTTTCTCAATTTTTCTTCTCAGTTTTTTTACTCCGTTTTTCTTCAGTATTTTTTTCATAGTTTTTTTCTCAGTTTTTCTGCTCAGTTTTTCTGCTCAGTTTTTTCTTCAGTTTTTTTTCTCAGTTCTTTTTATCACAGTTTTTTTCAGTTTTTTTCTAAGTATTTCTTCAGTTTTTTCAGTCGTTTTTTCTCAATTTTTCTTCTCAGTTTTTTTCCTCCTTTTTTCTTCAGTTTTTTTTAATAGTTTTTTTCTCAGTTTTTCTGCTCAGTTTTTCTGCTCAGTTTTTTCTCAGTTTTTTTCCCTCAGTTCTTTTTTTCCACATTTTTGTGCACAGTTTTTTTCTAAATTTTTCTTCAGTTTTTTTTCTCAGTTCTTTTTTTTCACTGTTTTGTGCACAGGTTTTTTCTAAATTATTCTTCAGTTTTTTTTCTCCGTTCCTTTTTTTCTTCAGTTTTTTCAGTCGTTTTTCTCAATTTTTCTTCTCAGTTTTTTTACTCCGTTTTTCTTCAGTATTTTTTTAATAGTTTTATTCTCAGTTTTTCTGCTCAGTTTTTCTGCTCAGTTTTTTCTTCAGTTTTTTTTCTCAGTTCTTTTTTTTCAGAGTTTTGTGCACAGTTTTTTTCTGAATTTTTCTTCAGTTTTTTTTCTCAGTTCTTTTTTTCACAGTTTTTTTCACAGTTTTTTTCTAAGTTTTTCTTCAGTTTTTTCAGTCTTTTTTGCTCAGTTTTTCTTCTCAGTTTTTTTCATCCGTTTTTCTTCAGTTTTTTTTCTCAGTTCTTTTTTTTCAGTTTTTTTCATCCGTTTTTCTTCAGTTTTTTTGAGTCGTTTTTTCTCAATTTTTCTTCTCAGTTTTTGTACTCCGTTTTTCTTCAGTATTTTTTTCATAGTTTTTTTCTCAGTTTTTCTGCTCAGTTTTTCTGCTCAGTTTTTTCATCAGTTTTTTTTCTCAGTTCTTTTTTTTCAGTTTTTTTCTAAGTTTTTCTTCAGTTTTTTCAGTCGTTTTTTCTCAATTTTTCTTCTCAGTTTTTTTACTCCGTTTTTCTTCAGTATTTTTTTAATAGTTTTTTTCTCAGTTTTTCTGCTCAGTTTTTCTGCTCAGTTTTTTCTTCAGTTTTTTTTCTCAGTTCTTTTTTTCACAGTTTTTTTTGACAGTTTTTTTCTAAGTTTTTCTTCAGTTTTTTCAGTCGTTTTTTCTCAATTTTTCTTCTCAGTTTTTTTCCTCCTTTTTTCTTCAGTTTTTTTTAATAGTTTTTTTCTCAGTTTTTCTGCTCAGTTTTTCTGCTCAGTTTTTTCTCAGTTTTTTTCCCTCAGTTCTTTTTTTCCACATTTTTGTGCACAGTTTTTTTCTAAATTTTTCTTCAGTTTTTTTTCTCAGTTCTTTTTTTTCACTGTTTTGTGCACAGGTTTTTTCTAAATTATTCTTCAGTTTTTTTTCTCCGTTCCTTTTTTTCTTCAGTTTTTTCAGTCGTTTTTCTCAATTTTTCTTCTCAGTTTTTTTACTCCGTTTTTCTTCAGTATTTTTTTAATAGTTTTATTCTCAGTTTTTCTGCTCAGTTTTTCTGCTCAGTTTTTTCTTCAGTTTTTTTTCTCAGTTCTTTTTTTTCAGAGTTTTGTGCACAGTTTTTTTCTGAATTTTTCTTCAGTTTTTTTTCTCAGTTCTTTTTTTCACAGTTTTTTTCACAGTTTTTTTCTAAGTTTTTCTTCAGTTTTTTCAGTCTTTTTTGCTCAGTTTTTCTTCTCAGTTTTTTTCATCCGTTTTTCTTCAGTTTTTTTTCTCAGTTCTTTTTTTTCAGTTTTTTTCATCCGTTTTTCTTCAGTTTTTTTGAGTCGTTTTTTCTCAATTTTTCTTCTCAGTTTTTGTACTCCGTTTTTCTTCAGTATTTTTTTCATAGTTTTTTTCTCAGTTTTTCTGCTCAGTTTTTCTGCTCAGTTTTTTCATCAGTTTTTTTTCTCAGTTCTTTTTTTTCACAGTTTTTTTCTATGTTTTTCTTCAGTTTTTTCAGTCGTTTTTTCTCAATTTTTATTCTCAGTTTTTTTACTCCGTTTTTCTTCAGTATTTTTTTAATAGTTTTTTTCTCAGTTTTTCTGCTCAGATTTTTCTTCAGTTTTTTTTCTCAGTTCTTTTTTTCACAGTTTTTTTCACAGTTATTTTCTAAGTTTTTCTTTAGTTTTTTCAGTCGTTTTTTCTCAATTTTTCTTCTCAGTTTTTTTCCTCCGTTTTTCTTCAGTTTTTTTAAATAGTTTTTTTTCGCAGTTTTTCTGCTCAGTTTTTCTGCTCAGTTTTTTCTTCAGTTTTTTTTCTCAGTTCTTTTTTTCACAGTTTTTTTCACAGTTTTTTTCTAAGTTTTTCTTCAGTTTTTTCAGTCGTTTTTTCTCAATTTTTCTTCTCAGTTTTTTTCCTCCGTTTTTCTTCAGTTTTTTTATAAGTTTTTTTTCTCAGTTTTTCTGATCAGTTTTTCTGCTCAGTTTTTTCTCAGTTTTTTTTCTCTATTCTTTTTTTTCACAGTTCTGTGCACAGTTTTTTTCTAAGTTTTTCTTCAGTTTTTTCAGTCGTTTTTTCTCAATTTTTCTTCTCAGTTTTTTTCCTCCTTTTTTCTTCAGTTTTTTTTAATAGTTTTTTTCTCAGTTTTTCTGCTCAGTTTTTCTGCTCAGTTTTTTCTCAGTTTTTTTCCCTCAGTTCTTTTTTTCCACATTTTTGTGCACAGTTTTTTTCTAAATTTTTCTTCAGTTTTTTTTCTCAGTTCTTTTTTTTCAGTTTTTTTCTAAGTTTTTCTTCAGTTTTTTCAGTCGTTTTTTCTCAATTTTTCTTCTCAGTTTTTTTACTCCGTTTTTCTTCAGTATTTTTTTCAGTTTTTTTCTCAGTTTTTCTGCTCAGTTTTTCTGCTCAGTTTTTTCTTCAGTTTTTTTTCTCAGTTCTTTTTTTTCACAGTTTTGTGCACAGTTTTTTTCTAAATTATTCTTCAGTTTTTTTTCTCCGTTCCTTTTTTTCTTCAGTTTTTTCAGTCGTTTTTCTCAATTTTTCTTCTCAGTTTTTTTACTCCGTTTTTCTTCAGTATTTTTTTAATAGTTTTATTCTCAGTTTTTCTGCTCAGTTTTTCTGCTCAGTTTTTTGTTCAGTTTTTTTTCTCAGTTCTTTTTTTTCAGAGTATTGTGCACAGTTTTTTTCTGAATTTTTCTTCAGTTTTTTTTCTCAGTTCTTTTTTTCACAGTTTTTTTCACAGTTTTTTTCTAAGTTTTTCTTCAGTTTTTTCAGTCTTTTTTGCTCAGTTTTTCTTCTCAGTTTTTTTCATCCGTTTTTCTTCAGTTTTTTTTCTCAGTTCTTTTTTTTCAGTTTGTTTCATCCGTTTTTCTTCAGTTTTTTTCAGTCGTTTTTTCTCAATTTTTCTTCTCAGTTTTTGTACTCCGTTTTTCTTCAGTATTTTTTTCATAATTTTTTTCTCAGTTTTTCTGCTCAGTTTTTCTGCTCAGTTTTTTTTCTCAGTTCTTTTTTTTCACAGTTTTTTTCTATGTTTTTCTTCAGTTTTTTCAGTCGTTTTTTCTCAATTTTTCTTCTCAGTTTTTTTACTCCGTTTTTCTTCAGTATTTTTTTCATAGTTTTTTTCTCAGTTTTTCTGCTCAGTTTTTCTGCTCAGTTTTTTCTTCAGTTTTTTTTCTCAGTTCTTTTTATCACAGTTTTTTTCAGTTTTTTTCTAAGTATTTCTTCAGTTTTTTCAGTCGTTTTTTCTCAATTTTTCTTCTCAGTTTTTTTCCTCCTTTTTTCTTCAGTTTTTTTTAATAGTTTTTTTCTCAGTTTTTCTGCTCAGTTTTTCTGCTCAGTTTTTTCTCAGTTTTTTTCCCTCAGTTCTTTTTTTCCACATTTTTGTGCACAGTTTTTTTCTAAATTTTTCTTCAGTTTTTTTTCTCAGTTCTTTTTTTTCACTGTTTTGTGCACAGGTTTTTTCTAAATTATTCTTCAGTTTTTTTTCTCCGTTCCTTTTTTTCTTCAGTTTTTTCAGTCGTTTTTCTCAATTTTTCTTCTCAGTTTTTTTACTCCGTTTTTCTTCAGTATTTTTTTAATAGTTTTATTCTCAGTTTTTCTGCTCAGTTTTTCTGCTCAGTTTTTTCTTCAGTTTTTTTTCTCAGTTCTTTTTTTTCAGAGTTTTGTGCACAGTTTTTTTCTGAATTTTTCTTCAGTTTTTTTTCTCAGTTCTTTTTTTCACAGTTTTTTTCACAGTTTTTTTCTAAGTTTTTCTTCAGTTTTTTCAGTCTTTTTTGCTCAGTTTTTCTTCTCAGTTTTTTTCATCCGTTTTTCTTCAGTTTTTTTTCTCAGTTCTTTTTTTTCAGTTTTTTTCATCCGTTTTTCTTCAGTTTTTTTGAGTCGTTTTTTCTCAATTTTTCTTCTCAGTTTTTGTACTCCGTTTTTCTTCAGTATTTTTTTCATAGTTTTTTTCTCAGTTTTTCTGCTCAGTTTTTCTGCTCAGTTTTTTCATCAGTTTTTTTTCTCAGTTCTTTTTTTTCACAGTTTTTTTCTATGTTTTTCTTCAGTTTTTTCAGTCGTTTTTTCTCAATTTTTATTCTCAGTTTTTTTACTCCGTTTTTCTTCAGTATTTTTTTAATAGTTTTTTTCTCAGTTTTTCTGCTCAGATTTTTCTTCAGTTTTTTTTCTCAGTTCTTTTTTTCACAGTTTTTTTCACAGTTATTTTCTAAGTTTTTCTTTAGTTTTTTCAGTCGTTTTTTCTCAATTTTTCTTCTCAGTTTTTTTCCTCCGTTTTTCTTCAGTTTTTTTAAATAGTTTTTTTTCGCAGTTTTTCTGCTCAGTTTTTCTGCTCAGTTTTTTCTTCAGTTTTTTTTCTCAGTTCTTTTTTTCACAGTTTTTTTCACAGTTTTTTTCTAAGTTTTTCTTCAGTTTTTTCAGTCGTTTTTTCTCAATTTTTCTTCTCAGTTTTTTTCCTCCGTTTTTCTTCAGTTTTTTTATAAGTTTTTTTTCTCAGTTTTTCTGATCAGTTTTTCTGCTCAGTTTTTTCTCAGTTTTTTTTCTCTATTCTTTTTTTTCACAGTTCTGTGCACAGTTTTTTTCTAAGTTTTTCTTCAGTTTTTTCAGTCGTTTTTTCTCAATTTTTCTTCTCAGTTTTTTTCCTCCTTTTTTCTTCAGTTTTTTTTAATAGTTTTTTTCTCAGTTTTTCTGCTCAGTTTTTCTGCTCAGTTTTTTCTCAGTTTTTTTCCCTCAGTTCTTTTTTTCCACATTTTTGTGCACAGTTTTTTTCTAAATTTTTCTTCAGTTTTTTTTCTCAGTTCTTTTTTTTCAGTTTTTTTCTAAGTTTTTCTTCAGTTTTTTCAGTCGTTTTTTCTCAATTTTTCTTCTCAGTTTTTTTACTCCGTTTTTCTTCAGTATTTTTTTCAGTTTTTTTCTCAGTTTTTCTGCTCAGTTTTTCTGCTCAGTTTTTTCTTCAGTTTTTTTTCTCAGTTCTTTTTTTTCACAGTTTTGTGCACAGTTTTTTTCTAAATTATTCTTCAGTTTTTTTTCTCCGTTCCTTTTTTTCTTCAGTTTTTTCAGTCGTTTTTCTCAATTTTTCTTCTCAGTTTTTTTACTCCGTTTTTCTTCAGTATTTTTTTAATAGTTTTATTCTCAGTTTTTCTGCTCAGTTTTTCTGCTCAGTTTTTTGTTCAGTTTTTTTTCTCAGTTCTTTTTTTTCAGAGTATTGTGCACAGTTTTTTTCTGAATTTTTCTTCAGTTTTTTTTCTCAGTTCTTTTTTTCACAGTTTTTTTCACAGTTTTTTTCTAAGTTTTTCTTCAGTTTTTTCAGTCTTTTTTGCTCAGTTTTTCTTCTCAGTTTTTTTCATCCGTTTTTCTTCAGTTTTTTTTCTCAGTTCTTTTTTTTCAGTTTGTTTCATCCGTTTTTCTTCAGTTTTTTTCAGTCGTTTTTTCTCAATTTTTCTTCTCAGTTTTTGTACTCCGTTTTTCTTCAGTATTTTTTTCATAATTTTTTTCTCAGTTTTTCTGCTCAGTTTTTCTGCTCAGTTTTTTTTCTCAGTTCTTTTTTTTCACAGTTTTTTTCTATGTTTTTCTTCAGTTTTTTCAGTCGTTTTTTCTCAATTTTTCTTCTCAGTTTTTTTACTCCGTTTTTCTTCAGTATTTTTTTCATAGTTTTTTTCTCAGTTTTTCTGCTCAGTTTTTCTGCTCAGTTTTTTCTTCAGTTTTTTTTCTCAGTTCTTTTTATCACAGTTTTTTTCAGTTTTTTTCTAAGTATTTCTTCAGTTTTTTCAGTCGTTTTTTCTCAATTTTTCTTCTCAGTTTTTTTCCTCCGTTTTTCTTCAGTTTTTTTAAATAGTTTTTTTTCTCAGTTTTTCTGATCAGTTTTTCTGCTCAGTTTTTTCTCAGTTTTTTTTCTCAATTCTTTTTTTTCACAGTTTTGTGCACAGTTTTTTTCTAAGTGTTTCTTCAGTTTTTTCAGTCGTTTTTTCTCAATTTTTCTTCTCAGTTTTTTTACTCCGTTTTTCTTCAGTATATTTTAAATAGTTTTTTTCTCAGTTTTTCTGCTCAGTTTTTCTGCTCAGTTTTTTCTTCAGTTTTTTTTCTCAGTTCTTTTTTTCACAGTTTTTTTCACAGTTTTTTTCTAAGTTTTTCTTCAGTTTTTTCAGTCGTTTTTTCTCAATTTTTCTTCTCAGTTTTTTTACTCCGTTTTTCTTCAGTATTTTTTAAATAGTTTTTTTCTCAGTTTTTCTGCTCAGTTTTTTCTTCAGTTTTTTTACTCAGTTCTTTTTTTCACTGTTTTTTTCACAGTTTTTTTCTAAGTTTTTCTTCAGTTTTTTCAGTCGTTTTTCTCAATTTTTCTTCTCAGTTTTTTTACTCCGTTTTTCTTCAGTATTTTTTTAATAGTTTTTATCTCAGTTTTTCTGCTCAGTTTTTCTGCTCAGTTTTTTCTTCAGTTTTTTTTCTCAGTTCTTTTGATCACAGTTTTTTTCACAGTTTTTTTCTAAGTTTTTCTTCAGTTTTTTCAGTCGTTTTTTCTCAATTTTTCTTCTGTTTTTTTACTCCGTTTTTCTTCACTATTTTTTAAATAGTTTTTTTCTCAGTTTTTCTGCTCAGTTTTTCTGCTCAGTTTTTCCTTCAGTTTTTTTTCTCAGTTCTTTTTTTCCACACTTTTGTGCACAGTTTTTTTCTAAATTTTTCTTCAGCTTTTTTTCTCCGTTGTTTTTTTTCTTCAGTTTTTTCAGTCGTTTTTCTCAATTTTTCTTCTCAGTTTTTTTTACTCCGTTTTTCTTCAGTATTTTTATAATAGTTTTTTTCTCAGTTTTTCTGCTCAGTTTTTCTGCTCAGTTTTTTCTTCAGTTTTTTTTCTCAGTTCTTTTTTTCACAGTTTTTTTTGACAGTTTTTTTCTAAGTTTTCCTTCAGTTTTTTCAGTCGTTTTTTCTCAATTTTTCTTCTGTTTTTTTACTCCGTTTTTCTTCACTATTTTTTAAATAGTTTTTTTCTCAGTTTTTCTGCTCAGTTTTTCTGCTCAGTTTTTCCTTCAGTTTTTTTTCTCAGTTCTTTTTTTCCACACTTTTGTGCACAGTTTTTTTCTAAATTTTTCTTCAGCTTTTTTTCTCCGTTGTTTTTTTTCTTCAGTTTTTTCAGTCGTTTTTCTCAATTTTTCTTCTCAGTTTTTTTTACTCCGTTTTTCTTCAGTATTTTTTTAATAGTTTTTTTCTCAGTTTTTCTGCTCAGTTTTTCTGCTCAGTTTTTTCTTCAGTTTTTTTTCTCAGTTCTTTTTTTCACAGTTTTTTTTGACAGTTTTTTTCTAAGTTTTTCTTCAGTTTTTCAGTCGTTTTTTCTCAATTTTTCTTCTCAGTTTTTTTCCTCCTTTTTTCTTCAGTTTTTTTTAATAGTTTTTTTCTCAGTTTTTCTGCTCAGTTTTTCTGCTCAGTTTTTTCTCAGTTTTTTTCCCTCAGTTCTTTTTTTCCACATTTTTGTGCACAGTTTTTTTCTAAATTTTTCTTCAGTTTTTTTTCTCAGTTCTTTTTTTTCAGTTTTTTTCTAAGTTTTTCTTCAGTTTTTTCAGTCGTTTTTTCTCAATTTTTCTTCTCAGTTTTTTTACTCCGTTTTTCTTCAGTATTTTTTTCAGTTTTTTTCTCAGTTTTTCTGCTCAGTTTTTCTGCTCAGTTTTTTCGTCAGTTTTTTTTCTCAGTTCTTTTTTTTCACAGTTTTGTGCACAGTTTTTTTCTAAATTATTCTTCAGTTTTTTTTCTCCGTTCCTTTTTTTCTTCAGTTTTTTCAGTCGTTTTTCTCAATTTTTCTTCTCAGTCTTTTTACTCCGTTTTTCTTCAGTATTTTTTTAATAGTTTTATTCTCAGTTTTTCTGCTCAGTTTTTCTGCTCAGTTTTTTCTTCAGTTTTTTTTCTCAGTTCTTTTTTTTCAGAGTTTTGTGCACAGTTTTTTTCTGAATTTTTCTTCAGTTTTTTTTCTCAGTTCTTTTTTTCACAGTTTTTTTCACAGTTTTTTTCTAAGTTTTTCTTCAGTTTTTTCAGTCTTTTTTGCTCAGTTTTTCTTCTCAGTTTTTTTCATCCGTTTTTCTTCAGTTTTTTTTCTCAGTTCTTTTTTTTCAGTTTTTTTCATCCGTTTTTCTTCAGTTTTTTTCAGTCGTTTTTTCTCAGTTTTTCTGATCAGTTTTTCTGCTCAGTTTTTTCTCAGTTTTTTTTCTCTATTCTTTTTTTTCACAGTTCTGTGCACAGTTTTTTTCTAAGTTTTTCTTCAGTTTTTTCAGTCGTTTTTTCTCAATTTTTCTTCTCAGTTTTTTTCCTCCTTTTTTCTTCAGTTTTTTTTAATAGTTTTTTTCTCAGTTTTTCTGCTCAGTTTTTCTGCTCAGTTTTTTCTCAGTTTTTTTCCCTCAGTTCTTTTTTTCCACATTTTTGTGCACAGTTTTTTTCTAAATTTTTCTTCAGTTTTTTTTCTCAGTTCTTTTTTTTCAGTTTTTTTCTAAGTTTTTCTTCAGTTTTTTCAGTCGTTTTTTCTCAATTTTTCTTCTCAGTTTTTTTACTCCGTTTTTCTTCAGTATTTTTTTCAGTTTTTTTCTCAGTTTTTCTGCTCAGTTTTTCTGCTCAGTTTTTTCTTCAGTTTTTTTTCTCAGTTCTTTTTTTTCACAGTTTTGTGCACAGTTTTTTTCTAAATTATTCTTCAGTTTTTTTTCTCCGTTCCTTTTTTTCTTCAGTTTTTTCAGTCGTTTTTCTCAATTTTTCTTCTCAGTTTTTTTACTCCGTTTTTCTTCAGTATTTTTTTAATAGTTTTATTCTCAGTTTTTCTGCTCAGTTTTTCTGCTCAGTTTTTTCTTCAGTTTTTTTTCTCAGTTCTTTTTTTTCAGAGTTTTGTGCACAGTTTTTTTCTGAATTTTTCTTCAGTTTTTTTTCTCAGTTCTTTTTTTCACAGTTTTTTTCACAGTTTTTTTCTAAGTTTTTCTTCAGTTTTTTCAGTCTTTTTTGCTCAGTTTTTCTTCTCAGTTTTTTTCATCCGTTTTTCTTCAGTTTTTTTTCTCAGTTCTTTTTTTTCAGTTTGTTTCATCCGTTTTTCTTCAGTTTTTTTCAGTCGTTTTTTCTCAATTTTTCTTCTCAGTTTTTGTACTCCGTTTTTCTTCAGTATTTTTTTCATAGTTTTTTTCTCAGTTTTTCTGCTCAGTTTTTCTGCTCAGTTTTTTTTCTCAGTTCTTTTTTTTCACAGTTTTTTTCTATGTTTTTCTTCAGTTTTTTCAGTCGTTTTTTCTCAATTTTTCTTCTCAGTTTTTTTACTCCGTTTTTCTTCAGTATTTTTTTCATAGTTTTTTTCTCAGTTTTTCTGCTCAGTTTTTCTGCTCAGTTTTTTCTTCAGTTTTTTTTCTCAGTTCTTTTTATCACAGTTTTTTTCAGTTTTTTTCTAAGTATTTCTTCAGTTTTTTCAGTCGTTTTTTCTCAATTTTTCTTCTCAGTTTTTTTCCTCCGTTTTTCTTCAGTTTTTTTAAATAGTTTTTTTTCTCAGTTTTTCTGATCAGTTTTTCTGCTCAGTTTTTTCTCAGTTTTTTTTCTCAATTCTTTTTTTTCACAGTTTTGTGCACAGTTTTTTTCTAAGTGTTTCTTCAGTTTTTTCAGTCGTTTTTTCTCAATTTTTCTTCTCAGTTTTTTTACTCCGTTTTTCTTCAGTATATTTTAAATAGTTTTTTTCTCAGTTTTTCTGCTCAGTTTTTCTGCTCAGTTTTTTCTTCAGTTTTTTTTCTCAGTTCTTTTTTTCACAGTTTTTTTCACAGTTTTTTTCTAAGTTTTTCTTCAGTTTTTTCAGTCGTTTTTTCTCAATTTTTCTTCTCAGTTTTTTTACTCCGTTTTTCTTCAGTATTTTTTAAATAGTTTTTTTCTCAGTTTTTCTGCTCAGTTTTTTCTTCAGTTTTTTTACTCAGTTCTTTTTTTCACAGTTTTTTTCACAGTTTTTTTCTAAGTTTTTCTTCAGTTTTTTCAGTCGTTTTTCTCAATTTTTCTTCTCAGTTTTTTTACTCCGTTTTTCTTCAGTATTTTTTTAATAGTTTTTATCTCAGTTTTTCTGCTCAGTTTTTCTGCTCAGTTTTTTCTTCAGTTTTTTTTCTCAGTTCTTTTGATCACAGTTTTTATCACAGTTTTTTTCTAAGTTTTTCTTCAGTTTTTTCAGTCGTTTTTTCTCAATTTTTCTTCTGTTTTTTTACTCCGTTTTTCTTCACTATTTTTTAAATAGTTTTTTTCTCAGTTTTTCTGCTCAGTTTTTCTGCTCAGTTTTTCCTTCAGTTTTTTTTCTCAGTTCTTTTTTTCCACACTTTTGTGCACAGTTTTTTTCTAAATTTTTCTTCAGCTTTTTTTCTCCGTTGTTTTTTTTCTTCAGTTTTTTCAGTCGTTTTTCTCAATTTTTCTTCTCAGTTTTTTTTACTCCGTTTTTCTTCAGTATTTTTATAATAGTTTTTTTCTCAGTTTTTCTGCTCAGTTTTTCTGCTCAGTTTTTTCTTCAGTTTTTTTTCTCAGTTCTTTTTTTCACAGTTTTTTTTGACAGTTTTTTTCTAAGTTTTCCTTCAGTTTTTTCAGTCGTTTTTTCTCAATTTTTCTTCTGTTTTTTTACTCCGTTTTTCTTCACTATTTTTTAAATAGTTTTTTTCTCAGTTTTTCTGCTCAGTTTTTCTGCTCAGTTTTTCCTTCAGTTTTTTTTCTCAGTTCTTTTTTTCCACACTTTTGTGCACAGTTTTTTTCTAAATTTTTCTTCAGCTTTTTTTCTCCGTTGTTTTTTTTCTTCAGTTTTTTCAGTCGTTTTTCTCAATTTTTCTTCTCAGTTTTTTTTACTCCGTTTTTCTTCAGTATTTTTTTAATAGTTTTTTTCTCAGTTTTTCTGCTCAGTTTTTCTGCTCAGTTTTTTCTTCAGTTTTTTTTCTCAGTTCTTTTTTTCACAGTTTTTTTTGACAGTTTTTTTCTAAGTTTTTCTTCAGTTTTTCAGTCGTTTTTTCTCAATTTTTCTTCTCAGTTTTTTTCCTCCTTTTTTCTTCAGTTTTTTTTAATAGTTTTTTTCTCAGTTTTTCTGCTCAGTTTTTCTGCTCAGTTTTTTCTCAGTTTTTTTCCCTCAGTTCTTTTTTTCCACATTTTTGTGCACAGTTTTTTTCTAAATTTTTCTTCAGTTTTTTTTCTCAGTTCTTTTTTTTCAGTTTTTTTCTAAGTTTTTCTTCAGTTTTTTCAGTCGTTTTTTCTCAATTTTTCTTCTCAGTTTTTTTACTCCCTTTTTCTTCAGTATTTTTTTCAGTTTTTTTCTCAGTTTTTCTGCTCAGTTTTTCTGCTCAGTTTTTTCTTCAGTTTTTTTTCTCAGTTCTTTTTTTTCACAGTTTTGTGCACAGTTTTTTTCTAAATTATTCTTCAGTTTTTTTTCTCCGTTCCTTTTTTTCTTCAGTTTTTTCAGTCGTTTTTCTCAATTTTTCTTCTCAGTTTTTTTACTCCGTTTTTCTTCAGTATTTTTTTAATAGTTTTATTCTCAGTTTTTCTGCTCAGTTTTTCTGCTCAGTTTTTTCTTCAGTTTTTTTTCTCAGTTCTTTTTTTTCAGAGTTTTGTGCACAGTTTTTTTCTGAATTTTTCTTCAGTTTTTTTTCTCAGTTCTTTTTTTCACAGTTTTTTTCACAGTTTTTTTCTAAGTTTTTCTTCAGTTTTTTCAGTCTTTTTTGCTCAGTTTTTCTTCTCAGTTTTTTTCATCCGTTTTTCTTCAGTTTTTTTTCTCAGTTCTTTTTTTTCAGTTTTTTTCATCCGTTTTTCTTCAGTTTTTTTCAGTCGTTTTTTCTCAATTTTTCTTCTCAGTTTTTGTACTCCGTTTTTCTTCAGTATTTTTTTCATAGTTTTTTTCTCAGTTTTTCTGCTCAGTTTTTCTGCTCAGTTTTTTCATCAGTTTTTTTTCTCAGTTCTTTTTTTCACAGTTTTTTTCTATGTTTTTCTTCAGTTTTTTCAGTCGTTTTTTCTCAATTTTTATTCTCAGTTTTTTTACTCCGTTTTTCTTCAGTATTTTTTTAATAGTTTTTTTCTCAGTTTTTCTGCTCAGATTTTTCTTCAGTTTTTTTTCTCAGTTCGTTTTTTCACAGTTTTTTTCACAGTTATTTTCTAAGTTTTTCTTCAGTTTTTTCAGTCGTTTTTTCTCAATTTTTCTTCTCAGTTTTTTTCCTCCTTTTTTCTTCAGTTTTTTTTAATAGTTTTTTTCTCAGTTTTTCTGCTCAGTTTTTCTGCTCAGTTTTTTCTCAGTTTTTTTCCCTCAGTTCTTTTTTTCCACATTTTTGTGCACAGTTTTTTTCTAAATTTTTCTTCAGTTTTTTTTCTCAGTTCTTTTTTTTCAGTTTTTTTCTAAGTTTTTCTTCAGTTTTTTCAGTCGTTTTTTCTCAATTTTTCTTCTCAGTTTTTTTACTCCGTTTTTCTTCAGTATTTTTTTCAGTTTTTTTCTCAGTTTTTCTGCTCAGTTTTTCTGCTCAGTTTTTTCTTCAGTTTTTTTTCTCAGTTCTTTTTTTTCACAGTTTTGTGCACAGTTTTTTTCTAAATTATTCTTCAGTTTTTTTTCTCCGTTCCTTTTTTTCTTCAGTTTTTTCAGTCGTTTTTCTCAATTTTTCTTCTCAGTTTTTTTACTCCGTTTTTCTTCAGTATTTTTTTAATAGTTTTATTCTCAGTTTTTCTGCTCAGTTTTTCTGCTCAGTTTTTTCTTCAGTTTTTTTTCTCAGTTCTTTTTTTTCAGAGTTTTGTGCACAGTTTTTTTCTGAATTTTTCTTCAGTTTTTTTTCTCAGTTCTTTTTTTCACAGTTTTTTTCACAGTTTTTTTCTAAGTTTTTCTTCAGTTTTTTCAGTCTTTTTTGCTCAGTTTTTCTTCTCAGTTTTTTTCATCCGTTTTTCTTCAGTTTTTTTTCTCAGTTCTTTTTTTTCAGTTTGTTTCATCCGTTTTTCTTCAGTTTTTTTCAGTCGTTTTTTCTCAATTTTTCTTCTCAGTTTTTGTACTCCGTTTTTCTTCAGTATTTTTTTCATAGTTTTTTTCTCAGTTTTTCTGCTCAGTTTTTCTGCTCAGTTTTTTTTCTCAGTTCTTTTTTTTCACAGTTTTTTTCTATGTTTTTCTTCAGTTTTTTCAGTCGTTGTTTCTCAATTTTTCTTCTCAGTTTTTTTACTCCGTTTTTCTTCAGTATTTTTTTCATAGTTTTTTTCTCAGTTTTTCTGCTCAGTTTTTCTGCTCAGTTTTTTCTTCAGTTTTTTTTCTCAGTTCTTTTTATCACAGTTTTTTTCAGTTTTTTTCTAAGTATTTCTTCAGTTTTTTCAGTCGTTTTTTCTCAATTTTTCTTCTCAGTTTTTTTCCTCCGTTTTTCTTCAGTTTTTTTAAATAGTTTTTTTTCTCAGTTTTTCTGCTCAGATTTTTCTTCAGTTTTTTCAGTCGTTTTTTCTCAATTTTTCTTCTCAGTTTTTTTCCTCCGTTTTTCTTCAGTTTTTTTAAATAGTTTTTTTTCGCAGTTTTTCTGCTCAGTTTTTCTGCTCAGTTTTTTCTTCAGTTTTTTTTCTCAGTTCTTTTTTTCACAGTTTTTTTCACAGTTTTTTTCTAAGTTTTTCTTCAGTTTTTGCAGTCGTTTTTTCTCAATTTTTCTTCTCAGGTTTTTTCCTCCGTTTTTCTTCAGTTTTTTTATAAGTTTTTTTTCTCAGTTTTTCTGATCAGTTTTTCTGCTCAGTTTTTTCTCAGTTTTTTTTCTCTATTCTTTTTTTTCACAGTTCTGTGCACAGTTTTTTTCTAAGTTTTTCTTCAATTTTTTCAGTCTTTTTTTCTGTTTTTCTTCTCATTTTTTTCATCCGTTTTTCTTCAGTTTTGTTTCTCAGTTCTTTTTTTTCACAGTTTTTTTCATCCGTTTTTCTTCAATTTTTTTAAGTCGTTTTTTCTCAATTTTTCTTCTCAGTTTTTGTACTCCGTTTTTCTTCAGTATTTTTTTCATAGTTTTTTTCTAAGTTTTTCTTCAGTTTTTTCAGTCTTTTTTTCTCAGTTTTTCTTCTCAGTTTTTTTCATCCGTTTTTCTTCAGTTTTTTTTCTCAGTTCTTTTTTTTCAGTTTTTTTCATCCGTTTTTCTTCAGTTTTTTTCAGTCGTTTTTTCTCAATTTTTCTTCTCAGTTTTTGTACTCCGTTTTACTTCAGTATTTTTTTCATAGTTTTTTTCTCAGTTTTTCTGCTCAGTTTTTTCATCAGTTTTTTTTCTCAGTTCTTTTTTTTCACAGTTTTTTTCTAAGTTTTTCTTCAGTTTTTTCAGTCGTTTTTTCTCAATTTTTATTCTCAGTTTTTTTACTCCGTTTTTCTTCAGTATTTTTTTAATAGTTTTTTTCTCAGTTTTTCTGCTCAGTTTTTTCTTCAGTTTTTTTTCTCAGTTCTTTTTTTCACAGTTTTTTTCACAGTTTTTTTCTAAGTTTTTCTTCAGTTTTTTCAGTCGTTTTTACTCAATTTTTCTTCTCAGTTTTTTTACTCCGTTTTTCTTCAGGATTTTTTTCATAGTTTTTTTCTCAGTTTTTCTGCTCAGTTTTTCTGCTCAGTTTTTTCTTCAGTTTTTTTTCTCAGTTCTTTTTTTTCAGAGTTTTGTGCACAGTTTTTTTCTAAATTTTTCTTCAGTTTTTTTTCTCCGTTCTTTTTTTTCTTCATTTTTTTCAGTCGTTTTTCTCAATTTTTCTTCTCAGTTTTTTTACTCCGTTTTTCTTCAGTATTTTTTTGATTGTTTTTTTCTCAGTTTTTCTGCTCAGTTTTTCTGCTCAGTTTTTTCTTCAGTTTTTTTTCTCAGTTCTTTTTTTCACAGTTTTTTTCACAGTTTTTTTCTAAATTTTTCTTCAGTTTTTTCAGTCGTTTTTCTCAATTTTTCTTCTCAGTTTTTTTACTCCGTTTTTCTTCAGTTTTTTTTTAATAGTTTTATTCTCAGTTTTTCTGCTCAGTTTTTCTGCTCAGTTTTTTCTTCAGTTTTTTTTCTCAGTTCTTTTTTTTCAGAGTTTTGTGCACAGTTTTTTTCTGAATTTTTCTTCAGTTTTTTTTCTCAGTTCTTTTTTTCACAGTTTTTTTCACAGTTTTTTTCTAAGTTTTTCTTCAGTTTTTTCAGTCTTTTTTGCTCAGTTTTTCTTCTCAGTTTTTTTCATCCGTTTTTCTTCAGTTTTTTTTCTCAGTTCTTTTTTTTCAGTTTTTTTCATCCGTTTTTCTTCAGTTTTTTTCAGACGTTTTTTCTCAATTTTTCTTCTCAGTTTTTGTACTCCGTTTTTCTTCAGTATTTTTTTCATTGTTTTTTTCTCAGTTTTTCTGCTCAGTTTTTCTGCTCAGTTTTTTCATCAGTTTTTTTTCTCAGTTCTTTTTTTTCACAGTTTTTTTCTATGTTTTTCTTCAGTTTTTTCAGTCGTTTTTTCTCAATTTTTATTCTCAGTTTTTTTACTCCGTTTTTCTTCAGTTTTTTTAAATAGTTTTTTTTCTCAGTTTTTCTGCTCAGATTTTTCTTCAGTTTTTTCAGTCGTTTTTTCTCAATTTTTCTTCTCAGTTTTTTTCCTCCGTTTTTCTTCAGTTTTTTTAAATAGTTTTTTTTCGCAGTTTTTCTGCTCAGTTTTTCTGCTCAGTTTTTTCTTCAGTTTTTTTTCTCAGTTCTTTTTTTCACAGTTTTTTTCACAATTTTTTTCTAAGTTTTTCTTCAGTTTTTGCAGTCGTTTTTTCTCAATTTTTCTTCTCAGGTTTTTTCCTCCGTTTTTCTTCAGTTTTTTTATAAATTTTTTTTTCTCAGTTTTTCTGATCAGTTTTTCTGCTCAGTTTTTTCTCAGTTTTTTTTCTCTATTCTTTTTTTTCACAGTTCTGTGCACAGTTTTTTTCTAAGTTTTTCTTCAATTTTTTCAGTCTTTTTTTCTGTTTTTCTTCTCATTTTTTTCATCCGTTTTTCTTCAGTTTTGTTTCTCAGTTCTTTTTTTTCACAGTTTTTTTCATCCGTTTTTCTTCAATTTTTTTAAGTCGTTTTTTCTCAATTTTTCTTCTCAGTTTTTGTACTCCGTTTTTCTTCAGTATTTTTTTCATAGTTTTTTTCTCAGTTTTTCTGCTCAGTTTTTCTGCTCAGTTTTTTCTTCAGTTTTTTTTCTCAGTTCTTTTTTTCACAGTTTTTTTCACAGTTTTTTTCTAAGTTTTTCTTCAGTTTTTTCAGTCTTTTTTTCTCAGTTTTTCTTCTCAGTTTTTTTCATCCGTTTTTCTTCAGTTTTTTTTCTCAGTTCTTTTTTTTCAGTTTTTTTCATCCGTTTTTCTTCAGTTTTTTTCAGTCGTTTTTTCTCAATTTTTCTTCTCAGTTTTTGTACTCCGTTTTACTTCAGTATTTTTTTCATAGTTTTTTTCTCAGTTTTTCTGCTCAGTTTTTTCATCAGTTTTTTTTCTCAGTTCTTTTTTTTCACAGTTTTTTTCTAAATTTTTCTTCAGTTTTTTCAGTCGTTTTTCTCAATTTTTCTTCTCAGTTTTTTTACTCCGTTTTTCTTCAGTTTTTTTTTAATAGTTTTATTCTCAGTTTTTCTGCTCAGTTTTTCTGCTCAGTTTTTTCTTCAGTTTTTTTTCTCAGTTCTTTTTTTTCAGAGTTTTGTGCACAGTTTTTTTCTGAATTTTTCTTCAGTTTTTTTTCTCAGTTCTTTTTTTCACAGTTTTTTTCACAGTTTTTTTCTAAGTTTTTCTTCAGTTTTTTCAGTCTTTTTTGCTCAGTTTTTCTTCTCAGTTTTTTTCATCCGTTTTTCTTCAGTTTTTTTTCTCAGTTCTTTTTTTTCAGTTTTTTTCATCCGTTTTTCTTCAGTTTTTTTCAGTCGTTTTTTCTCAATTTTTCTTCTCAGTTTTTGTACTCCGTTTTTCTTCAGTATTTTTTTCATAGTTTTTTTCTCAGTTTTTCTGCTCAGTTTTTCTGCTCAGTTTTTTCATCAGTTTTTTTTCTCAGTTCTTTTTTTCACAGTTTTTTTCTATGTTTTTCTTCAGTTTTTTCAGTCGTTTTTTCTCAATTTTTATTCTCAGTTTTTTTACTCTGTTTTTCTTCAGTATTTTTTTAATAGTTTTTTTCTCAGTTTTTCTGCTCAGATTTTTCTTCAGTTTTTTTTCTCAGTTCTTTTTTTCACAGTTTTTTTCACAGTTATTTTCTAAGTTTTTCTTCAGTTTTTTCAGTCGTTTTTTCTCAATTTTTCTTCTCAGTTTTTTTCCTCCGTTTTTCTTCAGTTTTTTTAAATAGTTTTTTTTCGCAGTTTTTCTGCTCAGTTTTTCTGCTCAGTTTTTTCTTCAGTTTTTTTTCTCAGTTCTTTTTTTCACAGTTTTTTTCACAGTTTTTTTCTAAGTTTTTCTTCAGTTTTTTCAGTCGTTTTTTCTCAATTTTTCTTCTCAGTTTTTTTCCTCCGTTTTTCTTCAGTTTTTTTATAAGTTTTTTTTTTTAGTTTTTCTGATCAGTTTTTCTGCTCAGTTTTTTCTCAGTTTTTTTTCTCTATTCTTTTTTTTCACAGTTCTGTGCACAGTTTTTTTCTAAGTTTTTCTTCAGTTTTTTCAGTCGTTTTTTCTCAATTTTTCTTCTCAGTTTTTTTCCTCCTTTTTTCTTCAGTTTTTTTTAATAGTTTTTTTCTCAGTTTTTCTGCTCAGTTTTTCTGCTCATTTTTGTCTCAGTTTTTTTCCCTCAGTTCTTTTTTTCCACATTTTTGTGCACAGTTTTTTTCTAAATTTTTCTTCAGTTTTTTTTCTCAGTTCTTTTTTTTCAGTTTTTTTCTAAGTTTTTCTTCAGTTTTTTCAGTCGTTTTTTCTCAATTTTTCTTCTCAGTTTTTTTACTCCGTTTTTCTTCAGTATTTTTTTCAGTTTTTTTCTCAGTTTTTCTGCTCAGTTTTTCTGCTCAGTTTTTTCTTCAGTTTTTTTTCTCAGTTCTTTTTTTTCACAGTTTTGTGCACAGTTTTTTTCTAAATTATTCTTCAGTTTTTTTTCTCCGTTCCTTTTTTTCTTCAGTTTTTTCAGTCGTTTTTCTCAATTTTTCTTCTCAGTTTTTTTACTCCGTTTTTCTTCAGTATTTTTTTAATAGTTTTATTCTCAGTTTTTCTGCTCAGTTTTTCTGCTCAGTTTTTTCTTCAGTTTTTTTTCTCAGTTCTTTTTTTTCAGAGTTTTGTGCACAGTTTTTTTCTGAATTTTTCTTCAGTTTTTTTTCTCAGTTCTTTTTTTCACAGTTTTTTTCACAGTTTTTTTCTAAGTTTTTCTTCAGTTTTTTCAGTCTTTTTTGCTCAGTTTTTCTTCTCAGTTTTTTTCATCCGTTTTTCTTCAGTTTTTTTTCTCAGTTCTTTTTTTTCAGTTTGTTTCATCCGTTTTTCTTCAGTTTTTTTCAGTCGTTTTTTCTCAATTTTTCTTCTCAGTTTTTGTACTCCGTTTTTCTTCAGTATTTTTTTCATAGTTTTTTTCTCAGTTTTTCTGCTCAGTTTTTCTGCTCAGTTTTTTTTCTCAGTTCTTTTTTTTCACAGTTTTTTTCTATGTTTTTCTTCAGTTTTTTCAGTCGTTTTTTCTCAATTTTTCTTCTCAGTTTTTTTACTCCGTTTTTCTTCAGTATTTTTTTCATAGTTTTTTTCTCAGTTTTTCTGCTCAGTTTTTCTGCTCAGTTTTTTCTTCAGTTTTTTTTCTCAGTTCTTTTTATCACAGTTTTTTTCAGTTTTTTTCTAAGTATTTCTTCAGTTTTTTCAGTCGTTTTTTCTCAATTTTTCTTCTCAGTTTTTTTCCTCCGTTTTTCTTCAGTTTTTTTAAATAGTTTTTTTTCTCAGTTTTTCTGCTCAGATTTTTCTTCAGTTTTTTCAGTCGTTTTTTCTCAATTTTTCTTCTCAGTTTTTTTCCTCCGTTTTTCTTCAGTTTTTTTAAATAGTTTTTTTTCGCAGTTTTTCTGCTCAGTTTTTCTGCTCAGTTTTTTCTTCAGTTTTTTTTCTCAGTTCTTTTTTTCACAGTTTTTTTCACAGTTTTTTTCTAAGTTTTTCTTCAGTTTTTGCAGTCGTTTTTTCTCAATTTTTCTTCTCAGGTTTTTTCCTCCGTTTTTCTTCAGTTTTTTTATAAGTTTTTTTTCTCAGTTTTTCTGATCAGTTTTTCTGCTCAGTTTTTTCTCAGTTTTTTTTCTCTATTCTTTTTTTTCACAGTTCTGTGCACAGTTTTTTTCTAAGTTTTTCTTCAATTTTTTCAGTCTTTTTTTCTGTTTTTCTTCTCATTTTTTTCATCCGTTTTTCTTCAGTTTTGTTTCTCAGTTCTTTTTTTTCACAGTTTTTTTCATCCGTTTTTCTTCAATTTTTTTAAGTCGTTTTTTCTCAATTTTTCTTCTCAGTTTTTGTACTCCGTTTTTCTTCAGTATTTTTTTCATAGTTTTTTTCTAAGTTTTTCTTCAGTTTTTTCAGTCTTTTTTTCTCAGTTTTTCTTCTCAGTTTTTTTCATCCGTTTTTCTTCAGTTTTTTTTCTCAGTTCTTTTTTTTCAGTTTTTTTCATCCGTTTTTCTTCAGTTTTTTTCAGTCGTTTTTTCTCAATTTTTCTTCTCAGTTTTTGTACTCCGTTTTACTTCAGTATTTTTTTCATAGTTTTTTTCTCAGTTTTTCTGCTCAGTTTTTTCATCAGTTTTTTTTCTCAGTTCTTTTTTTTCACAGTTTTTTTCTAAGTTTTTCTTCAGTTTTTTCAGTCGTTTTTTCTCAATTTTTATTCTCAGTTTTTTTACTCCGTTTTTCTTCAGTATTTTTTTAATAGTTTTTTTCTCAGTTTTTCTGCTCAGTTTTTTCTTCAGTTTTTTTTCTCAGTTCTTTTTTTCACAGTTTTTTTCACAGTTTTTTTCTAAGTTTTTCTTCAGTTTTTTCAGTCGTTTTTTCTCAATTTTTCTTCTCAGTTTTTTTACTCCGTTTTTCTTCAGGATTTTTTTCATAGTTTTTTTCTCAGTTTTTCTGCTCAGTTTTTCTGCTCAGTTTTTTCTTCAGTTTTTTTTCTCAGTTCTTTTTTTTCAGAGTTTTGTGCACAGTTTTTTTCTAAATTTTTCTTCAGTTTTTTTTCTCCGTTCTTTTTTTTCTTCATTTTTTTCAGTCGTTTTTCTCAATTTTTCTTCTCAGTTTTTTTACTCCGTTTTTCTTCAGTATTTTTTTGATTGTTTTTTTCTCAGTTTTTCTGCTCAGTTTTTCTGCTCAGTTTTTTCTTCAGTTCTTTTTTTCACAGTTTTTTTCACAGTTTTTTTCTAAATTTTTCTTCAGTTTTTTCAGTCGTTTTTCTCAATTTTTCTTCTCAGTTTTTTTACTCCGTTTTTCTTCAGTTTTTTTTTAATAGTTTTATTCTCAGTTTTTCTGCTCAGTTTTTCTGCTCAGTTTTTTCTTCAGTTTTTTTTCTCAGTTCTTTTTTTTCAGAGTTTTGTGCACAGTTTTTTTCTGAATTTTTCTTCAGTTTTTTTTCTCAGTTCTTTTTTTCACAGTTTTTTTCACAGTTTTTTTCTAAGTTTTTCTTCAGTTTTTTCAGTCTTTTTTGCTCAGTTTTTCTTCTCAGTTTTTTTCATCCGTTTTTCTTCAGTTTTTTTTCTCAGTTCTTTTTTTTCAGTTTTTTTCATCCGTTTTTCTTCAGTTTTTTTCAGACGTTTTTTCTCAATTTTTCTTCTCAGTTTTTGTACTCCGTTTTTCTTCAGTATTTTTTTCATTGTTTTTTTCTCAGTTTTTCTGCTCAGTTTTTCTGCTCAGTTTTTTCATCAGTTTTTTTTCTCAGTTCTTTTTTTTCACAGTTTTTTTCTATGTTTTTCTTCAGTTTTTTCAGTCGTTTTTTCTCAATTTTTATTCTCAGTTTTTTTACTCCGTTTTTCTTCAGTATTTTTTTAATAGTTTTTTTCTCAGTTTTTCTGCTCAGATTTTTCTTCAGTTTTTTCAGTCGTTTTTTCTCAATTTTTCTTCTCAGTTTTTTTCCTCCGTTTTTCTTCAGTTTTTTTAAATAGTTTTTTTTCGCAGTTTTTCTGCTCAGTTTTTCTGCTCAGTTTTTTCTTCAGTTTTTTTTCTCAGTTCTTTTTTTCACAGTTTTTTTCACAGTTTTTTTCTAAGTTTTTCTTCAGTTTTTGCAGTCGTTTTTTCTCAATTTTTCTTCTCAGGTTTTTTCCTCCGTTTTTCTTCAGTTTTTTTATAAAATTTTTTTTCTCAGTTTTTCTGATCAGTTTTTCTGCTCAGTTTTTTCTCAGTTTTTTTTCTCTATTCTTTTTTTTCACAGTTCTGTGCACAGTTTTTTTCTAAGTTTTTCTTCAATTTTTTCAGTCTTTTTTTCTGTTTTTCTTCTCATTTTTTTCATCCGTTTTTCTTCAGTTTTGTTTCTCAGTTCTTTTTTTTCACAGTTTTTTTCATCCGTTTTTCTTCAATTTTTTTAAGTCGTTTTTTCTCAATTTTTCTTCTCAGTTTTTGTACTCCGTTTTTCTTCAGTATTTTTTTCATAGTTTTTTTCTCAGTTTTTCTGCTCAGTTTTTCTGCTCAGTTTTTTCTTCAGTTTTTTTTCTCAGTTCTTTTTTTCACAGTTTTTTTCACAGTTTTTTTCTAAGTTTTTCTTCAGTTTTTTCAGTCTTTTTTTCTCAGTTTTTCTTCTCAGTTTTTTTCATCCGTTTTTCTTCAGTTTTTTTTCTCAGTTCTTTTTTTTCAGTTTTTTTCATCCGTTTTTCTTCAGTTTTTTTCAGTCGTTTTTTCTCAATTTTTCTTCTCAGTTTTTGTACTCCGTTTTACTTCAGTATTTTTTTCATAGTTTTTTTCTCAGTTTTTCTGCTCAGTTTTTTCATCAGTTTTTTTTCTCAGTTCTTTTTTTTCACAGTTTTTTTCTAAATTTTTCTTCAGTTTTTTCAGTCGTTTTTCTCAATTTTTCTTCTCAGTTTTTTTACTCCGTTTTTCTTCAGTTTTTTTTTAATAGTTTTATTCTCAGTTTTTCTGCTCAGTTTTTCTGCTCAGTTTTTTCTTCAGTTTTTTTTCTCAGTTCTTTTTTTTCAGAGTTTTGTGCACAGTTTTTTTCTGAATTTTTCTTCAGTTTTTTTTCTCAGTTCTTTTTTTCACAGTTTTTTTCACAGATTTTTTCTAAGTTTTTCTTCAGTTTTTTCAGTCTTTTTTGCTCAGTTTTTCTTCTCAGTTTTTTTCATCCGTTTTTCTTCAGTTTTTTTTCTCAGTTCTTTTTTTTCAGTTTTTTTCATCCGTTTTTCTTCAGTTTTTTTCAGACGTTTTTTCTCAATTTTTCTTCTCAGTTTTTGTACTCCGTTTTTCTTCAGTATTTTTTTCATAGTTTTTTTCTCAGTTTTTCTGCTCAGTTTTTCTGCTCAGTTTTTTCATCAGTTTTTTTTCTCAGTTCTTTTTTTTCACAGTTTTTTTCTATGTTTTTCTTCAGTTTTTTCAGTCGTTTTTTCTCAATTTTTATTCTCAGTTTTTTTACTCCGTTTTTCTTCAGTATTTTTTTAATAGTTTTTTTCTCAGTTTTTCTGCTCAGATTTTTCTTCAGTTTTTTCAGTCGTTTTTTCTCAATTTTTCTTCTCAGTTTTTTTCCTCCGTTTTTCTTCAGTTTTTTTAAATAGTTTTTTTTCGCAGTTTTTCTGCTCAGTTTTTCTGCTCAGTTTTTTCTTCAGTTTTTTTTCTCAGTTCTTTTTTTCACAGTTTTTTTCACAGTTTTTTTCTAAGTTTTTCTTCAGTTTTTGCAGTCGTTTTTTCTCAATTTTTCTTCTCAGGTTTTTTCCTCCGTTTTTCTTCAGTTTTTTTATAAGTTTTTTTTCTCAGTTTTTCTGCTCAGTTTTTTCTCAGTTTTTTTTCTCTATTCTTTTTTTTCACAGTTCTGTGCACAGTTTTTTTCTAAGTTTTTCTTCAATTTTTTCAGTCTTTTTTTCTGTTTTTCTTCTCATTTTTTTCATCCGTTTTTCTTCAGTTTTGTTTCTCAGTTCTTTTTTTTCACAGTTTTTTTCATTCGTTTTTCTTCAATTTTTTTAAGTCGTTTTTTCTCAATTTTTCTTCTCAGTTTTTGTACTCCGTTTTTCTTCAGTATTTTTTTCATAGTTTTTTTCTAAGTTTTTCTTCAGTTTTTTCAGTCTTTTTTTCTCAGTTTTTCTTCTCAGTTTTTTTCATCCGTTTTTCTTCAGTTTTTTTTCTCAGTTCTTTTTTTTCAGTTTTTTTCATCCGTTTTTCTTCAGTTTTTTTCAGTCGTTTTTTCTCAATTTTTCTTCTCAGTTTTTGTACTCCGTTTTACTTCAGTATTTTTTTCATAGTTTTTTTCTCAGTTTTTCTGCTCAGTTTTTTCATCAGTTTTTTTTCTCAGTTCTTTTTTTTCACAGTTTTTTTCTAAGTTTTTCTTCAGTTTTTTCAGTCGTTTTTTCTCAATTTTTATTCTCAGTTTTTTTACTCCGTTTTTCTTCAGTATTTTTTTAATAGTTTTTTTCTCAGTTTTTCTGCTCAGTTTTTTCTTCAGTTTTTTTTCTCAGTTCTTTTTTTCACAGTTTTTTTCACAGTTTTTTTCTAAGTTTTTCTTCAGTTTTTTCAGTCGTTTTTTCTCAATTTTTCTTCTCAGTTTTTTTACTCCGTTTTTCTTCAGGATTTTTTTCATAGTTTTTTTCTCAGTTTTTCTGCTCAGTTTTTCTGCTCAGTTTTTTCTTCAGTTTTTTTCTCAGTTCTTTTTTTTCAGAGTTTTAAGCACAGTTTTTTTCTAAATTTTTCTTCAGTTTTTTTTCTCCGTTCTTTTTTTTCTTCAGTTTTTTCAGTCGTTTTTCTCAATTTTTCTTCTCAGTTTTTTTACTCCGTTTTTCTTCAGTATTTTTTTGATTGTTTTTTTCTCAGTTTTTCTGCTCAGTTTTTCTGCTCAGTTTTTTCTTCAGTTTTTTTTCTCAGTTCTTTTTTTCACAGTTTTTTTCACAGTTTTTTTCTAAATTTTTCTTCAGTTTTTTCAGTCGTTTTTCTCAATTTTTCTTCTCAGTTTTTTTACTCCGTTTTTCTTCAGTTTTTTTTTAATAGTTTTATTCTCAGTTTTTCTGCTCAGTTTTTCTGCTCAGTTTTTTCTTCAGTTTTTTTTCTCAGTTCTTTTTTTTCAGAGTTTTGTGCACAGTTTTTTTCTGAATTTTTCTTCAGTTTTTTTTCTCAGTTCTTTTTTTCACAGTTTTTTTCACAGTTTTTTTCTAAGTTTTTCTTCAGTTTTTTCAGTCTTTTTTGCTCAGTTTTTCTTCTCAGTTTTTTTCATCCGTTTTTCTTCAGTTTTTTTTCTCAGTTCTTTTTTTTCAGTTTTTTTCATCCGTTTTTCTTCAGTTTTTTTCAGACGTTTTTTCTCAATTTTTCTTCTCAGTTTTTGTACTCCGTTTTTCTTCAGTATTTTTTTCATTGTTTTTTTCTCAGTTTTTCTGCTCAGTTTTTCTGCTCAGTTTTTTCATCAGTTTTTTTTCTCAGTTCTTTTTTTTCACAGTTTTTTTCTATGTTTTTCTTCAGTTTTTTCAGTCGTTTTTTCTCAATTTTTATTCTCAGTTTTTTTACTCCGTTTTTCTTCAGTATTTTTTTAATAGTTTTTTTCTCAGTTTTTCTGCTCAGATTTTTCTTCAGTTTTTTCAGTCGTTTTTTCTCAATTTTTCTTCTCAGTTTTTTTCCTCCGTTTTTCTTCAGTTTTTTTAAATAGTTTTTTTTCGCAGTTTTTCTGCTCAGTTTTTCTGCTCAGTTTTTTCTTCAGTTTTTTTTCTCAGTTCTTTTTTTCACAGTTTTTTTCACAGTTTTTTTCTAAGTTTTTCTTCAGTTTTTGCAGTCGTTTTTTCTCAATTTATCTTCTCAGGTTTTTTCCTCCGTTTTTCTTCAGTTTTTTTATAAATTTTTTTTTCTCAGTTTTTCTGATCAGTTTTTCTGCTCAGTTTTTTCTCAGTTTTTTTTCTCTATTCTTTTTTTTCACAGTTCTGTGCACAGTTTTTTTCTTAGTTTTTCTTCAATTTTTTCAGTCTTTTTTTCTGTTTTTCTTCTCATTTTTTTCATCCGTTTTTCTTCAGTTTTGTTTCTCAGTTCTTTTTTTTCACAGTTTTTTTCATCCGTTTTTCTTCAATTTTTTTAAGTCGTTTTTTCTCAATTTTTCTTCTCAGTTTTTGTACTCCGTTTTTCTTCAGTATTTTTTTCATAGTTTTTTTCTCAGTTTTTCTGCTCAGTTTTTCTGCTCAGTTTTTTCTTCAGTTTTTTTTCTCAGTTCTTTTTTTCACAGTTTTTTTCACAGTTTTTTTCTAAGTTTTTCTTCAGTTTTTTCAGTCTTTTTTTCTCAGTTTTTCTTCTCAGTTTTTTTCATCCGTTTTTCTTCAGTTTTTTTTCTCAGTTCTTTTTTTTCAGTTTTTTTCATCCGTTTTTCTTCAGTTTTTTTCAGTCGTTTTTTCTCAATTTTTCTTCTCAGTTTTTGTACTCCGTTTTACTTCAGTATTTTTTTCATAGTTTTTTTCTCAGTTTTTCTGCTCAGTTTTTTCATCAGTTTTTTTTCTCAGTTCTTTTTTTTCACAGTTTTTTTCTAAATTTTTCTTCAGTTTTTTCAGTCGTTTTTCTCAATTTTTCTTCTCAGTTTTTTTACTCCGTTTTTCTTCAGTTTTTTTTTAATAGTTTTATTCTCAGTTTTTCTGCTCAGTTTTTCTGCTCAGTTTTTTCTTCAGTTTTTTTTCTCAGTTCTTTTTTTTCAGAGTTTTGTGCACAGTTTTTTTCTGAATTTTTCTTCAGTTTTTTTTCTCAGTTCTTTTTTTCACAGTTTTTTTCACAGATTTTTTCTAAGTTTTTCTTCAGTTTTTTCAGTCTTTTTTGCTCAGTTTTTCTTCTCAGTTTTTTTCATCCGTTTTTCTTCAGTTTTTTTTCTCAGTTCTTTTTTTTCAGTTTTTTTCATCCGTTTTTCTTCAGTTTTTTTCAGACGTTTTTTCTCAATTTTTCTTCTCAGTTTTTGTACTCCGTTTTTCTTCAGTATTTTTTTCATTGTTTTTTTCTCAGTTTTTCTGCTCAGTTTTTCTGCTCAGTTTTTTCATCAGTTTTTTTTCTCAGTTCTTTTTTTTCACAGTTTTTTTCTATGTTTTTCTTCAGTTTTTTCAGTCGTTTTTTCTCAATTTTTATTCTCAGTTTTTTTACTCCGTTTTTCTTCAGTATTTTTTTAATAGTTTTTTTCTCAGTTTTTCTGCTCAGATTTTTCTTCAGTTTTTTCAGTCGTTTTTTCTCAATTTTTCTTCTCAGTTTTTTTCCTCCGTTTTTCTTCAGTTTTTTTAAATAGTTTTTTTTCGCAGTTTTTCTGCTCAGTTTTTCTGCTCAGTTTTTTCTTCAGTTTTTTTTCTCAGTTCTTTTTTTCACAGTTTTTTTCACAGTTTTTTTCTAAGTTTTTCTTCAGTTTTTGCAGTCGTTTTTTCTCAATTTTTCTTCTCAGGTTTTTTCCTCCGTTTTTCTTCAGTTTTTTTATAAGTTTTTTTTTCTCAGTTTTTCTGATCTGTTTTTCTGCTCAATTTTTTCTCAGTTTTTTTTCTCTATTCTTTTTTTTCACAGTTCTGTGCACAGTTTTTTTCTAAGTTTTTCTTCAATTTTTTCAGTCTTTTTTTCTGTTTTTCTTCTCATTTTTTTCATCCGTTTTTCTTCAGTTTTGTTTCTCAGTTCTTTTTTTTCACAGTTTTTTTCATCCGTTTTTCTTCAATTTTTTTAAGTCGTTTTTTCTCAATTTTTCTTCTCAGTTTTTGTACTCCGTTTTTCTTCAGTATTTTTTTCATAGTTTTTTTCTCAGTTTTTCTGCTCAGTTTTTCTGCTCAGTTTTTTCTTCAGTTTTTTTTCTCAGTTCTTTTTTTCACAGTTTTTTTCACAGTTTTTTTCTAAGTTTTTCTTCAGTTTTTTCAGTCTTTTTTTCTCAGTTTTTCTTCTCAGTTTTTTTCATCCGTTTTTCTTCAGTTTTTTTTCTCAGTTCTTTTTTTTCAGTTTTTTTCATCCGTTTTTCTTCAGTTTTTTTCAGTCGTTTTTTCTCAATTTTTCTTCTCAGTTTTTGTACTCCGTTTTACTTCAGTATTTTTTTCATAGTTTTTTTCTCAGTTTTTCTGCTCAGTTTTTTCATCAGTTTTTTTTCTCAGTTCTTTTTTTTCACAGTTTTTTTCTAAGTTTTTCTTCAGTTTTTTCAGTCGTTTTTTCTCAATTTTTATTCTCAGTTTTTTTACTCCGTTTTTCTTCAGTATTTTTTTAATAGTTTTTTTCTCAGTTTTTCTGCTCAGTTTTTTCTTCAGTTTTTTTTCTCAGTTCTTTTTTTCACAGTTTTTTTCACAGTTTTTTTCTAAGTTTTTCTTCAGTTTTTTCAGTCGTTTTTTCTCAATTTTTCTTCTCAGTTTTTTTACTCCGTTTTTCTTCAGGATTTTTTTCATAGTTTTTTTCTCAGTTTTTCTGCTCAGTTTTTCTGCTCAGTTTTTTCTTCAGTTTTTTTTCTCAGTTCTTTTTTTTCAGAGTTTTGTGCACAGTTTTTTTCTAAATTTTTCTTCAGTTTTTTTTCTCCGTTCTTTTTTTTCTTCATTTTTTTCAGTCGTTTTTCTCAATTTTTCTTCTCAGTTTTTTTACTCCGTTTTTCTTCAGTATTTTTTTGATAGTTTTTTTCTCAGTTTTTCTGCTCAGTTTTTCTGCTCAGTTTTTTCTTCAGTTTTTTTTCTCAGTTCTTTTTTTCACAGTTTTTTTCACAGTTTTTTTCTAAATTTTTCTTCAGTTTTTTCAGTCGTTTTTCTCAATTTTTCTTCTCAGTTTTTTTACTCCGTTTTTCTTCAGTTTTTTTAAATAGTTTTTTTTCTCAGTTTTTCTGCTCAGTTTTTCTGCTCAGTTTTTTCTTCAGTTTTTTTTCTCAGTTCTTTTTATCACAGTTTTTTTCAGTTTTTTTCTAAGTATTTCTTCAGTTTTTTCAGTCGTTTTTTCTCAATTTTTCTTCTCAGTTTTTTTCCTCCGTTTTTCTTCAGTTTTTTTAAATAGTTTTTTTTCTCAGTTTTTCTGATCAGTTTTTCTGCTCAGTTTTTTCTCAGTTTTTTTTCTCAATTCTTTTTTTTCACAGTTTTGTGCACAGTTTTTTTCTAATGTTTCTTCAGTTTTTTCAGTCGTTTTTTCTCAATTTTTCTTCTCAGTTTTTTTACTCCGTTTTTCTTCAGTATATTTTAAATAGTTTTTTTCTCAGTTTTTCTGCTCAGTTTTTCTGCTCAGTTTTTTCTTCAGTTTTTTTTCTCAGTTCTTTTTTTCACAGTTTTTTTCACAGTTTTTTTCTAAGTTTTTCTTCAGTTTTTTCAGTCGTTTTTTCTCAATTTTTCTTCTCAGTTTTTTTACTCCGTTTTTCTTCAGTATTTTTTAAATAGTTTTTTTCTCAGTTTTTCTGCTCAGTTTTTTCTCAGTTTTTTTCTCAATTCTTTTTTTTCACAGTTTTGTGCACAGTTTTTTTCTAAGTGTTTCTTCAGTTTTTTCAGTCGTTTTTTCTCAATTTTTCTTCTCAGTTTTTTTACTCCGTTTTTCTTCAGTATATTTTAAATAGTTTTTTTCTCAGTTTTTCTGCTCAGTTTTTCTGCTCAGTTTTTTCTTCAGTTTTTTTACTCAGTTCTTTTTTTCACAGTTTTTTTCACAGTTTTTTTCTAAGTTTTTCTTCAGTTTTTTCAGTCGT
Organism: Pristiophorus japonicus; assembly: GCF_044704955.1. NCBI lineage: Eukaryota > Metazoa > Chordata > Chondrichthyes > Pristiophoridae > Pristiophorus > Pristiophorus japonicus. The sequence goes on along the minus strand of NW_027252177.1, from coordinate 114,201 downwards.
TTTTCTCAATTTTTCTTCTCAGTTTTTTTACTCCGTTTTTCTTCAGTATTTTTTTAATAGTTTTTTTCTCAGTTTTTCTGCTCAGTTTTTCTGCTCAGTTTTTTCTTCAGTTTTTTTTCTCAGTTCTTTTTATCACAGTTTTTTTCACAGTTTTTTTCTAAGTTTTTCTTCAGTTTTTTCAGTCGTTTTTTCTCAATTTTTCTTCTCAGTTTTTTTCATCCGTTTTTCTTCAGTTTTTTTCTCAGTTTTTCTGCTCAGTTTTCTGTTCAGTTTTTTCTCAGTTTTTTTTCTCAGTTCTTTTTTTTCACAGTTTTTTTCTAAGTTTTTCTTCATTTTTTTCAGTCGTTTTTTCTCAATTTTTCTTCTCAGTTTTTTTACTCCGTTTTTCTTCAGTATTTTTTAAATAGTTTTTTTCTCAGTTTTTCTGCTCAGTTTTTCTGCTCAGTTTTTTCTTCAGTTTTTTTTCTCAGTTCATTTTTTCATTGTTTTTTTCACAGTTATTTTCTAAGTTTTTCTTCAGTTTTTTCAGTCGTTTTTTCTCAATTTTTCTTCTCAGTTTTTTTACTCCGTTTTTCTTCAGTATTTTTTAAATAGTTTTTTTCTCAGTTTTTCTGCTCAGTTTTTCTGCTCAGTTTTTTCTTCAGTTTTTTTTCTCAGTTCTTTTTATCACAGTTTTTTTCACAGTTTTTTTCGAAGTATTTCTTCAGTTTTTTCAGTCGTTTTTTCTCAATTTTTCTTCTCAGTTTTTTTACTCCGTTTTTCTTCAGTATTTTTTAAATAGTTTTTTTCTCAGTTTTTCTGCTCAGTTTTTCTGCTCAGTTTTTTCTTCAGTTTTTTTTCTCAGTTCTTTTTTTCACAGTTTTTTTAACAGTTTTTTTCTAAGTTTTTCTTCAGTTTTTTCAGTCTTTTTTTCTCAGTTTTTCTTCTCAGTTTTTTTCATCCGTTTTTCTTCAGTTTTTTTTCTCAGTTCTTTTTTTTCAGTTTTTTTCATCCGTTTTTCTTCAGTTTTTTTCAGTCGTTTTTTCTCAATTTTTCTTCTCAGTTTTTGTACTCCGTTTTACTTCAGTATTTTTTTCATAGTTTTTTTCTCAGTTTTTCTGCTCAGTTTTTTCATCAGTTTTTTTTCTCAGTTCTTTTTTTTCACAGTTTTTTTCTAAGTTTTTCTTCAGTTTTTTCAGTCGTTTTTTCTCAATTTTTATTCTCAGTTTTTTTACTCCGTTTTTCTTCAGTATTTTTTTAATAGTTTTTTTTCTCAGTTTTTCTGCTCAGTTTTTTCTTCAGTTTTTTTTCTCAGTTCTTTTTTTCACAGTTTTTTTCACAGTTTTTTTCTAAGTTTTTCTTCAGTTTTTTCAGTCGTTTTTTCTCAATTTTTCTTCTCAGTTTTTTTACTCCGTTTTTCTTCAGGATTTTTTTGATAGTTTTTTTCTCAGTTTTTCTGCTCAGTTTTTCTGCTCAGTTTTTTCTTCAGTTTTTTTTCTCAGTTCTTTTTATCACAGTTTTTTTCAGTTTTTTTCTAAGTATTTCTTCAGTTTTTTCAGTCGTTTTTTCTCAATTTTTCTTCTCAGTTTTTTTCCTCCGTTTTTCTTCAGTTTTTTTAAATAGTTTTTTTTCTCAGTTTTTCTGATCAGTTTTTCTGCTCAGTTTTTTCTCAGTTTTTTTTCTCAATTCTTTTTTTTCACAGTTTTGTGCACAGTTTTTTTCTAATGTTTCTTCAGTTTTTTCAGTCGTTGTTTCTCAATTTTTCTTCTCAGTTTTTTTACTCCGTTTTTCTTCAGTATATTTTAAATAGTTTTTTTCTCAGTTTTTCTGCTCAGTTTTTCTGCTCAGTTTTTTCTTCAGTTTTTTTTCTCAGTTCTTTTTTTCACAGTTTTTTTCTAAGTTTTTCTTCAGTTTTTTCAGTCGTTTTTTCTCAATTTTTCTTCTCAGTTTTTTTACTCCGTTTTTCTTCAGTATTTTTTAAATAGTTTTTTTCTCAGTTTTTCTGCTCAGTTTTTTCTCAGTTTTTTTTCTCAATTCTTTTTTTTCACAGTTTTGTGCACAGTTTTTTTCTAAGTGTTTCTTCAGTTTTTTCAGTCGTTTTTTCTCAATTTTTCTTCTCAGTTTTTTTACTCCGTTTTTCTTCAGTATATTTTAAATAGTTTTTTTCTCAGTTTTTCTGCTCAGTTTTTCTGCTCAGTTTTTTCTTCAGTTTTTTTACTCAGTTCTTTTTTTCACAGTTTTTTTCACAGTTTTTTTCTAAGTTTTTCTTCAGTTTTTTCAGTCGTTTTTCTCAATTTTTCTTCTCAGTTTTTTTACTCCGTTTTTCTTCAGTATTTTTTTAATAGTTTTTTTCTCAGTTTTTCTGCTCAGTTTTTCTGCTCAGTTTTTTCTTCAGTTTTTTTTCTCAGTTCTTTTTATCACAGTTTTTTTCACAGTTTTTTTCTAAGTTTTTCTTCAGTTTTTTCAGTCGTTTTTTCTCAATTTTTCTTCTCAGTTTTTTTCATCCGTTTTTCTTCAGTTTTTTTCTCAGTTTTTCTGCTCAGTTTTCTGTTCAGTTTTTTCTCAGTTTTTTTTCTCAGTTCTTTTTTTTCACAGTTTTTTTCTAAGTTTTTCTTCATTTTTTTCAGTCGTTTTTTCTCAATTTTTCTTCTCAGTTTTTTTACTCCGTTTTTCTTCAGTATTTTTTTAATAGTTTTTTTCTCAGTTTTTCTGCTCAGTTTTTCTGCTCAGTTTTTTCTTCAGTTTTTTTTCTCAGTTCTTTTTATCACAGTTTTTTTCACAGTTTTTTTCTAAGTTTTTCTTCAGTTTTTTCAGTCGTTTTTTCTCAATTTTTCTTCTCAGTTTTTTTCATCCGTTTTTCTTCAGTTTTTTTCTCAGTTTTTCTGCTCAGTTTTCTGTTCAGTTTTTTCTCAGTTTTTTTTCTCAGTTCTTTTTTTTCACAGTTTTTTTCTAAGTTTTTCTTCATTTTTTTCAGTCGTTTTTTCTCAATTTTTCTTCTCAGTTTTTTTACTCCGTTTTTCTTCAGTATTTTTTAAATAGTTTTTTTCTCAGTTTTTCTGCTCAGTTTTTCTGCTCAGTTTTTTCTTCAGTTTTTTTTCTCAGTTCATTTTTTCATTGTTTTTTTCACAGTTATTTTCTAAGTTTTTCTTCAGTTTTTTCAGTCGTTTTTTCTCAATTTTTCTTCTCAGTTTTTTTACTCCGTTTTTCTTCAGTATTTTTTAAATAGTTTTTTTCTCAGTTTTTCTGCTCAGTTTTTCTGCTCAGTTTTTTCTTCAGTTTTTTTTCTCAGTTCTTTTTATCACAGTTTTTTTCACAGTTTTTTTCGAAGTATTTCTTCAGTTTTTTCAGTCGTTTTTTCTCAATTTTTCTTCTGTTTTTTTACTCCGTTTTTCTTCAGTATTTTTTAAATAGTTTTTTTCTCAGTTTTTCTGCTCAGTTTTTCTGCTCAGTTTTTTCTTCAGTTTTTTTTCTCAGTTCTTTTTTTCACAGTTTTTTTCACAGTTTTTTTCTAAGTTTTTCTTCAGTTTTTTCAGTCTTTTTTTCTCAGTTTTTCTTCTCAGTTTTTTTCATCCGTTTTTCTTCAGTTTTTTTTCTCAGTTCTTTTTTTTCAGTTTTTTTCATCCGTTTTTCTTCAGTTTTTTTCAGTCGTTTTTTCTCAATTTTTCTTCTCAGTTTTTGTACTCCGTTTTACTTCAGTATTTTTTTCATAGTTTTTTTCTCAGTTTTTCTGCTCAGTTTTTTCATCAGTTTTTTTTCTCAGTTCTTTTTTTTCACAGTTTTTTTCTAAGTTTTTCTTCAGTTTTTTCAGTCGTTTTTTCTCAATTTTTATTCTCAGTTTTTTTACTCCGTTTTTCTTCAGTATTTTTTTAATAGTTTTTTTTCTCAGTTTTTCTGCTCAGTTTTTTCTTCAGTTTTTTTTCTCAGTTCTTTTTTTCACAGTTTTTTTCACAGTTTTTTTCTAAGTTTTTCTTCAGTTTTTTCAGTCGTTTTTTCTCAATTTTTCTTCTCAGTTTTTTTACTCCGTTTTTCTTCAGGATTTTTTTCATTGTTTTTTTCTCAGTTTTTCTGCTCAGTTTTTCTGCTCAGTTTTTTCTTCAGTTTTTTTTCTCAGTTCTTTTTTTTCAGAGTTTTGTGCACAGTTTTTTTCTAAATTTTTCTTCAGTTTTTTTTCTCCGTTCTTTTTTTTCTTCATTTTTTTCAGTCGTTTTTCTCAATTTTTCTTCTCAGTTTTTTTACTCCGTTTTTCTTCAGTATTTTTTTCATAGTTTTTTTCTCAGTTTTTCTGCTCAGTTTTTTCTTCAGTTTTTTTTCTCAGTTCTTTTTTTCACAGTTTTTTTCTAAATTTTTCTTCAGTTTTTTCAGTCGTTTTTCTCAATTTTTCTTCTCAGTTTTTTTACTCCGTTTTTCTTCAGTTTTTTTAAATAGTTTTTTTTCTCAGTTTTTCTGCTCAGTTTTTCTGCTCAGTTTTTTCTTCAGTTTTTTGTCTCAGTTCTTTTTATCACAGTTTTTTTCAGTTTTTTTCTAAGTATTTCTTCAGTTTTTTCAGTCGTTTTTTCTCAATTTTTCTTCTCAGTTTTTTTCCTCCGTTTTTCTTCAGTTTTTTTAAATAGTTTTTTTTCTCAGTTTTTCTGATCAGTTTTTCTGCTCAGTTTTTTCTCAGTTTTTTTTCTCAATTCTTTTTTTTCACAGTTTTGTGCACAGTTTTTTTCTAAGTGTTTCTTCAGTTTTTTCAGTCGTTTTTTCTCAATTTTTCTTCTCAGTTTTTTTACTCCGTTTTTCTTCAGTATATTTTAAATAGTTTTTTTCTCAGTTTTTCTGCTCAGTTTTTCTGCTCAGTTTTTTCTTCAGTTTTTTTTCTCAGTTCTTTTTTTCACAGTTTTTTTCACAGTTTTTTTCTAAGTTTTTCTTCAGTTTTTTCAGTCGTTTTTTCTCAATTTTTCTTCTCAGTTTTTTTACTCCGTTTTTCTTCAGTATTTTTTTCATAGTTTTTTTCTCAGTTTTTCTGCTCAGTTTTTCTGCTCAGTTTTTTCTTCAGTTTTTTTTCTCAGTTCTTTTTATCACAGTTTTTTTCAGTTTTTTTCTAAGTATTTCTTCAGTTTTTTCAGTCGTTTTTTCTCAATTTTTCTTCTCAGTTTTTTTCCTCCGTTTTTCTTCAGTTTTTTTAAATAGTTTTTTTTCTCAGTTTTTCTGATCAGTTTTTCTGCTCAGTTTTTTCTCAGTTTTTTTTCTCAATTCTTTTTTTTCACAGTTTTGTGCACAGTTTTTTTCTAAGTGTTTCTTCAGTTTTTTCAGTCGTTTTTTCTCAATTTTTCTTCTCAGTTTTTTTACTCCGTTTTTCTTCAGTATATTTTAAATAGTTTTTTTCTCAGTTTTTCTGCTCAGTTTTTCTGCTCAGTTTTTTCTTCAGTTTTTTTTCTCAGTTCTTTTTTTCACAGTTTTTTTCACAGTTTTTTTCTAAGTTTTTCTTCAGTTTTTTCAGTCGTTTTTTCTCAATTTTTCTTCTCAGTTTTTTTACTCCGTTTTTCTTCAGTATTTTTTAAATAGTTTTTTTCTCAGTTTTTCTGCTCAGTTTTTTCTCAGTTTTTTTTCTCAATTCTTTTTTTTCACAGTTTTGTGCACAGTTTTTTTCTAAGTGTTTCTTCAGTTTTTTCAGTCGTTTTTTCTCAATTTTTCTTCTCAGTTTTTTTACTCCGTTTTTCTTCAGTATATTTTAAATAGTTTTTTTCTCAGTTTTTCTGCTCAGTTTTTCTGCTCAGTTTTTTCTTCAGTTTTTTTTCTCAGTTCTTTTTTTCACAGTTTTTTTCACAGTTTTTTTCTAAGTTTTTCTTCAGTTTTTTCAGTCGTTTTTTCTCAATTTTTCTTCTCAGTTTTTTTCATCCATTTTTCTTCAGTTTTTTTCTCAGTTTTTCTGCTCAGTTTTCTGTTCAGTTTTTTCTCAGTTTTTTTTCTCAGTTCTTTTTTTTCACAGTTTTTTTCTAAGTTTTTCTTCAGTTTTTTCAGTCTTTTTTTCTCAATTTTTCTTCTCAGTTTTTTTACTCCGTTTTTCTTCAGTATTTTTTTCATAGTTTTTTTCTCAGTTTTTCTGCTCAGTTTTTCTGCTCAGTTTTTTCTTCAGTTTTTTTTCTCAGTTCTTTTTTTTCAGAGATTTGTGCACAGTTTTTTTCTAAATTTTTCTTCAGTTTTTTTTCTCCGTTTTTTTTTTTTTCAGTTTTTTCAGTCGTTTTTCTCAATTTTTCTTCTCAGTTTTTTTACTCCGTTTTTCTTCAGTATTTTTTTGATAGCTTTTTTCTCAGTTTTTCTGCTCAGTTTTTCTGCTCAGTTTTTTCTTCAGTTTTTTTTCTCAGTTCTTTTTTTCACAGTTTTTTTCACAGTTTTTTTCTAAGTTTTTCTTCAGTTTTTTCAGTCGTTTTTTCTCAATTTTTCTTCTCAGTTTTTTTACTCCGTTTTTCTTCAGTATTTTTTTCATAGTTTTTTTCTCAGTTTTTCTGCTCAGTTTTTCTGCTCAGTTTTTTCTTCAGTTTTTTTTCTCAGTTCTTTTTATCACAGTTTTTTTCAGTTTTTTTCTAAGTATTTCTTCAGTTTTTTCAGTCGTTTTTTCTCAATTTTTCTTCTCAGTTTTTTTCCTCCGTTTTTCTTCAGTTTTTTTAAATAGTTTTTTTTCTCAGTTTTTCTGATCAGTTTTTCTGCTCAGTTTTTTCTCAGTTTTTTTTCTCAATTCTTTTTTTTCACAGTTTTGTGCACAGTTTTTTTCTAAGTGTTTCTTCAGTTTTTTCAGTCGTTTTTTCTCAATTTTTCTTCTCAGTTTTTTTACTCCGTTTTTCTTCAGTATATTTTAAATAGTTTTTTTCTCAGTTTTTCTGCTCAGTTTTTCTGCTCAGTTTTTTCTTCAGTTTTTTTTCTCAGTTCTTTTTTTCACAGTTTTTTTCACAGTTTTTTTCTAAGTTTTTCTTCAGTTTTTTCAGTCGTTTTTTCTCAATTTTTCTTCTCAGTTTTTTTACTCCGTTTTTCTTCAGTATTTTTTAAATAGTTTTTTTCTCAGTTTTTCTGCTCAGTTTTTTCTCAGTTTTTTTTCTCAATTCTTTTTTTTCACAGTTTTGTGCACAGTTTTTTTCTAAGTGTTTCTTCAGTTTTTTCAGTCGTTTTTTCTCAATTTTTCTTCTCAGTTTTTTTACTCCGTTTTTCTTCAGTATATTTTAAATAGTTTTTTTCTCAGTTTTTCTGCTCAGTTTTTCTGCTCAGTTTTTTCTTCAGTTTTTTTTCTCAGTTCTTTTTTTCACAGTTTTTTTCACAGTTTTTTTCTAAGTTTTTCTTCAGTTTTTTCAGTCGTTTTTTCTCAATTTTTCTTCTCAGTTTTTTTCATCCATTTTTCTTCAGTTTTTTTCTCAGTTTTTCTGCTCAGTTTTCTGTTCAGTTTTTTCTCAGTTTTTTTTCTCAGTTCTTTTTTTTCACAGTTTTTTTCTAAGTTTTTCTTCAGTTTTTTCAGTCTTTTTTTCTCAATTTTTCTTCTCAGTTTTTTTACTCCGTTTTTCTTCAGTATTTTTTTCATAGTTTTTTTCTCAGTTTTTCTGCTCAGTTTTTCTGCTCAGTTTTTTCTTCAGTTTTTTTTCTCAGTTCTTTTTTTTCAGAGATTTGTGCACAGTTTTTTTCTAAATTTTTCTTCAGTTTTTTTTCTCCGTTTTTTTTTTTTTCAGTTTTTTCAGTCGTTTTTCTCAATTTTTCTTCTCAGTTTTTTTACTCCGTTTTTCTTCAGTATTTTTTTGATAGCTTTTTTCTCAGTTTTTCTGCTCAGTTTTTCTGCTCAGTTTTTTCTTCAGTTTTTTTTCTCAGTTCTTTTTTTCACAGTTTTTTTCACAGTTTTTTTCTAAGTTTTTCTTCAGTTTTTTCAGTCGTTTTTCTCAATTTTTCTTCTCAGTTTTTTTACTCCGTTTTTCTTCAGTATTTTTTTAATAGTTTTTTTCTCAGTTTTTCTGCTCAGTTTTTCTGCTCAGTTTTTTCTTCAGTTTTTTTTCTCAGTTCTTTTTATCACAGTTTTTTTCTAAGTTTTTCTTCATTTTTTTCAGTCGTTTTTTCTCAATTTTTCTTCTCAGTTTTTTTACTCCGTTTTTCTTCAGTATTTTTTAAATAGTTTTTTTCTCAGTTTTTCTGCTCAGTTTTTCTGCTCAGTTTTTTCTTCAGTTTTTTTTCTCAGTTCATTTTTTCATTGTTTTTTTCACAGTTTTTTTCTAAGTTTTTCTTCAGTTTTTTCAGTCTTTTTTTCTAAATTTTTCTTCAGTTTTTTTTCTCCGTCCTTTTTTTTCTTCAGTTTTTTCAGTCGTTTTTCTCAATTTTTCTTCTCAGTTTTTTTACTCCGTTTTTCTTCAGTATTTTTTAAATAGTTTTTTTCTCAGTTTTTCTGCTCAGTTTTTCTGCTCAGTTTTTTCTTCAGTTTTTTTTCTCAGTTCTTTTTTTTCACAGTTTTGTGCACAGTTTTTTCTAAATTTTTCTTCAGTTTTTTTTCTCCGTTCTTTTTTTTCTTCAGTTTTTTCAGTCGTTTTTCTCAATTTTTCTTCTCAGTTTTTTTACTCCGTTTTTCTTCAGTATTTTTTTAATAGTTTTATTCTCAGTTTTTCTGCTCAATTTTTCTGCTCAGTTTTTTCTCAGTTTTTTCTCTCAATTCTTTTTTTTCACACTTTTGTGCACAGTGTTTTTCTAAGTTTTTCTTCAGTTTTTTTTCTCAGTTCTTTTTTTTCACAGTTTTTTTCACAGTTTTTTTCTAAGTTTTTCTTCAGTTTTTTCAGTCGGTTTTTCTCAATTTTTCTTCTCAGTTTTTTTACTCCGTTTTTCTTCAGTATTTTTTTGATAGTTTTTTTCTCAGTTTTTCTGCTCAGTTTTTCTGCTCAGTTTTTTCTTCAGTTTTTTTTCTCAGTTCTTTTTTTCACAGTTTTTTTCACAGTTTTTTTCTAAGTTTTTCTTCAGTTTTTTCAGTCGTTTTTACTCAATTTTTCTTCTCAGTTTTTTTACTCCGTTTTTCTTCAGTATTTTTTTGATAGTTTTTTTCTCAGTTTTTCTGCTGTTTTTCTGCTCAGTTTTTTCTTCAGTTTTTTTTCTCAGTTCTTTTTTTCACAGTTTTTTTAACAGTTTTTTTCTAAGTTTTTCTTCAGTTTTTTCAGTCGTTTTTTCTCAATTTTTCTTCTCAGTTTTTTTACTCCGTTTTTCTTCAGTATATTTTAAATAGTTTTTTTCTCAGTTTTTCTGCTCAGTTTTTCTGCTCAGTTTTTTCTTCAGTTTTTTTTCTCAGTTCTTTTTTTCACAGTTTTTTTCACAGTTTTTTTCTAAGTTTTTATTCAGTTTTTTCAGTCGTTTTTACTCAATTTTTCTTCTCAGTTTTTTTCCTCCGTTTTTCTTCAGTTTTTTAAATAGTTTTTTTTCTCAGTTTTTCTGATCAGTTTTTCTGCTCAGTTTTTTCTCAGTTTTTTTTCTCAATTCTTTTTTTTCACAGTTCTGTGCACAGTTTTTTTCTAAGTTTTTCTTCAATTTTTTCAGTCTTTTTTTCTGTTTTTCTTCTCATTTTTTTCATCCGTTTTTCTTCAGTTTTGTTTCTCAGTTCTTTTTTTTCACAGTTTTTTTCATCCGTTTTTCTTCAGTTTTTTCAGTCGGTTTTCTCAATTTTGCTTCTCAGTTTTTTTACTCCGTTTTTCTTCAGTATTTTTTTAATAGTTTTTTTCTCAGTTTTTCTGCTCAGTTTTCTGCTCAGTTTTTTCTTCAGTTTTTTTTCTCAGTTCTTTTTTTCACAGTTTTTTTCTAAGTTTTTCTTCAGTTTTTTCAGTCTTTTTTTCTAAATTTTTCTTCAGTTTTTTTTCTCCGTCCTTTTTTTTCTTCAGTTTTTTCAGTCGTTTTTCTCAATTTTTCTTCTCAGTTTTTTTACTCCGTTTTTCTTCAGTATTTTTTTGATAGTTTTTTTTCTCAGTTTTTCTGCTCAGTTTTTCTGCTCAGTTTTTTCTTCAGTTTTTTTTCTCAGTTCTTTTTTTCACAGTTTTTTTCACAGTTTTTTTCTAAGTTTTTCTTCAGTTTTTTCAGTCGTTTTTACTCAATTTATCTTCTCAGTTTTTTTACTCCGTTTTTCTTCAGTATTTTTTAAATCGTTTTTTTCTCAGTTTTTCTGCTCAGTTTTTCTGCTCAGTTTTTTCTTCAGTTTTTTTTCTCAGTTCTTTTTATCACAGTTTTTTTCACAGTTTTTTTCTAAGTTTTTCTTCAGTTTTTTCAGTCGTTTTTTCTCAATTTTTCTTCTCAGTTTTTTTACTCCGTTTTTCTTCAGTATTTTTTAAATAGTTTTTTTTCTCAGTTTTTCTGCTCAGTTTTTCTGCTCAGTTTTTTCTTCAGTTTTTTTTCTCTTCTTTTTTTCACAGTTTTTTTCACAGTTTTTTTCTAAGTTTTTCTTCAGTTTTTTCAGTCGTTTTTTCTCAATTTTTGTTCTCAGTTTTTTTCCTCCGTTTTTCTTCAGTTTTTTTAAATAGTTTTTTTTCTCAGTTTTTCTGCTCAGTTTTTCTGCTCAGTTTTTTCTCAGTTTTTTTTCTCAATTCTTTTTTTTCACAGTTCTGTGCACAGTTTTTTTCTAAGTTTTTCTTCAATTTTTTCAGTCTTTTTTTCTGTTTTTCTTCTCATTTTTTTCATCCGTTTTTCTTCAGTTTTGTTTCTCAGTTCTTTTTTTTCACAGTTTTTTTTCATCCGTTTTTCTTCAGTTTTTTCAGTCGGTTTTCTCAATTTTTCTTCTCAGTTTTTTTACTCCGTTTTTCTTCAGTATTTTTTTAATAGTTTTTTTCTCAGTTTTTCTGCTCAGTTTGCTGCTCAGTTTTTTCTTCAGTTTTTTTTCTCAGTTCTTTTTTTTCACAGTTTTTTTCTGTTTTTCTTCAGTTTTTTCAGTCGTTTTTTCTCAATTTTTCTTCTCAGTTTTTTTACTCCGTTTTTCTTCAGTATTTTTTTCAGTTTTTTTCTCAGTTTTTCTGCTCAGTTTTTCTGCTCAGTTTTTTCTTCAGTTTTTTTTCTCAGTTCTTTTTTTTCACAGTTTTGTGCACAGTTTTTTCTAAATTTTTCTTCAGTTTTTTTTCTCCGTTCTTGTTTTTCTTCAGTTTTTTTCAGTCGTTTTTCTCAATTTTTCTTCTCAGTTTTTTTACTCCGTTTTTCTTCAGTATTTTTTAAATAGTTTTTTTCTCAGTTTTTCTGCTCAGTTTTTCTGCTCAGTTTTTTCTTCAGTTTTTTTCTCAGTTCTTTTTTTCACAGTTTTTTTCACAGTTTTTTTCTAAGTTTTTCTTCAGTTTTTTCAGTCGTTTTTCTCAATTTTTCTTCTCAGTTTTTTTACTCCGTTTTTCTTCAGTATTTTTTAAATAGTTTTTTTCTCAGTTTTTCTGCTCAGTTTTTCTGCTCAGTTTTTTCTTCAGTTTTTTTTCTCAGTTCTTTTTTTTCACAGTTTTGTGCACAGTTTTTTCTAAATTTTTCTTCAGTTTTTTTTCTCCGTTCTTTTTTTTCTTCAGTTTTTTCAGTCGTTTTTCTCAATTTTTCTTCTCAGTTTTTTTACTCCGTTTTTCTTCAGTATTTTTTTAATAGTTTTATTCTCAGTTTTTCTGCTCAATTTTTCTGCTCAGTTTTTTCTCAGTTTTTTCTCTCAATTCTTTTTTTTCACACTTTTGTGCACAGTGTTTTTCTAAGTTTTTCTTCAGTTTTTTTTCTCAGTTCTTTTTTTTCACAGTTTTTTTCACAGTTTTTTTCTAAGTTTTTCTTCAGTTGTTTCAGTCGGTTTTTCTCAATTTTTCTTCTCAGTTTTTTACTCCGTTTTTCTTCAGTATTTTTTTGATAGTTTTTTTCTCAGTTTTTCTGCTCAGTTTTTCTGCTCAGTTTTTTCTTCAGTTTTTTTTCTCAGTTCTTTTTTTCACAGTTTTTTTCACAGTTTTTTTCTAAGTTTTTCTTCAGTTTTTTCAGTCGTTTTTTCTCAATTTTTGTTCTCAGTTTTTTTCCTCCGTTTTTCTTCAGTTTTTTTAAATAGTTTTTTTTCTCAGTTTTTCTGCTCAGTTTTTCTGCTCAGTTTTTTCTCAGTTTTTTTTCTCAATTCTTTTTTTTCACAGTTCTGTGCACAGTTTTTTTCTAAGTTTTTCTTCAATTTTTTCAGTCTTTTTTTCTGTTTTTCTTCTCATTTTTTTCATCCGTTTTTCTTCAGTTTTGTTTCTCAGTTCTTTTTTTTCACAGTTTTTTTTCATCCGTTTTTCTTCAGTTTTTTCAGTCGGTTTTCTCAATTTTTCTTCTCAGTTTTTTTACTCCGTTTTTCTTCAGTATTTTTTTAATAGTTTTTTTCTCAGTTTTTCTGCTCAGTTTGCTGCTCAGTTTTTTCTTCAGTTTTTTTTCTCAGTTCTTTTTTTTCACAGTTTTTTTCTGTTTTTCTTCAGTTTTTTCAGTCGTTTTTTCTCAATTTTTCTTCTCAGTTTTTTTACTCCGTTTTTCTTCAGTATTTTTTTCAGTTTTTTTCTCAGTTTTTCTGCTCAGTTTTTCTGCTCAGTTTTTTCTTCAGTTTTTTTTCTCAGTTCTTTTTTTTCACAGTTTTGTGCACAGTTTTTTCTAAATTTTTCTTCAGTTTTTTTTCTCCGTTCTTGTTTTTCTTCAGTTTTTTTCAGTCGTTTTTCTCAATTTTTCTTCTCAGTTTTTTTACTCCGTTTTTCTTCAGTATTTTTTAAATAGTTTTTTTCTCAGTTTTTCTGCTCAGTTTTTCTGCTCAGTTTTTTCTTCAGTTTTTTTCTCAGTTCTTTTTTTCACAGTTTTTTTCACAGTTTTTTTCTAAGTTTTTCTTCAGTTTTTTCAGTCGTTTTTCTCAATTTTTCTTCTCAGTTTTTTTACTCCGTTTTTCTTCAGTATTTTTTAAATAGTTTTTTTCTCAGTTTTTCTGCTCAGTTTTTCTGCTCAGTTTTTTCTTCAGTTTTTTTTCTCAGTTCTTTTTTTTCACAGTTTTGTGCACAGTTTTTTCTAAATTTTTCTTCAGTTTTTTTTCTCCGTTCTTTTTTTTCTTCAGTTTTTTCAGTCGTTTTTCTCAATTTTTCTTCTCAGTTTTTTTACTCCGTTTTTCTTCAGTATTTTTTTAATAGTTTTATTCTCAGTTTTTCTGCTCAATTTTTCTGCTCAGTTTTTTCTCAGTTTTTTCTCTCAATTCTTTTTTTTCACACTTTTGTGCACAGTGTTTTTCTAAGTTTTTCTTCAGTTTTTTTTCTCAGTTCTTTTTTTTCACAGTTTTTTTCACAGTTTTTTTCTAAGTTTTTCTTCAGTTGTTTCAGTCGGTTTTTCTCAATTTTTCTTCTCAGTTTTTTTACTCCGTTTTTCTTCAGTATTTTTTTGATAGTTTTTTTCTCAGTTTTTCTGCTCAGTTTTTCTGCTCAGTTTTTTCTTCAGTTTTTTTTCTCAGTTCTTTTTTTCACAGTTTTTTTCACAGTTTTTTTCTAAGTTTTTCTTCAGTTTTTTCAGTCGTTTTTACTCAATTTTTCTTCTCAGTTTTTTTACTCCGTTTTTCTTCAGTATTTTTTTGATAGTTTTTTTCTCAGTTTTTCTGCTGTTTTTCTGCTCAGTTTTTTCTTCAGTTTTTTTTCTCAGTTCTTTTTTTCACAGTTTTTTTAACAGTTTTTTTCTAAGTTTTTCTTCAGTTTTTTCAGTCGTTTTTTCTCAATTTTTCTTCTCAGTTTTTTTACTCCGTTTTTCTTCAGTATTTTTTTGATAGTTTTTTTCTCAGTTTTTCTGCTGTTTTTCTGCTCAGTTTTTTCTTCAGTTTTTTTTCTCAGTTCTTTTTTTCACAGTTTTTTTAACAGTTTTTTTCTAAGTTTTTCTTCAGTTTTTTCAGTCGTTTTTACTCAATTTTTCTTCTCAGTTTTTTTACTCCGTTTTTCTTCAGTATTTTTTAAATAGTTTTTTTCTCAGTTTTTCTGCTCAGTTTTTCTGCTCAGTTTTTTCTTCAGTTTTTTTTCTCAGTTCTTTTTATCACAGTTTTTTTCACAGTTTTTTTCTAAGTTTTTCTTCAGTTTTTTCAGTCGTTTTTTCTCAATTTTTCTTCTCAGTTTTTTTACTCCGTTTTTCTTCAGTATATTTTAAATAGTTTTTTTCTCAGTTTTTCTGCTCAGTTTTTCTGCTCAGTTTTTTCTTCAGTTTTTTTTCTCAGTTCTTTTTTTCACAGTTTTTTTCACAGTTTTTTTCTAAGTTTTTATTCAGTTTTTTCAGTCGTTTTTACTCAATTTTTCTTCTCAGTTTTTTTCCTCCGTTTTTCTTCAGTTTTTTAAATAGTTTTTTTTCTCAGTTTTTCTGATCAGTTTTTCTGCTCAGTTTTTTCTCAGTTTTTTTACTCAATTCTTTTTTTTCACAGTTCTGTGCACAGTTTTTTTCTAAGTTTTTCTTCAATTTTTTCAGTCTTTTTTTCTGTTTTTCTTCTCATTTTTTTCATCCGTTTTTCTTCAGTTTTGTTTCTCAGTTCTTTTTTTTCACAGTTTTTTTCATCCGTTTTTCTTCAGTTTTTTCAGTCGGTTTTCTCAATTTTTCTTCTCAGTTTTTTTACTCCGTTTTTCTTCAGTATTTTTTTAATAGTTTTTTTCTCAGTTTTTCTGCTCAGTTTTCTGCTCAGTTTTTTCTTCAGTTTTTTTTCTCAGTTCTTTTTTTCACAGTTTTTTTCTAAGTTTTTCTTCAGTTTTTTCAGTCTTTTTTTCTAAATTTTTCTTCAGTTTTTTTTCTCCGTCCTTTTTTTTCTTCAGTTTTTTCAGTCGTTTTTCTCAATTTTTCTTCTCAGTTTTTTTACTCCGTTTTTCTTCAGTATTTTTTTGATAGTTTTTTTTCTCAGTTTTTCTGCTCAGTTTTTCTGCTCAGTTTTTTCTTCAGTTTTTTTTCTCAGTTCTTTTTTTCACAGTTTTTTTCACAGTTTTTTTCTAAGTTTTTCTTCAGTTTTTTCAGTCGTTTTTACTCAATTTATCTTCTCAGTTTTTTTACTCCGTTTTTCTTCAGTATTTTTTAAATAGTTTTTTTCTCAGTTTTTCTGCTCAGTTTTTCTGCTCAGTTTTTTCTTCAGTTTTTTTTCTCAGTTCTTTTTATCACAGTTTTTTTCACAGTTTTTTTCTAAGTTTTTCTTCAGTTTTTTCAGTCGTTTTTTCTCAATTTTTCTTCTCAGTTTTTTTACTCCGTTTTTCTTCAGTATTTTTTAAATAGTTTTTTTTCTCAGTTTTTCTGCTCAGTTTTTCTGCTCAGTTTTTTCTTCAGTTTTTTTTCTCTTCTTTTTTTCACAGTTTTTTTCACAGTTTTTTTCTAAGTTTTTCTTCAGTTTTTTCAGTCGTTTTTTCTCAATTTTTGTTCTCAGTTTTTTTCCTCCGTTTTTCTTCAGTTTTTTTAAATAGTTTTTTTCTCAGTTTTTCTGCTCAGTTTTTCTGCTCAGTTTTTTCTCAGTTTTTTTTCTCAATTCTTTTTTTTCACAGTTCTGTGCACAGTTTTTTTCTAAGTTTTTCTTCAATTTTTTCAGTCTTTTTTTCTGTTTTTCTTCTCATTTTTTTCATCCGTTTTTCTTCAGTTTTGTTTCTCAGTTCTTTTTTTTCACAGTTTTTTTTCATCCGTTTTTCTTCAGTTTTTTCAGTCGGTTTTCTCAATTTTTCTTCTCAGTTTTTTTACTCCGTTTTTCTTCAGTATTTTTTTAATAGTTTTTTTCTCAGTTTTTCTGCTCAGTTTGCTGCTCAGTTTTTTCTTCAGTTTTTTTTCTCAGTTCTTTTTTTTCACAGTTTTTTTCTGTTTTTCTTCAGTTTTTTCAGTCGTTTTTTCTCAATTTTTCTTCTCAGTTTTTTTACTCCGTTTTTCTTCAGTATTTTTTTCAGTTTTTTTCTCAGTTTTTCTGCTCAGTTTTTCTGCTCAGTTTTTTCTTCAGTTTTTTTTCTCAGTTCTTTTTTTTCACAGTTTTGTGCACAGTTTTTTCTAAATTTTTCTTCAGTTTTTTTTCTCCGTTCTTGTTTTTCTTCAGTTTTTTTCAGTCGTTTTTCTCAATTTTTCTTCTCAGTTTTTTTACTCCGTTTTTCTTCAGTATTTTTTAAATAGTTTTTTTCTCAGTTTTTCTGCTCAGTTTTTCTGCTCAGTTTTTTCTTCAGTTTTTTTTCTCAGTTCTTTTTTTCACAGTTTTTTTCACAGTTTTTTTCTAAGTTTTTCTTCAGTTTTTTCAGTCGTTTTTACTCAATTTTTCTTCTCAGTTTTTTTACTCCGTTTTTCTTCAGTATTTTTTAAATAGTTTTTTTCTCAGTTTTTCTGCTCAGTTTTTCTGCTCAGTTTTTTTTCTCAGTTCTTTTTTTCACAGTTTTTTTCACAGTTTTTTTCTAAGTTTTTCTTCAGTTTTTTCAGTCGTTTTTCTCAATTTTTCTTCTCAGTTTTTTTACTCCGTTTTTCTTCAGTATTTTTTTAATAGTTTTTTTTCTCAGTTTTTCTGCTCAGTTTTTCTGCTCAGTTTTTTCTTCAGTTTTTTTTCTCAGTTCTTTTTATCACAGTTTTTTTCACAGTTTTTTTCTAAGTTTTTCTTCAGTTTTTTCAGTCGTTTTTTCTCAATTTTTCTTCTCAGTTTTTTTACTCCGTTTTTCTTCAGTATTTTTTTCATAGTTTTTTTCTCAGTTTTTCTGCTCAGTTTTTCTGCTCAGTTTTTTCTTCAGTTTTTTCTCTCAATTCTTTTTTTTCACACTTTTGTGCACAGTGTTTTTCTAAGTTTTTCTTCAGTTTTTTTTCTCAGTTCTTTTTTTTCACAGTTTTTTTCACAGTTTTTTTCTAAGTTTTTCTTCAGTTTTTTCAGTCGTTTTTTCTCAATTTTTCTTCTCAGTTTTTTTACTCCGTTTTTCTTCAGTATTTTTTTGATAGTTTTTTTCTCAGTTTTTCTGCTCAGTTTTTCTGCTCAGTTTTTTCTTCAGTTTTTTTTCTCAGTTCTTTTTGTCACAGTTTTTTTCACAGTTTTTTTCTAAGTTTTTCTTCAGTTTTTTCAGTCGTTTTTACTCAATTTTTCTTCTCAGTTTTTTTACTCCGTTTTTCTTCAGTATTTTTTTGATAGTTTTTTTCTCAGTTTTTCTGCTGTTTTTCTGCTCAGTTTTTTCTTCAGTTTTTTTTCTCAGTTCTTTTTTTCACAGTTTTTTTAACAGTTTTTTTCTAAGTTTTTCTTCAGTTTTTTCAGTCGTTTTTACTCAATTTTTCTTCTCAGTTTTTTTACTCCGTTTTTCTTCAGTATTTTTTAAATAGTTTTTTTCTCAGTTTTTCTGCTCAGTTTTTCTGCTCAGTTTTTTCTTCAGTTTTTTTTCTCAGTTCTTTTTATCACAGTTTTTTTCACAGTTTTTTTCTAAGTTTTTCTTCAGTTTTTTCAGTCGTTTTTTCTCAATTTTTCTTCTCAGTTTTTTTACTCCGTTTTTCTTCAGTATATTTTAAATAGTTTTTTCTCAGTTTTTCTGCTCAGTTTTTCTGCTCAGTTTTTTCTTCAGTTTTTTTTCTCAGTTCTTTTTTTCACAGTTTTTTTCACAGTTTTTTTCTAAGTTTTTCTTCAGTTTTTTCAGTCGTTTTTACTCAATTTTTCTTCTCAGTTTTTTTACTCCGTTTTTCTTCAGTATTTTTTAAATAGTTTTTTTCTCAGTTTTTCTGCTCAGTTTTTCTGCTCAGTTTTTTTTCTCAGTTCTTTTTTTCACAGTTTTTTTCACAGTTTTTTTCTAAGTTTTTCTTCAGTTTTTTCAGTCGTTTTTCTCAATTTTTCTTCTCAGTTTTTTTACTCCGTTTTTCTTCAGTATTTTTTTAATAGTTTTTTTTCTCAGTTTTTCTGCTCAGTTTTTCTGCTCAGTTTTTTCTTCAGTTTTTTTTCTCAGTTCTTTTTATCACAGTTTTTTTCACAGTTTTTTTCTAAGTTTTTCTTCCGTTTTTTCAGTCGTTTTTTCTCAATTTTTCTTCTCAGTTTTTTTACTCCGTTTTTCTTCAGTATTTTTTAAATAGTTTTTTTCTCAGTTTTTCTGCTCAGTTTTTCTGCTCAGTTTTTTCTTCAGTTTTTTTCTCTCAATTCTTTTTTTTCACACTTTTGTGCACAGTTTTTTTCTAAGTTTTTCTTCAATTTTTTCAGTCTTTTTTTCTGTTTTTCTTCTCATTTTTTTCATCCGTTTTTCTTCAGTTTTGTTTCTCAGTTCTTTTTTTTCACAGTTTTTTTCATCCGTTTTTCTTCAGTTTTTTCAGTCGGTTTTCTCAATTTTTCTTCTCAGTTTTTTTACTCCGTTTTTCTTCAGTATTTTTTTAATAGTTTTTTTCTCAGTTTTTCTGCTCAGTTTTCTGCTCAGTTTTTTCTTCAGTTTTTTTTCTCAGTTCTTTTTTTCACAGTTTTTTTCTAAGTTTTTCTTCAGTTTTTTCAGTCTTTTTTTCTAAATTTTTCTTCAGTTTTTTTTCTCCGTCCTTTTTTTTCTTCAGTTTTTTCAGTCGTTTTTCTCAATTTTTCTTCTCAGTTTTTTTACTCCGTTTTTCTTCAGTATTTTTTTGATAGTTTTTTTCTCAGTTTTTCTGCTCAGTTTTTCTGCTCAGTTTTTTCTTCAGTTTTTTTTCTCAGTTCTTTTTTTCACAGTTTTTTTCACAGTTTTTTTCTAAGTTTTTCTTCAGTTTTTTCAGTCGTTTTTACTCAATTTATCTTCTCAGTTTTTTTACTCCGTTTTTCTTCAGTATTTTTTAAATAGTTTTTTTCTCAGTTTTTCTGCTCAGTTTTTCTGCTCAGTTCTTTTTTTCACAGTTTTTTTCAGAGTTTTTTTCTAAGTTTTTCTTCAGTTTTTTCAGTCGTTTTTCTCAATTTTTCTTCTCAGTTTTTTTTACTCCGTTTTTCTTCAGTATTTTTTTAATAGTTTTTTTTCTCAGTTTTTCTGCTCAGTTTTTCTGCTCAGTTTTTTCTTCAGTTTTTTTTCTCAGTTCTTTTTATCACAGTTTTTTTCACAGTTTTTTTCTAAGTTTTTCTTCAGTTTTTTCAGTCGTTTTTTCTCAATTTTTCTTCTCAGTTTTTTTACTCCGTTTTTCTTCAGTATATTTTAAATAGTTTTTTTCTCAGTTTTTCTGCTCAGTTTTTCTGCTCAGTTTTTTCTTCAGTTTTTTTTCTCAGTTCTTTTTTTCACAGTTTTTTTCTAAGTTTTTCTTCAGTTTTTTCAGTCGTTTTTACTCAATTTTTCTTCTCAGTTTTTTTACTCCGTTTTTCTTCAGTATTTTTTAAATAGTTTTTTTCTCAGTTTTTCTGCTCAGTTTTTCTGCTCAGTTTTTTTTCTCAGTTCTTTTTTTCACAGTTTTTTTCACAGTTTTTTTCTAAGTTTTTCTTCAGTTTTTTCAGTCGTTTTTACTCAATTTATCTTCTCAGTTTTTTTACTCCGTTTTTCTTCAGTATTTTTTAAATAGTTTTTTTCTCAGTTTTTCTGCTCAGTTTTTCTGCTCAGTTCTTTTTTTCACAGTTTTTTTCAGAGTTTTTTTCTAAGTTTTTCTTCAGTTTTTTCAGTTCTTTTTCTCAATTTTTCTTCTCAGTTTTTTTTACTCCGTTTTTCTTCAGTATTTTTTTAATAGTTTTTTTTCTCAGTTTTTCTGCTCAGTTTTTCTGCTCAGTTTTTTCTTCAGTTTTTTTTCTCAGTTCTTTTTATCACAGTTTTTTTCACAGTTTTTTTCTAAGTTTTTCTTCAGTTTTTTCAGTCGTTTTTTCTCAATTTTTCTTCTCAGTTTTTTTACTCCGTTTTTCTTCAGTATATTTTAAATAGTTTTTTTCTCAGTTTTTCTGCTCAGTTTTTCTGCTCAGTTTTTTCTTCAGTTTTTTTTCTCAGTTCTTTTTTTCACAGTTTTTTTCTAAGTTTTTCTTCAGTTTTTTCAGTCGTTTTTACTCAATTTTTCTTCTCAGTTTTTTTACTCCGTTTTTCTTCAGTATTTTTTAAATAGTTTTTTTCTCAGTTTTTCTGCTCAGTTTTTCTGCTCAGTTTTTTTTCTCAGTTCTTTTTTTCACAGTTTTTTTCACAGTTTTTTTCTAAGTTTTTCTTCAGTTTTTTCAGTCGTTTTTCTCAATTTTTCTTCTCAGTTTTTTTACTCCGTTTTTCTTCAGTATTTTTTTAATAGTTTTTTTTCTCAGTTTTTCTGCTCAGTTTTTCTGCTCAGTTTTTTCTTCAGTTTTTTTTCTCAGTTCTTTTTATCACAGTTTTTTTCACAGTTTTTTTCTAAGTTTTTCTTCCGTTTTTTCAGTCGTTTTTTCTCAATTTTTCTTCCCAGTTTTTTTACTCCGTTTTTCTTCAGTATTTTTTTCATAGTTTTTTTCTCAGTTTTTCTGCTCAGTTTTTCTGCTCAGTTTTTTCTTCAGTTTTTTTCTCAGTTCTTTTTTTTCAGAGTTTTGTGCACAGTTTTTTTCTAAATTTTTCTTCAGTTTTTTTTCTCCGTTCTTTTTTTTCTTCAGTTTTTTCAGTCGTTTTTCTCAATTATTCTTCTCAGTTTTTTTACTCCGTTTTTCTTCAGTATTTTTTTGATAGTTTTTTTCTCAGTTTTTCTGCTGTTTTTCTGCTCAGTTTTTTCTTCAGTTTTTTTTCTCAGTTCTTTTTTTCAGTTTTTTTCACAGTTTTTTTCTAAGTTTTTCTTCAGTTTTTTCAGTCGTTTTTCTCAATTTTTCTTCTCAGTTTTTTTACTCCGTTTTTCTTCAGTATTTTTTTGATAGTTTTTTTCTCAGTTTTTCTGCTCAGTTTTTCTGCTCAGTTTTTTCTTCAGTTTTTTTTCTCAGTTCTTTTTTTCACAGTTTTTTTCACAGTTTTTTTCTAAGTTTTTCTTCAGTTTTTTCAGTCGTTTTTCTCAATTATTCTTCTCAGTTTTTTTACTCCGTTTTTCTTCAGTATTTTTTTGATAGTTTTTTTCTCAGTTTTTCTGCTGTTTTTCTGCTCAGTTTTTTCTTCAGTTTTTTTTCTCAGTTCTTTTTTTCACAGTTTTTTTCACAGTTTTTTTCTAAGTTTTTCTTCAGTTTTTTCAGTCGTTTTTCTCAATTTTTCTTCTCAGTTTTTTTACTCCGTTTTTCTTCAGTATTTTTTTGATAGTTTTTTTCTCAGTTTTTCTGCTCAGTTTTTCTGCTCAGTTTTTTCTTCAGTTTTTTTTCTCAGTTCTTTTTTTCACAGTTTTTTTCACAGTTTTTTTCTAAGTTTTTCTTCAGTTTTTTCAGTCGTTTTTACTCAATTTTTCTTCTCAGTTTTTTTACTCCGTTTTTCTTCAGTATTTTTTAAATAGTTTTTTTCTCAGTTTTTCTGCTCAGATTTTCTGCTCAGTTTTTTTTCTCAGTTCTTTTTTTCACAGTTTTTTTCACAGTTTTTTTCTAAGTTTTTCTTCAGTTTTTTCAGTCGTTTTTCTCAATTTTTCTTCTCAGTTTTTTTACTCCGTTTTTCTTCAGTATTTTTTTAATAGTTTTTTTTCTCAGTTTTTCTGCTCAGTTTTTCTGCTCAGTTTTTTCTTCAGTTTTTTTTCTCAGTTCTTTTTATCACAGTTTTTGTCACAGTCTTTTTCTAAGTTTTTCTTCAGTTTTTTCAGTCGTTTTTTCTCAATTTTTCTTCTCAGTTTTTTTACTCCGTTTTTCTTCAGTATTTTTTTCATAGTTTTTTTCTCAGTTTTTCTGCTCAGTTTTTCTGCTCAGTTTTTTCTTCAGTTTTTTTCTCAGTTCTTTTTTTTCAGAGTTTTGTGCACAGTTTTTTTCTAAATTTTTCTTCAGTTTTTTTTCTCCGTTCTTTTTTTTCTTCAGTTTTTTCAGTCGTTTTTCTCAATTTTTCTTCTCAGTTTTTTTACTCCGTTTTTCTTCAGTATTTTTTTAATAGTTTTTTTCTCAGTTTTTCTGCTGTTTTTCTGCTCAGTTTTTTCTTCAGTTTTTTTTCTCAGTTCTTTTTTTCACAGTTTTTTTCACAGTTTTTTTCTAAGTTTTTCTTCAGTTTTTTCAGTCGTTTTTCTCAATTTTTCTTCTCAGTTTTTTTACTCCGTTTTTCTTCAGTATTTTTTAAATAGTTTTTTTCTCAGTTTTTCTGCTCAGTTTTTCTGCTCAGTTTTTTCTTCAGTTTTTTTTCTCAGTTCTTTTTTTTCACAGTTTTGTGCACAGTTTTTTCTAAATTTTTCTTCAGTTTTTTTTCTCCGTTCTTTTTTTTCTTCAGTTTTTTCAGTCGTTTTTCTCAATTTTTCTTCTCAGTTTTTTTACTCCGTTTTTCTTCAGTATTTTTTTAATAGTTTTATTCTCAGTTTTTCTGCTCAATTTTTCTGCTCAGTTTTTTCTCAGTTTTTTCTCTCAATTCTTTTTTTTCACACTTTTGTGCACAGTGTTTTTCTAAGTTTTTCTTCAGTTTTTTTTCTCAGTTCTTTTTTTTCACAGTTTTTTTCACAGTTTTTTTCTAAGTTTTTCTTCAGTTTTTTCAGTCGGTTTTTCTCAATTTTTCTTCTCAGTTTTTTTACTCCGTTTTTCTTCAGTATTTTTTTGATAGTTTTTTTCTCAGTTTTTCTGCTCAGTTTTTCTGCTCAGTTTTTTCTTCAGTTTTTTTTCTCAGTTCTTTTTTTCACAGTTTTTTTCACAGTTTTTTTCTAAGTTTTTCTTCAGTTTTTTCAGTCGTTTTTACTCAATTTTTCTTCTCAGTTTTTTTACTCCGTTTTTCTTCAGTATTTTTTTGATAGTTTTTTTCTCAGTTTTTCTGCTGTTTTTCTGCTCAGTTTTTTCTTCAGTTTTTTTTCTCAGTTCTTTTTTTCACAGTTTTTTTAACAGTTTTTTTCTAAGTTTTTCTTCAGTTTTTTCAGTCGTTTTTTCTCAATTTTTCTTCTCAGTTTTTTTACTCCGTTTTTCTTCAGTATATTTTAAATAGTTTTTTTCTCAGTTTTTCTGCTCAGTTTTTCTGCTCAGTTTTTTCTTCAGTTTTTTTTCTCAGTTCTTTTTTTCACAGTTTTTTTCACAGTTTTTTTCTAAGTTTTTATTCAGTTTTTTCAGTCGTTTTTACTCAATTTTTCTTCTCAGTTTTTTTACTCCGTTTTTCTTCAGTTTTTTAAATAGTTTTTTTTCTCAGTTTTTCTGATCAGTTTTTCTGCTCAGTTTTTTCTCAGTTTTTTTTCTCAATTCTTTTTTTTCACAGTTCTGTGCACAGTTTTTTTCTAAGTTTTTCTTCAATTTTTTCAGTCTTTTTTTCTGTTTTTCTTCTCATTTTTTTCATCCGTTTTTCTTCAGTTTTGTTTCTCAGTTCTTTTTTTTCACAGTTTTTTTCATCCGTTTTTCTTCAGTTTTTTCAGTCGGTTTTCTCAATTTTTCTTCTCAGTTTTTTTACTCCGTTTTTCTTCAGTATTTTTTTAATAGTTTTTTTCTCAGTTTTTCTGCTCAGTTTTCTGCTCAGTTTTTTCTTCAGTTTTTTTTCTCAGTTCTTTTTTTCACAGTTTTTTTCTAAGTTTTTCTTCAGTTTTTTCAGTCTTTTTTTCTAAATTTTTCTTCAGTTTTTTTTCTCCGTCCTTTTTTTTCTTCAGTTTTTTCAGTCGTTTTTCTCAATTTTTCTTCTCAGTTTTTTTACTCCGTTTTTCTTCAGTATTTTTTTGATAGTTTTTTTTCTCAGTTTTTCTGCTCAGTTTTTCTGCTCAGTTTTTTCTTCAGTTTTTTTTCTCAATTCTTTTTTTCACAGTTTTTTTCACAGTTTTTTTCTAAGTTTTTCTTCAGTTTTTTCAGTCGTTTTTACTCAATTTATCTTCTCAGTTTTTTTACTCCGTTTTTCTTCAGTATTTTTTAAATAGTTTTTTTCTCAGTTTTTCTGCTCAGTTTTTCTGCTCAGTTTTTTCTTCAGTTTTTTTTCTCAGTTCTTTTTATCACAGTTTTTTTCACAGTTTTTTTCTAAGTTTTTCTTCAGTTTTTTCAGTCGTTTTTTCTCAATTTTTCTTCTCAGTTTTTTTACTCCGTTTTTCTTCAGTATTTTTTAAATAGTTTTTTTTCTCAGTTTTTCTGCTCAGTTTTTCTGCTCAGTTTTTTCTTCAGTTTTTTTTCTCTTCTTTTTTTCACAGTTTTTTTCACAGTTTTTTTCTAAGTTTTTCTTCAGTTTTTTCAGTCGTTTTTTCTCAATTTTTGTTCTCAGTTTTTTTCCTCCGTTTTTCTTCAGTTTTTTTAAATAGTTTTTTTTCTCAGTTTTTCTGCTCAGTTTTTCTGCTCAGTTTTTTCTCAGTTTTTTTTCTCAATTCTTTTTTTTCACAGTTCTGTGCACAGTTTTTTTCTAAGTTTTTCTTCAATTTTTTCAGTCTTTTTTTCTGTTTTTCTTCTCATTTTTTTCATCCGTTTTTCTTCAGTTTTGTTTCTCAGTTCTTTTTTTTCACAGTTTTTTTTCATCCGTTTTTCTTCAGTTTTTTCAGTCGGTTTTCTCAATTTTTCTTCTCAGTTTTTTTACTCCGTTTTTCTTCAGTATTTTTTTAATAGTTTTTTTCTCAGTTTTTCTGCTCAGTTTGCTGCTCAGTTTTTTCTTCAGTTTTTTTTCTCAGTTCTTTTTTTTCACAGTTTTTTTCTGTTTTTCTTCAGTTTTTTCAGTCGTTTTTTCTCAATTTTTCTTCTCAGTTTTTTTACTCCGTTTTTCTTCAGTATTTTTTTCAGTTTTTTTCTCAGTTTTTCTGCTCAGTTTTTCTGCTCAGTTTTTTCTTCAGTTTTTTTTCTCAGTTCTTTTTTTTCAGTTTTGTGCACAGTTTTTTCTAAATTTTTCTTCAGTTTTTTTTCTCCGTTCTTGTTTTTCTTCAGTTTTTTTCAGTCGTTTTTCTCAATTTTTCTTCTCAGTTTTTTTACTCCGTTTTTCTTCAGTATTTTTTAAATAGTTTTTTTCTCAGTTTTTCTGCTCAGTTTTTCTGCTCAGTTTTTTCTTCAGTTTTTTTTCTCAGTTCTTTTTTTCACAGTTTTTTTCACAGTTTTTTTCTAAGTTTTTCTTCAGTTTTTTCAGTCGTTTTTACTCAATTTTTCTTCTCAGTTTTTTTACTCCGTTTTTCTTCAGTATTTTTTAAATAGTTTTTTTCTCAGTTTTTCTGCTCAGTTTTTCTGCTCAGTTTTTTTTCTCAGTTCTTTTTTTCACAGTTTTTTTCACAGTTTTTTTCTAAGTTTTTCTTCAGTTTTTTCAGTCGTTTTTCTCAATTTTTCTTCTCAGTTTTTTTACTCCGTTTTTCTTCAGTATTTTTTTAATAGTTTTTTTTCTCAGTTTTTCTGCTCAGTTTTTCTGCTCAGTTTTTTCTTCAGTTTTTTTTCTCAGTTCTTTTTATCACAGTTTTTTTCACAGTTTTTTTCTAAGTTTTTCTTCAGTTTTTTCAGTCGTTTTTTCTCAATTTTTCTTCTCAGTTTTTTTACTCCGTTTTTCTTCAGTATTTTTTTCATAGTTTTTTTCTCAGTTTTTCTGCTCAGTTTTTCTGCTCAGTTTTTTCTTCAGTTTTTTCTCTCAATTCTTTTTTTTCACACTTTTGTGCACAGTTTTTTTCTAAATTTTTCTTCAGTTTTTTTTCTCCGTTCTTTTTTTTCTTCAGTTTTTTCAGTCGTTTTTCTCAATTATTCTTCTCAGTTTTTTTACTCCGTTTTTCTTCAGTATTTTTTTGATAGTTTTTTTCTCAGTTTTTCTGCTGTTTTTCTGCTCAGTTTTTTCTTCAGTTTTTTTTCTCAGTTCTTTTTTTCAGTTTTTTTCACAGTTTTTTTCTAAGTTTTTCTTCAGTTTTTTCAGTCGTTTTTACTCAATTTTTCTTCTCAGTTTTTTTACTCCGTTTTTCTTCAGTATTTTTTAAATAGTTTTTTTCTCAGTTTTTCTGCTCAGATTTTCTGCTCAGTTTTTTTTCTCAGTTCTTTTTTTCACAGTTTTTTTCACAGTTTTTTTCTAAGTTTTTCTTCAGTTTTTTCAGTCGTTTTTCTCAATTATTCTTCTCAGTTTTTTTACTCCGTTTTTCTTCAGTATTTTTTTGATAGTTTTTTTCTCAGTTTTTCTGCTGTTTTTCTGCTCAGTTTTTTCTTCAGTTTTTTTTCTCAGTTCTTTTTTTCAGTTTTTTTCACAGTTTTTTTCTAAGTTTTTCTTCAGTTTTTTCAGTCGTTTTTCTCAATTTTTCTTCTCAGTTTTTTTACTCCGTTTTTCTTCAGTATTTTTTTGATAGTTTTTTTCTCAGTTTTTCTGCTCAGTTTTTCTGCTCAGTTTTTTCTTCAGTTTTTTTTCTCAGTTCTTTTTTTCACAGTTTTTTTCACAGTTTTTTTCTAAGTTTTTCTTCAGTTTTTTCAGTCGTTGTTACTCAATTTTTCTTCTCAGTTTTTTTACTCCGTTTTTCTTCAGTATTTTTTAAATTGTTTTTTTCTCAGTTTTTCTGCTCAGATTTTCTGCTCAGTTTTTTTTCTCAGTTCTTTTTTTCACAGTTTTTTTCACAGTTTTTTTCTAAGTTTTTCTTCAGTTTTTTCAGTCGTTTTTCTCAATTTTTCTTCTCAGTTTTTTTACTCCGTTTTTCTTCAGTATTTTTTTAATAGTTTTTTTTCTCAGTTTTTCTGCTCAGTTTTTCTGCTCAGTTTTTTCTTCAGTTTTTTTTCTCAGTTCTTTTTATCACAGTTTTTTTCACAGTCTTTTTCTAAGTTTTTCTTCAGTTTTTTCAGTCGTTTTTTCTCAATTTTTCTTCTCAGTTTTTTTACTCCGTTTTTCTTCAGTATTTTTTTCATAGTTTTTTTCTCAGTTTTTCTGCTCAGTTTTTCTGCTCAGTTTTTTCTTCAGTTTTTTCTCTCAATTCTTTTTTTTCACACTTTTGTGCACAGTGTTTTTCTAAGTTTTTCTTCAGTTTTTTTTCTCAGTTCTTTTTTTTCACAGTTTTTTTCACAGTTTTTTTCTAAGTTTTTCTTCAGTTTTTTCAGTCGTTTTTTCTCAATTTTTCTTCTCAGTTTTTTTACTCCGTTTTTCTTCAGTATTTTTTTGATAGTTTTTTTCTCAGTTTTTCTGCTCAGTTTTTCTGCTCAGTTTTTTCTTCAGTTTTTTTTCTCAGTTCTTTTGGTCACAGTTTTTTTCACAGTTTTTTTCTAAGTTTTTCTTCAGTTTTTTCAGTCGTTTTTACTCAATTTTTCTTCTCAGTTCTTTTACTCCGTTTTTCTTCAGTATTTTTTTGATAGTTTTTTTCTCAGTTTTTCTGCTGTTTTTCTGCTCAGTTTTTTCTTCAGTTTTTTTTCTCAGTTCTTTTTTTCACAGTTTTTTTAACAGTTTTTTTCTAAGTTTTTCTTCAGTTTTTTCAGTCGTTTTTACTCAATTTTTCTTCTCAGTTTTTTTACTCCGTTTTTCTTCAGTATTTTTTTGATAGTTTTTTTCTCAGTTTTTCTGCTGTTTTTCTGCTCAGTTTTTTCTTCAGTTTTTTTTCTCAGTTCTTTTTTTCACAGTTTTTTTAACAGTTTTTTTCTAAGTTTTTCTTCAGTTTTTTCAGTCGTTTTTTCTCAATTTTTCTTCTCAGTTTTTTTACTCCGTTTTTCTTCAGTATATTTTAAATAGTTTTTTTCTCAGTTTTTCTGCTCAGTTTTTCTGCTCAGTTTTTTCTTCAGTTTTTTTTCTCAGTTCTTTTTTTCACAGTTTTTTTCACAGTTTTTTTCTAAGTTTTTATTCAGTTTTTTCAGTCGTTTTTACTCAATTTTTCTTCTCAGTTTTTTTCCTCCGTTTTTCTTCAGTTTTTTAAATAGTTTTTTTTCTCAGTTTTTCTGATCAGTTTTTCTGCTCAGTTTTTTCTCAGTTTTTTTTCTCAATTCTTTTTTTTCACAGTTCTGTGCACAGTTTTTTTCTAAGTTTTTCTTCAATTTTTTCAGTCTTTTTTTCTGTTTTTCTTCTCATTTTTTTCATCCGTTTTTCTTCAGTTTTGTTTCTCAGTTCTTTTTTTTCACAGTTTTTTTCATCCGTTTTTCTTCAGTTTTTTCAGTCGGTTTTCTCAATTTTTCTTCTCAGTTTTTTTACTCCGTTTTTCTTCAGTATTTTTTTAATAGTTTTTTTCTCAGTTTTTCTGCTCAGTTTTCTGCTCAGTTTTTTCTTCAGTTTTTTTTCTCAGTTCTTTTTTTCACAGTTTTTTTCTAAGTTTTTCTTCAGTTTTTTCAGTCTTTTTTTCTAAATTTTTCTTCAGTTTTTTTTCTCCGTCCTTTTTTTTCTTCAGTTTTTTCAGTCGTTTTTCTCAATTTTTCTTCTCAGTTTTTTTACTCCGTTTTTCTTCAGTATTTTTTTGATAGTTTTTTTTCTCAGTTTTTCTGCTCAGTTTTTCTGCTCAGTTTTTTCTTCAGTTTTTTTTCTCAGTTCTTTTTTTCACAGTTTTTTTCACAGTTTTTTTCTAAGTTTTTCTTCAGTTTTTTCAGTCGTTTTTACTCAATTTATCTTCTCAGTTTTTTTACTCCGTTTTTCTTCAGTATTTTTTAAATCGTTTTTTTCTCAGTTTTTCTGCTCAGTTTTTCTGCTCAGTTTTTTCTTCAGTTTTTTTTCTCAGTTCTTTTTATCACAGTTTTTTTCACAGTTTTTTTCTAAGTTTTTCTTCAGTTTTTTCAGTCGTTTTTTCTCAATTTTTCTTCTCAGTTTTTTTACTCCGTTTTTCTTCAGTATTTTTTAAATAGTTTTTTTTCTCAGTTTTTCTGCTCAGTTTTTCTGCTCAGTTTTTTCTTCAGTTTTTTTTCTCTTCTTTTTTTCACAGTTTTTTTCACAGTTTTTTTCTAAGTTTTTCTTCAGTTTTTTCAGTCGTTTTTTCTCAATTTTTTTTCTCAGTTTTTTTCCTCCGTTTTTCTTCAGTTTTTTTAAATAGTTTTTTTTCTCAGTTTTTCTGCTCAGTTTTTCTGCTCAGTTTTTTCTCAGTTTTTTTTCTCAATTCTTTTTTTTCACAGTTCTGTGCACAGTTTTTTTCTAAGTTTTTCTTCAATTTTTTCAGTCTTTTTTTCTTCTCATTTTTTTCATCCGTTTTTCTTCAGTTTTGTTTCTCAGTTCTTTTTTTTCACAGTTTTTTTTCATCCGTTTTTCTTCAGTTTTTTCTGTCGGTTTTCTCAATTTTTCTTCTCAGTTTTTTTACTCCGTTTTTCTTCAGTATTTTTTTAATAGTTTTTTTCTCAGTTTTTCTGCTCAGTTTGCTGCTCAGTTTTTTCTTCAGTTTTTTTTCTCAGTTCTTTTTTTTCACAGTTTTTTTCTGTTTTTCTTCAGTTTTTTCAGTCGTTTTTTCTCAATTTTTCTTCTCAGTTTTTTTACTCCGTTTTTCTTCAGTATTTTTTTCAGTTTTTTTCTCAGTTTTTCTGCTCAGTTTTTCTGCTCAGTTTTTTCTTCAGTTTTTTTTCTCAGTTCTTTTTTTTCACAGTTTTGTGCACAGTTTTTTCTAAATTTTTCTTCAGTTTTTTTTCTCCGTTCTTGTTTTTCTTCAGTTTTTTTCAGTCGTTTTTCTCAATTTTTCTTCTCAGTTTTTTTACTCCGTTTTTCTTCAGTATTTTTTAAATAGTTTTTTTCTCAGTTTTTCTGCTCAGTTTTTCTGCTCAGTTTTTTCTTCAGTTTTTTTCTCAGTTCTTTTTTTCACAGTTTTTTTCACAGTTTTTTTCTAAGTTTTTCTTCAGTTTTTTCAGTCGTTTTTCTCAATTTTTCTTCTCAGTTTTTTTACTCCGTTTTTCTTCAGTATTTTTTAAATAGTTTTTTTCTCAGTTTTTCTGCTCAGTTTTTCTGCTCAGTTTTTTCTTCAGTTTTTTTTCTCAGTTCTTTTTTTTCACAGTTTTGTGCACAGTTTTTTCTAAATTTTTCTTCAGTTTTTTTTCTCCGTTCTTTTTTTTCTTCAGTTTTTTCAGTCGTTTTTCTCAATTTTTCTTCTCAGTTTTTTTACTCCGTTTTTCTTCAGTATTTTTTTAATAGTTTTATTCTCAGTTTTTCTGCTCAATTTTTCTGCTCAGTTTTTTCTCAGTTTTTTCTCTCAATTCTTTTTTTTCACACTTTTGTGCACAGTGTTTTTCTAAGTTTTTCTTCAGTTTTTTTTCTCAGTTCTTTTTTTTCACAGTTTTTTTCACAGTTTTTTTCTAAGTTTTTCTTCAGTTGTTTCAGTCGGTTTTTCTCAATTTTTCTTCTCAGTTTTTTTACTCCGTTTTTCTTCAGTATTTTTTTGATAGTTTTTTTCTCAGTTTTTCTGCTCAGTTTTTCTGCTCAGTTTTTTCTTCAGTTTTTTTTCTCAGTTCTTTTTTTCACAGTTTTTTTCACAGTTTTTTTCTAAGTTTTTCTTCAGTTTTTTCAGTCGTTTTTACTCAATTTTTCTTCTCAGTTTTTTTACTCCGTTTTTCTTCAGTATTTTTTTGATAGTTTTTTTCTCAGTTTTTCTGCTGTTTTTCTGCTCAGTTTTTTCTTCAGTTTTTTTTCTCAGTTCTTTTTTTCACAGTTTTTTTAACAGTTTTTTTCTAAGTTTTTCTTCAGTTTTTTCAGTCGTTTTTTCTCAATTTTTCTTCTCAGTTTTTTTACTCCGTTTTTCTTCAGTATTTTTTTGATAGTTTTTTTCTCAGTTTTTCTGCTGTTTTTCTGCTCAGTTTTTTCTTCAGTTTTTTTTCTCAGTTCTTTTTTTCACAGTTTTTTTAACAGTTTTTTTCTAAGTTTTTCTTCAGTTTTTTCAGTCGTTTTTACTCAATTTTTCTTCTCAGTTTTTTTACTCCGTTTTTCTTCAGTATTTTTTAAATAGTTTTTTTCTCAGTTTTTCTGCTCAGTTTTTCTGCTCAGTTTTTTCTTCAGTTTTTTTTCTCAGTTCTTTTTATCACAGTTTTTTTCACAGTTTTTTTCTAAGTTTTTCTTCAGTTTTTTCAGTCGTTTTTTCTCAATTTTTCTTCTCAGTTTTTTTACTCCGTTTTTCTTCAGTATATTTTAAATAGTTTTTTTCTCAGTTTTTCTGCTCAGTTTTTCTGCTCAGTTTTTTCTTCAGTTTTTTTTCTCAGTTCTTTTTTTCACAGTTTTTTTCACAGTTTTTTTCTAAGTTTTTATTCAGTTTTTTCAGTCGTTTTTACTCAATTTTTCTTCTCAGTTTTTTTCCTCCGTTTTTCTTCAGTTTTTTAAATAGTTTTTTTTCTCAGTTTTTCTGATCAGTTTTTCTGCTCAGTTTTTTCTCAGTTTTTTTTCTCAATTCTTTTTTTTCACAGTTCTGTGCACAGTTTTTTTCTAAGTTTTTCTTCAATTTTTTCAGTCTTTTTTTCTGTTTTTCTTCTCATTTTTTTCATCCGTTTTTCTTCAGTTTTGTTTCTCAGTTCTTTTTTTTCACAGTTTTTTTCATCCGTTTTTCTTCAGTTTTTTCAGTCGGTTTTCTCAATTTTTCTTCTCAGTTTTTTTACTCCGTTTTTCTTCAGTATTTTTTTAATAGTTTTTTTCTCAGTTTTTCTGCTCAGTTTTCTGCTCAGTTTTTTCTTCAGTTTTTTTTCTCAGTTCTTTTTTTCACAGTTTTTTTCTAAGTTTTTCTTCAGTTTTTTCAGTCTTTTTTTCTAAATTTTTCTTCAGTTTTTTTTCTCCGTCCTTTTTTTTCTTCAGTTTTTTCAGTCGTTTTTCTCAATTTTTCTTCTCAGTTTTTTTACTCCGTTTTTCTTCAGTATTTTTTTGATAGTTTTTTTTCTCAGTTTTTCTGCTCAGTTTTTCTGCTCAGTTTTTTCTTCAGTTTTTTTTCTCAGTTCTTTTTTTCACAGTTTTTTTCACAGTTTTTTTCTAAGTTTTTCTTCAGTTTTTTCAGTCGTTTTTACTCAATTTATCTTCTCAGTTTTTTTACTCCGTTTTTCTTCAGTATTTTTTAAATAGTTTTTTTCTCAGTTTTTCTGCTCAGTTTTTCTGCTCAGTTTTTTCTTCAGTTTTTTTTCTCAGTTCTTTTTATCACAGTTTTTTTCACAGTTTTTTTCTAAGTTTTTCTTCAGTTTTTTCAGTCGTTTTTTCTCAATTTTTCTTCTCAGTTTTTTTACTCCGTTTTTCTTCAGTATTTTTTAAATAGTTTTTTTTCTCAGTTTTTCTGCTCAGTTTTTCTGCTCAGTTTTTTCTTCAGTTTTTTTTCTCTTCTTTTTTTCACAGTTTTTTTCACAGTTTTTTTCTAAGTTTTTCTTCAGTTTTTTCAGTCGTTTTTTCTCAATTTTTGTTCTCAGTTTTTTTCCTCCGTTTTTCTTCAGTTTTTTTAAATAGTTTTTTTTCTCAGTTTTTCTGCTCAGTTTTTCTGCTCAGTTTTTTCTCAGTTTTTTTTCTCAATTCTTTTTTTTCACAGTTCTGTGCACAGTTTTTTTCTAAGTTTTTCTTCAATTTTTTCAGTCTTTTTTTCTGTTTTTCTTCTCATTTTTTTCATCCGTTTTTCTTCAGTTTTGTTTCTCAGTTCTTTTTTTTCACAGTTTTTTTTCATCCGTTTTTCTTCAGTTTTTTCAGTCGGTTTTCTCAATTTTTCTTCTCAGTTTTTTTACTCCGTTTTTCTTCAGTATTTTTTTAATAGTTTTTTTCTCAGTTTTTCTGCTCAGTTTGCTGCTCAGTTTTTTCTTCAGTTTTTTTTCTCAGTTCTTTTTTTTCACAGTTTTTTTCTGTTTTTCTTCAGTTTTTTCAGTCGTTTTTTCTCAATTTTTCTTCTCAGTTTTTTTACTCCGTTTTTCTTCAGTATTTTTTTCAGTTTTTTTCTCAGTTTTTCTGCTCAGTTTTTCTGCTCAGTTTTTTCTTCAGTTTTTTTTCTCAGTTCTTTTTTTTCACAGTTTTGTGCACAGTTTTTTCTAAATTTTTCTTCAGTTTTTTTTCTCCGTTCTTGTTTTTCTTCAGTTTTTTTCAGTCGTTTTTCTCAATTTTTCTTCTCAGTTTTTTTACTCCGTTTTTCTTCAGTATTTTTTAAATAGTTTTTTTCTCAGTTTTTCTGCTCAGTTTTTCTGCTCAGTTTTTTCTTCAGTTTTTTTTCTCAGTTCTTTTTTTCACAGTTTTTTTCACAGTTTTTTTCTAAGTTTTTCTTCAGTTTTTTCAGTCGTTTTTACTCAATTTTTCTTCTCAGTTTTTTTACTCCGTTTTTCTTCAGTATTTTTTAAATAGTTTTTTTCTCAGTTTTTCTGCTCAGTTTTTCTGCTCAGTTTTTTTTCTCAGTTCTTTTTTTCACAGTTTTTTTCACAGTTTTTTTCTAAGTTTTTCTTCAGTTTTTTCAGTCGTTTTTCTCAATTTTTCTTCTCAGTTTTTTTACTCCGTTTTTCTTCAGTATTTTTTTAATAGTTTTTTTTCTCAGTTTTTCTGCTCAGTTTTTCTGCTCAGTTTTTTCTTCAGTTTTTTTTCTCAGTTCTTTTTATCACAGTTTTTTTCACAGTTTTTTTCTAAGTTTTTCTTCAGTTTTTTCAGTCGTTTTTTCTCAATTTTTCTTCTCAGTTTTTTTACTCCGTTTTTCTTCAGTATTTTTTTCATAGTTTTTTTCTCAGTTTTTCTGCTCAGTTTTTCTGCTCAGTTTTTTCTTCAGTTTTTTCTCTCAATTCTTTTTTTTCACACTTTTGTGCACAGTTTTTTTCTAAATTTTTCTTCAGTTTTTTTTCTCCGTTCTTTTTTTTCTTCAGTTTTTTCAGTCGTTTTTCTCAATTATTCTTCTCAGTTTTTTTACTCCGTTTTTCTTCAGTATTTTTTTGATAGTTTTTTTCTCAGTTTTTCTGCTGTTTTTCTGCTCAGTTTTTTCTTCAGTTTTTTTTCTCAGTTCTTTTTTTCAGTTTTTTTCACAGTTTTTTTCTAAGTTTTTCTTCAGTTTTTTCAGTCGTTTTTACTCAATTTTTCTTCTCAGTTTTTTTACTCCGTTTTTCTTCAGTATTTTTTAAATAGTTTTTTTCTCAGTTTTTCTGCTCAGATTTTCTGCTCAGTTTTTTTTCTCAGTTCTTTTTTTCACAGTTTTTTTCACAGTTTTTTTCTAAGTTTTTCTTCAGTTTTTTCAGTCGTTTTTCTCAATTATTCTTCTCAGTTTTTTTACTCCGTTTTTCTTCAGTATTTTTTTGATAGTTTTTTTCTCAGTTTTTCTGCTGTTTTTCTGCTCAGTTTTTTCTTCAGTTTTTTTTCTCAGTTCTTTTTTTCAGTTTTTTTCACAGTTTTTTTCTAAGTTTTTCTTCAGTTTTTTCAGTCGTTTTTCTCAATTTTTCTTCTCAGTTTTTTTACTCCGTTTTTCTTCAGTATTTTTTTGATAGTTTTTTTCTCAGTTTTTCTGCTCAGTTTTTCTGCTCAGTTTTTTCTTCAGTTTTTTTTCTCAGTTCTTTTTTTCACAGTTTTTTTCACAGTTTTTTTCTAAGTTTTTCTTCAGTTTTTTCAGTCGTTGTTACTCAATTTTTCTTCTCAGTTTTTTTACTCCGTTTTTCTTCAGTATTTTTTAAATAGTTTTTTTCTCAGTTTTTCTGCTCAGTTTTTCTGCTCAGTTTTTTCTTCAGTTTTTTCTCTCAATTCTTTTTTTTCACACTTTTGTGCACAGTGTTTTTCTAAGTTTTTCTTCAGTTTTTTTTCTCAGTTCTTTTTTTTCACAGTTTTTTTCACAGTTTTTTTCTAAGTTTTTCTTCAGTTTTTTCAGTCGTTTTTTCTCAATTTTTCTTCTCAGTTTTTTTACTCCGTTTTTCTTCAGTATTTTTTTGATAGTTTTTTTCTCAGTTTTTCTGCTCAGTTTTTCTGCTCAGTTTTTTCTTCAGTTTTTTTTCTCAGTTCTTTTTGTCACAGTTTTTTTCACAGTTTTTTTCTAAGTTTTTCTTCAGTTTTTTCAGTCGTTTTTACTCAATTTTTCTTCTCAGTTTTTTTACTCCGTTTTTCTTCAGTATTTTTTTGATAGTTTTTTTCTCAGTTTTTCTGCTGTTTTTCTGCTCAGTTTTTTCTTCAGTTTTTTTTCTCAGTTCTTTTTTTCACAGTTTTTTTAACAGTTTTTTTCTAAGTTTTTCTTCAGTTTTTTCAGTCGTTTTTACTCAATTTTTCTTCTCAGTTTTTTTACTCCGTTTTTCTTCAGTATTTTTTAAATAGTTTTTTTCTCAGTTTTTCTGCTCAGTTTTTCTGCTCAGTTTTTTCTTCAGTTTTTTTTCTCAGTTCTTTTTATCACAGTTTTTTTCACAGTTTTTTTCTAAGTTTTTCTTCAGTTTTTTCAGTCGTTTTTTCTCAATTTTTCTTCTCAGTTTTTTTACTCCGTTTTTCTTCAGTATATTTTAAATAGTTTTTTCTCAGTTTTTCTGCTCAGTTTTTCTGCTCAGTTTTTTCTTCAGTTTTTTTTCTCAGTTCTTTTTTTCACAGTTTTTTTCACAGTTTTTTTCTAAGTTTTTCTTCAGTTTTTTCAGTCGTTTTTACTCAATTTTTCTTCTCAGTTTTTTTACTCCGTTTTTCTTCAGTATTTTTTAAATAGTTTTTTTCTCAGTTTTTCTGCTCAGTTTTTCTGCTCAGTTTTTTTTCTCAGTTCTTTTTTTCACAGTTTTTTTCACAGTTTTTTTCTAAGTTTTTCTTCAGTTTTTTCAGTCGTTTTTCTCAATTTTTCTTCTCAGTTTTTTTACTCCGTTTTTCTTCAGTATTTTTTTAATAGTTTTTTTTCTCAGTTTTTCTGCTCAGTTTTTCTGCTCAGTTTTTTCTTCAGTTTTTTTTCTCAGTTCTTTTTATCACAGTTTTTTTCACAGTTTTTTTCTAAGTTTTTCTTCCGTTTTTTCAGTCGTTTTTTCTCAATTTTTCTTCTCAGTTTTTTTACTCCGTTTTTCTTCAGTATTTTTTAAATAGTTTTTTTCTCAGTTTTTCTGCTCAGTTTTTCTGCTCAGTTTTTTCTTCAGTTTTTTTCTCTCAATTCTTTTTTTTCACACTTTTGTGCACAGTTTTTTTCTAAGTTTTTCTTCAATTTTTTCAGTCTTTTTTTCTGTTTTTCTTCTCATTTTTTTCATCCGTTTTTCTTCAGTTTTGTTTCTCAGTTCTTTTTTTTCACAGTTTTTTTCATCCGTTTTTCTTCAGTTTTTTCAGTCGGTTTTCTCAATTTTTCTTCTCAGTTTTTTTACTCCGTTTTTCTTCAGTATTTTTTTAATAGTTTTTTTCTCAGTTTTTCTGCTCAGTTTTCTGCTCAGTTTTTTCTTCAGTTTTTTTTCTCAGTTCTTTTTTTCACAGTTTTTTTCTAAGTTTTTCTTCAGTTTTTTCAGTCTTTTTTTCTAAATTTTTCTTCAGTTTTTTTTCTCCGTCCTTTTTTTTCTTCAGTTTTTTCAGTCGTTTTTCTCAATTTTTCTTCTCAGTTTTTTTACTCCGTTTTTCTTCAGTATTTTTTTGATAGTTTTTTTCTCAGTTTTTCTGCTCAGTTTTTCTGCTCAGTTTTTTCTTCAGTTTTTTTTCTCAGTTCTTTTTTTCACAGTTTTTTTCACAGTTTTTTTCTAAGTTTTTCTTCAGTTTTTTCAGTCGTTTTTACTCAATTTATCTTCTCAGTTTTTTTACTCCGTTTTTCTTCAGTATTTTTTAAATAGTTTTTTTCTCAGTTTTTCTGCTCAGTTTTTCTGCTCAGTTCTTTTTTTCACAGTTTTTTTCAGAGTTTTTTTCTAAGTTTTTCTTCAGTTTTTTCAGTCGTTTTTCTCAATTTTTCTTCTCAGTTTTTTTTACTCCGTTTTTCTTCAGTATTTTTTTAATAGTTTTTTTTCTCAGTTTTTCTGCTCAGTTTTTCTGCT
Source organism: Pristiophorus japonicus (assembly GCF_044704955.1). Lineage (NCBI taxonomy): Eukaryota > Metazoa > Chordata > Chondrichthyes > Pristiophoridae > Pristiophorus > Pristiophorus japonicus. The sequence continues at coordinate 77,672 of NW_027252177.1, read as the reverse complement.
CAGTTTTTTCTTCAGTTTTTTTTCTCAGTTCTTTTTATCACAGTTTTTTTCACAGTTTTTTTCTAAGTTTTTCTTCAGTTTTTTCAGTCGTTTTTTCTCAATTTTTCTTCTCAGTTTTTTTACTCCGTTTTTCTTCAGTATATTTTAAATAGTTTTTTTCTCAGTTTTTCTGCTCAGTTTTTCTGCTCAGTTTTTTCTTCAGTTTTTTTTCTCAGTTCTTTTTTTCACAGTTTTTTTCTAAGTTTTTCTTCAGTTTTTTCAGTCGTTTTTACTCAATTTTTCTTCTCAGTTTTTTTACTCCGTTTTTCTTCAGTATTTTTTAAATAGTTTTTTTCTCAGTTTTTCTGCTCAGTTTTTCTGCTCAGTTTTTTTTCTCAGTTCTTTTTTTCACAGTTTTTTTCACAGTTTTTTTCTAAGTTTTTCTTCAGTTTTTTCAGTCGTTTTTCTCAATTTTTCTTCTCAGTTTTTTTACTCCGTTTTTCTTCAGTATTTTTTTAATAGTTTTTTTTCTCAGTTTTTCTGCTCAGTTTTTCTGCTCAGTTTTTTCTTCAGTTTTTTTTCTCAGTTCTTTTTATCACAGTTTTTTTCACAGTTTTTTTCTAAGTTTTTCTTCCGTTTTTTCAGTCGTTTTTTCTCAATTTTTCTTCTCAGTTTTTTTACTCCGTTTTTCTTCAGTATTTTTTTCATAGTTTTTTTCTCAGTTTTTCTGCTCAGTTTTTCTGCTCAGTTTTTTCTTCAGTTTTTTTCTCAGTTCTTTTTTTTCAGAGTTTTGTGCACAGTTTTTTTCTAAATTTTTCTTCAGTTTTTTTTCTCCGTTCTTTTTTTTCTTCAGTTTTTTCAGTCGTTTTTCTCAATTATTCTTCTCAGTTTTTTTACTCCGTTTTTCTTCAGTATTTTTTTGATAGTTTTTTTCTCAGTTTTTCTGCTGTTTTTCTGCTCAGTTTTTTCTTCAGTTTTTTTTCTCAGTTCTTTTTTTCAGTTTTTTTCACAGTTTTTTTCTAAGTTTTTCTTCAGTTTTTTCAGTCGTTTTTCTCAATTTTTCTTCTCAGTTTTTTTACTCCGTTTTTCTTCAGTATTTTTTTGATAGTTTTTTTCTCAGTTTTTCTGCTCAGTTTTTCTGCTCAGTTTTTTCTTCAGTTTTTTTTCTCAGTTCTTTTTTTCACAGTTTTTTTCACAGTTTTTTTCTAAGTTTTTCTTCAGTTTTTTCAGTCGTTTTTACTCAATTTTTCTTCTCAGTTTTTTTACTCCGTTTTTCTTCAGTATTTTTTAAATAGTTTTTTTCTCAGTTTTTCTGCTCAGATTTTCTGCTCAGTTTTTTTTCTCAGTTCTTTTTTTCACAGTTTTTTTCACAGTTTTTTTCTAAGTTTTTCTTCAGTTTTTTCAGTCGTTTTTCTCAATTATTCTTCTCAGTTTTTTTACTCCGTTTTTCTTCAGTATTTTTTTGATAGTTTTTTTCTCAGTTTTTCTGCTGTTTTTCTGCTCAGTTTTTTCTTCAGTTTTTTTTCTCAGTTCTTTTTTTCACAGTTTTTTTCACAGTTTTTTTCTAAGTTTTTCTTCAGTTTTTTCAGTCGTTTTTCTCAATTTTTCTTCTCAGTTTTTTTACTCCGTTTTTCTTCAGTATTTTTTTGATAGTTTTTTTCTCAGTTTTTCTGCTCAGTTTTTCTGCTCAGTTTTTTCTTCAGTTTTTTTTCTCAGTTCTTTTTTTCACAGTTTTTTTCACAGTTTTTTTCTAAGTTTTTCTTCAGTTTTTTCAGTCGTTTTTACTCAATTTTTCTTCTCAGTTTTTTTACTCCGTTTTTCTTCAGTATTTTTTAAATAGTTTTTTTCTCAGTTTTTCTGCTCAGATTTTCTGCTCAGTTTTTTTTCTCAGTTCTTTTTTTCACAGTTTTTTTCACAGTTTTTTTCTAAGTTTTTCTTCAGTTTTTTCAGTCGTTTTTCTCAATTTTTCTTCTCAGTTTTTTTACTCCGTTTTTCTTCAGTATTTTTTTAATAGTTTTTTTTCTCAGTTTTTCTGCTCAGTTTTTCTGCTCAGTTTTTTCTTCAGTTTTTTTTCTCAGTTCTTTTTATCACAGTTTTTGTCACAGTCTTTTTCTAAGTTTTTCTTCAGTTTTTTCAGTCGTTTTTTCTCAATTTTTCTTCTCAGTTTTTTTACTCCGTTTTTCTTCAGTATTTTTTTCATAGTTTTTTTCTCAGTTTTTCTGCTCAGTTTTTCTGCTCAGTTTTTTCTTCAGTTTTTTTCTCAGTTCTTTTTTTTCAGAGTTTTGTGCACAGTTTTTTTCTAAATTTTTCTTCAGTTTTTTTTCTCCGTTCTTTTTTTTCTTCAGTTTTTTCAGTCGTTTTTCTCAATTTTTCTTCTCAGTTTTTTTACTCCGTTTTTCTTCAGTATTTTTTGATAGTTTTTTTCTCAGTTTTTCTGCTGTTTTTCTGCTCAGTTTTTTCTTCAGTTTTTTTTCTCAGTTCTTTTTTTCACAGTTTTTTTCACAGTTTTTTTCTAAGTTTTTCTTCAGTTTTTTCAGTCGTTTTTCTCAATTTTTCTTCTCAGTTTTTTTACTCCGTTTTTCTTCAGTATTTTTTAAATAGTTTTTTTCTCAGTTTTTCTGCTCAGTTTTTCTGCTCAGTTTTTTCTTCAGTTTTTTTTCTCAGTTCTTTTTTTTCACAGTTTTGTGCACAGTTTTTTCTAAATTTTTCTTCAGTTTTTTTTCTCCGTTCTTTTTTTTCTTCAGTTTTTTCAGTCGTTTTTCTCAATTTTTCTTCTCAGTTTTTTTACTCCGTTTTTCTTCAGTATTTTTTTAATAGTTTTATTCTCAGTTTTTCTGCTCAATTTTTCTGCTCAGTTTTTTCTCAGTTTTTTCTCTCAATTCTTTTTTTTCACACTTTTGTGCACAGTGTTTTTCTAAGTTTTTCTTCAGTTTTTTTTCTCAGTTCTTTTTTTTCACAGTTTTTTTCACAGTTTTTTTCTAAGTTTTTCTTCAGTTTTTTCAGTCGGTTTTTCTCAATTTTTCTTCTCAGTTTTTTTACTCCGTTTTTCTTCAGTATTTTTTTGATAGTTTTTTTCTCAGTTTTTCTGCTCAGTTTTTCTGCTCAGTTTTTTCTTCAGTTTTTTTTCTCAGTTCTTTTTTTCACAGTTTTTTTCACAGTTTTTTTCTAAGTTTTTCTTCAGTTTTTTCAGTCGTTTTTACTCAATTTTTCTTCTCAGTTTTTTTACTCCGTTTTTCTTCAGTATTTTTTTGATAGTTTTTTTCTCAGTTTTTCTGCTGTTTTTCTGCTCAGTTTTTTCTTCAGTTTTTTTTCTCAGTTCTTTTTTTCACAGTTTTTTTAACAGTTTTTTTCTAAGTTTTTCTTCAGTTTTTTCAGTCGTTTTTTCTCAATTTTTCTTCTCAGTTTTTTTACTCCGTTTTTCTTCAGTATATTTTAAATAGTTTTTTTCTCAGTTTTTCTGCTCAGTTTTTCTGCTCAGTTTTTTCTTCAGTTTTTTTTCTCAGTTCTTTTTTTCACAGTTTTTTTCACAGTTTTTTTCTAAGTTTTTATTCAGTTTTTTCAGTCGTTTTTACTCAATTTTTCTTCTCAGTTTTTTTACTCCGTTTTTCTTCAGTTTTTTAAATAGTTTTTTTTCTCAGTTTTTCTGATCAGTTTTTCTGCTCAGTTTTTTCTCAGTTTTTTTTCTCAATTCTTTTTTTTCACAGTTCTGTGCACAGTTTTTTTCTAAGTTTTTCTTCAATTTTTTCAGTCTTTTTTTCTGTTTTTCTTCTCATTTTTTTCATCCGTTTTTCTTCAGTTTTGTTTCTCAGTTCATTTTTTTCACAGTTTTTTTCATCCGTTTTTCTTCAGTTTTTTCAGTCGGTTTTCTCAATTTTTCTTCTCAGTTTTTTTACTCCGTTTTTCTTCAGTATTTTTTTAATAGTTTTTTTCTCAGTTTTTCTGCTCAGTTTTCTGCTCAGTTTTTTCTTCAGTTTTTTTTCTCAGTTCTTTTTTTCACAGTTTTTTTCTAAGTTTTTCTTCAGTTTTTTCAGTCTTTTTTTCTAAATTTTTCTTCAGTTTTTTTTCTCCGTCCTTTTTTTTCTTCAGTTTTTTCAGTCGTTTTTCTCAATTTTTCTTCTCAGTTTTTTTACTCCGTTTTTCTTCAGTATTTTTTTGATAGTTTTTTTTCTCAGTTTTTCTGCTCAGTTTTTCTGCTCAGTTTTTTCTTCAGTTTTTTTTCTCAATTCTTTTTTTCACAGTTTTTTTCACAGTTTTTTTCTAAGTTTTTCTTCAGTTTTTTCAGTCGTTTTTACTCAATTTATCTTCTCAGTTTTTTTACTCCGTTTTTCTTCAGTATTTTTTAAATAGTTTTTTTCTCAGTTTTTCTGCTCAGTTTTTCTGCTCAGTTTTTTCTTCAGTTTTTTTTCTCAGTTCTTTTTATCACAGTTTTTTTCACAGTTTTTTTCTAAGTTTTTCTTCAGTTTTTTCAGTCGTTTTTTCTCAATTTTTCTTCTCAGTTTTTTTACTCCGTTTTTCTTCAGTATTTTTTAAATAGTTTTTTTTCTCAGTTTTTCTGCTCAGTTTTTCTGCTCAGTTTTTTCTTCAGTTTTTTTTCTCTTCTTTTTTTCACAGTTTTTTTCACAGTTTTTTTCTAAGTTTTTCTTCAGTTTTTTCAGTCGTTTTTTCTCAATTTTTGTTCTCAGTTTTTTTCCTCCGTTTTTCTTCAGTTTTTTTAAATAGTTTTTTTTCTCAGTTTTTCTGCTCAGTTTTTCTGCTCAGTTTTTTCTCAGTTTTTTTTCTCAATTCTTTTTTTTCACAGTTCTGTGCACAGTTTTTTTCTAAGTTTTTCTTCAATTTTTTCAGTCTTTTTTTCTGTTTTTCTTCTCATTTTTTTCATCCGTTTTTCTTCAGTTTTGTTTCTCAGTTCTTTTTTTTCACAGTTTTTTTTCATCCGTTTTTCTTCAGTTTTTTCAGTCGGTTTTCTCAATTTTTCTTCTCAGTTTTTTTACTCCGTTTTTCTTCAGTATTTTTTTAATAGTTTTTTTCTCAGTTTTTCTGCTCAGTTTGCTGCTCAGTTTTTTCTTCAGTTTTTTTTCTCAGTTCTTTTTTTTCACAGTTTTTTTCTGTTTTTCTTCAGTTTTTTCAGTCGTTTTTTCTCAATTTTTCTTCTCAGTTTTTTTACTCCGTTTTTCTTCAGTATTTTTTTCAGTTTTTTTCTCAGTTTTTCTGCTCAGTTTTTCTGCTCAGTTTTTTCTTCAGTTTTTTTTCTCAGTTCTTTTTTTTCACAGTTTTGTGCACAGTTTTTTCTAAATTTTTCTTCAGTTTTTTTTCTCCGTTCTTGTTTTTCTTCAGTTTTTTTCAGTCGTTTTTCTCAATTTTTCTTCTCAGTTTTTTTACTCCGTTTTTCTTCAGTATTTTTTAAATAGTTTTTTTCTCAGTTTTTCTGCTCAGTTTTTCTGCTCAGTTTTTTCTTCAGTTTTTTTTCTCAGTTCTTTTTTTCACAGTTTTTTTCACAGTTTTTTTCTAAGTTTTTCTTCAGTTTTTTCAGTCGTTTTTACTCAATTTTTCTTCTCAGTTTTTTTACTCCGTTTTTCTTCAGTATTTTTTAAATAGTTTTTTTCTCAGTTTTTCTGCTCAGTTTTTCTGCTCAGTTTTTTTTCTCAGTTCTTTTTTTCACAGTTTTTTTCACAGTTTTTTTCTAAGTTTTTCTTCAGTTTTTTCAGTCGTTTTTTCTCAATTTTTCTTCTCAGTTTTTTTACTCCGTTTTTCTTCAGTATTTTTTTGATAGTTTTTTTCTCAGTTTTTCTGCTCAGTTTTTCTGCTCAGTTTTTTCTTCAGTTTTTTTTCTCAGTTCTTTTTGTCACAGTTTTTTTCACAGTTTTTTTCTAAGTTTTTCTTCAGTTTTTTCAGTCGTTTTTACTCAATTTTTCTTCTCAGTTTTTTTACTCCGTTTTTCTTCAGTATTTTTTTGATAGTTTTTTTCTCAGTTTTTCTGCTGTTTTTCTGCTCAGTTTTTTCTTCAGTTTTTTTTCTCAGTTCTTTTTTTCACAGTTTTTTTAACAGTTTTTTTCTAAGTTTTTCTTCAGTTTTTTCAGTCGTTTTTACTCAATTTTTCTTCTCAGTTTTTTTACTCCGTTTTTCTTCAGTATTTTTTTCATAGTTTTTTTCTCAGTTTTTCTGCTCAGTTTTTCTGCTCAGTTTTTTCTTCAGTTTTTTTCTCAGTTCTTTTTTTTCAGAGTTTTGTGCACAGTTTTTTTCTAAATTTTTCTTCAGTTTTTTTTCTCCGTTCTTTTTTTTCTTCAGTTTTTTCAGTCGTTTTTCTCAATTATTCTTCTCAGTTTTTTTACTCCGTTTTTCTTCAGTATTTTTTTGATAGTTTTTTTCTCAGTTTTTCTGCTGTTTTTCTGCTCAGTTTTTTCTTCAGTTTTTTTTCTCAGTTCTTTTTTTCAGTTTTTTTCACAGTTTTTTTCTAAGTTTTTCTTCAGTTTTTTCAGTCGTTTTTACTCAATTTTTCTTCTCAGTTTTTTTACTCCGTTTTTCTTCAGTATTTTTTAAATAGTTTTTTTCTCAGTTTTTCTGCTCAGATTTTCTGCTCAGTTTTTTTTCTCAGTTCTTTTTTTCACAGTTTTTTTCACAGTTTTTTTCTAAGTTTTTCTTCAGTTTTTTCAGTCGTTTTTCTCAATTATTCTTCTCAGTTTTTTTACTCCGTTTTTCTTCAGTATTTTTTTGATAGTTTTTTTCTCAGTTTTTCTGCTGTTTTTCTGCTCAGTTTTTTCTTCAGTTTTTTTTCTCAGTTCTTTTTTTCAGTTTTTTTCACAGTTTTTTTCTAAGTTTTTCTTCAGTTTTTTCAGTCGTTTTTCTCAATTTTTCTTCTCAGTTTTTTTACTCCGTTTTTCTTCAGTATTTTTTTGATAGTTTTTTTCTCAGTTTTTCTGCTCAGTTTTTCTGCTCAGTTTTTTCTTCAGTTTTTTTTCTCAGTTCTTTTTTTCACAGTTTTTTTCACAGTTTTTTTCTAAGTTTTTCTTCAGTTTTTTCAGTCGTTGTTACTCAATTTTTCTTCTCAGTTTTTTTACTCCGTTTTTCTTCAGTATTTTTTAAATAGTTTTTTTCTCAGTTTTTCTGCTCAGATTTTCTGCTCAGTTTTTTTTCTCAGTTCTTTTTTTCACAGTTTTTTTCACAGTTTTTTTCTAAGTTTTTCTTCAGTTTTTTCAGTCGTTTTTCTCAATTTTTCTTCTCAGTTTTTTTACTCCGTTTTTCTTCAGTATTTTTTTAATAGTTTTTTTTCTCAGTTTTTCTGCTCAGTTTTTCTGCTCAGTTTTTTCTTCAGTTTTTTTTCTCAGTTCTTTTTATCACAGTTTTTTTCACAGTCTTTTTCTAAGTTTTTCTTCAGTTTTTTCAGTCGTTTTTTCTCAATTTTTCTTCTCAGTTTTTTTACTCCGTTTTTCTTCAGTATTTTTTTCATAGTTTTTTTCTCAGTTTTTCTGCTCAGTTTTTCTGCTCAGTTTTTTCTTCAGTTTTTTCTCTCAATTCTTTTTTTTCACACTTTTGTGCACAGTGTTTTTCTAAGTTTTTCTTCAGTTTTTTTTCTCAGTTCTTTTTTTTCACAGTTTTTTTCACAGTTTTTTTCTAAGTTTTTCTTCAGTTTTTTCAGTCGTTTTTTCTCAATTTTTCTTCTCAGTTTTTTTACTCCGTTTTTCTTCAGTATTTTTTTGATAGTTTTTTTCTCAGTTTTTCTGCTCAGTTTTTCTGCTCAGTTTTTTCTTCAGTTTTTTTTCTCAGTTCTTTTGGTCACAGTTTTTTTCACAGTTTTTTTCTAAGTTTTTCTTCAGTTTTTTCAGTCGTTTTTACTCAATTTTTCTTCTCAGTTCTTTTACTCCGTTTTTCTTCAGTATTTTTTTGATAGTTTTTTTCTCAGTTTTTCTGCTGTTTTTCTGCTCAGTTTTTTCTTCAGTTTTTTTTCTCAGTTCTTTTTTTCACAGTTTTTTTAACAGTTTTTTTCTAAGTTTTTCTTCAGTTTTTTCAGTCGTTTTTACTCAATTTTTCTTCTCAGTTTTTTTACTCCGTTTTTCTTCAGTATTTTTTTCATAGTTTTTTTCTCAGTTTTTCTGCTCAGTTTTTCTGCTCAGTTTTTTCTTCAGTTTTTTTCTCAGTTCTTTTTTTTCAGAGTTTTGTGCACAGTTTTTTTCTAAATTTTTCTTCAGTTTTTTTTCTCCGTTCTTTTTTTTCTTCAGTTTTTTCAGTCGTTTTTCTCAATTATTCTTCTCAGTTTTTTTACTCCGTTTTTCTTCAGTATTTTTTTGATAGTTTTTTTCTCAGTTTTTCTGCTGTTTTTCTGCTCAGTTTTTTCTTCAGTTTTTTTTCTCAGTTCTTTTTTTCAGTTTTTTTCACAGTTTTTTTCTAAGTTTTTCTTCAGTTTTTTCAGTCGTTTTTCTCAATTTTTCTTCTCAGTTTTTTTACTCCGTTTTTCTTCAGTATTTTTTTGATAGTTTTTTTCTCAGTTTTTCTGCTCAGTTTTTCTGCTCAGTTTTTTCTTCAGTTTTTTTTCTCAGTTCTTTTTTTCACAGTTTTTTTCACAGTTTTTTTCTAAGTTTTTCTTCAGTTTTTTCAGTCGTTTTTACTCAATTTTTCTTCTCAGTTTTTTTACTCCGTTTTTCTTCAGTATTTTTTAAATAGTTTTTTTCTCAGTTTTTCTGCTCAGATTTTCTGCTCAGTTTTTTTTCTCAGTTCTTTTTTTCACAGTTTTTTTCACAGTTTTTTTCTAAGTTTTTCTTCAGTTTTTTCAGTCGTTTTTCTCAATTATTCTTCTCAGTTTTTTTACTCCGTTTTTCTTCAGTATTTTTTTGATAGTTTTTTTCTCAGTTTTTCTGCTGTTTTTCTGCTCAGTTTTTTCTTCAGTTTTTTTTCTCAGTTCTTTTTTTCACAGTTTTTTTCACAGTTTTTTTCTAAGTTTTTCTTCAGTTTTTTCAGTCGTTTTTCTCAATTTTTCTTCTCAGTTTTTTTACTCCGTTTTTCTTCAGTATTTTTTTGATAGTTTTTTTCTCAGTTTTTCTGCTCAGTTTTTCTGCTCAGTTTTTTCTTCAGTTTTTTTTCTCAGTTCTTTTTTTCACAGTTTTTTTCACAGTTTTTTTCTAAGTTTTTCTTCAGTTTTTTCAGTCGTTTTTACTCAATTTTTCTTCTCAGTTTTTTTACTCCGTTTTTCTTCAGTATTTTTTAAATAGTTTTTTTCTCAGTTTTTCTGCTCAGATTTTCTGCTCAGTTTTTTTTCTCAGTTCTTTTTTTCACAGTTTTTTTCACAGTTTTTTTCTAAGTTTTTCTTCAGTTTTTTCAGTCGTTTTTCTCAATTTTTCTTCTCAGTTTTTTTACTCCGTTTTTCTTCAGTATTTTTTTAATAGTTTTTTTTCTCAGTTTTTCTGCTCAGTTTTTCTGCTCAGTTTTTCTGCTCAGTTTTTTCTTCAGTTTTTTTTCTCAGTTCTTTTTTTCACAGTTTTTTTCACAGTTTTTTTCTAAGTTTTTCTTCAGTTTTTTCAGTCGTTTTTTCTCAATTTTTCCTCTCAGTTTTTTTACTCCGTTTTTCTTCAGTATGTTTTTCATAGTTTTTTTCTCAGTTTTTCTGCTCAGTTTTTCTGCTCAGTTTTTTCTTCAGTTTTTTTCTCAGTTCTTTTTTTTCAGAGTTTTGTGCACAGTTTTTTTCTAAATTTTTCTTCAGTTTTTTTTCTCCGTTCTTTTTTTTCTTCAGTTTTTTCAGTCGTTTTTCTCAATTTTTCTTCTCAGTTTTTTTACTCCGTTTTTCTTCAGTATTTTTTGATAGTTTTTTTCTCAGTTTTTCTGCTGTTTTTCTGCTCAGTTTTTTCTTCAGTTTTTTTTCTCAGTTCTTTTTTTCACAGTTTTTTTCACAGTTTTTTTCTAAGTTTTTCTTCAGTTTTTTCAGTCGTTTTTCTCAATTTTTCTTCTCAGTTTTTTTACTCCGTTTTTCTTCAGTATTTTTTAAATAGTTTTTTTCTCAGTTTTTCTGCTCAGTTTTTCTGCTCAGTTTTTTCTTCAGTTTTTTTTCTCAGTTCTTTTTTTTCACAGTTTTGTGCACAGTTTTTTCTAAATTTTTCTTCAGTTTTTTTTCTCCGTTCTTTTTTTTCTTCAGTTTTTTCAGTCGTTTTTCTCAATTTTTCTTCTCAGTTTTTTTACTCCGTTTTTCTTCAGTATTTTTTTAATAGTTTTATTCTCAGTTTTTCTGCTCAATTTTTCTGCTCAGTTTTTTCTCAGTTTTTTCTCTCAATTCTTTTTTTTCACACTTTTGTGCACAGTGTTTTTCTAAGTTTTTCTTCAGTTTTTTTTCTCAGTTCTTTTTTTTCACAGTTTTTTTCACAGTTTTTTTCTAAGTTTTTCTTCAGTTTTTTCAGTCGTTTTTTCTCAATTTTTCTTCTCAGTTTTTTTACTCCGTTTTTCTTCAGTATTTTTTTCATAGTTTTTTTCTCAGTTTTTCTGCTCAGTTTTTCTGCTCAGTTTTTTCTTCAGTTTTTTTCTCAGTTCTTTTTTTTCAGAGTTTTGTGCACAGTTTTTTTCTAAATTTTTCTTCAGTTTTTTTTCTCCGTTCTTTTTTTTCTTCAGTTTTTTCAGTCGTTTTTCTCAATTATTCTTCTCAGTTTTTTTACTCCGTTTTTCTTCAGTATTTTTTTGATAGTTTTTTTCTCAGTTTTTCTGCTGTTTTTCTGCTCAGTTTTTTCTTCAGTTTTTTTTCTCAGTTCTTTTTTTCAGTTTTTTTCACAGTTTTTTTCTAAGTTTTTCTTCAGTTTTTTCAGTCGTTTTTCTCAATTTTTCTTCTCAGTTTTTTTACTCCGTTTTTCTTCAGTATTTTTTTGATAGATTTTTTCTCAGTTTTTCTGCTCAGTTTTTCTGCTCAGTTTTTTCTTCAGTTTTTTTTCTCAGTTCTTTTTTTCACAGTTTTTTTCACAGTTTTTTTCTAAGTTTTTCTTCAGTTTTTTCAGTCGTTTTTACTCAATTTTTCTTCTCAGTTTTTTTACTCCGTTTTTCTTCAGTATTTTTTAAATAGTTTTTTTCTCAGTTTTTCTGCTCAGATTTTCTGCTCAGTTTTTTTTCTCAGTTCTTTTTTTCACAGTTTTTTTCACAGTTTTTTTCTAAGTTTTTCTTCAGTTTTTTCAGTCGTTTTTCTCAATTATTCTTCTCAGTTTTTTTACTCCGTTTTTCTTCAGTATTTTTTTGATAGTTTTTTTCTCAGTTTTTCTGCTGTTTTTCTGCTCAGTTTTTTCTTCAGTTTTTTTTCTCAGTTCTTTTTTTCACAGTTTTTTTCACAGTTTTTTTCTAAGTTTTTCTTCAGTTTTTTCAGTCGTTTTTCTCAATTTTTCTTCTCAGTTTTTTTACTCCGTTTTTCTTCAGTATTTTTTTGATAGTTTTTTTCTCAGTTTTTCTGCTCAGTTTTTCTGCTCAGTTTTTTCTTCAGTTTTTTTTCTCAGTTCTTTTTTTCACAGTTTTTTTCACAGTTTTTTTCTAAGTTTTTCTTCAGTTTTTTCAGTCGTTTTTACTCAATTTTTCTTCTCAGTTTTTTTACTCCGTTTTTCTTCAGTATTTTTTAAATAGTTTTTTTCTCAGTTTTTCTGCTCAGATTTTCTGCTCAGTTTTTTTTCTCAGTTCTTTTTTTCACAGTTTTTTTCACAGTTTTTTTCTAAGTTTTTCTTCAGTTTTTTCAGTCGTTTTTCTCAATTTTTCTTCTCAGTTTTTTTACTCCGTTTTTCTTCAGTATTTTTTTAATAGTTTTTTTTCTCAGTTTTTCTGCTCAGTTTTTCTGCTCAGTTTTTTCTTCAGTTTTTTTTCTCAGTTCTTTTTTTCACAGTTTTTTTCACAGTTTTTTTCTAAGTTTTTCTTCAGTTTTTTCAGTCGTTTTTACTCAATTTTTCTTCTCAGTTTTTTTACTCCGTTTTTCTTCAGTATTTTTTAAATAGTTTTTTTCTCAGTTTTTCTGCTCAGATTTTCTGCTCAGTTTTTTTTCTCAGTTCTTTTTTTCACAGTTTTTTTCACAGTTTTTTTCTAAGTTTTTCTTCAGTTTTTTCAGTCGTTTTTCTCAATTATTCTTCTCAGTTTTTTTACTCCGTTTTTCTTCAGTATTTTTTTGATAGTTTTTTTCTCAGTTTTTCTGCTGTTTTTCTGCTCAGTTTTTTCTTCAGTTTTTTTTCTCAGTTCTTTTTTTCACAGTTTTTTTCACAGTTTTTTTCTAAGTTTTTCTTCAGTTTTTTCAGTCGTTTTTCTCAATTTTTCTTCTCAGTTTTTTTACTCCGTTTTTCTTCAGTATTTTTTTGATAGTTTTTTTCTCAGTTTTTCTGCTCAGTTTTTCTGCTCAGTTTTTTCTTCAGTTTTTTTTCTCAGTTCTTTTTTTCACAGTTTTTTTCACAGTTTTTTTCTAAGTTTTTCTTCAGTTTTTTCAGTCGTTTTTACTCAATTTTTCTTCTCAGTTTTTTTACTCCGTTTTTCTTCAGTATTTTTTAAATAGTTTTTTTCTCAGTTTTTCTGCTCAGATTTTCTGCTCAGTTTTTTTTCTCAGTTCTTTTTTTCACAGTTTTTTTCACAGTTTTTTTCTAAGTTTTTCTTCAGTTTTTTCAGTCGTTTTTCTCAATTTTTCTTCTCAGTTTTTTTACTCCGTTTTTCTTCAGTATTTTTTTAATAGTTTTTTTTCTCAGTTTTTCTGCTCAGTTTTTCTGCTCAGTTTTTTCTTCAGTTTTTTTTCTCAGTTCTTTTTATCACAGTTTTTTTCACAGTCTTTTTCTAAGTTTTTCTTCAGTTTTTTCAGTCGTTTTTTCTCAATTTTTCCTCTCAGTTTTTTTACTCCGTTTTTCTTCAGTATGTTTTTCATAGTTTTTTTCTCAGTTTTTCTGCTCAGTTTTTCTGCTCAGTTTTTTCTTCAGTTTTTTTCTCAGTTCTTTTTTTTCAGAGTTTTGTGCACAGTTTTTTTCTAAATTTTTCTTCAGTTTTTTTTCTCCGTTCTTTTTTTTCTTCAGTTTTTTCAGTCGTTTTTCTCAATTTTTCTTCTCAGTTTTTTTACTCCGTTTTTCTTCAGTATTTTTTGATAGTTTTTTTCTCAGTTTTTCTGCTGTTTTTCTGCTCAGTTTTTTCTTCAGTTTTTTTTCTCAGTTCTTTTTTTCACAGTTTTTTTCACAGTTTTTTTCTAAGTTTTTCTTCAGTTTTTTCAGTCGTTTTTCTCAATTTTTCTTCTCAGTTTTTTTACTCCGTTTTTCTTCAGTATTTTTTAAATAGTTTTTTTCTCAGTTTTTCTGCTCAGTTTTTCTGCTCAGTTTTTTCTTCAGTTTTTTTTCTCAGTTCTTTTTTTTCACAGTTTTGTGCACAGTTTTTTCTAAATTTTTCTTCAGTTTTTTTTCTCCGTTCTTTTTTTTCTTCAGTTTTTTCAGTCGTTTTTCTCAATTTTTCTTCTCAGTTTTTTTACTCCGTTTTTCTTCAGTATTTTTTTAATAGTTTTATTCTCAGTTTTTCTGCTCAATTTTTCTGCTCAGTTTTTTCTCAGTTTTTTCTCTCAATTCTTTTTTTTCACACTTTTGTGCACAGTGTTTTTCTAAGTTTTTCTTCAGTTTTTTTTCTCAGTTCTTTTTTTTCACAGTTTTTTTCACAGTTTTTTTCTAAGTTTTTCTTCAGTTTTTTCAGTCGTTTTTTCTCAATTTTTCTTCTCAGTTTTTTTACTCCGTTTTTCTTCAGTATTTTTTTCATAGTTTTTTTCTCAGTTTTTCTGCTCAGTTTTTCTGCTCAGTTTTTTCTTCAGTTTTTTTCTCAGTTCTTTTTTTTCAGAGTTTTGTGCACAGTTTTTTTCTAAATTTTTCTTCAGTTTTTTTTCTCCGTTCTTTTTTTTCTTCAGTTTTTTCAGTCGTTTTTCTCAATTATTCTTCTCAGTTTTTTTACTCCGTTTTTCTTCAGTATTTTTTTGATAGTTTTTTTCTCAGTTTTTCTGCTGTTTTTCTGCTCAGTTTTTTCTTCAGTTTTTTTTCTCAGTTCTTTTTTTCAGTTTTTTTCACAGTTTTTTTCTAAGTTTTTCTTCAGTTTTTTCAGTCGTTTTTCTCAATTTTTCTTCTCAGTTTTTTTACTCCGTTTTTCTTCAGTATTTTTTTGATAGTTTTTTTCTCAGTTTTTCTGCTCAGTTTTTCTGCTCAGTTTTTTCTTCAGTTTTTTTTCTCAGTTCTTTTTTTCACAGTTTTTTTCACAGTTTTTTTCTAAGTTTTTCTTCAGTTTTTTCAGTCGTTTTTACTCAATTTTTCTTCTCAGTTTTTTTACTCCGTTTTTCTTCAGTATTTTTTAAATAGTTTTTTTCTCAGTTTTTCTGCTCAGATTTTCTGCTCAGTTTTTTTTCTCAGTTCTTTTTTTCACAGTTTTTTTCACAGTTTTTTTCTAAGTTTTTCTTCAGTTTTTTCAGTCGTTTTTCTCAATTATTCTTCTCAGTTTTTTTGCTCCGTTTTTCTTCAGTATTTTTTTGGTAGTTTTTTTCTCAGTTTTTCTGCTGTTTTTCTGCTCAGTTTTTTCTTCAGTTTTTTTTCTCAGTTCTTTTTTTCACAGTTTTTTTCACAGTTTTTTTCTAAGTTTTTCTTCAGTTTTTTCAGTCGTTTTTCTCAATTTTTCTTCTCAGTTTTTTTACTCCGTTTTTCTTCAGTATTTTTTTGATAGTTTTTTTCTCAGTTTTTCTGCTCAGTTTTTCTGCTCAGTTTTTTCTTCAGTTTTTTTTCTCAGTTCTTTTTTTCACAGTTTTTTTCACAGTTTTTTTCTAAGTTTTTCTTCAGTTTTTTCAGTCGTTTTTACTCAATTTTTCTTCTCAGTTTTTTTACTCCGTTTTTCTTCAGTATTTTTTAAATAGTTTTTTTCTCAGTTTTTCTGCTCAGATTTTCTGCTCAGTTTTTTTTCTCAGTTCTTTTTTTCACAGTTTTTTTCACAGTTTTTTTCTAAGTTTTTCTTCAGTTTTTTCAGTCGTTTTTCTCAATTTTTCTTCTCAGTTTTTTTACTCCGTTTTTCTTCAGTATTTTTTTAATAGTTTTTTTTCTCAGTTTTTCTGCTCAGTTTTTCTGCTCAGTTTTTTCTTCAGTTTTTTTTCTCAGTTCTTTTTATCACAGTTTTTTTCACAGTCTTTTTCTAAGTTTTTCTTCAGTTTTTTCAGTCGTTTTTTCTCAATTTTTCTTCTCAGTTTTTTTACTCCGTTTTTCTTCAGTATTTTTTTCATAGTTTTTTTCTCAGTTTTTCTGCTCAGTTTTTCTGCTCAGTTTTTTCTTCAGTTTTTTTCTCAGTTCTTTTTTTTCAGAGTTTTGTGCACAGTTTTTTTCTAAATTTTTCTTCAGTTTTTTTTCTCCGTTCTTTTTTTTCTTCAGTTTTTTCGGTCGTTTTTCTCAATTTTTCTTCTCAGTTTTTTTACTCCGTTTTTCTTCAGTATTTTTTGATAGTTTTTTTCTCAGTTTTTCTGCTGTTTTTCTGCTCAGTTTTTTCTTCAGTTTTTTTTCTCAGTTCTTTTTTTCACAGTTTTTTTCACAGTTTTTTTCTAAGTTTTTCTTCAGTTTTTTCAGTCGTTTTTCTCAATTTTTCTTCTCAGTTTTTTTACTCCGTTTTTCTTCAGTATTTTTTAAATAGTTTTTTTCTCAGTTTTTCTGCTCAGTTTTTCTGCTCAGTTTTTTCTTCAGTTTTTTTTCTCAGTTCTTTTTTTTCACAGTTTTGTGCACAGTTTTTTCTAAATTTTTCTTCAGTTTTTTTTCTCCGTTCTTTTTTTTCTTCAGTTTTTTCAGTCGTTTTTCTCAATTTTTCTTCTCAGTTTTTTTACTCCGTTTTTCTTCAGTATTTTTTTAATAGTTTTATTCTCAGTTTTTCTGCTCAATTTTTCTGCTCAGTTTTTTCTCAGTTTTTTCTCTCAATTCTTTTTTTTCACACTTTTGTGCACAGTGTTTTTCTAAGTTTTTCTTCAGTTTTTTTTCTCAGTTCTTTTTTTTCACAGTTTTTTTCACAGTTTTTTTCTAAGTTTTTCTTCAGTTTTTTCAGTCGGTTTTTCTCAATTTTTCTTCTCAGTTTTTTTACTCCGTTTTTCTTCAGTATTTTTTTGATAGTTTTTTTCTCAGTTTTTCTGCTCAGTTTTTCTGCTCAGTTTTTTCTTCAGTTTTTTTTCTCAGTTCTTTTTTTCACAGTTTTTTTCACAGTTTTTTTCTAAGTTTTTCTTCAGTTTTTTCAGTCGTTTTTACTCAATTTTTCTTCTCAGTTTTTTTACTCCGTTTTTCTTCAGTATTTTTTTGATAGTTTTTTTCTCAGTTTTTCTGCTGTTTTTCTGCTCAGTTTTTTCTTCAGTTTTTTTTCTCAGTTCTTTTTTTCACAGTTTTTTTAACAGTTTTTTTCTAAGTTTTTCTTCAGTTTTTTCAGTCGTTTTTTCTCAATTTTTCTTCTCAGTTTTTTTACTCCGTTTTTCTTCAGTATATTTTAAATAGTTTTTTTCTCAGTTTTTCTGCTCAGTTTTTCTGCTCAGTTTTTTCTTCAGTTTTTTTTCTCAGTTCTTTTTTTCACAGTTTTTTTCACAGTTTTTTTCTAAGTTTTTATTCAGTTTTTTCAGTCGTTTTTACTCAATTTTTCTTCTCAGTTTTTTTCCTCCGTTTTTCTTCAGTTTTTTAAATAGTTTTTTTTCTCAGTTTTTCTGATCAGTTTTTCTGCTCAGTTTTTTCTCAGTTTTTTTTCTCAATTCTTTTTTTTCACAGTTCTGTGCACAGTTTTTTTCTAAGTTTTTCTTCAATTTTTTCAGTCTTTTTTTCTGTTTTTCTTCTCATTTTTTTCATCCGTTTTTCTTCAGTTTTGTTTCTCAGTTCTTTTTTTTCACAGTTTTTTTCATCCGTTTTTCTTCAGTTTTTTCAGTCGGTTTTCTCAATTTTTCTTCTCAGTTTTTTTACTCCGTTTTTCTTCAGTATATTTTAAATAGTTTTTTTCTCAGTTTTTCTGCTCAGTTTTCTGCTCAGTTTTTTCTTCAGTTTTTTTTCTCAGTTCTTTTTTTCACAGTTTTTTTCTAAGTTTTTCTTCAGTTTTTTCAGTCTTTTTTTCTAAATTTTTCTTCAGTTTTTTTTCTCCGTCCTTTTTTTTCTTCAGTTTTTTCAGTCGTTTTTCTCAATTTTTCTTCTCAGTTTTTTTACTCCGTTTTGCTTCAGTATTTTTTTGATAGTTTTTTTTCTCAGTTTTTCTGCTCAGTTTTTCTGCTCAGTTTTTTCTTCAGTTTTTTTTCTCAGTTCTTTTTTTCACAGTTTTTTTCACAGTTTTTTTCTAAGTTTTTCTTCAGTTTTTTCAGTCGTTTTTACTCAATTTTTCTTCTCAGTTTTTTTACTCCGTTTTTCTTCAGTATTTTTTAAATAGTTTTTTTCTCAGTTTTTCTGCTCAGTTTTTCTGCTCAGTTTTTTCTTCAGTTTTTTTTCTCAGTTCTTTTTATCACAGTTTTTTTCACAGTTTTTTTCTAAGTTTTTCTTCAGTTTTTTCAGTCGTTTTTTCTCAATTTTTCTTCTCAGTTTTTTTACTCCGTTTTTCTTCAGTATTTTTTAAATAGTTTTTTTTCTCAGTTTCTCTGCTCAGTTTTTCTGCTCAGTTTTTTCTTCAGTTTTTTTTCTCTTCTTTTTTTCACAGTTTTTTTCACAGTTTTTTTCTAAGTTTTTCTTCAGTTTTTTCAGTCGTTTTTTCTCAATTTTTGTTCTCAGTTTTTTTCCTCCGTTTTTCTTCAGTTTTTTTAAATAGTTTTTTTTCTCAGTTTTTCTGCTCAGTTTTTCTGCTCAGTTTTTTCTCAGTTTTTTTTCTCAATTCTTTTTTTTCACAGTTCTGTGCACAGTTTTTTTCTAAGTTTTTCTTCAATTTTTTCAGTCTTTTTTTCTGTTTTTCTTCTCATTTTTTTCATCCGTTTTTCTTCAGTTTTGTTTCTCAGTTCTTTTTTTTCACAGTTTTTTTTCATCCGTTTTTCTTCAGTTTTTTCAGTCGGTTTTCTCAATTTTTCTTCTCAGTTTTTTTTACTCCGTTTTTCTTCAGTATTTTTTTAATAGTTTTTTTCTCAGTTTTTCTGCTCAGTTTGCTGCTCAGTTTTTTCTTCAGTTTTTTTTCTCAGTTCTTTTTTTTCACAGTTTTTTTCTGTTTTTCTTCAGTTTTTTCAGTCGTTTTTTCTCAATTTTTCTTCTCATTTTTTTACTCCGTTTTTCTTCAGTATTTTTTTCAGTTTTTTTCTCAGTTTTTCTGCTCAATTTTTCTGCTCAGTTTTTTCTTCAGTTTTTTTTCTCAGTTCTTTTTTTTCACAGTTTTGTGCAGTTTTTTCTAAATTTTTCTTCAGTTTTTTTTCTCCGTTCTTGTTTTTCTTCAGTTTTTTTCAGTCGTTTTTCTCAATTTTTCTTCTCAGTTTTTTTACTCCGTTTTTCTTCAGTATTTTTTTAATAGTTTTATTCTCAGTTTTTCTGCTCAATTTTTCTGCTCAGTTTTTTCTCAGTTTTTTCTCTCAATTATTTTTTTTCACACTTTTGTGCACAGTGTTTTTCAAAGTTTTTCTTCAGTTTTTTTTCTCAATTTTTTTTTTCAGTTTTTTTCACAGTTTTTTTCTAAGTTTTTCTTCAGTTTTTTCAGTCGTTTTTTCTCAATTTTTCTTCTCAGTTTTTTTACTCCGTTTTTCTTCAGTATTTTTTTCATAGTTTTTTTCTCAGTTTTTCTGCTCAGTTTTTCTGCTCAGTTTTTTCTTCAGTTTTTTTTCTCAGTTTTTTTTTCCAGAGTTTTGTGCACAGTTTTTTTCTAAATTTTTGTTCGGTTTTTTTCTCCGTTCTTTTTTTTCTTCAGTTTTTTCAGTCGTTTTTCTCAATTTTTCTTCTCAGTTTTTTTACTCCGTTTTTCTTCAGTATTTTTTTGATAGTTTTTTTCTCAGTTTTTCTGCTCAGTTTTTCTGCTCAGTTTTTTCTTCAGTTTTTTTTCTCAGTTCTTTTTTTCACAGTTTTTTTCACAGTTTTTTTCTAAGTTTTTCTTCAGTTTTTTCAGTCGTTTTTCTCAATTTTTCTTCTCAGTTTTTTTACTCCGTTTTTCTTCAGTATTTTTTTGATAGTTTTTTTCTCAGTTTTTCTGCTCAGTTTTTCTGCTCAGTTTTTTCTTCAGTTTTTTTTCTCAGTTCTTTTTTTCACAGTTTTTTTCACAGTTTTTTTCTAAGTTTTTCTTCAGTTTTTTCAGTCGTTTTTACTCAATTTTTCTTCTCAGTTTTTTTACTCCGTTTTTCTTCAGTATTTTTTAAATAGTTTTTTTCTCAGTTTTTCTGCTCAGATTTTCTGCTCAGTTTTTTTTCTCAGTTCTTTTTTTCACAGTTTTTTTCATAGTTTTTTTCTCAGTTTTTCTGCTCAGTTTTTCTGCTCAGTTTTTTCTTCAGTTTTTTTCTCAGTTCTTTTTTTTCAGAGTTTTGTGCACAGTTTTTTTCTAAATTTTTCTTCAGTTTTTTTTCTCCGTTCTTTTTTTTCTTCAGTTTTTTCAGTCGTTTTTCTCAATTTTTCTTCTCAGTTTTTTTACTCCGTTTTTCTTCAGTATTTTTTTGATAGTTTTTTTCTCAGTTTTTCTGCTGTTTTTCTGCTCAGTTTTTTCTTCAGTTTTTTTTCACAGTTCTTTTTTTCACAGTTTTTTTCACAGTTTTTTTCTAAGTTTTTCTTCAGTTTTTTCAGTCGTTTTTCTCAATTTTTCTTCTCAGTTTTTTTACTCCGTTTTTCTTCAGTATTTTTTAAATAGTTTTTTTCTCAGTTTTTCTGCTCAGTTTTTCTGCTCAGTTTTTTCTTCAGTTTTTTTTCTCAGTTCTTTTTTTTCACAGTTTTGTGCACAGTTTTTTCTAAATTTTTCTTCAGTTTTTTTTCTCCGTTCTTTTTTTTCTTCAGTTTTTTCAGTCGTTTTTCTCAATTTTTCTTCTCAGTTTTTTTACTCCGTTTTTCTTCAGTATTTTTTTAATAGTTTTATTCTCAGTTTTTCTGCTCAATTTTTCTGCTCAGTTTTTTCTCAGTTTTTTCTCTCAATTCTTTTTTTTCACACTTTTGTGCACAGTGTTTTTCTAAGTTTTTCTTCAGTTTTTTTTCTCAGTTCTTTTTTTTCACAGTTTTTTTCACAGTTTTTTTCTAAGTTTTTCTTCAGTTTTTTCAGTCGGTTTTTCTCAATTTTTCTTCTCAGTTTTTTTACTCCGTTTTTCTTCAGTATTTTTTTGATAGTTTTTTTCTCAGTTTTTCTGCTCAGTTTTTCTGCTCAGTTTTTTCTTCAGTTTTTTTTCTCAGTTCTTTTTTTCACAGTTTTTTTCACAGTTTTTTTCTAAGTTTTTCTTCAGTTTTTTCAGTCGTTTTTACTCAATTTTTCTTCTCAGTTTTTTTACTCCGTTTTTCTTCAGTATTTTTTTGATAGTTTTTTTCTCAGTTTTTCTGCTGTTTTTCTGCTCAGTTTTTTCTTCAGTTTTTTTTCTCAGTTCTTTTTTTCACAGTTTTTTTCACAGTTTTTTTCTAAGTTTTTCTTCAGTTTTTTCAGTCGTTTTTACTCAATTTTTCTTCTCAGTTTTTTTACTCCGTTTTTCTTCAGTATTTTTTAAATAGTTTTTTTCTCAGTTTTTCTGCTCAGATTTTCTGCTCAGTTTTTTTTCTCAGTTCTTTTTTTCACAGTTTTTTTCATAGTTTTTTTCTCAGTTTTTCTGCTCAGTTTTTCTGCTCAGTTTTTTCTTCAGTTTTTTTCTCAGTTCTTTTTTTTCAGAGTTTTGTGCACAGTTTTTTTCTAAATTTTTCTTCAGTTTTTTTTCTCCGTTCTTTTTTTTCTTCAGTTTTTTCAGTCGTTTTTCTCAATTTTTCTTCTCAGTTTTTTTACTCCGTTTTTCTTCAGTATTTTTTTGATAGTTTTTTTCTCAGTTTTTCTGCTGTTTTTCTGCTCAGTTTTTTCTTCAGTTTTTTTTCACAGTTCTTTTTTTCACAGTTTTTTTCACAGTTTTTTTCTAAGTTTTTCTTCAGTTTTTTCAGTCGTTTTTCTCAATTTTTCTTCTCAGTTTTTTTACTCCGTTTTTCTTCAGTATTTTTTAAATAGTTTTTTTCTCAGTTTTTCTGCTCAGTTTTTCTGCTCAGTTTTTTCTTCAGTTTTTTTTCTCAGTTCTTTTTTTTCACAGTTTTGTGCACAGTTTTTTCTAAATTTTTCTTCAGTTTTTTTTCTCCGTTCTTTTTTTTCTTCAGTTTTTTCAGTCGTTTTTCTCAATTTTTCTTCTCAGTTTTTTTACTCCGTTTTTCTTCAGTATTTTTTTAATAGTTTTATTCTCAGTTTTTCTGCTCAATTTTTCTGCTCAGTTTTTTCTCAGTTTTTTCTCTCAATTCTTTTTTTTCACACTTTTGTGCACAGTGTTTTTCTAAGTTTTTCTTCAGTTTTTTTTCTCAGTTCTTTTTTTTCACAGTTTTTTTCACAGTTTTTTTCTAAGTTTTTCTTCAGTTTTTTCAGTCGGTTTTTCTCAATTTTTCTTCTCAGTTTTTTTACTCCGTTTTTCTTCAGTATTTTTTTGATAGTTTTTTTCTCAGTTTTTCTGCTCAGTTTTTCTGCTCAGTTTTTTCTTCAGTTTTTTTTCTCAGTTCTTTTTTTCACAGTTTTTTTCACAGTTTTTTTCTAAGTTTTTCTTCAGTTTTTTCAGTCGTTTTTACTCAATTTTTCTTCTCAGTTTTTTTACTCCGTTTTTCTTCAGTATTTTTTTGATAGTTTTTTTCTCAGTTTTTCTGCTGTTTTTCTGCTCAGTTTTTTCTTCAGTTTTTTTTCTCAGTTCTTTTTTTCACAGTTTTTTTAACAGTTTTTTTCTAAGTTTTTCTTCAGTTTTTTCAGTCGTTTTTTCTCAATTTTTCTTCTCAGTTTTTTTACTCCGTTTTTCTTCAGTATATTTTAAATAGTTTTTTTCTAACTTTTTCTGCTCAGTTTTTCTGCTCAGTTTTTCTTCAGTTTTTTTTCTCAGTTCTTTTTTTCACAGTTTTTTTCACAGTTTTTTTCTAAGTTTTTCTTCAGTTTTTTCAGTCGTTTTTACTCAATTTTTCTTCTCAGTTTTTTTCCTCCGTTTTTCTTCAGTTTTTTAAATAGTTTTTTTTCTCAGTTTTTCTGATCAGTTTTTCTGCTCAGTTTTTTCTCAGTTTTTTTTCTCAATTCTTTTTTTTCACAGTTCTGTGCACAGTTTTTTTCTAAGTTTTTCTTCAATTTTTTCAGTCTTTTTTTCTGTTTTTCTTCTCATTTTTTTCATCCGTTTTTCTTCAGTTTTGTTTCTCAGTTCTTTTTTTTCACAGTTTTTTTCATCCGTTTTTCTTCAGTTTTTTCAGTCGGTTTTCTCAATTTTTCTTCTCAGTTTTTTTACTCCGTTTTTCTTCAGTATTTTTTTAATAGTTTTTTTCTCAGTTTTTCTGCTCAGTTTTCTGCTCAGTTTTTTCTTCAGTTTTTTTTCTCAGTTCTTTTTTTCACAGTTTTTTTCTAAGTTTTTCTTCAGTTTTTTCAGTCTTTTTTTCTAAATTTTTCTTCAGTTTTTTTTCTCCGTCCTTTTTTTTCTTCAGTTTTTTCAGTCGTTTTTCTCAATTTTTCTTCTCAGTTTTTTTACTCCGTTTTTCTTCAGTATTTTTTTGATAGTTTTTTTTCTCAGTTTTTCTGCTCAGTTTTTCTGCTCAGTTTTTTCTTCAGTTTTTTTTCTCAGTTCTTTTTTTCACAGTTTTTTTCACAGTTTTTTTCTAAGTTTTTCTTCAGTTTTTTCAGTCGTTTTTACTCAATTTATCTTCTCAGTTTTTTTACTCCGTTTTTCTTCAGTATTTTTTAAATAGTTTTTTTCTCAGTTTTTCAGCTCAGTTTTTCTGCTCAGTTTTTTCTTCAGTTTTTTTTCTCAGTTCTTTTTATCACAGTTTTTTTCACAGTTTTTTTCTAAGTTTTTCTTCAGTTTTTTCAGTCGTTTTTTCTCAATTTTTCTTCTCAGTTTTTTTACTCCGTTTTTCTTCAGTATTTTTTAAATAGTTTTTTTTCTCAGTTTTTCTGCTCAGTTTTTCTGCTCAGTTTTTTCTTCAGTTTTTTTTCTCTTCTTTTTTTCACAGTTTTTTTCTAAGTTTTTCTTCAATTTTTTCAGTCGTTTTTTCTCAATTTTTGTTCTCAGTTTTTTTACTCCGTTTTTCTTCAGTATATTTTAAATAGTTTTTTTCTCAGTTTTTCTGCTCAGTTTTTCTGCTCAGTTTTTTCTTCAGTTTTTTTTCTCAGTTCTTTTTTTCACAGTTTTTTTCACAGTTTTTTTCTAAGTTTTTCTTCAGTTTTTTCAGTCGTTTTTCTCAATTTTTCTTCTCAGTTTTTTTTCTCCGTTTTTCTTCAGTATTTTTTTAATAGTTTTTTTTCTCAGTTTTTCTGCTCAGTTTTTCTGCTCAGTTTTTTCTTCAGTTTTTTTTCTCAGTTCTTTTTATCACAGTTTTTTTCACAGTTTTTTTCTAAGTTTTTCTTCAGTTTTTTCAGTCGTTTTTTCTCAATTTTTCTTCTCAGTTTTTTTACTCCGTTTTTCTTCATTATTTTTTTCATAGTTTTTTTCTCAGTTTTTCTGCTCAGTTTTTCTGCTCAGTTTTTTCTTCAGTTTTTTCTCTCAATTCTTTTTTTTCACACTTTTGTGCACAGTGTTTTTCTAAGTTTTTCTTCAGTTTTTTTTCTCAGTTCTTTTTTTTCACAGTTTTTTTCACAGTTTTTTTCTAAGTTTTTATTCAGTTTTTTCAGTCGCTTTTTCTCAATTTTTCTTCTCAGTTTTTTTGCTCCGTTTTTCTTCAGTATTTTTTTGATAGTTTTTTTCTCAGTTTTTCTGCTCAGTTTTTCTGCTCAGTTTTTTCTTCAGTTTTTTTTCTCAGTTCTTTTTGTCACAGTTTTTTTCACAGTTTTTTTCTAAGTTTTTCTTCAGTTTTTTTCAGTCGTTTTTACTCAATTTTTCTTCTCAGTTTTTTTACTCCGTTTTTCTTCAGTATTTTTTTGATAGTTTTTTTCTCAGTTTTTCTGCTCAGTTTTTCTGCTCAGTTTTTTCTTCAGTTTTTTTTCTCAGTTCTTTTTTTCACAGTTTTTTTCACAGTTTTTTTCTAAGTTTTTCTTCAGTTTTTTCAGTCGTTTTTACTCAATTTATCTTCTCAGTTTTTTTACTCCGTTTTTCTTCAGTATTTTTTAAATAGTTTTTTTCTCAGTTTTTCTGCTCAGTTTTTCTGCTCAGTTTTTTCTTCAGTTTTTTTTCTCAGTTCTTTTTATCACAGTTTTTTTCACAGTTTTTTTCTAAGTTTTTCTTCAGTTTTTTCAGTCGTTTTTTCTCAATTTTTCTTCTCAGTTTTTTTACTCCGTTTTTCTTCAGTATTTTTTAAATAGTTTTTTTTCTCAGTTTTTCTGCTCAGTTTTTCTGCTCAGTTTTTTCTTCAGTTTTTTTTCTCTTCTTTTTTTCACAGTTTTTTTCTAAGTTTTTCTTCAGTTTTTTCAGTCGTTTTTTCTCAATTTTTGTTCTCAGTTTTTTTCCTCCGTTTTTCTTCAGTTTTTTTAAATAGTTTTTTTTCTCAGTTTTTCTGCTCAGTTTTTCTGCTCAGTTTTTTCTCAGTTTTTTTTCTCAATTCTTTTTTTTCACAGTTCTGTGCACAGTTTTTTTCTAAGTTTTTCTTCAATTTTTTCAGTCTTTTTTTCTGTTTTTCTTCTCATTTTTTTCATCCGTTTTTCTTCAGTTTTGTTTCTCAGTTCTTTTTTTTCACAGTTTTTTTCATCCGTTTTTCTTCAGTTTTTTCAGTCGGTTTTCTCAATTTTTCTTCTCAGTTTTTTTACTCCGTTTTTCTTCAGTATTTTTTAATAGTTTTTTTCTCAGTTTTTCTGCTCAGTTTGCTGCTCAGTTTTTTCTTCAGTTTTTTTTCTCAGTTCTTTTTTTTCACAGTTTTTTTCTGTTTTTCTTCAGTTTTTTCAGTCGTTTTTTCTCAATTTTTCTTCTCAGTTTTTTTACTCCGTTTTTCTTCAGTATTTTTTTCAGTTTTTTTCTCAGTTTTTCTGCTCAGTTTTTCTGCTCAGTTTTTTCTTCAGTTTTTTTTCTCAGTTCTTTTTTTTCACAGTTTTGTGCACAGTTTTTTCTAAATTTTTCTTCAGTTTTTTTTCTCCGTTCTTTTTTTTCTTCAGTTTTTTTCAGTCGTTTTTCTCAATTTTTCTTCTCAGTTTTTTTACTCCGTTTTTCTTCAGTATTTTTTTAATAGTTTTATTCTCAGTTTTTCTGCTCAATTTTTCTGCTCAGTTTTTTCTCAGTTTTTTCTCTCAATTATTTTTTTTCACACTTTTGTGCACAGTGTTTTTCTAAGTTTTTCTTCAGTTTTTTTTCTCAATTCTTTTTTTTCACAGTTTTTTTCACAGTTTTTTTCTAAGTTTTTCTTCAGTTTTTTCAGTCGTTTTTTCTCAATTTTTCTTCTCAGTTTTTTTACTCCGTTTTTCTTCAGTATTTTTTTCATAGTTTTTTTCTCAGTTTTTCTGCTCAGTTTTTCTGCTCAGTTTTTTCTTCAGTTTTTTTTCTCAGTTTTTTTTTCCAGAGTTTTGTGCACAGTTTTTTTCTAAATTTTTCTTCGGTTTTTTTTCTCCGTTCTTTTTTTTCTTCAGTTTTTTCAGTCGTTTTTCTCAATTTTTCTTCAGTTTTTTTACTCCGTTTTTCTTCATTATTTTTTTGATAGTTTTTTTTCTCAGTTTTTCTGCTGTTTTTCTGCTCAGTTTTTTCTTCAGTTTTTTTCTCAGTTCTTTTTTTCACAGTTTTTTTCACAGTTTTTTTCTAAGTTTTTCTTCAGTTTTTTCAGTCGTTTTTCTCAATTTTTCTTCAGTTTTTTTACTCCGTTTTTCTTCATTATTTTTTTGATAGTTTTTTTCTCAGTTTTTCTGCTCAGTTTTTCTGCTCAGTTTTTTCTTCAGTTTTTTTTCTCAGTTCTTTTTTTCACAGTTTTTTTCACAGTTTTTTTCTAAGTTTTTCTTCAGTTTTTTCAGTCGTTTTTACTCAATTTTTCTTCTCAGTTTTTTTACTCCGTTTTTCTTCAGTATTTTTTAAATAGTTTTTTTCTCAGTTTTTCTGCTCGGATTTTCTGCTCAGTTTTTTTTCTCAGTTCTTTTTTTCACAGTTTTTTTCAGAGTTTTTTTCTAAGTTTTTCTTCAGTTTTTTCAGTCGTTTTTCTCAATTTTTCTTCTCAGTTTTTTTACTCCGTTTTTCTTCAGTATTTTTTTAATAGATTTTTTCTCAGTTTTTCTGCTCAGTTTTTCTGCTCAGTTTTTTCTTCAGTTTTTTTTCTCAGTTCTTTTTATCACAGTTTTTTTCTAAGTTTTTCTTCAGTTTTTTCAGTCGTTTTTTCTCAATTTTTCTTCTCAGTTTTTTTACTCCGTTTTTCTTCAGTATATTTTAAATAGTTTTTTTCTCAGTTTTTCTGCTCAGTTTTTCTGCTCAGTTTTTTCTTCAGTTTTTTTTCTCAGTTCTTTTTTTCACAGTTTTTTTCACAGTTTTTTTCTAAGTTTTTCTTCAGTTTTTTCAGTCGTTTTTCTCAATTTTTCTTCTCAGTTTTTTTTCTCCGTTTTTCTTCAGTATTTTTTTAATAGTTTTTTTTCTCAGTTTTTCTGCTCAGTTTTTCTGCTCAGTTTTTTCTTCAGTTTTTTTTCTCAGTTCTTTTTATCACAGTTTTTTTCACAGTTTTTTTCTAAGTTTTTCTTCAGTTTTTTCAGTCGTTTTTTCTCAATTTTTCTTCTCAGTTTTTTTACTCCGTTTTTCTTCAGTATTTTTTTCATAGTTTTTTTCTCAGTTTTTCTGCTCAGTTTTTCTGCTCAGTTTTTTCTTCAGTTTTTTCTCTCAATTCTTTTTTTTCACACTTTTGTGCACAGTGTTTTTCTAAGTTTTTCTTCAGTTTTTTTTCTCAGTTCTTTTTTTTCACAGTTTTTTTCACAGTTTTTTTCTAAGTTTTTCTTCAGTTTTTTCAGTCGTTTTTTCTCAATTTTTCTTCTCAGTTTTTTTGCTCCGTTTTTCTTCAGTATTTTTTTAAATAGTTTTTTTTCTCAGTTTTTCTGCTCAGTTTTTCTGCTCAGTTTTTTCTCAGTTTTTTTTCTCAATTCTTTTTTTTCACAGTTCTGTGCACAGTTTTTTTCTAAGTTTTTCTTCAATTTTTTCAGTCTTTTTTTCTGTTTTTCTTCTCATTTTTTTCATCCGTTTTTCTTCAGTTTTGTTTCTCAGTTCTTTTTTTTCACAGTTTTTTTCATCCGTTTTTCTTCAGTTTTTTCAGTCGGTTTTCTCAATTTTTCTTCTCAGTTTTTTTACTCCGTTTTTCTTCAGTATTTTTTAATAGTTTTTTTCTCAGTTTTTCTGCTCAGTTTGCTGCTCAGTTTTTTCTTCAGTTTTTTTTCTCAGTTCTTTTTTTTCACAGTTTTTTTCTGTTTTTCTTCAGTTTTTTCAGTCGTTTTTTCTCAATTTTTCTTCTCAGTTTTTTTACTCCGTTTTTCTTCAGTATTTTTTTCAGTTTTTTTCTCAGTTTTTCTGCTCAGTTTTTCTGCTCAGTTTTTTCTTCAGTTTTTTTTCTCAGTTCTTTTTTTTCACAGTTTTGTGCACAGTTTTTTCTAAATTTTTCTTCAGTTTTTTTTCTCCGTTCTTTTTTTTCTTCAGTTTTTTTCAGTCGTTTTTCTCAATTTTTCTTCTCAGTTTTTTTACTCCGTTTTTCTTCAGTATTTTTTTAATAGTTTTATTCTCAGTTTTTCTGCTCAATTTTTCTGCTCAGTTTTTTCTCAGTTTTTTCTCTCAATTATTTTTTTTCACACTTTTGTGCACAGTGTTTTTCTAAGTTTTTCTTCAGTTTTTTTTCTCAATTCTTTTTTTTCACAGTTTTTTTCACAGTTTTTTTCTAAGTTTTTCTTCAGTTTTTTCAGTCGTTTTTTCTCAATTTTTCTTCTCAGTTTTTTTACTCCGTTTTTCTTCAGTATTTTTTTCATAGTTTTTTTCTCAGTTTTTCTGCTCAGTTTTTCTGCTCAGTTTTTTCTTCAGTTTTTTTTCTCAGTTTTTTTTTCCAGAGTTTTGTGCACAGTTTTTTTCTAAATTTTTCATCGGTTTTTTTTCTCCGTTCTTTTTTTTCTTCAGTTTTTTCAGTCGTTTTTCTCAATTTTTCTTCAGTTTTTTTACTCCGTTTTTCTTCATTATTTTTTTGATAGTTTTTTTTCTCAGTTTTTCTGCTGTTTTTCTGCTCAGTTTTTTCTTCAGTTTTTTTCTCAGTTCTTTTTTTCACAGTTTTTTTCACAGTTTTTTTCTAAGTTTTTCTTCAGTTTTTTCAGTCGTTTTTCTCAATTTTTCTTCAGTTTTTTTACTCCGTTTTTCTTCATTATTTTTTTGATAGTTTTTTTCTCAGTTTTTCTGCTCAGTTTTTCTGCTCAGTTTTTTCTTCAGTTTTTTTTCTCAGTTCTTTTTTTCACAGTTTTTTTCACAGTTTTTTTCTAAGTTTTTCTTCAGTTTTTTCAGTCGTTTTTACTCAATTTTTCTTCTCAGTTTTTTTACTCCGTTTTTCTTCAGTATTTTTTAAATAGTTTTTTTCTCAGTTTTTCTGCTCGGATTTTCTGCTCAGTTTTTTTTCTCAGTTCTTTTTTTCACAGTTTTTTTCAGAGTTTTTTTCTAAGTTTTTCTTCAGTTTTTTCAGTCGTTTTTCTCAATTTTTCTTCTCAGTTTTTTTACTCCGTTTTTCTTCAGTATTTTTTTAATAGATTTTTTCTCAGTTTTTCTGCTCAGTTTTTCTGCTCAGTTTTTTCTTCAGTTTTTTTTCTCAGTTCTTTTTATCACAGTTTTTTTCTAAGTTTTTCTTCAGTTTTTTCAGTCGTTTTTTCTCAATTTTTCTTCTCAGTTTTTTTACTCCGTTTTTCTTCAGTATATTTTAAATAGTTTTTTTCTCAGTTTTTCTGCTCAGTTTTTCTGCTCAGTTTTTTCTTCAGTTTTTTTTCTCAGTTCTTTTTTTCACAGTTTTTTTCACAGTTTTTTTCTAAGTTTTTCTTCAGTTTTTTCAGTCGTTTTTCTCAATTTTTCTTCTCAGTTTTTTTTCTCCGTTTTTCTTCAGTATTTTTTTAATAGTTTTTTTTCTCAGTTTTTCTGCTCAGTTTTTCTGCTCAGTTTTTTCTTCAGTTTTTTTTCTCAGTTCTTTTTATCACAGTTTTTTTCACAGTTTTTTTCTAAGTTTTTCTTCAGTTTTTTCAGTCGTTTTTTCTCAATTTTTCTTCTCAGTTTTTTTACTCCGTTTTTCTTCAGTATTTTTTTCATAGTTTTTTTCTCAGTTTTTCTGCTCAGTTTTTCTGCTCAGTTTTTTCTTCAGTTTTTTCTCTCAATTCTTTTTTTTCACACTTTTGTGCACAGTGTTTTTCTAAGTTTTTCTTCAGTTTTTTTTCTCAGTTCTTTTTTTTCACAGTTTTTTTCACAGTTTTTTTCTAAGTTTTTCTTCAGTTTTTTCAGTCGTTTTTTCTCAATTTTTCTTCTCAGTTTTTTTGCTCCGTTTTTCTTCAGTATTTTTTTGATAGTTTTTTTCTCAGTTTTTCTGCTCAGTTTTTCTGCTCAGTTTTTTCTTCAGTTTTTTTTCTCAGTTCTTTTTGTCACAGTTTTTTTCACAGTTTTTTTCTAAGTTTTTCTTCAGTTTTTTTCAGTCGTTTTTACTCAATTTTTCTTCTCAGTTTTTTTACTCCGTTTTTCTTCAGTATTTTTTTGATAGTTTTTTTCTCAGTTTTTCTGCTCAGTTTTTCTGCTCAGTTTTTTCTTCAGTTTTTTTTCTCAGTTCTTTTTTTCACAGTTTTTTTCACAGTTTTTTTCTAAGTTTTTCTTCAGTTTTTTCAGTCGTTTTTACTCAATTTATCTTCTCAGTTTTTTTACTCCGTTTTTCTTCAGTATTTTTTAAATAGTTTTTTTCTCAGTTTTTCTGCTCAGTTTTTCTGCTCAGTTTTTTCTTCAGTTTTTTTTCTCAGTTCTTTTTATCACAGTTTTTTTCACAGTTTTTTTCTAAGTTTTTCTTCAGTTTTTTCAGTCGTTTTTTCTCAATTTTTCTTCTCAGTTTTTTTACTCCGTTTTTCTTCAGTATTTTTTAAATAGTTTTTTTTCTCAGTTTTTCTGCTCAGTTTTTCTGCTCAGTTTTTTCTTCAGTTTTTTTTCTCTTCTTTTTTTCACAGTTTTTTTCTAAGTTTTTCTTCAGTTTTTTCAGTCGTTTTTTCTCAATTTTTGTTCTCAGTTTTTTTCCTCCGTTTTTCTTCAGTTTTTTTAAATAGTTTTTTTTCTCAGTTTTTCTGCTCAGTTTTTCTGCTCAGTTTTTTCTCAGTTTTTTTTCTCAATTCTTTTTTTTCACAGTTCTGTGCACAGTTTTTTTCTAAGTTTTTCTTCAATTTTTTCAGTCTTTTTTTCTGTTTTTCTTCTCATTTTTTTCATCCGTTTTTCTTCAGTTTTGTTTCTCAGTTCTTTTTTTTCACAGTTTTTTTCATCCGTTTTTCTTCAGTTTTTTCAGTCGGTTTTCTCAATTTTTCTTCTCAGTTTTTTTAC
The DNA here is from genome assembly GCF_044704955.1 of Pristiophorus japonicus. Classification (NCBI taxonomy): domain Eukaryota; kingdom Metazoa; phylum Chordata; class Chondrichthyes; family Pristiophoridae; genus Pristiophorus; species Pristiophorus japonicus. Next base: position 47,209 of record NW_027252177.1, on the reverse strand, counting down.
TCCGTTTTTCTTCAGTATTTTTTAATAGTTTTTTTCTCAGTTTTTCTGCTCAGTTTGCTGCTCAGTTTTTTCTTCAGTTTTTTTTCTCAGTTCTTTTTTTTCACAGTTTTTTTCTGTTTTTCTTCAGTTTTTTCAGTCGTTTTTTCTCAATTTTTCTTCTCAGTTTTTTTACTCCTTTTTTCTTCAGTATTTTTTTCAGTTTTTTTCTCAGTTTTTCTGCTCAGTTTTTCTGCTCAGTTTTTTCTTCAGTTTTTTTTCTCAGTTCTTTTTTTTCACAGTTTTGTGCACAGTTTTTTCTAAATTTTTCTTCAGTTTTTTTTCTCCGTTCTTTTTTTTCTTCAGTTTTTTTCAGTCGTTTTTCTCAATTTTTCTTCTCAGTTTTTTTACTCCGTTTTTCTTCAGTATTTTTTTAATAGTTTTATTCTCAGTTTTTCTGCTCAATTTTTCTGCTCAGTTTTTTCTCAGTTTTTTCTCTCAATTATTTTTTTTCACACTTTTGTGCACAGTGTTTTTCTAAGTTTTTCTTCAGTTTTTTTTCTCAATTCTTTTTTTTCACAGTTTTTTTCACAGTTTTTTTCTAAGTTTTTCTTCAGTTTTTTCAGTCGTTTTTTCTCAATTTTTCTTCTCAGTTTTTTTACTCCGTTTTTCTTCAGTATTTTTTTCATAGTTTTTTTCTCAGTTTTTCTGCTCAGTTTTTCTGCTCAGTTTTTTCTTCAGTTTTTTTTCTCAGTTTTTTTTTCCAGAGTTTTGTGCACAGTTTTTTTCTAAATTTTTCTTCGGTTTTTTTTCTCCGTTCTTTTTTTTCTTCAGTTTTTTCAGTCGTTTTTCTCAATTTTTCTTCAGTTTTTTTACTCCGTTTTTCTTCATTATTTTTTTGATAGTTTTTTTTCTCAGTTTTTCTGCTGTTTTTCTGCTCAGTTTTTTCTTCAGTTTTTTTCTCAGTTCTTTTTTTCACAGTTTTTTTCACAGTTTTTTTCTAAGTTTTTCTTCAGTTTTTTCAGTCGTTTTTCTCAATTATTCTTCAGTTTTTTTACTCCGTTTTTCTTCATTATTTTTTTGATAGTTTTTTTCTCAGTTTTTCTGCTCAGTTTTTCTGCTCAGTTTTTTCTTCAGTTTTTTTTCTCAGTTCTTTTTTTCACAGTTTTTTTCACAGTTTTTTTCTAAGTTTTTCTTCAGTTTTTTCAGTCGTTTTTACTCAATTTTTCTTCTCAGTTTTTTTACTCCGTTTTTCTTCAGTATTTTTTAAATAGTTTTTTTCTCAGTTTTTCTGCTCGGATTTTCTGCTCAGTTTTTTTTCTCAGTTCTTTTTTTCACAGTTTTTTTCAGAGTTTTTTTCTAAGTTTTTCTTCAGTTTTTTCAGTCGTTTTTCTCAATTTTTCTTCTCAGTTTTTTTACTCCGTTTTTCTTCAGTATTTTTTTAATAGATTTTTTCTCAGTTTTTCTGCTCAGTTTTTCTGCTCAGTTTTTTCTTCAGTTTTTTTTCTCAGTTCTTTTTATCACAGTTTTTTTCTAAGTTTTTCTTCAGTTTTTTCAGTCGTTTTTTCTCAATTTTTCTTCTCAGTTTTTTTACTCCGTTTTTCTTCAGTATATTTTAAATAGTTTTTTTCTCAGTTTTTCTGCTCAGTTTTTCTGCTCAGTTTTTTCTTCAGTTTTTTTTCTCAGTTCTTTTTTTCACAGTTTTTTTCACAGTTTTTTTCTAAGTTTTTCTTCAGTTTTTTCAGTCGTTTTTCTCAATTTTTCTTCTCAGTTTTTTTTCTCCGTTTTTCTTCAGTATTTTTTTAATAGTTTTTTTTCTCAGTTTTTCTGCTCAGTTTTTCTGCTCAGTTTTTTCTTCAGTTTTTTTTCTCAGTTCTTTTTATCACAGTTTTTTTCACAGTTTTTTTCTAAGTTTTTCTTCAGTTTTTTCAGTCGTTTTTTCTCAATTTTTCTTCTCAGTTTTTTTACTCCGTTTTTCTTCAGTATTTTTTTCATAGTTTTTTTCTCAGTTTTTCTGCTCAGTTTTTCTGCTCAGTTTTTTCTTCAGTTTTTTCTCTCAATTCTTTTTTTTCACACTTTTGTGCACAGTGTTTTTCTAAGTTTTTCTTCAGTTTTTTTTCTCAGTTCTTTTTTTTCACAGTTTTTTTCACAGTTTTTTTCTAAGTTTTTCTTCAGTTTTTTCAGTCGTTTTTTCTCAATTTTTCTTCTCAGTTTTTTTGCTCCGTTTTTCTTCAGTATTTTTTTGATAGTTTTTTTCTCAGTTTTTCTGCTCAGTTTTTCTGCTCAGTTTTTTCTTCAGTTTTTTTTCTCAGTTCTTTTTGTCACAGTTTTTTTCACAGTTTTTTTCTAAGTTTTTCTTCAGTTTTTTTCAGTCGTTTTTACTCAATTTTTCTTCTCAGTTTTTTTACTCCGTTTTTCTTCAGTATTTTTTTGATAGTTTTTTTCTCAGTTTTTCTGCTGTTTTTCTGCTCAGTTTTTTCTTCAGTTTTTTTTCTCAGTTCTTTTTTTCACAGTTTTTTTAACAGTTTTTTTCTAAGTTTTTCTTCAGTTTTTTCAGTCGTTTTTACTCAATTTTTCTTCTCAGTTTTTTTACTCCGTTTTTCTTCAGTATTTTTTAAATAGTTTTTTTCTCAGTTTTTCTGCTCAGTTTTTCTGCTCAGTTTTTTCTTCAGTTTTTTTTCTCAGTTCTTTTTATCACAGTTTTTTTCACAGTTTTTTTCTAAGTTTTTCTTCAGTTTTTTCAGTCGTTTTTTCTCAATTTTTCTTCTCAGTTTTTTTACTCCGTTTTTCTTCAGTATATTTTAAATAGTTTTTTTCTCAGTTTTTCTGCTCAGTTTTTCTGCTCAGTTTTTTCTTCAGTTTTTTTTCTCAGTTCTTTTTTTCACAGTTTTTTTCACAGTTTTTTTCTAAGTTTTTCTTCAGTTTTTTCAGTCGTTTTTACTCAATTTTTCTTCTCAGTTTTTTTACTCCGTTTTTCTTCAGTATTTTTTAAATAGTTTTTTTCTCAGTTTTTCTGCTCAGTTTTTCTGCTCAGTTTTTTTTCTCAGTTCTTTTTTTCACAGTTTTTTTCACAGTTTTTTTCTAAGTTTTTCTTCAGTTTTTTCAGTCGTTTTTTCTCAATTTTTCTTCTCAGTTTTTTTCCTCCGTTTTTCTTCAGTTTTTTAAATAGTTTTTTTTCTCAGTTTTTCTGATCAGTTTTTCTGCTCAGTTTTTTCTCAGTTTTTTTCTCAATTCTTTTTTTTCACAGTTCTGTGCACAGTTTTTTTCTAAGTTTTTCTTCAATTTTTTCAGTCTTTTTTTCTGTTTTTCTTCTCATTTTTTTCATCCGTTTTTCTTCAGTTTTGTTTCTCAGTTCTTTTTTTTCACAGTTTTTTTCATCCGTTTTTCTTCAGTTTTTTCAGTCGGTTTTCTCAATTTTTCTTCTCAGATTTTTTACTCCGTTTTTCTTCAGTATTTTTTTAATAGTTTTTTTCTCAGTTTTTCTGCTCAGTTTTCTGCTCAGTTTTTTCTTCAGTTTTTTTTCTCAGTTCTTTTTTTCACAGTTTTTTTCTAAGTTTTTCTTCAGTTTTTTCAGTCTTTTTTTCTAAATTTTTCTTCAGTTTTTTTTCTCCGTCCTTTTTTTTCTTCAGTTTTTTCAGTCGTTTTTTCTCAATTTTTCTTCTCAGTTTTTTTACTCCGTTTTTCTTCAGTATATTTTAAATAGTTTTTTTCTCAGTTTTTCTGCTCAGTTTTTCTGCTCAGTTTTTTCTTCAGTTTTTTTTCTCAGTTCTTTTTTTCACAGTTTTTTTCACAGTTTTTTTCTAAGTTTTTCTTCAGTTTTTTCAGTCGTTTTTACTCAATTTTTCTTCTCAGTTTTTTTACTCCGTTTTTCTTCAGTATTTTTTAAATAGTTTTTTTCTCAGTTTTTCTGCTCAGTTTTTCTGCTCAGTTTTTTTCTCAGTTCTTTTTTTCACAGTTTTTTTCATCCGTTTTTCTTCAGTTTTTTCAGTCGGTTTTCTCAATTTTTCTTCTCAGTTTTTTTACTCCGTTTTTCTTCAGTATTTTTTTAATAGTTTTTTTCTCAGTTTTTCTGCTCAGTTTGCTGCTCAGTTTTTTCTTCAGTTTTTTTTCTCAGTTCTTTTTTTTCACAGTTTTTTTCTGTTTTTCTTCAGTTTTTTCAGTCGTTTTTCTCAATTTTTCTTCTCAGTTTTTTTACTCCGTTTTTCTTCAGTATTTTTTTCAGTTTTTTTCTCAGTTTTTCTGCTCAGTTTTTCTGCTCAGTTTTTTCTTCAGTTTTTTTTCTCAGTTCTTTTTTTTCACAGTTTTGTGCACAGTTTTTTCTAAATTTTTCTTCAGTTTTTTTTCTCCGTTCTTTTTTTTCTTCAGTTTTTTTCAGTCGTTTTTCTCAATTTTTCTTCTCAGTTTTTTTACTCCGTTTTTCTTCAGTATTTTTTTAATAGTTTTATTCTCAGTTTTTCTGCTCAATTTTTCTGCTCAGTTTTTTCTCAGTTTTTTCTCTCAATTATTTTTTTTCACACTTTTGTGCACAGTGTTTTTCTAAGTTTTCTTCAGTTTTTTTTCTCAATTCTTTTTTTTCACAGTTTTTTTCACAGTTTTTTTCTAAGTTTTTCTTCAGTTTTTTCAGTCGTTTTTTCTCAATTTTTCTTCTCAGTTTTTTTACTCCGTTTTTCTTCAGTATTTTTTTCATAGTTTTTTTCTCAGTTTTTCTGCTCAGTTTTTCTGCTCATTTTTTTCTTCAGTTTTTTTTCTCAGTTTTTTTTTCCAGAGTTTTGTGCACAGTTTTTTTCTAAATTTTTGTTCGGTTTTTTTTCTCCGTTCTTTTTTTTCTTCAGTTTTTTCAGTCGTTTTTCTCAATTTTTCTTCTCAGTTTTTTTACTCCGTTTTTCTTCAGTATTTTTTTGATAGTTTTTTTCTCAGTTTTTCTGCTGTTTTTCTGCTCAGTTTTTTCTTCAGTTTTTTTCACAGTTCTTTTTTTCAGAGTTTTTTTCTAAGTTTTTCTTCAGTTTTTTCAGTCGTTTTTCTCAATTTTTCTTCTCAGTTTTTTTACTCCGTTTTTCTTCAGTATTTTTTTAATAGATTTTTTCTCAGTTTTTCTGCTCAGTTTTTCTGCTCAGTTTTTTCTTCAGTTTTTTTTCTCAGTTCTTTTTATCACAGTTTTTTTCTAAGTTTTTCTTCAGTTTTTTCAGTCGTTTTTTCTCAATTTTTCTTCTCAGTTTTTTTACTCCGTTTTTCTTCAGTATATTTTAAATAGTTTTTTTCTCAGTTTTTCTGCTCAGTTTTTCTGCTCAGTTTTTTCTTCAGTTTTTTTTCTCAGTTCTTTTTTTCACAGTTTTTTTCACAGTTTTTTTCTAAGTTTTTCTTCAGTTTTTTCAGTCGTTTTTACTCAATTTTTCTTCTCAGTTTTTTTACTCCGTTTTTCTTCAGTATTTTTTAAATAGTTTTTTTCTCAGTTTTTCTGCTCAGTTTTTCTGCTCAGTTTTTTTTCTCAGTTCTTTTTTTCACAGTTTTTTTCACAGTTTTTTTCTAAGTTTTTCTTCAGTTTTTTCAGTCGTTTTTCTCAATTTTTCTTCTCAGTTTTTTTCTCCGTTTTTCTTCAGTATTTTTTTAATAGTTTTTTTTCTCAGTTTTTCTGCTCAGTTTTTCTGCTCAGTTTTTTCTTCAGTTTTTTTTCTCAGTTCTTTTTATCACAGTTTTTTTCACAGTTTTTTTCTAAGTTTTTCTTCAGTTTTTTCAGTCGTTTTTTCTCAATTTTTCTTCTCAGTTTTTTTACTCCGTTTTTCTTCAGTATTTTTTTCATAGTTTTTTTCTCAGTTTTTCTGCTCAGTTTTTCTGCTCAGTTTTTTCTTCAGTTTTTTCTCTCAATTCTTTTTTTTCACACTTTTGTGCACAGTGTTTTTCTAAGTTTTTCTTCAGTTTTTTTTCTCAGTTCTTTTTTTTCACAGTTTTTTTCACAGTTTTTTTCTAAGTTTTTCTTCAGTTTTTTCAGTCGTTTTTTCTCAATTTTTCTTCTCAGTTTTTTTACTCCGTTTTTCTTCAGTATTTTTTTGATAGTTTTTTTCTCAGTTTTTCTGCTCAGTTTTTCTGCTCAGTTTTTTCTTCAGTTTTTTTTCTCAGTTCTTTTTGTCACAGTTTTTTTCACAGTTTTTTTCTAAGTTTTTCTTCAGTTTTTTTCAGTCGTTTTTACTCAATTTTTCTTCTCAGTTTTTTTACTCCGTTTTTCTTCAGTATTTTTTTGATAGTTTTTTTCTCAGTTTTTCTGCTGTTTTTCTGCTCAGTTTTTTCTTCAGTTTTTTTTCTCAGTTCTTTTTTTCACAGTTTTTTTAACAGTTTTTTTCTAAGTTTTTCTTCAGTTTTTTCAGTCGTTTTTACTCAATTTTTCTTCTCAGTTTTTTTACTCCGTTTTTCTTCAGTATTTTTTAAATAGTTTTTTTCTCAGTTTTTCTGCTCAGTTTTTCTGCTCAGTTTTTTCTTCAGTTTTTTTTCTCAGTTCTTTTTATCACAGTTTTTTTCACAGTTTTTTTCTAAGTTTTTCTTCAGTTTTTTCAGTCGTTTTTTCTCAATTTTTCTTCTCAGTTTTTTTACTCCGTTTTTCTTCAGTATATTTTAAATAGTTTTTTTCTCAGTTTTTCTGCTCAGTTTTTCTGCTCAGTTTTTTCTTCAGTTTTTTTTCTCAGTTCTTTTTTTCACAGTTTTTTTCACAGTTTTTTTCTAAGTTTTTCTTCAGTTTTTTCAGTCGTTTTTACTCAATTTTTCTTCTCAGTTTTTTTACTCCGTTTTTCTTCAGTATTTTTTAAATAGTTTTTTTCTCAGTTTTTCTGCTCAGTTTTTCTGCTCAGTTTTTTTTCTCAGTTCTTTTTTTCACAGTTTTTTTCACAGTTTTTTTCTAAGTTTTTCTTCAGTTTTTTCAGTCGTTTTTTCTCAATTTTTCTTCTCAGTTTTTTTACTCCGTTTTTCTTCAGTATATTTTAAATAGTTTTTTTCTCAGTTTTTCTGCTCAGTTTTTCTGCTCAGTTTTTTCTTCAGTTCTTTTTCTCAGTTCTTTTTTTCACAGTTTTTTTCACAGTTTTTTTCTAAGTTTTTCTTCAGTTTTTTCAGTCGTTTTTTCTCAATTTTTCTTCTCAGTTTTTTTCCTCCGTTTTTCTTCAGTTTTTTAAATAGTTTTTTTTCTCAGTTTTTCTGATCAGTTTTTCTGCTCAGTTTTTTCTCAGTTTTTTTCTCAATTCTTTTTTTTCACAGTTCTGTGCACAGTTTTTTTCTAAGTTTTTCTTCAATTTTTTCAGTCTTTTTTTCTGTTTTTCTTCTCATTTTTTTCATCCGTTTTTCTTCAGTTTTGTTTCTCAGTTCTTTTTTTTCACAGTTTTTTTCATCCGTTTTTCTTCAGTTTTTTCAGTCGGTTTTCTCAATTTTTCTTCTCAGATTTTTTACTCCGTTTTTCTTCAGTATTTTTTTAATAGTTTTTTTCTCAGTTTTTCTGCTCAGTTTTCTGCTCAGTTTTTTCTTCAGTTTTTTTTCTCAGTTCTTTTTTTCACAGTTTTTTTCTAAGTTTTTCTTCAGTTTTTTCAGTCTTTTTTTCTAAATTTTTCTTCAGTTTTTTTTCTCCGTCCTTTTTTTTCTTCAGTTTTTTCAGTCGTTTTTTCTCAATTTTTCTTCTCAGTTTTTTTACTCCGTTTTTCTTCAGTATATTTTAAATAGTTTTTTTCTCAGTTTTTCTGCTCAGTTTTTCTGCTCAGTTTTTTCTTCAGTTTTTTTTCTCAGTTCTTTTTTTCACAGTTTTTTTCAGTTTTTTTCTAAGTTTTTCTTCAGTTTTTTCAGTCGTTTTTACTCAATTTTTCTTCTCAGTTTTTTTACTCCGTTTTTCTTCAGTATTTTTTAAATAGTTTTTTTCTCAGTTTTTCTGCTCAGTTTTTCTGCTCAGTTTTTTTCTCAGTTCTTTTTTTCACAGTTTTTTTCATCCGTTTTTCTTCAGTTTTTTCAGTCGGTTTTCTCAATTTTTCTTCTCAGTTTTTTTACTCCGTTTTTCTTCAGTATTTTTTTAATAGTTTTTTTCTCAGTTTTTCTGCTCAGTTTGCTGCTCAGTTTTTTCTTCAGTTTTTTTTCTCAGTTCTTTTTTTTCACAGTTTTTTTCTGTTTTTCTTCAGTTTTTTCAGTCGTTTTTCTCAATTTTTCTTCTCAGTTTTTTTACTCCGTTTTTCTTCAGTATTTTTTTCAGTTTTTTTCTCAGTTTTTCTGCTCAGTTTTTCTGCTCAGTTTTTTCTTCAGTTTTTTTTCTCAGTTCTTTTTTTTCACAGTTTTGTGCACAGTTTTTTCTAAATTTTTCTTCAGTTTTTTTTCTCCGTTCTTTTTTTTCTTCAGTTTTTTTCAGTCGTTTTTCTCAATTTTTCTTCTCAGTTTTTTTACTCCGTTTTTCTTCAGTATTTTTTTAATAGTTTTATTCTCAGTTTTTCTGCTCAATTTTTCTGCTCAGTTTTTTCTCAGTTTTTTCTCTCAATTATTTTTTTTTACACTTTTGTGCACAGTGTTTTTCTAAGTTTTTCTTCAGTTTTTTTTCTCAATTCTTTTTTTTCACAGTTTTTTTCACAGTTTTTTTCTAAGTTTTTCTTCAGTTTTTTCAGTCGTTTTTTCTCAATTTTTCTTCTCAGTTTTTTTACTCCGTTTTTCTTCAGTATTTTTTTCATAGTTTTTTTCTCAGTTTTTCTGCTCAGTTTTTCTGCTCATTTTTTTCTTCAGTTTTTTTTCTCAGTTTTTTTTTCCAGAGTTTTGTGCACAGTTTTTTTCTAAATTTTTGTTCGGTTTTTTTTCTCCGTTCTTTTTTTTCTTCAGTTTTTTCAGTCGTTTTTCTCAATTTTTCTTCTCAGTTTTTTTACTCCGTTTTTCTTCAGTATTTTTTTGATAGTTTTTTTCTCAGTTTTTCTGCTGTTTTTCTGCTCAGTTTTTTCTTCAGTTTTTTTCTCAGTTCTTTTTTTCACAGTTTTTTTCACAGTTTTTTTCTAAGTTTTTCTTCAGTTTTTTCAGTCGTTTTTCTCAATTTTTCTTCTCAGTTTTTTTACTCCGTTTTTCTTCAGTATTTTTTTGATAGTTTTTTTCTCAGTTTTTCTGCTCAGTTTTTCTGCTCAGTTTTTTCTTCAGTTTTTTTTCTCAGTTCTTTTTTTCACAGTTTTTTTCACAGTTTTTTTCTAAGTTTTTCTTCAGTTTTTTCAGTCGTTTTTACTCAATTTTTCTTCTCAGTTTTTTTACTCCGTTTTTCTTCAGTATTTTTTAAATAGTTTTTTTCTCAGTTTTTCTGCTCAGATTTTCTGCTCAGTTTTTTTTCTCAGTTCTTTTTTTCACAGTTTTTTTCATAGTTTTTTTCTCAGTTTTTCTGCTCAGTTTTTCTGCTCAGTTTTTTCTTCAGTTTTTTTCTCAGTTCTTTTTTTTCAGAGTTTTGTGCACAGTTTTTTTCTAAATTTTTCTTCAGTTTTTTTTCTCCGTTCTTTTTTTTCTTCAGTTTTTTCAGTCGTTTTTCTCAATTTTTCTTCTCAGTTTTTTTACTCCGTTTTTCTTCAGTATTTTTTTGATAGTTTTTTTCTCAGTTTTTCTGCTGTTTTTCTGCTCAGTTTTTTCTTCAGTTTTTTTTCTCAGTTCTTTTTTTCACAGTTTTTTTCACAGTTTTTTTCTAAGTTTTTCTTCAGTTTTTTCAGTCGTTTTTCTCAATTTTTCTTCTCAGTTTTTTTACTCCGTTTTTCTTCAGTATTTTTTAAATAGTTTTTTTCTCAGTTTTTCTGCTCAGTTTTTCTGCTCAGTTTTTTCTTCAGTTTTTTTTCTCAGTTCTTTTTTTTCACAGTTTTGTGCACAGTTTTTTCTAAATTTTTCTTCAGTTTTTTTTCTCCGTTCTTTTTTTTCTTCAGTTTTTTCAGTCGTTTTTCTCAATTTTTCTTCTCAGTTTTTTTACTCCGTTTTTCTTCAGTATTTTTTTAATAGTTTTATTCTCAGTTTTTCTGCTCAATTTTTCTGCTCAGTTTTTTCTCAGTTTTTTCTCTCAATTCTTTTTTTTCACACTTTTGTGCACAGTGTTTTTCTAAGTTTTTCTTCAGTTTTTTTTCTCAGTTCTTTTTTTTCACAGTTTTTTTCACAGTTTTTTTCTAAGTTTTTCTTCAGTTTTTTCAGTCGGTTTTTCTCAATTTTTCTTCTCAGTTTTTTTACTCCGTTTTTCTTCAGTATTTTTTTGATAGTTTTTTTCTCAGTTTTTCTGCTCAGTTTTTCTGCTCAGTTTTTTCTTCAGTTTTTTTTCTCAGTTCTTTTTTTCACAGTTTTTTTCACAGTTTTTTTCTAAGTTTTTCTTCAGTTTTTTCAGTCGTTTTTACTCAATTTTTCTTCTCAGTTTTTTTACTCCGTTTTTCTTCAGTATTTTTTTGATAGTTTTTTTCTCAGTTTTTCTGCTGTTTTTCTGCTCAGTTTTTTCTTCAGTTTTTTTTCTCAGTTCTTTTTTTCACAGTTTTTTTAACAGTTTTTTTCTAAGTTTTTCTTCAGTTTTTTCAGTCGTTTTTTCTCAATTTTTCTTCTCAGTTTTTTTACTCCGTTTTTCTTCAGTATATTTTAAATAGTTTTTTTCTCAGTTTTTCTGCTCAGTTTTTCTGCTCAGTTTTTTCTTCAGTTTTTTTTCTCAGTTCTTTTTGTCACAGTTTTTTTCACAGTTTTTTTCTAAGTTTTTCTTCAGTTTTTTCAGTCGTTTTTACTCAATTTTTCTTCTCAGTTTTTTTACTCCGTTTTTCTTCAGTATTTTTTTGATAGTTTTTTTCTCAGTTTTTCTGCTGTTTTTCTGCTCAGTTTTTTCTTCAGTTTTTTTTCTCAGTTCTTTTTTTCACAGTTTTTTTAACAGTTTTTTTCTAAGTTTTTCTTCAGTTTTTTCAGTCGTTTTTACTCAATTTTTCTTCTCAGTTTTTTTACTCCGTTTTTCTTCAGTATTTTTTAAATAGTTTTTTTCTCAGTTTTTCTGCTCAGTTTTTCTGCTCAGTTTTTTCTTCAGTTTTTTTTCTCAGTTCTTTTTTATCACAGTTTTTTTCACAGTTTTTTTCTAAGTTTTTCTTCAGTTTTTTCAGTCGTTTTTTCTCAATTTTTCTTCTCAGTTTTTTTACTCCGTTTTTCTTCAGTATATTTTAAATAGTTTTTTTCTCAGTTTTTCTGCTCAGTTTTTCTGCTCAGTTTTTTCTTCAGTTTTTTTTCTCAGTTCTTTTTTTCACAGTTTTTTTCACAGTTTTTTTCTAAGTTTTTCTTCAGTTTTTTCAGTCGTTTTTACTCAATTTTTCTTCTCAGTTTTTTTACTCCGTTTTTCTTCAGTATTTTTTAAATAGTTTTTTTCTCAGTTTTTCTGCTCAGTTTTTCTGCTCAGTTTTTTTTCTCAGTTCTTTTTTTCACAGTTTTTTTCACAGTTTTTTTCTAAGTTTTTCTTCAGTTATTCAGTCGTTTTTTCTCAATTTTTCTTCTCAGTTTTTTTACTCCGTTTTTCTTCAGTATATTTTAAATAGTTTTTTTCTCAGTTTTTCTGCTCAATTTTTCTGCTCAGTTTTTTCTTCAGTTCTTTTTCTCAGTTCTTTTTTTCACAGTTTTTTTCACAGTTTTTTTCTAAGTTTTTCTTCAGTTTTTTCAGTCGTTTTTTCTCAATTTTTCTTCTCAGTTTTTTTCCTCCGTTTTTCTTCAGTTTTTTAAATAGTTTTTTTTCTCAGTTTTTCTGATCAGTTTTTCTGCTCAGTTTTTACTCAGTTTTTTTCTCAATTCTTTTTTTTCACAGTTCTGTGCACAGTTTTTTTCTAAGTTTTTCTTCAATTTTTTCAGTCTTTTTTTCTGTTTTTCTTCTCATTTTTTTCATCCGTTTTTCTTCAGTTTTGTTTCTCAGTTCTTTTTTTTCACAGTTTTTTTCATCCGTTTTTCTTCAGTTTTTTCAGTCGGTTTTCTCAATTTTTCTTCTCAGATTTTTTACTCCGTTTTTCTTCAGTATTTTTTTAATAGTTTTTTTCTCAGTTTTTCTGCTCAGTTTTCTGCTCAGTTTTTTCTTCAGTTTTTTTTCTCAGTTCTTTTTTTCACAGTTTTTTTCTAAGTTTTTCTTCAGTTTTTTCAGTCTTTTTTTCTAAATTTTTCTTCAGTTTTTTTTCTCCGTCCTTTTTTTTCTTCAGTTTTTTCAGTCGTTTTTTCTCAATTTTTCTTCTCAGTTTTTTTACTCCGTTTTTCTTCAGTATATTTTAAATAGTTTTTTTCTCAGTTTTTCTGCTCAGTTTTTCTGCTCAGTTTTTTCTTCAGTTTTTTTTCTCAGTTCTTTTTTTCACAGTTTTTTTCACAGTTTTTTTCTAAGTTTTTCTTCAGTTTTTTCAGTCGTTTTTACTCAATTTTTCTTCTCAGTTTTTTTACTCCGTTTTTCTTCAGTATTTTTTAAATAGTTTTTTTCTCAGTTTTTCTGCTCAGTTTTTCTGCTCAGTTTTTTTTCTCAGTTCTTTTTTTCACAGTTTTTTTCATCCGTTTTTCTTCAGTTTTTTCAGTCGGTTTTCTCAATTTTTCTTCTCAGTTTTTTTACTCCGTTTTTCTTCAGTATTTTTTTAATAGTTTTTTTTCTCAGTTTTTCTGCTCAGTTTGCTGCTCAGTTTTTTCTTCAGTTTTTTTTCTCAGTTCTTTTTTTTCACAGTTTTTTTCTGTTTTTCTTCAGTTTTTTCAGTCGTTTTTTCTCAATTTTTCTTCTCAGTTTTTTTACTCCGTTTTTCTTCAGTATTTTTTTCAGTTTTTTTCTCAGTTTTTCTGCTCAGTTTTTCTGCTCAGTTTTTTCTTCAGTTTTTTTTCTCAGTTCTTTTTTTTCACAGTTTTGTGCACAGTTTTTTCTAAATTTTTCTTCAGTTTTTTTTCTCCGTTCTTTTTTTTCTTCAGTTTTTTTCAGTCGTTTTTCTCAATTTTTCTTCTCAGTTTTTTTACTCCGTTTTTCTTCAGTATTTTTTTAATAGTTTTATTCTCAGTTTTTCTGCTCAATTTTTCTGCTCAGTTTTTTCTCAGTTTTTTCTCTCAATTATTTTTTTTCACACTTTTGTGCACAGTGTTTTTCTAAGTTTTTCTTCAGTTTTTTTTCTCAATTCTTTTTTTTCAGTTTTTTTCACAGTTTTTTTCTAAGTTTTTCTTCAGTTTTTTCAGTCGTTTTTTCTCAATTTTTCTTCTCAGTTTTTTTACTCCGTTTTTCTTCAGTATTTTTTTCATAGTTTTTTTCTCAGTTTTTCTGCTCAGTTTTTCTGCTCAGTTTTTTCTTCAGTTTTTTTTCTCAGTTTTTTTTTCCAGGGTTTTGTGCACAGTTTTTTTCTAAATTTTTCTTCAGTTTTTTTTCTCCGTTCTTTTTTTTCTTCAGTTTTTTCAGTCGTTTTTCTAAATTTTTCTTCTCAGTTTTTTTACTCCGTTTTTCTTCAGTATTTTTTTGATAGTTTTTTTCTCAGTTTTTCTGCTCAGTTTTTTCTTTAGTTTTTTTCTCAGTTCTTTTTTTCACAGTTTTTTTCACAGTTTTTTTCTAAGTTTTTCTTCAGTTTTTTCAGTCGTTTTTCTCAATTTTTCTTCTCAGTTTTTTTACTCCGTTTTTCTTCAGTATTTTTTTGATAGTTTTTTTCTCAGTTTTTCTGCTCAGTTTTTCTGCTCAGTTTTTTCTTCAGTTTTTTTTCTCAGTTCTTTTTTTCACAGTTTTTTTCACAGTTTTTTTCTAAGTTTTTCTTCAGTTTTTTCAGTCGTTTTTACTCAATTTTTCTTCTCAGTTTTTTTACTCCGTTTTTCTTCAGTATTTTTTAAATAGTTTTTTTCTCAGTTTTTCTGCTCAGATTTTCTGCTCAGTTTTTTTTCTCAGTTCTTTTTTTCACAGTTTTTTTCATAGTTTTTTTCTCAGTTTTTCTGCTCAGTTTTTCTGCTCAGTTTTTTCTTCAGTTTTTTTCTCAGTTCTTTTTTTTCAGAGTTTTGTGCACAGTTTTTTTCTAAATTTTTCTTCAGTTTTTTTTCTCCGTTCTTTTTTTTCTTCAGTTTTTTCAGTCGTTTTTCTCAATTTTTCTTCTCAGTTTTTTTACTCCGTTTTTCTTCAGTATTTTTTTGATAGTTTTTTTCTCAGTTTTTCTGCTGTTTTTCTGCTCAGTTTTTTCTTCAGTTTTTTTTCTCAGTTCTTTTTTTCACAGTTTTTTTCACAGTTTTTTTCTAAGTTTTTCTTCAGTTTTTTCAGTCGTTTTTCTCAATTTTTCTTCTCAGTTTTTTTACTCCGTTTTTCTTCAGTATTTTTTAAATAGTTTTTTTCTCAGTTTTTCTGCTCAGTTTTTCTGCTCAGTTTTTTCTTCAGTTTTTTTTCTCAGTTCTTTTTTTTCACAGTTTTGTGCACAGTTTTTTCTAAATTTTTCTTCAGTTTTTTTTCTCCGTTCTTTTTTTTCTTCAGTTTTTTCAGTCGTTTTTCTCAATTTTTCTTCTCAGTTTTTTTACTCCGTTTTTCTTCAGTATTTTTTTAATAGTTTTATTCTCAGTTTTTCTGCTCAATTTTTCTGCTCAGTTTTTTCTCAGTTTTTTCTCTCAATTCTTTTTTTTCACACTTTTGTGCACAGTGTTTTTCTAAGTTTTTCTTCAGTTTTTTTTCTCAGTTCTTTTTTTTCACAGTTTTTTTCACAGTTTTTTTCTAAGTTTTTCTTCAGTTTTTTCAGTCGGTTTTTCTCAATTTTTCTTCTCAGTTTTTTTACTCCGTTTTTCTTCAGTATTTTTTTGATAGTTTTTTTCTCAGTTTTTCTGCTCAGTTTTTCTGCTCAGTTTTTTCTTCAGTTTTTTTTCTCAGTTCTTGTTTTCACAGTTTTTTTCACAGTTTTTTTCTAAGTTTTTCTTCAGTTTTTTCAGTCGTTTTTACTCAATTTTTCTTCTCAGTTTTTTTACTCCGTTTTTCTTCAGTATTTTTTTGATAGTTTTTTTCTCAGTTTTTCTGCTGTTTTTCTGCTCAGTTTTTTCTTCAGTTTTTTTTCTCAGTTCTTTTTTTCACAGTTTTTTTAACAGTTTTTTTCTAAGTTTTTCTTCAGTTTTTTCAGTCGTTTTTTCTCAATTTTTCTTCTCAGTTTTTTTACTCCGTTTTTCTTCAGTATATTTTAAATAGGTTTTTTCTCAGTTTTTCTGCTCAGTTTTTCTGCTCAGTTTTTTCTTCAGTTTTTTTTCTCAGTTCTTTTTTTCTCAGTTCTTTTTTTCACAGTTTTTTTCTAAGTTTTTATTCAGTTTTTTCAGTCGTTTTTACTCAATTTTTCTTCTCAGTTTTTTTCCTCCGTTTTTCTTCAGTTTTTTAAATAGTTTTTTTTCTCAGTTTTTCTGATCAGTTTTTCTGCTCAGTTTTTTCTCAGTTTTTTTTCTCAATTCTTTTTTTTCACAGTTCTGTGCACAGTTTTTTTCTAAGTTTTTCTTCAATTTTTTCAGTCTTTTTTTCTGTTTTTCTTCTCATTTTTTTCATCCGTTTTTCTTCAGTTTTGTTTCTCAGTTCTTTTTTTTCACAGTTTTTTTCATCCGTTTTTCTTCAGTTTTTTCAGTCGGTTTTCTCAATTTTTCTTCTCAGTTTTTTTACTCCGTTTTTCTTCAGTATTTTTTTGATAGTTTTTTTCTCAGTTTTTCTGCTGTTTTTCTGCTCAGTTTTTTCTTCAGTTTTTTTTCTCAGTTCTTTTTTTCACAGTTTTTTTAACAGTTTTTTTCTAAGTTTTTCTTCAGTTTTTTCAGTCGTTTTTTCTCAATTTTTCTTCTCAGTTTTTTTACTCCGTTTTTCTTCAGTATATTTTAAATAGTTTTTTTCTCAGTTTTTCTGCTCAGTTTTTCTGCTCAGTTTTTTCTTCAGTTTTTTTTCTCAGTTCTTTTTGTCACAGTTTTTTTCACAGTTTTTTTCTAAGTTTTTCTTCAGTTTTTTCAGTCGTTTTTACTCAATTTTTCTTCTCAGTTTTTTTACTCCGTTTTTCTTCAGTATTTTTTTGATAGTTTTTTTCTCAGTTTTTCTGCTGTTTTTCTGCTCAGTTTTTTCTTCAGTTTTTTTTCTCAGTTCTTTTTTTCACAGTTTTTTTAACAGTTTTTTTCTAAGTTTTTCTTCAGTTTTTTCAGTCGTTTTTACTCAATTTTTCTTCTCAGTTTTTTTACTCCGTTTTTCTTCAGTATTTTTTAAATAGTTTTTTTCTCAGTTTTTCTGCTCAGTTTTTCTGCTCAGTTTTTTCTTCAGTTTTTTTTCTCAGTTCTTTTTTATCACAGTTTTTTTCACAGTTTTTTTCTAAGTTTTTCTTCAGTTTTTTCAGTCGTTTTTTCTCAATTTTTCTTCTCAGTTTTTTTACTCCGTTTTTCTTCAGTATATTTTAAATAGTTTTTTTCTCAGTTTTTCTGCTCAGTTTTTCTGCTCAGTTTTTTCTTCAGTTTTTTTTCTCAGTTCTTTTTTTCACAGTTTTTTTCACAGTTTTTTTCTAAGTTTTTCTTCAGTTTTTTCAGTCGTTTTTACTCAATTTTTCTTCTCAGTTTTTTTACTCCGTTTTTCTTCAGTATTTTTTAAATAGTTTTTTTCTCAGTTTTTCTGCTCAGTTTTTCTGCTCAGTTTTTTTTCTCAGTTCTTTTTTTCACAGTTTTTTTCACAGTTTTTTTCTAAGTTTTTCTTCAGTTATTCAGTCGTTTTTTCTCAATTTTTCTTCTCAGTTTTTTTACTCCGTTTTTCTTCAGTATATTTTAAATAGTTTTTTTCTCAGTTTTTCTGCTCAATTTTTCTGCTCAGTTTTTTCTTCAGTTCTTTTTCTCAGTTCTTTTTTTCACAGTTTTTTTCACAGTTTTTTTCTAAGTTTTTCTTCAGTTTTTTCAGTCGTTTTTTCTCAATTTTTCTTCTCAGTTTTTTTCCTCCGTTTTTCTTCAGTTTTTTAAATAGTTTTTTTTCTCAGTTTTTCTGATCAGTTTTTCTGCTCAGTTTTTTCTCAGTTTTTTTCTCAATTCTTTTTTTTCACAGTTCTGTGCACAGTTTTTTTCTAAGTTTTTCTTCAATTTTTTCAGTCTTTTTTTCTGTTTTTCTTCTCATTTTTTTCATCCGTTTTTCTTCAGTTTTGTTTCTCAGTTCTTTTTTTTCACAGTTTTTTTCATCCGTTTTTCTTCAGTTTTTTCAGTCGGTTTTCTCAATTTTTCTTCTCAGATTTTTTACTCCGTTTTTCTTCAGTATTTTTTTAATAGTTTTTTTCTCAGTTTTTCTGCTCAGTTTTCTGCTCAGTTTTTTCTTCAGTTTTTTTTCTCAGTTCTTTTTTTCACAGTTTTTTTCTAAGTTTTTCTTCAGTTTTTTCAGTCTTTTTTTCTAAATTTTTCTTCAGTTTTTTTTCTCCGTCCTTTTTTTTCTTCAGTTTTTTCAGTCGTTTTTTCTCAATTTTTCTTCTCAGTTTTTTTACTCCGTTTTTCTTCAGTATATTTTAAATAGTTTTTTTCTCAGTTTTTTTCTCAGTTTTTCTGCTCAGTTTTTCTGCTCAGTTTTTTTTCTCAGTTCTTTTTTTCACAGTTTTTTTCATCCGTTTTTCTTCAGTTTTTTCAGTCGGTTTTCTCAATTTTTCTTCTCAGTTTTTTTACTCCGTTTTTCTTCAGTATTTTTTTAATAGTTTTTTTCTCAGTTTTTCTGCTCAGTTTGCTGCTCAGTTTTTTCTTCAGTTTTTTTTCTCAGTTCTTTTTTTTCACAGTTTTTTTCTGTTTTTCTTCAGTTTTTTCAGTCGTTTTTTCTCAATTTTTCTTCTCAGTTTTTTTACTCCGTTTTTCTTCAGTATTTTTTTCAGTTTTTTTCTCAGTTTTTCTGCTCAGTTTTTCTGCTCAGTTTTTTCTTCAGTTTTTTTTCTCAGTTCTTTTTTTTCACAGTTTTGTGCACAGTTTTTTCTAAATTTTTCTTCAGTTTTTTTTCTCCGTTCTTTTTTTTCTTCAGTTTTTTTCAGTCGTTTTTCTCAATTTTTCTTCTCAGTTTTTTTACTCCGTTTTTCTTCAGTATTTTTTTAATAGTTTTATTCTCAGTTTTTCTGCTCAATTTTTCTGCTCAGTTTTTTCTCAGTTTTTTCTCTCAATTATTTTTTTTCACACTTTTGTGCACAGTGTTTTTCTAAGTTTTTCTTCAGTTTTTTTTCTCAATTCTTTTTTTTCAGTTTTTTTCACAGTTTTTTTCTAAGTTTTTCTTCAGTTTTTTCAGTCGTTTTTTCTCAATT
Organism: Pristiophorus japonicus; assembly: GCF_044704955.1. Classification (NCBI taxonomy): domain Eukaryota; kingdom Metazoa; phylum Chordata; class Chondrichthyes; family Pristiophoridae; genus Pristiophorus; species Pristiophorus japonicus. The sequence continues at coordinate 29,060 of NW_027252177.1, read as the reverse complement.
TTTCTTCTCAGTTTTTTTACTCCGTTTTTCTTCAGTATTTTTTTCATAGTTTTTTTCTCAGTTTTTCTGCTCAGTTTTTCTGCTCAGTTTTTTCTTCAGTTTTTTTTCTCAGTTTTTTTTTCCAGGGTTTTGTGCACAGTTTTTTTCTAAATTTTTCTTCGGTTTTTTTTCTCCGTTCTTTTTTTTCTTCAGTTTTTTCAGTCGTTTTTCTCAATTTTTCTTCTCAGTTTTTTTACTCCGTTTTTCTTCAGTATTTTTTTGATAGTTTTTTTCTCAGTTTTTCTGCTCAGTTTTTTCTTTAGTTTTTTTCTCAGTTCTTTTTTTCACAGTTTTTTTCACAGTTTTTTTCTAAGTTTTTCTTCAGTTTTTTCAGTCGTTTTTCTCAATTTTTCTTCTCAGTTTTTTTACTCCGTTTTTCTTCAGTATTTTTTTGATAGTTTTTTTCTCAGTTTTTCTGCTCAGTTTTTCTGCTCAGTTTTTTCTTCAGTTTTTTTTCTCAGTTCTTTTTTTCACAGTTTTTTTCACAGTTTTTTTCTAAGTTTTTCTTCAGTTTTTTCAGTCGTTTTTACTCAATTTTTCTTCTCAGTTTTTTTACTCCGTTTTTCTTCAGTATTTTTTAAATAGTTTTTTTCTCAGTTTTTCTGCTCAGATTTTCTGCTCAGTTTTTTTTCTCAGTTCTTTTTTTCACAGTTTTTTTCATAGTTTTTTTCTCAGTTTTTCTGCTCAGTTTTTCTGCTCAGTTTTTTCGTCAGTTTTTTTCTCAGTTCTTTTTTTTCAGAGTTTTGTGCACAGTTTTTTTCTAAATTTTTCTTCAGTTTTTTTTCTCCGTTCTTTTTTTTCTTCAGTTTTTTCAGTCGTTTTTCTCAATTTTTCTTCTCAGTTTTTTTACTCCGTTTTTCTTCAGTATTTTTTTGATAGTTTTTTTCTCAGTTTTTCTGCTGTTTTTCTGCTCAGTTTTTTCTTCAGTTTTTTTTCTCAGTTCTTTTTTTCACAGTTTTTTTCACAGTTTTTTTCTAAGTTTTTCTTCAGTTTTTTCAGTCGTTTTTCTCAATTTTTCTTCTCAGTTTTTTTACTCCGTTTTTCTTCAGTATTTTTTAAATAGTTTTTTTCTCAGTTTTTCTGCTCAGTTTTTCTGCTCAGTTTTTTCTTCAGTTTTTTTTCTCAGTTCTTTTTTTTCACAGTTTTGTGCACAGTTTTTTCTAAATTTTTCTTCAGTTTTTTTTCTCCGTTCTTTTTTTTCTTCAGTTTTTTCAGTCGTTTTTCTCAATTTTTCTTCTCAGTTTTTTTACTCCGTTTTTCTTCAGTATTTTTTTAATAGTTTTATTCTCAGTTTTTCTGCTCAATTTTTCTGCTCAGTTTTTTCTCAGTTTTTTCTCTCAATTCTTTTTTTTCACACTTTTGTGCACAGTGTTTTTCTAAGTTTTTCTTCAGTTTTTTTTCTCAGTTCTTTTTTTTCACAGTTTTTTTCACAGTTTTTTTCTAAGTTTTTCTTCAGTTTTTTCAGTCGGTTTTTCTCAATTTTTCTTCTCAGTTTTTTTACTCCGTTTTTCTTCAGTATTTTTTTGATAGTTTTTTTCTCAGTTTTTCTGCTCAGTTTTTCTGCTCAGTTTTTTCTTCAGTTTTTTTTCTCAGTTCTTTTTTTCACAGTTTTTTTCACAGTTTTTTTCTAAGTTTTTCTTCAGTTTTTTCAGTCGTTTTTACTCAATTTTTCTTCTCAGTTTTTTTACTCCGTTTTTCTTCAGTATTTTTTTGATAGTTTTTTTCTCAGTTTTTCTGCTGTTTTTCTGCTCAGTTTTTTCTTCAGTTTTTTTTCTCAGTTCTTTTTTTCACAGTTTTTTTAACAGTTTTTTTCTAAGTTTTTCTTCAGTTTTTTCAGTCGTTTTTACTCAATTTTTCTTCTCAGTTTTTTTCCTCCGTTTTTCTTCAGTTTTTTAAATAGTTTTTTTCTCAGTTTTTCTGATCAGTTTTTCTGCTCAGTTTTTTCTCAGTTTTTTTTCTCAATTCTTTTTTTTCACAGTTCTGTGCACAGTTTTTTTCTAAGTTTTTCTTCAATTTTTTCAGTCTTTTTTTCTGTTTTTCTTCTCATTTTTTTCATCCGTTTTTCTTCAGTTTTGTTTCTCAGTTCTTTTTTTTCACAGTTTTTTTCATCCGTTTTTCTTCAGTTTTTTCAGTCGGTTTTCTCAATTTTTCTTCTCAGTTTTTTTACTCGTTTTTCTTCAGTATTTTTTTAATAGTTTTTTTCTCAGTTTTTCTGCTCAGTTTTCTGCCTCAGTTTTTTCTTCAGTTTTTTTCTCAGTTCTTTTTTTCACAGTTTTTTTCTAAGTTTTTCTTCAGTTTTTTCAGTCTTTTTTTCTAAATTTTTCTTCAGTTTTTTTTCTCCGTCCTTTTTTTTCTTCAGTTTTTTCAGTCGTTTTTCTCAATTTTTCTTCTCAGTTTTTTTACTCCGTTTTTCTTCAGTATTTTTTTGATAGTTTTTTTTCTCAGTTTTTCTGCTCAGTTTTTCTGCTCAGTTTTTTCTTCAGTTTTTTTTCTCAGTTCTTTTTTTCACAGTTTTTTTCACAGTTTTTTTCTAAGTTTTTCTTCAGTTTTTTCAGTCGTTTTTACTCAATTTATCTTCTCAGTTTTTTTACTCCGTTTTTCTTCAGTATTTTTTAAATAGTTTTTTTCTCAGTTTTTCTGCTCAGTTTTTCTGCTCAGTTTTTTCTTCAGTTTTTTTTCTCAGTTCTTTTTATCACAGTTTTTTTCACAGTTTTTTTCTAAGTTTTTCTTCAGTTTTTTCAGTCGTTTTTTCTCAATTTTTCTTCTCAGTTTTTTTACTCCGTTTTTCTTCAGTATTTTTTAAATAGTTTTTTTTCTCAGTTTTTCTGCTCAGTTTTTCTGCTCAGTTTTTTCTTCAGTTTTTTTGCTCTTCTTTTTTTCACAGTTTTTTTCTAAGTTTTTCTTCAGTTTTTTCAGTCGTTTTTTCTCAATTTTTGTTCTCAGTTTTTTTCCTCCGTTTTTCTTCAGTTTTTTTAAATAGTTTTTTTTCTCAGTTTTTCTGCTCAGTTTTTCTGCTCAGTTTTTTCTCAGTTTTTTTTCTCAATTCTTTTTTTTCACAGTTCTGTGCACAGTTTTTTTCTAAGTTTTTCTTCAATTTTTTCAGTCTTTTTTTCTGTTTTTCTTCTCATTTTTTTCATCCGTTTTTCTTCAGTTTTGTTTCTCAGTTCTTTTTTTTCACAGTTTTTTTCATCCGTTTTTCTTCAGTTTTTTCAGTCGGTTTTCTCAATTTTTCTTCTCAGTTTTTTTACTCCGTTTTTCTTCAGTATTTTTTTAATAGTTTTTTTCTCAGTTTTTCTGCTCAGTTTGCTGCTCAGTTTTTTCTTCAGTTTTTTTTCTCAGTTCTTTTTTTTCACAGTTTTTTTCTGTTTTTCTTCAGTTTTTTCAGTCGTTTTTTCTCAATTTTTCTTCTCAGTTTTTTTACTCCGTTTTTCTTCAGTATTTTTTTCAGTTTTTTTCTCAGTTTTTCTGCTCAGTTTTTCTGCTCAGTTTTTTCTTCAGTTTTTTTTCTCAGTTCTTTTTTTTCACAGTTTTGTGCACAGTTTTTTCTAAATTTTTCTTCAGTTTTTTTTCTCCGTTCTTTTTTTTCTTCAGTTTTTTTCAGTCGTTTTTCTCAATTTTTCTTCTCAGTTTTTTTACTCCGTTTTTCTTCAGTATTTTTTAAATAGTTTTTTTTCTCAGTTTTTCTGCTCAGTTTTTCTGCTCAGTTTTTTCTTCAGTTTTTTTGCTCTTCTTTTTTTCACAGTTTTTTTCTAAGTTTTTCTTCAGTTTTTTCAGTCGTTTTTTCTCAATTTTTGTTCTCAGTTTTTTTCCTCCGTTTTTCTTCAGTTTTTTTAAATAGTTTTTTTTCTCAGTTTTTCTGCTCAGTTTTTCTGCTCAGTTTTTTCTCAGTTTTTTTTCTCAATTCTTTTTTTTCACAGTTCTGTGCACAGTTTTTTTCTAAGTTTTTCTTCAATTTTTTCAGTCTTTTTTTCTGTTTTTCTTCTCATTTTTTTCATCCGTTTTTCTTCAGTTTTGTTTCTCAGTTCTTTTTTTTCACAGTTTTTTTCATCCGTTTTTCTTCAGTTTTTTCAGTCGGTTTTCTCAATTTTTCTTCTCAGTTTTTTTACTCCGTTTTTCTTCAGTATTTTTTTAATAGTTTTTTTCTCAGTTTTTCTGCTCAGTTTGCTGCTCAGTTTTTTCTTCAGTTTTTTTTCTCAGTTCTTTTTTTTCACAGTTTTTTTCTGTTTTTCTTCAGTTTTTTCAGTCGTTTTTTCTCAATTTTTCTTCTCAGTTTTTTTACTCCGTTTTTCTTCAGTATTTTTTTCAGTTTTTTTCTCAGTTTTTCTGCTCAGTTTTTCTGCTCAGTTTTTTCTTCAGTTTTTTTTCTCAGTTCTTTTTTTTCACAGTTTTGTGCACAGTTTTTTCTAAATTTTTCTTCAGTTTTTTTTCTCCGTTCTTTTTTTTCTTCAGTTTTTTTCAGTCGTTTTTCTCAATTTTTCTTCTCAGTTTTTTTACTCCGTTTTTCTTCAGTATTTTTTTAATAGTTTTATTCTCAGTTTTTCTGCTCAATTTTTCTGCTCAGTTTTTTCTCAGTTTTTTCTCTCAATTCTTTTTTTTCACACTTTTGTGCACAGTGTTTTTCTAAGTTTTTCTTCAGTTTTTTTTCTCAATTCTTTTTTTTCAGTTTTTTTCACAGTTTTTTTCTAAGTTTTTCTTCAGTTTTTTCAGTCGGTTTTTCTCAATTTTTCTTCTCAGTTTTTTTACTCCGTTTTTCTTCAGTATTTTTTTGATAGTTTTTTTCTCAGTTTTTCTGCTCAGTTTTTCTGCTCAGTTTTTTCTTCAGTTTTTTTTCTCAGTTCTTTTTTTCACAGTTTTTTTCTAAGTTTTTCTTCAGTTTTTTCAGTCGTTTTTACTCAATTTTTCTTCTCAGTTTTTTTACTCCGTTTTTCTTCAGTATTTTTTTGATAGTTTTTTTCTCAGTTTTTCTGCTGTTTTTCTGCTCAGTTTTTTCTTCAGTTTTTTTTCTCAGTTCTTTTTTTCACAGTTTTTTTAACAGTTTTTTTCTAAGTTTTTCTTCAGTTTTTTCAGTCGTTTTTACTCAATTTTTCTTCTCAGTTTTTTTACTCCGTTTTTCTTCAGTATTTTTTTGATAGTTTTTTTCTCAGTTTTTCTGCTGTTTTTCTGCTCAGTTTTTTCTTCAGTTTTTTTTCTCAGTTCTTTTTTTTCACAGTTTTGTGCACAGTTTTTTCTAAATTTTTCTTCAGTTTTTTTTCTCCGTTCTTTTTTTTCTTCAGTTTTTTTCAGTCGTTTTTCTCAATTTTTCTTCTCAGTTTTTTTACTCCGTTTTTCTTCAGTATTTTTTTGATAGTTTTTTTCTCAGTTTTTCTGCTCAGTTTTTCTGCTCAGTTTTTTCTTCAGTTTTTTTTCTCAGTTCTTTTTTTCACAGTTTTTTTCACAGTTTTTTTCTAAGTTTTTCTTCAGTTTTTTCAGTCGTTTTTACTCAATTTTTCTTCTCAGTTTTTTTACTCCGTTTTTCTTCAGTATTTTTTTGATAGTTTTTTTCTCAGTTTTTCTGCTGTTTTTCTGCTCAGTTTTTTCTTCAGTTTTTTTTCTCAGTTCTTTTTTTCACAGTTTTTTTAACAGTTTTTTTCTAAGTTTTTCTTCAGTTTTTTCAGTCGTTTTTACTCAATTTTTCTTCTCAGTTTTTTTACTCCGTTTTTCTTCAGTATTTTTTTGATAGTTTTTTTCTCAGTTTTTCTGCTGTTTTTCTGCTCAGTTTTTTCTTCAGTTTTTTTTCTCAGTTCTTTTTTTCACAGTTTTTTTAACAGTTTTTTTCTAAGTTTTTCTTCAGTTTTTTCAGTCGTTTTTACTCAATTTTTCTTCTCAGTTTTTTTACTCCGTTTTTCTTCAGTATTTTTTAAATAGTTTTTTTCTCAGTTTTTCTGCTCAGTTTTTCTGCTCAGTTTTTTTTCTCAGTTCTTTTTTTCACAGTTTTTTTCACAGTTTTTTTCTAAGTTTTTCTTCAGTTATTCAGTCGTTTTTTCTCAATTTTTCTTCTCAGTTTTTTTACTCCGTTTTTCTTCAGTATATTTTAAATAGTTTTTTTCTCAGTTTTTCTGCTCAATTTTTCTGCTCAGTTTTTTCTTCAGTTCTTTTTCTCAGTTCTTTTTTTCACAGTTTTTTTCACAGTTTTTTTCTAAGTTTTTCTTCAGTTTTTTCAGTCGTTTTTTCTCAATTTTTCTTCTCAGTTTTTTTCCTCCGTTTTTCTTCAGTTTTTTAAATAGTTTTTTTTCTCAGTTTTTCTGATCAGTTTTTCTGCTCAGTTTTTTCTCAGTTTTTTTCTCAATTCTTTTTTTTCACAGTTCTGTGCACAGTTTTTTTCTAAGTTTTTCTTCAATTTTTTCAGTCTTTTTTTCTGTTTTTCTTCTCATTTTTTTCATCCGTTTTTCTTCAGTTTTGTTTCTCAGTTCTTTTTTTTCACAGTTTTTTTCATCCGTTTTTCTTCAGTTTTTTCAGTCGGTTTTCTCAATTTTTCTTCTCAGATTTTTTACTCCGTTTTTCTTCAGTATTTTTTTAATAGTTTTTTTCTCAGTTTTTCTGCTCAGTTTTCTGCTCAGTTTTTTCTTCAGTTTTTTTTCTCAGTTCTTTTTTTCACAGTTTTTTTCACAGTTTTTTTCTAAGTTTTTCTTCAGTTTTTTCAGTCGTTTTTACTCAATTTTTCTTCTCAGTTTTTTTACTCCGTTTTTCTTCAGTATTTTTTTGATAGTTTTTTTCTCAGTTTTTCTGCTGTTTTTCTGCTCAGTTTTTTCTTCAGTTTTTTTTCTCAGTTCTTTTTTTCACAGTTTTTTTAACAGTTTTTTTCTAAGTTTTTCTTCAGTTTTTTCAGTCGTTTTTTCTCAATTTTTCTTAGTTTTTTTACTCCGTTTTTCTTCAGTATATTTTAAATAGTTTTTTTCTCAGTTTTTCTGCTCAGTTTTTCTGCTCAGTTTTTTCTTCAGTTTTTTTTCTCAGTTCTTTTTGTCACAGTTTTTTTCACAGTTTTTTTCTAAGTTTTTCTTCAGTTTTTTCAGTCGTTTTTACTCAATTTTTCTTCTCAGTTTTTTTACTCCGTTTTTCTTCAGTATTTTTTTGATAGTTTTTTTCTCAGTTTTTCTGCTGTTTTTCTGCTCAGTTTTTTCTTCAGTTTTTTTTCTCAGTTCTTTTTTTCACAGTTTTTTTTAACAGTTTTTTTCTAAGTTTTTCTTCAGTTTTTTCAGTCGTTTTTACTCAATTTTTCTTCTCAGTTTTTTTACTCCGTTTTTCTTCAGTATTTTTTAAATAGTTTTTTTCTCAGTTTTTCTGCTCAGTTTTTCTGCTCAGTTTTTTCTTCAGTTTTTTTTCTCAGTTCTTTTTTATCACAGTTTTTTTCACAGTTTTTTTCTAAGTTTTTCTTCAGTTTTTTCAGTCGTTTTTTCTCAATTTTTCTTCTCAGTTTTTTTACTCCGTTTTTCTTCAGTATATTTTAAATAGTTTTTTTCTCAGTTTTTCTGCTCAGTTTTTCTGCTCAGTTTTTTCTTCAGTTTTTTTTCTCAGTTCTTTTTTTCACAGTTTTTTTCACAGTTTTTTTCTAAGTTTTTCTTCAGTTTTTTCAGTCGTTTTTACTCAATTTTTCTTCTCAGTTTTTTTACTCCGTTTTTCTTCAGTATTTTTTAAATAGTTTTTTTCTCAGTTTTTCTGCTCAGTTTTTCTGCTCAGTTTTTTTTCTCAGTTCTTTTTTTCACAGTTTTTTTCACAGTTTTTTTCTAAGTTTTTCTTCAGTTATTCAGTCGTTTTTTCTCAATTTTTCTTCTCAGTTTTTTTACTCCGTTTTTCTTCAGTATATTTTAAATAGTTTTTTTCTCAGTTTTTCTGCTCAATTTTTCTGCTCAGTTTTTTCTTCAGTTCTTTTTCTCAGTTCTTTTTTTCACAGTTTTTTTCACAGTTTTTTTCTAAGTTTTTCTTCAGTTTTTTCAGTCGTTTTTTCTCAATTTTTCTTCTCAGTTTTTTTCCTCCGTTTTTCTTCAGTTTTTTAAATAGTTTTTTTTCTCAGTTTTTCTGATCAGTTTTTCTGCTCAGTTTTTTCTCAGTTTTTTTCTCAATTCTTTTTTTTCACAGTTCTGTGCACAGTTTTTTTCTAAGTTTTTCTTCAATTTTTTCAGTCTTTTTTTCTGTTTTTCTTCTCATTTTTTTCATCCGTTTTTCTTCAGTTTTGTTTCTCAGTTCTTTTTTTTCACAGTTTTTTTCATCCGTTTTTCTTCAGTTTTTTCAGTCGGTTTTCTCAATTTTTCTTCTCAGATTTTTTACTCCGTTTTTCTTCAGTATTTTTTTAATAGTTTTTTTCTCAGTTTTTCTGCTCAGTTTTCTGCTCAGTTTTTTCTTCAGTTTTTTTTCTCAGTTCTTTTTTTCACAGTTTTTTTCTAAGTTTTTCTTCAGTTTTTTCAGTCTTTTTTTCTAAATTTTTCTTCAGTTTTTTTTCTCCGTCCTTTTTTTTCTTCAGTTTTTTCAGTCGTTTTTTCTCAATTTTTCTTCTCAGTTTTTTTACTCCGTTTTTCTTCAGTATATTTTAAATAGTTTTTTTCTCAGTTTTTCTGCTCAGTTTTTCTGCTCAGTTTTTTCTTCAGTTTTTTTTCTCAGTTCTTTTTTTCACAGTTTTTTTCACAGTTTTTTTCTAAGTTTTTCTTCAGTTTTTTCAGTCGTTTTTACTCAATTTTTCTTCTCAGTTTTTTTACTCCGTTTTTCTTCAGTATTTTTTAAATAGTTTTTTTCTCAGTTTTTCTGCTCAGTTTTTCTGCTCAGTTTTTTTTCTCAGTTCTTTTTTTCACAGTTTTTTTCATCCGTTTTTCTTCAGTTTTTTCAGTCGGTTTTCTCAATTTTTCTTCTCAGTTTTTTTACTCCGTTTTTCTTCAGTATTTTTTTCAGTTTTTTTCTCAGTTTTTCTGCTCAGTTTTTCTGCTCAGTTTTTTCTTCAGTTTTTTTTCTCAGTTCTTTTTTTTCACAGTTTTGTGCACAGTTTTTTCTAAATTTTTCTTCAGTTTTTTTTCTCCGTTCTTTTTTTTCTTCAGTTTTTTTCAGTCGTTTTTCTCAATTTTTCTTCTCAGTTTTTTTACTCCGTTTTTCTTCAGTATTTTTTTAATAGTTTTATTCTCAGTTTTTCTGCTCAATTTTTCTGCTCAGTTTTTTCTCAGTTTTTTCTCTCAATTATTTTTTTTCACACTTTTGTGCACAGTGTTTTTCTAAGTTTTTCTTCAGTTTTTTTTCTCAATTCTTTTTTTTCAGTTTTTTTCACAGTTTTTTTCTAAGTTTTTCTTCAGTTTTTTCAGTCGTTTTTTCTCAATTTTTCTTCTCAGTTTTTTTACTCCGTTTTTCTTCAGTATTTTTTTCATAGTTTTTTTCTCAGTTTTTCTGCTCAGTTTTTCTGCTCAGTTTTTTCTTCAGTTTTTTTTCTCAGTTTTTTTTTCCAGGGTTTTGTGCACAGTTTTTTTTTTAATTTTTCTTCGGTTTTTTTTCTCCGTTCTTTTTTTTCTTCAGTTTTTTCAGTCGTTTTTCTCAATTTTTCTTCTCAGTTTTTTTACTCCGTTTTTCTTCAGTATTTTTTTGATAGTTTTTTTCTCAGTTTTTCTGCTGTTTTTCTGCTCAGTTTTTTCTTTAGTTTTTTTCTCAGTTCTTTTTTTCACAGTTTTTTTCACAGTTTTTTTCTAAGTTTTTCTTCAGTTTTTTCAGTCGTTTTTCTCAATTTTTCTTCTCAGTTTTTTTACTCCGTTTTTCTTCAGTATTTTTTTGATAGTTTTTTTCTCAGTTTTTCTGCTCAGTTTTTCTGCTCAGTTTTTTCTTCAGTTTTTTTTCTCAGTTCTTTTTTTCACAGTTTTTTTCACAGTTTTTTTCTAAGTTTTTCTTCAGTTTTTTCAGTCGTTTTTACTCAATTTTTCTTCTCAGTTTTTTTACTCCGTTTTTCTTCAGTATTTTTTAAATAGTTTTTTTCTCAGTTTTTCTGCTCAGATTTTCTGCTCAGTTTTTTTTCTCAGTTCTTTTTTTCACAGTTTTTTTCATAGTTTTTTTCTCAGTTTTTCTGCTCAGTTTTTCTGCTCAGTTTTTTCTTCAGTTTTTTTCTCAGTTCTTTTTTTTCAGAGTTTTGTGCACAGTTTTTTTCTAAATTTTTCTTCAGTTTTTTTTCTCCGTTCTTTTTTTTCTTCAGTTTTTTCAGTCGTTTTTCTCAATTTTTCTTCTCAGTTTTTTTACTCCGTTTTTCTTCAGTATTTTTTAAATAGTTTTTTTCTCAGTTTTTCTGCTCAGTTTTTCTGCTCAGTTTTTTCTTCAGTTTTTTTTCTCAGTTCTTTTTTTTCACAGTTTTGTGCACAGTTTTTTCTAAATTTTTCTTCAGTTTTTTCAGTCGTTTTTACTCAATTTTTCTTCTCAGTTTTTTTACTCCGTTTTTCTTCAGTATTTTTTAAATAGTTTTTTTCTCAGTTTTTCTGCTCAGTTTTTCTGCTCAGTTTTTTTTCTCAGTTCTTTTTTTCACAGTTTTTTTCATCCGTTTTTCTTCAGTTTTTTCAGTCGGTTTTCTCAATTTTTCTTCTCAGTTTTTTTACTCCGTTTTTCTTCAGTATTTTTTTAATAGTTTTTTTCTCAGTTTTTCTGCTCAGTTTGCTGCTCAGTTTTTTCTTCAGTTTTTTTTCTCAGTTCTTTTTTTTCACAGTTTTTTTCTGTTTTTCTTCAGTTTTTTCAGTCGTTTTTTCTCAATTTTTCTTCTCAGTTTTTTTACTCCGTTTTTCTTCAGTATTTTTTTCAGTTTTTTTCTCAGTTTTTCTGCTCAGTTTTTCTGCTCAGTTTTTTCTTCAGTTTTTTTTCTCAGTTCTTTTTTTTCACAGTTTTGTGCACAGTTTTTTCTAAATTTTTCTTCAGTTTTTTTTCTCCGTTCTTTTTTTTCTTCAGTTTTTTTCAGTCGTTTTTCTCAATTTTTCTTCTCAGTTTTTTTTACTCCGTTTTTCTTCAGTATTTTTTTAATAGTTTTATTCTCAGTTTTTCTGCTCAATTTTTCTGCTCAGTTTTTTCTCAGTTTTTTCTCTCAATTATTTTTTTTCACACTTTTGTGCACAGTGTTTTTCTAAGTTTTTCTTCAGTTTTTTTTCTCAATTCTTTTTTTTCAGTTTTTTTCACAGTTTTTTTCTAAGTTTTTCTTCAGTTTTTTCAGTCGTTTTTTCTCAATTTTTCTTCTCAGTTTTTTTACTCCGTTTTTCTTCAGTATTTTTTTGATAGTTTTTTTCTCAGTTTTTCTGCTGTTTTTCTGCTCAGTTTTTTCTTTAGTTTTTTTCTCAGTTCTTTTTTTCACAGTTTTTTTCACAGTTTTTTTCTAAGTTTTTCTTCAGTTTTTTCAGTCGTTTTTCTCAATTTTTCTTCTCAGTTTTTTTACTCCGTTTTTCTTCAGTATTTTTTTGATAGTTTTTTTCTCAGTTTTTCTGCTCAGTTTTTCTGCTCAGTTTTTTCTTCAGTTTTTTTTCTCAGTTTTTTTTTCCAGGGTTTTGTGCACAGTTTTTTTCTAAATTTTTCTTCGGTTTTTTTTCTCCGTTCTTTTTTTTCTTCAGTTTTTTCAGTCGTTTTTCTCAATTTTTCTTCTCAGTTTTTTTACTCCGTTTTTCTTCAGTATTTTTTTGATAGTTTTTTTCTCAGTTTTTCTGCTCAGATTTTCTGCTCAGTTTTTTTTCTCAGTTCTTTTTTTCACAGTTTTTTTCATAGTTTTTTTCTCAGTTTTTCTGCTCAGTTTTTCTGCTCAGTTTTTTCTTCAGTTTTTTTCTCAGTTCTTTTTTTTCAGAGTTTTGTGCACAGTTTTTTTCTAAATTTTTCTTCAGTTTTTTTTCTCCGTTCTTTTTTTTCTTCAGTTTTTTCAGTCGTTTTTCTCAATTTTTCTTCTCAGTTTTTTTACTCCGTTTTTCTTCAGTATTTTTTAAATAGTTTTTTTCTCAGTTTTTCTGCTCAGTTTTTCTGCTCAGTTTTTTCTTCAGTTTTTTTTCTCAGTTCTTTTTTTTCACAGTTTTGTGCACAGTTTTTTCTAAATTTTTCTTCAGTTTTTTTTCTCCGTTCTTTTTTTTCTTCAGTTTTTTCAGTCGTTTTTCTCAATTTTTCTTCTCAGTTTTTTTACTCCGTTTTTCTTCAGTATTTTTTTAATAGTTTTATTCTCAGTTTTTCTGCTCAATTTTTCTGCTCAGTTTTTTCTCAGTTTTTTCTCTCAATTCTTTTTTTTCACACTTTTGTGCACAGTGTTTTTCTAAGTTTTTCTTCAGTTTTTTTTCTCAGTTCTTTTTTTTCACAGTTTTTTTCACAGTTTTTTTCTAAGTTTTTCTTCAGTTTTTTCAGTCGGTTTTTCTCAATTTTTCTTCTCAGTTTTTTTACTCCGTTTTTCTTCAGTATTTTTTTGATAGTTTTTTTCTCAGTTTTTCTGCTCAGTTTTTCTGCTCAGTTTTTTCTTCAGTTTTTTTTCTCAGTTCTTTTTTTCACAGTTTTTTTCACAGTTTTTTTCACAGTTTTTTTCTAAGTTTTTCTTCAGTTTTTTCAGTCTTTTTTTCTAAATTTTTCTTCAGTTTTTTTTCTCCGTCCTTTTTTTTCTTCAGTTTTTTCAGTCGTTTTTCTCAATTTTTCTTCTCAGTTTTTTTACTCCGTTTTTCTTCAGTATTTTTTTGATAGTTTTTTTTCTCAGTTTTTCTGCTCAGTTTTTCTGCTCAGTTTTTTCTTCAGTTTTTTTTCTCAGTTCTTTTTTTCACAGTTTTTTTCACAGTTTTTTTCTAAGTTTTTCTTCAGTTTTTTCAGTCGTTTTTACTCAATTTATCTTCTCAGTTTTTTTACTCCGTTTTTCTTCAGTATTTTTTAAATAGTTTTTTTCTCAGTTTTTCTGCTCAGTTTTTCTGCTCAGTTTTTTCTTCAGTTTTTTTTCTCAGTTCTTTTTATCACAGTTTTTTTCACAGTTTTTTTCTAAGTTTTTCTTCAGTTTTTTCAGTCGTTTTTTCTCAATTTTTCTTCTCAGTTTTTTTACTCCGTTTTTCTTCAGTATTTTTTAAATAGTTTTTTTTCTCAGTTTTTCTGCTCAGTTTTTCTGCTCAGTTTTTTCTTCAGTTTTTTTGCTCTTCTTTTTTTCACAGTTTTTTTCTAAGTTTTTCTTCAGTTTTTTCAGTCGTTTTTTCTCAATTTTTGTTCTCAGTTTTTTTCCTCCGTTTTTCTTCAGTTTTTTTAAATAGTTTTTTTTCTCAGTTTTTCTGCTGTTTTTCTGCTCAGTTTTTTCTCAGTTTTTTTTCTCAATTCTTTTTTTTCACAGTTCTGTGCACAGTTTTTTTCTAAGTTTTTCTTCAATTTTTTCAGTCTTTTTTTCTGTTTTTCTTCTCATTTTTTTCATCCGTTTTTCTTCAGTTTTGTTTCTCAGTTCTTTTTTTTCACAGTTTTTTTCATCCGTTTTTCTTCAGTTTTTTCAGTCGGTTTTCTCAATTTTTCTTCTCAGTTTTTTTACTCCGTTTTTCTTCAGTATTTTTTTAATAGTTTTTTTCTCAGTTTTTCTGCTCAGTTTGCTGCTCAGTTTTTTCTTCAGTTTTTTTCTCAGTTCTTTTTTTTCACAGTTTTTTTCTGTTTTTCTTCAGTTTTTTCAGTCGTTTTTTCTCAATTTTTCTTCTCAGTTTTTTTACTCCGTTTTTCTTCAGTATTTTTTTCAGTTTTTTTCTCAGTTTTTCTGCTCAGTTTTTCTGCTCAGTTTTTTCTTCAGTTTTTTTTCTCAGTTCTTTTTTTTCACAGTTTTGTGCACAGTTTTTTCTAAATTTTTCTTCAGTTTTTTTTCTCCGTTCTTTTTTTTCTTCAGTTTTTTTCAGTCGTTTTTCTCAATTTTTCTTCTCAGTTTTTTTACTCCGTTTTTCTTCAGTATTTTTTAAATAGTTTTTTTTCTCAGTTTTTCTGCTCAGTTTTTCTGCTCAGTTTTTTCTTCAGTTTTTTTGCTCTTCTTTTTATCACAGTTTTTTTCACAGTTTTTTTCTAAGTTTTTCTTCAGTTTTTTCAGTCGTTTTTTCTCAATTTTTCTTCTCAGTTTTTTTACTCCGTTTTTCTTCAGTATTTTTTAAATAGTTTTTTTTCTCAGTTTTTCTGCTCAGTTTTTCTGCTCAGTTTTTTCTTCAGTTTTTTTGCTCTTCTTTTTTTCACAGTTTTTTTCTAAGTTTTTCTTCAGTTTTTTCAGTCGTTTTTTCTCAATTTTTGTTCTCAGTTTTTTTCCTCCGTTTTTCTTCAGTTTTTTTAAATAGTTTTTTTTCTCAGTTTTTCTGCTCAGTTTTTCTGCTCAGTTTTTTCTCAGTTTTTTTTCTCAATTCTTTTTTTTCACAGTTCTGTGCACAGTTTTTTTCTAAGTTTTTCTTCAATTTTTTCAGTCTTTTTTTCTGTTTTTCTTCTCATTTTTTTCATCCGTTTTTCTTCAGTTTTGTTTCTCAGTTCTTTTTTTTCACAGTTTTTTTCATCCGTTTTTCTTCAGTTTTTTCAGTCGGTTTTCTCAATTTTTCTTCTCAGTTTTTTACTCCGTTTTTCTTCAGTATTTTTTTAATAGTTTTTTTCTCAGTTTTTCTGCTCAGTTTGCTGCTCAGTTTTTTCTTCAGTTTTTTTCTCAGTTCTTTTTTTTCACAGTTTTTTTCTGTTTTTCTTCAGTTTTTTCAGTCGTTTTTTCTCAATTTTTCTTCTCAGTTTTTTTACTCCGTTTTTCTTCAGTATTTTTTTCAGTTTTTTTCTCAGTTTTTCTGCTCAGTTTTTCTGCTCAGTTTTTTCTTCAGTTTTTTTTCTCAGTTCTTTTTTTTCACAGTTTTGTGCACAGTTTTTTCTAAATTTTTCTTCAGTTTTTTTTCTCCGTTCTTTTTTTTCTTCAGTTTTTTTCAGTCGTTTTTCTCAATTTTTCTTCTCAGTTTTTTTACTCCGTTTTTCTTCAGTATTTTTTAAATAGTTTTTTTTCTCAGTTTTTCTGCTCAGTTTTTCTGCTCAGTTTTTTCTTCAGTTTTTTTGCTCTTCTTTTTTTCACAGTTTTTTTCTAAGTTTTTCTTCAGTTTTTTCAGTCGTTTTTTCTCAATTTTTGTTCTCAGTTTTTTTCCTCCGTTTTTCTTCAGTTTTTTTAAATAGTTTTTTTTCTCAGTTTTTCTGCTCAGTTTTTCTGCTCAGTTTTTTCTCAGTTTTTTTTCTCAATTCTTTTTTTTCACAGTTCTGTGCACAGTTTTTTTCTAAGTTTTTCTTCAATTTTTTCATTCTTTTTTTCTGTTTTTCTTCTCATTTTTTTCATCCGTTTTTCTTCAGTTTTGTTTCTCAGTTCTTTTTTTTCACAGTTTTTTTCATCCGTTTTTCTTCAGTTTTTTCAGTCGGTTTTCTCAATTTTTCTTCTCAGTTTTTTTACTCCGTTTTTCTTCAGTATTTTTTTAATAGTTTTTTTCTCAGTTTTTCTGCTCAGTTTGCTGCTCAGTTTTTTCTTCAGTTTTTTTTCTCAGTTCTTTTTTTTCACAGTTTTTTTCTGTTTTTCTTCAGTTTTTTCAGTCGTTTTTTCTCAATTTTTCTTCTCAGTTTTTTTACTCCGTTTTTCTTCAGTATTTTTTTCAGTTTTTTTCTCAGTTTTTCTGCTCAGTTTTTTCTTCAGTTTTTTTTCTCAGTTCTTTTTTTTCACAGTTTTGTGCACAGTTTTTTCTAAATTTTTCTTCAGTTTTTTTTCTCCGTTCTTTTTTTTCTTCAGTTTTTTTCAGTCGTTTTTCTCAATTTTTCTTCTCAGTTTTTTTACTCCGTTTTTCTTCAGTATTTTTTTAATAGTTTTATTCTCAGTTTTTCTGCTCAATTTTTCTGCTCAGTTTTTTTCTCAGTTTTTTCTCTCAATTATTTTTTTTCACACTTTTGTGCACAGTGTTTTTCTAAGTTTTTCTTCAGTTTTTTTTCTCAATTCTTTTTTTTCAGCTTTTTTCACAGTTTTTTTCTAAGTTTTTCTTCAGTTTTTTCAGTCGTTTTTTCTCAATTTTTCTTAGTTTTTTTACTCCGTTTTTCTTCAGTATTTTTTTCATAGTTTTTTTCTCAGTTTTTCTGCTCAGTTTTTCTGCTCAGTTTTTTCTTCAGTTTTTTTTCTCAGTTTTTTTTTCCAGGGTTTTGTGCACAGTTTTTTTCTAAATTTTTCTTCGGTTTTTTTTCTCCGTTCTTTTTTTTCTTCAGTTTTTTCAGTCGTTTTTCTCAATTTTTCTTCTCAGTTTTTTTACTCCGTTTTTCTTCAGTATTTTTTTGATAGTTTTTTTCTCAGTTTTTCTGCTGTTTTTCTGCTCAGTTTTTTCTTTAGTTTTTTTCTCAGTTCTTTTTTTCACAGTTTTTTTCACAGTTTTTTTCTAAGTTTTTCTTCAGTTTTTTCAGTCGTTTTTCTCAATTTTTCTTCTCAGTTTTTTTACTCCGTTTTTCTTCAGTATTTTTTTGATAGTTTTTTTCTCAGTTTTTCTGCTCAGTTTTTCTGCTCAGTTTTTTCTTCAGTTTTTTTTCTCAGTTCTTTTTTTCACAGTTTTTTTCACAGTTTTTTTCTAAGTTTTTCTTCAGTTTTTTCAGTCGTTTTTACTCAATTTTTCTTCTCAGTTTTTTTACTCCGTTTTTCTTCAGTATTTTTTAAATAGTTTTTTTCTCAGTTTTTCTGCTCAGATTTTCTGCTCAGTTTTTTTTCTCAGTTCTTTTTTTCACAGTTTTTTTCACAGTTTTTTTCTAAGTTTTTCTTCAGTTTTTTCAGTCGTTTTTCTCAATTTTTCTTCTCAGTTTTTTTACTCCGTTTTTCTTCAGTATTTTTTTAATAGTTTTTTTCTCAGTTTTTCTGCTCAGTTTTTCTGCTCAGTTTTTTCTTCAGTTTTTTTTCTCAGTTCTTTTTATCACAGTTTTTTTCACAGTTTTTTTCTAAGTTTTTCTTCAGTTTTTTCAGTCGTTTTTTCTCAATTTTTCTTCTCAGTTTTTTTACTCCGTTTTTCTTCAGTATATTTTAAATAGTTTTTTTCTCAGTTTTTCTGCTCAGTTTTTCTGCTCAGTTTTTTATTCAGTTTTTTTTCTCAGTTCTTTTTTTCACAGTTTTTTTCACAGTTTTTTTCTAAGTTTTTCTTCAGTTTTTTCAGTCGTTTTTACTCAATTTTTCTTCTCAGTTTTTTTACTCCGTTTTTCTTCAGTATTTTTTAAATAGTTTTTTTCTCAGTTTTTCTGCTCAGTTTTTCTGCTCAGTTTTTTTTCTCAGTTCTTTTTTTCACAGTTTTTTTCATCCGTTTTTCTTCAGTTTTTTCAGTCGGTTTTCTCAATTTTTCTTCTCAGTTTTTTTACTCCGTTTTTCTTCAGTATATTTTAAATAGTTTTTTTCTCAGTTTTTCTGCTCAGTTTTTCTGCTCAGTTTTTTCTTCAGTTTTTTTTCTCAGTTCTTTTTTTCACAGTTTTTTTCTAAGTTTTTCTTCAGTTTTTTCAGTCGTTTTTACTCAATTTTTCTTCTCAGTTTTTTTACTCCGTTTTTCTTCAGTATTTTTTAAATAGTTTTTTTCTCAGTTTTTCTGCTCAGTTTTTCTGCTCAGTTTTTTTTCTCAGTTCTTTTTTTCACAGTTTTTTTCACAGTTTTTTTCTAAGTTTTTCTTCAGTTTTTTCAGTCGTTTTTCTCAATTTTTCTTCTCAGTTTTTTTACTCCGTTTTTCTTCAGTATTTTTTTAATAGTTTTTTTTCTCAGTTTTTCTGCTCAGTTTTTCTGCTCAGTTTTTTCTTCAGTTTTTTTTCTCAGTTCTTTTTATCACAGTTTTTTTCACAGTTTTTTTCTAAGTTTTTCTTCAGTTTTTTCAGTCGTTTTTTCTCAATTTTTCTTCTCAGTTTTTTTACTCCGTTTTTCTTCAGTATTTTTTTCATAGTTTTTTTCTCAGTTTTTCTGCTCAGTTTTTCTGCTCAGTTTTTTCTTCAGTTTTTTTCTCAGTTCTTTTTTTTCAGAGTTTTGTGCACAGTTTTTTTCTAAATTTTTCTTCAGTTTTTTTTCTCCGTTCTTTTTTTTCTTCAGTTTTTTCAGTCGTTTTTCTCAATTATTCTTCTCAGTTTTTTTACTCCGTTTTTCTTCCGTATTTTTTTGATAGTTTTTTTCTCAGTTTTTCTGCTGTTTTTCTGCTCAGTTTTTTCTTCAGTTTTTTTTCTCAGTTCTTTTTTTCACAGTTTTTTTCACAGTTTTTTTCTAAGTTTTTCTTCAGTTTTTTCAGTCGTTTTTCTCAATTTTTCTTCTCAGTTTTTTTACTCCGTTTTTCTTCAGTATTTTTTTGATAGTTTTTTTCTCAGTTTTTCTGCTCAGTTTTTCTGCTCAGTTTTTTCTTCAGTTTTTTTTCTCAGTTCTTTTTTTCACAGTTTTTTTCACAGTTTTTTTCTAAGTTTTTCTTCAGTTTTTTCAGTCGTTTTTACTCAATTTTTCTTCTCAGTTTTTTTACTCCGTTTTTCTTCAGTATTTTTTAAATAGTTTTTTTCTCAGTTTTTCTGCTCAGATTTTCTGCTCAGTTTTTTTTCTCAGTTCTTTTTTTCACAGTTTTTTTCACAGTTTTTTTCTAAGTTTTTCTTCAGTTTTTTCAGTCGTTTTTCTCAATTTTTCTTCTCAGTTTTTTTACTCCGTTTTTCTTCAGTATTTTTTTAATAGTTTTTTTCTCAGTTTTTCTGCTCAGTTTTTCTGTTAAGTTTTTTCTTCAGTTTTTTTTCTCAGTTCTTTTTATCACAGTTTTTTTCACAGTTTTTTTCTAAGTTTTTCTTCAGTTTTTTCAGTCGTTTTTTCTCAATTTTTCTTCTCAGTTTTTTTACTCCGTTTTTCTTCAGTATATTTTAAATAGTTTTTTTCTCAGTTTTTCTGCTCAGTTTTTCTGCTCAGTTTTTTATTCAGTTTTTTTTCTCAGTTCTTTTTTTCACAGTTTTTTTCACAGTTTTTTTCTAAGTTTTTCTTCAGTTTTTTCAGTCGTTTTTACTCAATTTTTCTTCTCAGTTTTTTTACTCCGTTTTTCTTCAGTATTTTTTAAATAGTTTTTTTCTCAGTTTTTCTGCTCAGTTTTTCTGCTCAGTTTTTTTTCTCAGTTCTTTTTTTCACAGTTTTTTTCATCCGTTTTTCTTCAGTTTTTTCAGTCGGTTTTCTCAATTTTTCTTCTCAGTTTTTTTACTCCGTTTTTCTTCAGTATATTTTAAATAGTTTTTTTCTCAGTTTTTCTGCTCAGTTTTTCTGCTCAGTTTTTTCTTCAGTTTTTTTTCTCAGTTCTTTTTTTCACAGTTTTTTTCTAAGTTTTTCTTCAGTTTTTTCAGTCGTTTTTACTCAATTTTTCTTCTCAGTTTTTTTACTCCGTTTTTCTTCAGTATTTTTTAAATAGTTTTTTTCTCAGTTTTTCTGCTCAGTTTTTCTGCTCAGTTTTTTTTCTCAGTTCTTTTTTTCACAGTTTTTTTCACAGTTTTTTTCTAAGTTTTTCTTCAGTTTTTTCAGTCGTTTTTCTCAATTTTTCTTCTCAGTTTTTTTACTCCGTTTTTCTTCAGTATTTTTTTAATAGTTTTTTTTCTCAGTTTTTCTGCTCAGTTTTTCTGCTCAGTTTTTTCTTCTGTTTTTTTTCTCAGTTCTTTTTATCACAGTTTTTTTCACAGTTTTTTTCTAAGTTTTTCTTCAGTTTTTTCAGTCGTTTTTTCTCAATTTTTCTTCTCAGTTTTTTTACTCCGTTTTTCTTCAGTATTTTTTTCATAGTTTTTTTCTCAGTTTTTCTGCTCAGTTTTTCTGCTCAGTTTTTTCTTCAGTTTTTTTCTCAGTTCTTTTTTTTCAGAGTTTTGTGCACAGTTTTTTTCTAAATTTTTCTTCAGTTTTTTTTCTCCGTTCTTTTTTTTCTTCAGTTTTTTCAGTCGTTTTTCTCAATTATTCTTCTCAGTTTTTTTACTCCGTTTTTCTTCCGTATTTTTTTGATAGTTTTTTTCTCAGTTTTTCTGCTGTTTTTCTGCTCAGTTTTTTCTTCAGTTTTTTTTCTCAGTTCTTTTTTTCACAGTTTTTTTCACAGTTTTTTTCTAAGTTTTTCTTCAGTTTTTTCAGTCGTTTTTCTCAATTTTTCTTCTCAGTTTTTTTACTCCGTTTTTCTTCAGTATTTTTTTGATAGTTTTTTTCTCAGTTTTTCTGCTCAGTTTTTCTGCTCAGTTTTTTCTTCAGTTTTTTTTCTCAGTTCTTTTTTTCACAGTTTTTTTCACAGTTTTTTTCTAAGTTTTTCTTCAGTTTTTTCAGTCGTTTTTACTCAATTTTTCTTCTCAGTTTTTTTACTCCGTTTTTCTTCAGTATTTTTTAAATAGTTTTTTTCTCAGTTTTTCTGCTCAGATTTTCTGCTCAGTTTTTTTTCTCAGTTCTTTTTTTCACAGTTTTTTTCACAGTTTTTTTCTAAGTTTTTCTTCAGTTTTTTCAGTCGTTTTTCTCAATTTTTCTTCTCAGTTTTTTTACTCCGTTTTTCTTCAGTATTTTTTTAATAGTTTTTTTTCTCAGTTTTTCTGCTCAGTTTTTCTGCTCAGTTCTTTTTATCACAGTTTT
Organism: Pristiophorus japonicus; assembly: GCF_044704955.1. NCBI lineage: Eukaryota > Metazoa > Chordata > Chondrichthyes > Pristiophoridae > Pristiophorus > Pristiophorus japonicus. Next base: position 8,497 of record NW_027252177.1, on the reverse strand, counting down.
TTTCACAGTTTTTTTCTAAGTTTTTCTTCAGTTTTTTTCAGTCGTTTTTTCTCAATTTTTCTTCTCAGTTTTTTTACTCCGTTTTTCTTCAGTATTTTTTTCATAGTTTTTTTCTCAGTTTTTCTGCTCAGTTTTTCTGCTCAGTTTTTTCTTCAGTTTTTTTCTCAGTTCTTTTTTTTCAGAGTTTTGTGCACAGTTTTTTTCTAAATTTTTCTTCAGTTTTTTTTCTCCGTTCTTTTTTTTCTTCAGTTTTTTCAGTCGTTTTTCTCAATTATTCTTCTCAGTTTTTTTACTCCGTTTTTCTTCCGTATTTTTTTGATAGTTTTTTCTCAGTTTTTCTGCTGTTTTTCTGCTCAGTTTTTTCTTCAGTTTTTTTTCTCAGTTCTTTTTTTCACAGTTTTTTTCACAGTTTTTTTCTAAGTTTTTCTTCAGTTTTTTCAGTCGTTTTTCTCAATTTTTCTTCTCAGTTTTTTTACTCCGTTTTTCTTCAGTATTTTTTTGATAGTTTTTTTCTCAGTTTTTCTGCTCAGTTTTTCTGCTCAGTTTTTTCTTCAGTTTTTTTTCTCAGTTCTTTTTTTCACAGTTTTTTTCTAAGTTTTTCTTCAGTTTTTTCAGTCGTTTTTACTCAATTTTTCTTCTCAGTTTTTTTACTCCGTTTTTCTTCAGTATTTTTTAAATAGTTTTTTTCTCAGTTTTTCTGCTCAGATTTTCTGCTCAGTTTTTTTTCTCAGTTCATTTTTTCACAGTTTTTTTCACAGTTTTTTTCTAAGTTTTTCATCAGTTTTTTCAGTCGTTTTTCTCAATTTTTCTTCTCAGTTTTTTTACTCCGTTTTTCTTCAGTATTTTTTTAATAGTTTTTTTTCTCAGTTTTTCTGCTCAGTTTTTCTGCTCAGTTCTTTTTATCACAGTTTTTTTCACAGTTTTTTTCTAAGTTTTTCTTCAGTTTTTTCAATCGTTTTTTCTCAATTTTTCTTCTCAGTTTTTTTACTCCGTTTTTCTTCAGTATTTTTTTCATAGTTTTTTTCTCAGTTTTTCTGCTGAGTTTTTCTGCTCAGTTTTTTCTTCAGTTTTTTTCTCAGTTCTTTTTTTTCAGAGTTTTGTGCACAGATTTTTTTCTAAATTTTTCTTCAGTTTTTTTTCTCCGTTCTTTTTTTTCTTCAGTTTTTTCAGTCGTTTTTCTCAATTTTTCTTCTCAGTTTTTTTACTCCGTTTTTCTTCAGTATTTTTTTGATAGTTTTTTTCTCAGTTTTTCTGCTGTTTTTCTGCTCAGTTTTTTCTTCAGTTTTTTTTCTCAGTTCTTTTTTTCACAGTTTTTTTCACAGTTTTTTTCTAAGTTTTTCTTCAGTTTTTTCAGTCGTTTTTCTCAATTTTTCTTCTCAGTTTTTTTACTCCGTTTTTCTTCAGTATTTTTTAAATAGTTTTTTTCTCAGTTTTTCTGCTCAGTTTTTCTGCTCAGTTTTTTCTTCAGTTTTTTTTCTCAGTTCTTTTTTTTCACAGTTTTGTGCACAGTTTTTTCTACATTTTTCTTCAGTTTTTTTTCTCCGTTCTTTTTTTTCTTCAGTTTTTTCAGTCGTTTTTCTCAATTTTTCTTCTCAGTTTTTTTACTCCGTTTTTCTTCAGTATTTTTTAAATAGTTTTTTTTCTCAGTTTTTCTGCTCAGTTTTTCTGCTCAGTTTTTTCTTCAGTTTTTTTGCTCTTCTTTTTTTCACAGTTTTTTTCTAAGTTTTTCTTCAGTTTTTTCAGTCGTTTTTTCTCAATTTTTGTTCTCAGTTTTTTTCCTCCGTTTTTCTTCAGTTTTTTTAAATAGTTTTTTTTCTCAGTTTTTCTGCTCAGTTTTTCTGCTCAGTTTTTTCTCAGTTTTTTTTCTCAATTCTTTTTTTTCACAGTTCTGTGCACAGTTTTTTTCTAAGTTTTTCTTCAATTTTTTCAGTCTTTTTTTCTGTTTTTCTTCTCATTTTTTTCATCCGTTTTTCTTCAGTTTTGTTTCTCAGTTCTTTTTTTTCACAGTTTTTTTCATCCGTTTTTCTTCAGTTTTTTCAGTCGGTTTTCTCAATTTTTCTTCTCAGTTTTTTTACTCCGTTTTTCTTCAGTATTTTTTTAATAGTTTTTTTCTCAGTTTTTCTGCTCAGTTTGCTGCTCAGTTTTTTCTTCAGTTTTTTTTCTCAGTTCTTTTTTTTCACAGTTTTTTTCTGTTTTTCTTCAGTTTTTTCAGTCGTTTTTTCTCAATTTTTCTTCTCAGTTTTTTTACTCCGTTTTTCTTCAGTATTTTTTTCAGTTTTTTTCTCAGTTTTTCTGCTCAGTTTTTCTGCTCAGTTTTTTCTTCAGTTTTTTTTCTCAGTTCTTTTTTTCACAGTTTTTTTCTAAGTTTTTCTTCAGTTTTTTCAGTCGTTTTTACTCAATTTTTCTTCTCAGTTTTTTTACTCCGTTTTTCTTCAGTATTTTTTAAATAGTTTTTTTCTCAGTTTTTCTGCTCAGTTTTTCTGCTCAGTTTTTTTTCTCAGTTCTTTTTTTCACAGTTTTTTTCACAGTTTTTTTCTAAGTTTTTCTTCAGTTTTTTCAGTCGTTTTTCTCAATTTTTCTTCTCAGTTTTTTTACTCCGTTTTTCTTCAGTATTTTTTTAATAGTTTTTTTTCTCAGTTTTTCTGCTCAGTTTTTCTGCTCAGTTTTTTCTTCAGTTTTTTTTCTCAGTTCTTTTTATCACAGTTTTTTTCACAGTTTTTTTCTAAGTTTTTCTTCAGTTTTTTCAGTCGTTTTTTCTCAATTTTTCTTCTCAGTTTTTTTACTCCGTTTTTCTTCAGTATTTTTTTCATAGTTTTTTTCTCAGTTTTTCTGCTCAGTTTTTCTGCTCAGTTTTTTCTTCAGTTTTTTTCTCAGTTCTTTTTTTTCAGAGTTTTGTGCACAGTTTTTTTCTAAATTTTTCTTCAGTTTTTTTTCTCCGTTCTTTTTTTTCTTCAGTTTTTTCAGTCGTTTTTCTCAATTATTCTTCTCAGTTTTTTTACTCCGTTTTTCTTCCGTATTTTTTTGATAGTTTTTTTCTCAGTTTTTCTGCTGTTTTTCTGCTCAGTTTTTTCTTCAGTTTTTTTTCTCAGTTCTTTTTTTCACAGTTTTTTTCACAGTTTTTTTCTAAGTTTTTCTTCAGTTTTTTCAGTCGTTTTTCTCAATTTTTCTTCTCAGTTTTTTTACTCCGTTTTTCTTCAGTATTTTTTTGATAGTTTTTTTCTCAGTTTTTCTGCTCAGTTTTTCTGCTCAGTTTTTTCTTCAGTTTTTTTCTCAGTTCTTTTTTTCACAGTTTTTTTCACAGTTTTTTTCTAAGTTTTTCTTCAGTTTTTTCAGTCGTTTTTACTCAATTTTTCTTCTCAGTTTTTTTACTCCGTTTTTCTTCAGTATTTTTTAAATAGTTTTTTTCTCAGTTTTTCTGCTCAGATTTTCTGCTCAGTTTTTTTTCTCAGTTCTTTTTTTCACAGTTTTTTTCACAGTTTTTTTCTAAGTTTTTCTTCAGTTTTTTCAGTCGTTTTTCTCAATTTTTCTTCTCAGTTTTTTTACTCCGTTTTTCTTCAGTATTTTTTTAATAGTTTTTTTCTCAGTTTTTCTGCTCAGTTTTTCTGCTCAGTTTTTTCTTCAGTTTTTTTTCTCAGTTCTTTTTATCACAGTTTTTTTCACAGTTTTTTTCTAAGTTTTTCTTCAGTTTTTTCAGTCGTTTTTTCTCAATTTTTCTTCTCAGTTTTTTTACTCCGTTTTTCTTCAGTATATTTTAAATAGTTTTTTTCTCAGTTTTTCTGCTCAGTTTTTCTGCTCAGTTTTTTATTCAGTTTTTTTCTCAGTTCTTTTTATCACAGTTTTTTTCACAGTTTTTTTCTAAGTTTTTCTTCAGTTTTTTCAGTCGTTTTTTCTCAATTTTTCTTCTCAGTTTTTTTACTCCGTTTTTCTTCAGTATATTTTAAATAGTTTTTTTCTCAGTTTTTCTGCTCAGTTTTTCTGCTCAGTTTTTTCTTCAGTTTTTTTTCTCAGTTCTTTTTTTCACAGTTTTTTTCACAGTTTTTTTCTAAGTTTTTCTTCAGTTTTTTCAGTCGTTTTTACTCAATTTTTCTTCTCAGTTTTTTTACTCCGTTTTTCTTCAGTATTTTTTAAATAGTTTTTTTCTCAGTTTTTCTGCTCAGTTTTTCTGCTCAGTTTTTTTTCTCAGTTCTTTTTTTCACAGTTTTTTTCACAGTTTTTTTCTAAGTTTTTCTTCAGTTTTTTCAGTCGTTTTTCTCAATTTTTCTTCTCAGTTTTTTACTCCGTTTTTCTTCAGTATTTTTTTAATAGTTTTTTTTCTCAGTTTTTCTGCTCAGTTTTTCTGCTCAGTTTTTTCTTCAGTTTTTTTTCTCAGTTCTTTTTATCACAGTTTTTTTCACAGTTTTTTTCTAAGTTTTTCTTCAGTTTTTTCAGTCGTTTTTTCTCAATTTTTCTTCTCAGTTTTTTTACTCCGTTTTTCTTCAGTATTTTTTTCATAGTTTTTTTCTCAGTTTTTCTGCTCAGTTTTTCTGCTCAGTTTTTTCTTCAGTTTTTTTCTCAGTTCTTTTTTTTCAGAGTTTTGTGCACAGTTTTTTCTAAATTTTTCTTCAGTTTTTTTTCTCCGTTCTTTTTTTTCTTCAGTTTTTTCAGTCGTTTTTCTCAATTATTCTTCTCAGTTTTTTTACTCCGTTTTTCTTCCGTATTTTTTTGATAGTTTTTTTCTCAGTTTTTCTGCTGTTTTTCTGCTCAGTTTTTTCTTCAGTTTTTTTTCTCAGTTCTTTTTTTCACAGTTTTTTTCACAGTTTTTTTCTAAGTTTTTCTTCAGTTTTTTCAGTCGTTTTTCTCAATTTTTCTTCTCAGTTTTTTTACTCCGTTTTTCTTCAGTATTTTTTTGATAGTTTTTTTCTCAGTTTTTCTGCTCAGTTTTTCTGCTCAGTTTTTTCTTCAGTTTTTTTTCTCAGTTCTTTTTTTCACAGTTTTTTTCACAGTTTTTTTCTAAGTTTTTCTTCAGTTTTTTCAGTCGTTTTTACTCAATTTTTCTTCTCAGTTTTTTTACTCCGTTTTTCTTCAGTATTTTTTAAATAGTTTTTTTCTCAGTTTTTCTGCTCAGATTTTCTGCTCAGTTTTTTTTCTCAGTTCTTTTTTTCACAGTTTTTTTCACAGTTTTTTTCTAAGTTTTTCTTCAGTTTTTTCAGTCGTTTTTCTCAATTTTTCTTCTCAGTTTTTTTACTCCGTTTTTCTTCAGTATTTTTTTAATAGTTTTTTTCTCAGTTTTTCTGCTCAGTTTTTCTGCTCAGTTTTTTCTTCAGTTTTTTTTCTCAGTTCTTTTTATCACAGTTTTTTTCACAGTTTTTTTCTAAGTTTTTCTTCAGTTTTTTCAGTCGTTTTTTCTCAATTTTTCTTCTCAGTTTTTTTACTCCGTTTTTCTTCAGTATATTTTAAATAGTTTTTTTCTCAGTTTTTCTGCTCAGTTTTTCTGCTCAGTTTTTTATTCAGTTTTTTTTCTCAGTTCTTTTTTTCACAGTTTTTTTCACAGTTTTTTTCTAAGTTTTTCTTCAGTTTTTTCAGTCGTTTTTACTCAATTTTTCTTCTCAGTTTTTTTACTCCGTTTTTCTTCAGTATTTTTTAAATAGTTTTTTTCTCAGTTTTTCTGCTCAGTTTTTCTGCTCAGTTTTTTTTCTCAGTTCTTTTTTTCACAGTTTTTTTCATCCGTTTTTCTTCAGTTTTTTCAGTCGGTTTTCTCAATTTTTCTTCTCAGTTTTTTTACTCCGTTTTTCTTCAGTATATTTTAAATAGTTTTTTTCTCAGTTTTTCTGCTCAGTTTTTCTGCTCAGTTTTTTCTTCAGTTTTTTTTCTCAGTTCTTTTTTTCACAGTTTTTTTCTAAGTTTTTCTTCAGTTTTTTCAGTCGTTTTTACTCAATTTTTCTTCTCAGTTTTTTTACTCCGTTTTTCTTCAGTATTTTTTAAATAGTTTTTTTCTCAGTTTTTCTGCTCAGTTTTTCTGCTCAGTTTTTTTTCTCAGTTCTTTTTTTCACAGTTTTTTTCACAGTTTTTTTCTAAGTTTTTCTTCAGTTTTTTCAGTCGTTTTTCTCAATTTTTCTTCTCAGTTTTTTTACTCCGTTTTTCTTCAGTATTTTTTTAATAGTTTTTTTTCTCAGTTTTTCTGCTCAGTTTTTCTGCTCAGTTTTTTCTTCAGTTTTTTTTCTCAGTTCTTTTTATCACAGTTTTTTTCACAGTTTTTTTCTAAGTTTTTCTTCAGTTTTTTCAGTCGTTTTTCTCAATTTTTCTTCTCAGTTTTTTTACTCCGTTTTTCTTCAGTATTTTTTTAATAGTTTTTTTTCTCAGTTTTTCTGCTCAGTTTTTCTGCTCAGTTTTTTCTTCAGTTTTTTTCTCAGTTCTTTTTTTTCAGAGTTTTGTGCACAGTTTTTTTCTAAATTTTTCTTCAGTTTTTTTTCTCCGTTCTTTTTTTTCTTCAGTTTTTTCAGTCGTTTTTCTCAATTATTCTTCTCAGTTTTTTTACTCCGTTTTTCTTCCGTATTTTTTTGATAGTTTTTTTCTCAGTTTTTCTGCTGTTTTTCTGCTCAGTTTTTTCTTCAGTTTTTTTTCTCAGTTCTTTTTTTCACAGTTTTTTTCACAGTTTTTTTCTAAGTTTTTCTTCAGTTTTTTCAGTCGTTTTTCTCAATTTTTCTTCTCAGTTTTTTTACTCCGTTTTTCTTCAGTATTTTTTTGATAGTTTTTTTCTCAGTTTTTCTGCTCAGTTTTTCTGCTCAGTTTTTTCTTCAGTTTTTTTTCTCAGTTCTTTTTTTCACAGTTTTTTTCACAGTTTTTTTCTAAGTTTTTCTTCAGTTTTTTCAGTCGTTTTTACTCAATTTTTCTTCTCAGTTTTTTTACTCCGTTTTTCTTCAGTATTTTTTAAATAGTTTTTTTCTCAGTTTTTCTGCTCAGATTTTCTGCTCAGTTTTTTTTCTCAGTTCTTTTTTTCACAGTTTTTTTCACAGTTTTTTTCTAAGTTTTTCTTCAGTTTTTTCAGTCGTTTTTCTCAATTTTTCTTCTCAGTTTTTTTACTCCGTTTTTCTTCAGTATTTTTTTAATAGTTTTTTTTCTCAGTTTTTCTGCTCAGTTTTTCTGCTCAGTTCTTTTTATCACAGTTTTTTTCACAGTTTTTTTCTAAGTTTTTCTTCAGTTTTTTTCAGTCGTTTTTTCTCAATTTTTCTTCTCAGTTTTTTTACTCCGTTTTTCTTCAGTATTTTTTTCATAGTTTTTTTCTCAGTTTTTCTGCTCAGTTTTTCTGCTCAGTTTTTTCTTCAGTTTTTTTCTCAGTTCTTTTTTTTCAGAGTTTTGTGCACAGTTTTTTTCTAAATTTTTCTTCAGTTTTTTTTCTCCGTTCTTTTTTTTCTTCAGTTTTTTCAGTCGTTTTTCTCAATTATTCTTCTCAGTTTTTTTACTCCGTTTTTCTTCCGTATTTTTTTGATAGTTTTTTCTCAGTTTTTCTGCTGTTTTTCTGCTCAGTTTTTTCTTCAGTTTTTTTTCTCAGTTCTTTTTTTCACAGTTTTTTTCACAGTTTTTTTCTAAGTTTTTCTTCAGTTTTTTCAGTCGTTTTTTCTCAATTTTTCTTCTCAGTTTTTTTACTCCGTTTTTCTTCAGTATTTTTTTGATAGTTTTTTTCTCAGTTTTTCTGCTCAGTTTTTCTGCTCAGTTTTTTCTTCAGTTTTTTTCTCAGTTCTTTTTTTTCAGAGTTTTGTGCACAGTTTTTTTCTAAATTTTTCTTCAGTTTTTTTTCTCCGTTCTTTTTTTTCTTCAGTTTTTTCAGTCGTTTTTCTCAATTATTCTTCTCAGTTTTTTTACTCCGTTTTTCTTCAGTATTTTTTTGATAGTTTTTTTCTCAGTTTTTCTGCTGTTTTTCTGCTCAGTTTTTTCTTCAGTTTTTTTTCTCAGTTCTTTTTTTCACAGTTTTTTTCACAGTTTTTTTCTAAGTTTTTCTTCAGTTTTTTCAGTCGTTTTTCTCAATTTTTCTTCTCAGTTTTTTTACTCCGTTTTTCTTCAGTATTTTTTTGATAGTTTTTTTCTCAGTTTTTCTGCTCAGTTTTTCTGCTCAGTTTTTTCTTCAGTTTTTTTTCTCAGTTCTTTTTTTCACAGTTTTTTTCACAGTTTTTTTCTAAGTTTTTCTTCAGTTTTTTCAGTCGTTTTTACTCAATTTTTCTTCTCAGTTTTTTTACTCCGTTTTTCTTCAGTATTTTTTAAATAGTTTTTTTCTCAGTTTTTCTGCTCAGATTTTCTGCTCAGTTTTTTTTCTCAGTTCTTTTTTTCACAGTTTTTTTCACAGTTTTTTTCTAAGTTTTTCTTCAGTTTTTTCAGTCGTTTTTCTCAATTTTTCTTCTCAGTTTTTTTACTCCGTTTTTCTTCAGTATTTTTTTAATAGTTTTTTTTCTCAGTTTTTCTGCTCAGTTTTTCTGCTCAGTTCTTTTTATCACAGTTTTTTTCACAGTTTTTTTCTAAGTTTTTC